>NC_062544.1:188507877-189111375 GCF_016906955.1 Phacochoerus africanus
AGAGCATCGATGATCCAAATCCTTACAAGATAAAAAAGAGAATTTTTTTTTTCTGAGTCCTGAAGTCAAGATTATTACAGGCTGCAGGAATTTTATGTGAGGATGGAACCGGAAGATTAATCTTTGGCCAAGAGCACGTCTCTGTTTCTTGCAAAGGATTAGTGGACTTAAACTGGAGGCTCTCTCCTGTTCCTGGAGCTGCTGACAGCTCTGTTTTTCCTTTGTGGAGCTTCCTGATATGCCAAAACACCTTTCTTCTTAACCTTTGTAGTCATTTCAATGTTTATTCCATTCTAAGTCCTTATGCAGACTTCTTTTTGCTTTTCTAGACAGCCTCATAGAGAGCCAGTCTGCACTGTTTTCACCAAAATTATGTGAGAGCTTGTTTTAGCGACCACAAAACAAAAGTGAAACATGGCCCTGATAAGAAGTATTATTTTCAGGGCCTATAAAAGTTGAAACTTTCTTGAGACAAAGTGAAAGCACAGGATACTCAAACAATTGCAGTCAAAATACCGCAGAAACTGCATGCCACAGCAGGATGCCTGTCGGATAGACAATTAAAGTGGCCTGGGAATGACATATCCCCTCTTGCCAACATAATTAAGGTGTATTATTTGTCAGGGAGGTCAACGGTGAACAAATGTCCTAGCAAACTGGGAATGAAAGACAGGGAAGGAGCAGATAATGAAATTCAGGGATGACAAATGGCTCGGAGCCTGACACTGTGGCATCTGACAAAGAGAGACATCCAACGACTCTGAAACTTTTCCTCATCTCTGGAAGGCACTTGGAGTGTGGGGGGGTTTTTTTGTTTGTTTGTTTTTTGGTTTTTGTTTTCTATAAAAGATCTAGTATGTATCATTAATGTCATTCCAGTTCCTCATAGAAGAGTAATAGTATTGACGACTATAGATGGATGGCACAGCCCAGGCTGAATTCAATACGCAGTACAGTTCTTACAATGTGAACTCACTCCGGTGCTCCTTTGTGTAAATATTTTGTCCTATCTACCCTTGTTTCACAGCCGTCGATAGTAGCTGGTCTGTCTACATTTTCCCCATTATTTCTTAATGGCTATTAAGCAAATGAAATGTTCCAGGGTGACCAAATAGTTGAATCTCAACTAGAGGCATGCCTTTGACCTCAGCCAAGCAGCCCCTACCACTCAAGGTATGAACGCATCCAAGCAAAGCCATAATGGAGTCACATTCAGACAAAAAGTTTCACCAACCTCCAGTAGTTTCCAGATTCCAAAGACTTAACGACCCATAGGAAAGAACCCAGTGCCTGCTACTTCCCTATGGCTGTGTCTACTATGTTAGGATATCTGATAGACTTGAATATAGTGGCATGAGATATCATACAAAAGAAGGGGGTCCAATTCCTGGGCTGAACCAGCTTCCATTTGGGAACAGATGCTTGCTCAAACCTTACTCTGCACAAACTGTATAGTTTGCCTCAGGCCTACAGTACCACATTGGGCCATTTTACAATCTAGAGATACAAACTAACCACACACAGCCAACAGTCAGTGATGTTGAGCACAGTAAGTCTCAGCAATCCTGTCATATGGCAATAATGTGGTCACCAATTTGTTTTCTGCTTCTAGCATTATTTATCCAATTTATTGATCACCAATTACATGCAAGGCACTAAGCTGAATGTGGAGAACAGAGTAATGACCAAGATAAGCATAGTCCCTGTCCTCACTGATGTTTTAGCTGGAGAGAGACAGACATTAGCCAATGCCTACCAGATCATTAATTAATCATAATTTGATAACTGTGATAAGGACAAATGCTGGGAAAGCTTTAAACCAACAAATATAACCTAGGTTAGGGTCTCAGGCAGGAAGTGACCATTAATGTTAAGATGTAAGTAGGAATTGGGTAGCAATTAGCCAAACATATAGGGTGTGTGCAGGTGTGCATGCGTGGGGATGGGGGTGTAAGAAACAGATGGAAAGGGACAGGAGAGAAAAGGAGGAGTCTAGGAGGCATATTTCACATAGAGGTAAGAAGATCTTGAGGAGGAAAGCAGTTCAGGCTGTCGGAGAAATGAATGAAGCCAGTATGCTTGCACAGTCACCAGTGGGAGAGATAGTGACAAGGCCTAGACCTGGCTAAAGATAGTGGCCTTCGCATACCTGTGGGATTAGAGAAAGCAGACATGGATGATAATATGTCTGAGCAGCAAGGATATGACAGTGAGTTACAGGTCTCATTTTCAGATTTTCTCTTCCCTTGAAAGAAAATTCTGCCTGATTCTAGGGAACAAATTTAGAAAGCAGGCACATTTGATAACATGGCCACTAAAAATCATATTATCCTAAGATCTTCTCAATTTTCATGATCTTTTTCTCATGGGGACTTCAAAAGCTCCTCACAGGGGGGAAAGCAACTAACATAAATGAGCACACAATTGATCATCTGCCAGGCACTGTGCTAAGCACTTTTTATATACATTATTTTAATCCTCACAAAATTTTCAGATAAATCCCCCCATTTTTCAGCTGAGAAAACAGAGAGTAGGTAAATTTTTCAATATCAGAAAACTGCCAAGATGCCTGAATCCTGGTCCACCTGATTCCAAAGTCTTTACACCTTCCATAGTAAAGACAAAGGTTTTCCACATGGATCCTCCCTCCAGTCCAAATGGACTCATCATTTTAAAATGGTGGTAGGAAAAAGTATGATGATGGTTTTATGTAGGTTGCCAAAGACTAACATATTAAAATGTGAAGAATTCAAATCTAATTATGTAAGTTGCCAAAGACTGACATATTAAAATGTGAAGAATTCAAATCTAATTATGTTTTTTCAAGCAAGAAAATCCCTTCCTCTCCTTTTATTTGAACTGAAAAACTTTCCTTGTTGTGCATATTGTTCCAGGAACACCCTCTCATCCTGACCTCCACCCCAAACTATCGAGCTTCCCCCTCTAGCTTGCCTTCAACATGGCAACCTTGATTCTTTAAGGACCGTTGGAGCGCTTCTCAGTGGAAAAGAAGGTCCTTCATCTTCAAGAGGATGGTTCTAAGATAAGTACCAATCTGGCCCCTTCCAGATTCTCTCTTCACTGCAGAGCCTCTTTCTCACCTGATCTCAGCCTGCTGCTCATGCCCTGCCCCTCCACCACCGCTGTTCCCCTCCCATTCCCTCCCCTTCTTGTCTGTTAAGTCACTTTGCCCACACCTCTCAGGCTTTATATAAATAAACTGCCCTTTCATAGACATCACTGACCATTTTCCTTCCACTAACCACAGTACAAGGGCCTTCAGTGTTTCTCTGCTCTGCTTGTCAAGGCTGGTTGGTGATAGGCTACGTGTGCTAAAGAAGTGGATGCTTCTTGTTCCTCAAAAAGGAGAGGAAGGAAGATGAGCTATTTCTGAGACACACACAGGAAGCCTATACTTTCCAGGAGGCTGTTCTCTGGAAGATGAAGAGGCACATTTGTGTTTATGTCTTTTACAGCTGTGCCTGCAAAATGTCAATGACCAGTACCTTGAAGGACTGCATCTTACTTGGTATTCCCAAACATTGGGAGTTGGTGAGAGGTGGTGGCGGGGGGCGTGTGGGGGAAGGTGAGGTTGTTTGTTATTTGGTGGTTTTCATTGTTTTGTTTCTTGATTTTTCTGTCTTTATTTTGTTTTTGCCATCCTCATTAACAATACATGGTACAACTTCTTAAAAATGTTTTCTGTACTTCACAAGTTAACCCCCCCAAAAAAACATACACATTACTGTTATAACCAGAAAAAAGCAATAAAACTTCATGAAAATAAGTAAATCCTCCCCCACCAAAAAATCACAACCCTAGGGTGGTAGAAAATATCAGTTAAAAAACAAGTTGAAATCTTAAAGCTGAACATAAATTTATTAATGTGCTGATTGTTCATGGGTATTAGCAAATTTATGACTTTCAGCCATATATCAAGACATGGCTTGATATGTCGTTATGTTGGGTATTATAAACACTTCTGAGATAGTGCTGAGATTGGTCATTAAATTTTTTTTAAACCCTGAAAATTGTTCACAATATATAGAATATAATTTTGTCTATTCCAAAAATTTGATGATAAATGTTACGTTATCCCAATGGAAAATTAATTTTTATATCTTATGTGACATATTACATATCTTATATTATTAATTTATACATACCATCAATATCTCTTACTAGTTTTTTGGAATTTTTCCTAGGTAGAGGAATCTAGTGTCTCTAGTCAGTAAAGAAAGCATGAACATTGCTGCAATGAAGGCTGTGATGTGACATGCAAGCTTTTATCTAAATTTATATGGAGAAAGCAGGTTTCACTCTTAACTAAGTAAAAGTCAATCACTGTAACATCATATCTTAAAGATCTACGTCAACAATGATTCCAATGAAGTGTTGATTGTTTGTGTTTGTTCGTTTTGTTACTGTTTTCTTTGAGGGGAGAGGAGAAATTTTTTTTATTTTTTAACCATTTAAGGGGGAGGAGAAATTTTAAGCATGAATCTTGAGATCACATTCTGAATAGGGGACTTAGACTAAAGGGAATATGCTCCTTAGCATAAGGTTGAAAATTTAACCTAAATACTTCATACATACATGTAAAGTGTTTCATTATATTTCCAGTCACTGTGAAGTAAAAGTTTCTCTTACCTCCACCACTATTTTATTCCAAAACAGGAGGAAAGAAAAACCCTAAGAAATGAAAATTCAAATCTCACAGCCTGGACTTCTCCCAGCAGTTCGGGCTGCTTACAAAGGAAGTTCTCATGAAGAAACTTAGATACACTGGGGAGCTTTACTCACCAGTGTCATTCACCACCGGGAGGAGCACTGTAGAACTCTTTCAGAGGAGAGTTTAACCCATCTGCTAACAAGATGAAGTCATTCATCGAGAACTCAGTGCTGCTTGCCTCCTTGGCAGTTCCTGTTACTAAAAAAGCATTAGTTGAACTGAAAAGAGGAATTCCCATTAACCTGCTCTGAGGGGACTCTTGATTTCTTATTTCTGGTGAAAAACACTATGATATTTTACATGTTTTAGCCCTTGATATCCAAAACATTTAAATTGATAGGCCTTTTAAATCTATGGCCATGAACCGGGGACTTGCCAATATTTCTAATGGAAGTCTGCAAAAGTACACAACAATACATATATTGACTTCTTGTTTCAATGAGTATCAAGATTAATTGTCCCTGTAAAAGTAAATAAATATTGACAGAGGCTTCACTTTGGTCCATATTTTCCACTCAGGTCAATAAATCTTGGTATTCACCTCAAATGAAGTCAATATCAAATGATTATTAATTCATGGTATACTCAACTAGCAGCCAAAACTACAAGTTAACATGTAGAAACATAGTACCACAGACCAATTATGTTCAAAATAGGTACATGGAGTGAAAAATCATTGAATTGTTTCATATATTTAATGGAAATGAAAAAACAACCTGTAATCACAAGGAATATGGAAGAATCTGTTGTTATCTATTTGGATTTGTCTAACATACTAAAAGTGATTACTTTTATTTTACAATTTGACATACCACTTCTTTGTTTATAAATCCCATTCCTGCTTGCACTTACTGGTGAAGTTTGTATATAGATCAATATTTATGTAATAAAAGATAAAAGGAATAATAAGAGAGAAAGGAAGGAGAAAAAGAAATTTTGTAAAGAAAAAAAGTCAGAAGGAAGAAAGGAAGAAAGAGGAAATAGAGTTGAAGATGAAGGCAAAGGAAGAAATTGGTGAGGAGAATTGAGATATATAATAAAATAAGAAAGGAGAATGTAATATAATTAGGGAGAAAAAAATTAAAACATCACTACTAATTAGCTGTGTATTTTCAAAAATTTCAGCAAAAAGAAATTTATTTCTTTCCAATATTCTTCTCCATTTAAAAGATGCTTCTGCCCAACTCTATTGACTTAAACATCATAAATATTCTAGTTTTTCATTCAAGATCTAAAGTGCAGAACGCTATTAACTTGCATAAATAACTCAAAGAAAATTTAGAGCAAATATACTTTACACAGTAAATTCAGGATAAGTTCTTTGAAGTTTTCAGGGATTGAATCATCTCAGCTTATAATGGGAAAAATAATTAAATGTTACTAGTAGGCAGATGGTTCATATGAAATTATGGCACATTTTATCTCCTATGAGGGCACAGTAACATTTTAAGACAGGCTGCTTAAAAGAAACTGCCCATCAACACTAGAAATTGGCAAGCGTATCAAAAGAGTTATTGATCTTCATAGTGTTCAAACCTAGATATATTTGTAGCAAAGCAAGCACCAACTAAGACTGAAAACATTAGCTATTTGATATCACACAGGGAGGGCTTTGCCAATTGATTGGGCTTTAAGTCCACATTCCTGAAGCAATGCATCTCTGATCTTCATTGCTGCTCTTTTACATAGAAACAAGGTTTAAAAATCTGTCTTTGCCTTCAAATTTTGATATTAGCTGGAGTTTTCTGATAAGTGTTTATGTTAGTGAGTACTTTAAATTCAATAAAATATTTTAATGCAAATTTACCTTAAACATTTTATATTTTCTACGATATATAAGCCAGTCATTACCTTACATTTACCAACCAAAAAGAAGAGACAGTAACTTACAGGAGAGGGTTACAATAAAGGATCTCTAGACACTTAAGACACTTCTTGGAATTACTAGAAGGATTTGGGAAGTGAAAGAAAACTTGTAGATCATCTCATCCAACATCTTCACTTTAAAAAAGAGGGAAATCAAAGCAAGAAAGAAGATACTCAGCATATTGGTAGTAGAGGCAAAGTAAGAATCCAGTTCTTCCATTTTACTAAAAAGGCCATGGAATCAGATCTAGTATCTTTACTTTTCAAAACCTTCTAAAAGACAACTTGGCAATGAAATGTAAGGTATTACAAATATAAAATAGTTCATTAATATCCCCCCATAGAGATGATTTTGAAATACATAAGATTTCCAACTGAAGCCTGTGTTCAATTGTTTCTCCAAATTTATATACTGTCCCAGAGATACAAGTTTAATATAGTTTTAGATGTGGAAATCTGAAGAGCCTAGGAATATAAAATGATAAAACTCTCCCTTTCTGCTTTTTAAGTATTCTTTAGAAGCAAACAAACAAATGACAAACAATAACAAAAACAAAGTGATATTGAACTGAAGGTTGAAAGCACTTCTCTATGATGCCCAATTTGTCTTAAATAATAGTAAAAGTTAACAAAGGAAAAGAGGGTAGTTAATGATGAAAGAGCATGTACAACAGCAATAAAAGAACAGAGCTCACAATATATTCCAGAAAAAAAGTGCTTCAGCTTAAACATAAAGTGTTTATGAGAGAAAAGTGAGCACTGAGGTCAGAAACAACAAAGCAGGGGTCTGACCTTTCCAAGAGGTTGGAGATTCTTCTGTAGCTTCCCAGTAAGCTACTGAAGGATCCGTATGATTGGAATCTCCTTAAAGAAAGATCATTTGACATCTGCGCCGAGGGCATGTGGAAGATGATTATCCTGGATACGTAAAGATCTGTTGAAAATATTTTTGATCACCCAGGAGAGAAAACACCTGGATAACTAACAGATTTGGGGTTATAAAGAAGAAAATAGCTATCTCCTGGGATTTAGGCTTGGAACTGAAAATGAGAATAGGCTTATGAGGTCAAATATAATTCAGTCTGGAATTTCCAAACATATGCAAAAGCGCTCTGAAGCAGCCTAGTCTAAATGGAGGGTCTACAAGATTCCATCAAAGTCTTATGAAAATGGGATCATAGCCCCAAATTACAACTAATACAAAGAATACTCCTTCAGGAGACAGAGTAAGCAGATAAAAGGAACTTCAGGAGTAGATATAAATCAATAGATCTGTAGAATAATCTGAGAAAGACAATAAATCTCTTTTATTGTTAATTACAAATGTAATTAATTACAAATGTAAAATAAGAATCTAAAACCAAAAGAAAAAAGATATTATTTTATGACAAATATTTTAAAGGAGCAAACATAATTTCTTGATTTTAAAGATACAGTTACTGTAAGGAAAACATCAATAAATGAGCTAAATGGCAGGTTGGAAACAACTGAAGAGAATAGAATAGCATGCAGTTCAATATAGACCTCAGGAAATCCCCCCAAAGGAATCATGAATTGAAGAGAAAATATAAAAGAAAACTGAAGAGATACCAAGGACAGAATAAAATGGTCTAATATAGGACTAGGATTTCTAAACTGAGTTAAAAGATATTTGAAGAGAAGATAGCTGAGAATTTTCCAGAAATCACAGAAGACATGAATTGTCAGATTCAAGAATCCCTAGAAAATTCAGGTAGAAAAAGTCAAAATAATTCCACATCTAGACACATTGCAGTAAAACTGTGGAACACCATAAACACAAAACATGTAAAGACAAGGAGAAGTTATTAGAGAGAGGTCAAAAAGCAAATTACTACAGAGGAACTACAAAAAACTGACAGCAAGATCCTCAACAACAGAAGCTTTAAAAAAATGCAATAATATAGTCAGTGTACTGAGAGGAAATAACCGTCCACCTTGAATTATATGGTTTGAAAAACTATTACTTAAAAGTGAGAGTAAAATATAGACATTTTCAGGAAAAGGCAAAGGGAATTTACTACTCACAAAACATTGCTAAGAGAATATTAAAGAATATATATACTTCAGGAAAAACCATATTGAAAATAAAAATCATTAAAAAAAAAAAAGAATCCAAGAAGTAATAGAACACAAGAAGCAATGGTGAGAAAATAACTTGGAAATAACATGTATAAATCTAAATTATAACTAATTGTATCAATAATAATGACTCATTCAGAGGTTGTAAGTAGGAGGTGGAGCTAAAAATCCTGGGCAGCAATTAGCATGTAAACTTGAGGGGAGGGGGCAATCTGAGTTCACTTATTCTACAGTTCTGACATATTTCAGAATAGGAGCCAATATCATTTAATGTGATACTATGTTAAATATTTATTTTAAACATTTATTAGTGCCTAGTAAAAGAACACAAAAATAGTAGCAGAGAAAAGAATTAAAAAAAAAAATTCAATGAGGAGCAAGAAAGAAAGAAAAAAAGTGGAGAGGGGAAAAAAACTAACTAAAAGCAGGGCAAATACAAAATAGAAAGTAACATTCATCTTATTTAAATCCAAAACAGATCCCTAATCACAACAGATATAAATGGACTAGAAGTAAGAGAATGACAGATTTTATTTAAGAAACAAAATCCAGCTATATGTTGGATTTTATATATTCAGGAGAGATAAATACCAAAAAAAAAAAAAACCCACAGAAAGTCTAACATTAAGTGGATGAAAAAAGACATAACCAAAAGAAAGCCAGAGTGATTACATTAACATGAAACCAAGCATATTTCAATGGAAAAAATCATTATTCCCTAATTATTACAAAATGACAAAAGGAAAACTTTACTGGGAAAATACTGTATTTTGGATTTGTAGATACTTTATATCTTAATCTCCAAAAGCATAAGTAAAAATTGATAAAATTACAGGAAATATATTAAGTTCAAAATTAAATGATAAATTTCAATACACCTCTCTTAGTAACTAATAAAGAAGACAACAAACTGGTAGGAACACATAAGATATGAACAGAATAATTAACAGGTTTGATCTAACAAATATAGAGAGAGTCTGATTTCAAAAATTATTTTTCCAGCTTGTATGAGGTATTTATAAAATTTGCCACATTTAACTACAAAAATCACAGTGCAAAAAGAATCAGTAACAAAAATATAACAAAATCTTATAGTTAAAAATGTTAAAGCATATTATATAATAAATGGGTCAAAGTGAAATAATAAAACTGCTTAAACTAAATAATATTGAGAACATTATATATTAAAACCTGTGGAAAGCAGGTAAACCAATATTAAAGGAAATTTCAAATCTTAACTGTTTACATTAGACATGAAGCCAAAAATGTAAGCAAATGAATAAGGAAGGAGTCCAATCAAAAATTTAGATTCTGTGCAGCAGAAATTGACAGAACATTGTAAATCAACTATAATAAAAAATTTTTTAATTAAAAAAAAATCTTAGAAGAAGGGGTTCCTGCTGTGGGTTAAGAATCCCGTTGTATGGATTAAGAATCTGACTTCAGTGGCTCAGGTAGCTGCTGCAGCTTAGCTAAGACTCCTGGCCTGGGAACTTCCACATGCTGTGGGTGTGGACAAAAAAAAAAAAAATTAGAGAAAGACCAGCAGAATAAACAACTTTTTTAAATAAAAAGGAAAACACCCATGAAAACTAATAAAGCAGACAAAAATTTGGCATTTTGATTAATAAAAAAAGGAAGAGACATAAATGAAAACATTAGTAATTTAACAGGAAACATAACAACACAAGAGATTTTTAAATGCTTAAGCAAATGCCAGGAACAAATTTATGCCAATACATTTGTAAACCTACACAAAAGAATAATTTCCTAGAAAAGTAAAAACTTACTTAAGTTGACTCAAGAGGAAAGAGCCGATCTGAACATAACCATTAAAAAATTGAATGTATGTGTACAGCTGGATTGAATGTAATATGTAACTGGTTCCCAGAATACATCAACCTGGTATTAAAGAGGATTTTTTAACAAATACCCAAGTAACCAGTAATCCCATTTTATAGAAACCTTTCCAGAGAACAGATGGAGAAAGTGACAAGTCAAATAATTTAAGTAAAAAATAGTGGGATTTTTTTGTGAAATTTGACAAACTTGCCCAAAAATTCATAAGGAGGAATACATGACTGAGACAATTGTGAAGAAGATAAAGGGAAGATTTGCCTTACAGATAGCAAGACTTACTATAAAGCCTGACAATTTAAAAAGTTAATGATACAACTTCCTGAGTCCACTAAACTCCACTAAAATCTATTTTTAAAGAATAGATAGTGTTGGTGGCATCAGGATAAAGACAGGACCAAATGACCAGAATAGAGATCTTGGAGCAGACTATGCATTTGTGGGAACCTGGTGTATGATAGGGGTGTCATTAAAACAGAAGGTGGGGGGCTGGAAGTTCCCTGGTGGGCTAGTGGTTAGGACTTGGTGCTTTCACTACTGCAGCCCAGGTTAAATCCCTGGTCTGGCAACTGAGCTCCTGCATCAAAGCTGCTGCACACTGTGGCGGGGGCGGGGGGACACTAGGGGAAAACAAATTGTTTAATAAGTAAAGCCAGAACACTTAGCCAGCCTTACAAAAAGGAAAAATTGGAGCCAGAACCTTACCTAGTACCCAAATTTAAAAAGTTAAATAAAATATTGGTAATATGAAAGGTATGATAACAATCTAGAATTAGCTGGCAAAGTTTAATATATAAACCATAATCTGGAATTTTCCCTTCCAGGTATTTACCCCAGAAGAAACCTCATACAGGTACAGAAGGCAACCCAAAGAGATGTTCAGTACAGCACTGTGACAGCAAAAAAAGCAGAAACAACCAGCTCTTTCTAAGAAGAGAAAGAAATTAATCAACGGTAATGTATTCAGAGTGGAATGTTATACTGCACTTAAGACGAATAAATTTGTTGAACTTTTATGAACATGAATTAGTCTCAAATATCAAATGTTAAGTGAAAAAAAGCAAATTGAGAATGATAATGCACCATATAATACTATTTATGTATATTTTTAAAACATAATAAAAGATCAGATATAGCTTATGGTGGACATCTGCAGTAAATATACAAAAATGAACATGGAAATACTTAAAGCCAACTCCAGGATAACAGAAAAGTGGGCCTACATCTCTAAAGTTTTATTTCTTTTACAAAAGAGAGATCATTAGCAAATACACAAAATGTAACTACCTAGATATATAGATACTTTTATCCTATTCTTTTTTCATACATTTGGAATATTTCATAATGTAAAATAAAATGAATTACTGAGAATATGTAACATGAAAAAAATAATACAGATATTTCCATTTAAAAGTCTTGCCAGATCAAAAAATCTCTCATCAAACAAAAAAATTGTAATTACACATTGTGATGGATGTTAACTAAACTTATTGTGGTAATCATTTCACAATAGATACTTATATCAAATCACTGTGTTGTACACCTAAAACTAATACCATGTTATATGTCTACTATATAGCAATAAAAAATGAAAATAAAATTCCTTTTCACTTGAGGGGTTCCTGGATTAGGCTTAGAGTCACTTCATCAACAATTGCTGACTAAAGCTGATCCACCAGAACAAGGGTCTGAACCAAAGAACCTGGTGCTTCCTCCACAATTCATGGGTATGGACCAGAGATGAAGCTAGAAAAAGCCTCAAAAGTGGTGAATTCCAGACCAACTATCAAGTAATAAAATAAATCTTATACACACACAATTAACATCACCTTACAAGAGGCATTATAACACACACAAAAATAATAATCTCAGAATAAACAAATCTTTCAAATGAAATTAATTTAAATGAATACTGACATTTCCCCATCTTTCTCATTTTGCTTCCCAATAGTAAAAACTTCCAAATAGACTGGGAAGAGACCATAAACCAAAGTTTGGGGGCCACCTGTTCCAAGAAAAAACTTGGCACTCAGTTACCAGCCAGTGTCTAGAATACCAACAAAAGCAGCACTGTATTTGTAGCAACCCCACATGGATTTCAAAGGATTACATGATCAACTTTGCTTTTCCTCCTCAATTCTTCCTGTTTCGTGTTCCAGTAAGAAACACCTGCTGTTTAAGACTAAACGTACAGAGGATGGGATTAAGATGGCAGAATAGAAGGACTAGAGCTCAACTTCTCTCCTAAAAACAACAAAATTCACAACTAAAGGCTGAGCAATCTTCAACCAAATGGACTGGAAAACTTCAAAAAGATATCCTACTCCAGAAGACAAAGAGGAGGCCACATCAAGAGATAGGAGGGGTGATTATGATATAAGCAACCCCATACCTCCTGGGTGGGAAGCCCCATAGACTGGAAAGTAACTGGTTCACAGAGACTCACCTACAGGAGTGAGAGCTCTGAGTCCTACGTCAAACTCCCACATGTGGGGATCTGGCACTGGGAGAAAGAACCCCTGTAGTATTTGGCATTGAAGACCAGTGAGCTTGTGCACAGGAGCTCCACAGGACTGGGGGAAATGGAGACCCCATTCTTGAAACGTGCACACAAACTTTCATGTGCACTGGGTCCCAGGGCAAAGCAAAGGCTCCATACGAATCTGGGTCAGACCTAACTGCAGTTCTTGGAGGACCTCCTGGAAAAACAGGGGTGAATATGGCTTGTTGTGAGGGAAGGACATTGGAAGAAAAGCTCTTGGGAATACTCATCAGCATGCCTTTCTCTTGAGGTGACCATTTTGGGAAAATATGGCCCAACCCCTTAGCACTGAGAAGCCCCAGGCCAAACATCAATCCAGGTGGGATCACAGCCCCACCAACCAGTAAAGAAGCTGCCTAAAGGCCCCCCCTAGGCACACAGCCACCTCTAATCTCACCCAGAGACAAAGACACACCCACTAGAGGGATAGGAATCAGCTCCACCTACCAGTGGACAGGCATCAGTCCCTCCCATCAGGAAGCCTACAGCAAGCCCCCTGTACCAATCTCAGCCACAAGGGGGGCAGCCACCAAAAGTAAGAGAGGCTACAACTCTATTATCTATAAAAAGGTCACCACATCAAAAACCTATAAAAATGAAAAGACAGAACTATAACTCAGATGAGGGAGAAAGAAAAAACCCCAGAAAATCAGCTAAGTGATGAGGAGATTCTCAGCCTCCAGGAAAAAGACTTTAGACTGTTGATGCTGAAGATGATGCAAGACATTGGAAATAACCTGGAGGCAAAGATGGATAACTTACAGGAAACATTGACCAAAGAGATACAAGATATAAAACTTAAGCAAGAAGAGATGCAAAATACAATAACTGAAATAAAAAATTCACTAGAAGCAGCTAACAGCAGAATACGGGAGGCAGAAGAACAAATAAGCGAGGTGGAGGACAGATTAGTAGAAATTATAGATGTGGAACAGAAAAGAGAAAAATGATTGAAAACAAATGAAGAGAGTCTCAGAGAACTCTGGGACAACGTTAAACACACCAACATCCATATTATAGGGGTGCCAGAAGGAGAAGAGAGAGAGAAGGGGACAGAAAAAATATTCCAAGAGATAATAGCCAAAAACTTCCCTAACATGGGAAAGGAATCACTCACTCAAATCCAGGAAGCACAACAGCTGCCATAAAAATAAACCCAAGGAGGAATACCCCGAGACACATATTAATCCAACTGACCAAAATTAAAGACAAAGAGAAAATATTGAAAGCAGCTAGGGAAGAGAAACAAATAACATCCAAGGGAACCCCAATAAGGTTATCAGCAGGTTTTTCAGCAGAAACTCTGCAGGCCAGGAGGGAGTGGCATGATATACTTAACATGATGAAAGGAAAACGCCTCCAATCAAGATTACTCTACCCAGCAAGGCTCTCATTCAGATTTGAAGGAGAAATCAAAACCTTCACAGATAAGCAAAAGCTAAGAGAATTCAGCAACACTAAAACAGCTTTACAAGAAATACTAAAGAAACTTCTCTAGGCAGAAAAGAAAAGACAGCAACAGGAAACAAAAATACCGCAAATGACAAGGCTCATCAATAATGTTATATACAGTAAAGATATGAAATCACCCATGCACAAATATGCCGTGAAAATCAGAAATCATGAGAAGAGGTGGGTACAAATGCAAGACATTGGAGATGCACTTGCATTTAAGAAACAAACAATTTAAAACAATCTCATATATATATATAGACTCATATCAAAACTTCAGAATAACTACAAACCAAAAATCTACAACAGATACACAAACAAATAAGGAAAATCAACTCAAATACAACACTAAAGATAGTCATCAAACCACAAGAGGAGACAACAGAGAAGAAGGGAAGGAAAAGAGCAACAAAACCAAATCCAAAGCAATTAATAAAATGGCAATAAGAACATATATATCAATAATTACCTTAAATGTTAATGGACTAAACGCCCCAACCAAAAGACACAGACTGGCTGAATGGTCACAAAAATAAGAGCCACATAGATGCTGTCTTCAAGAGACCCACTTCACTTCTAGGGACACATACAAATTGAAAGTGAGAGGATGGAAGAAAATATTTCATGCAAACAGGGATCAAAAGAAAGCTGGAGTAGCAATACTCATATCAGACAAAATAGACTTTAAGATGGAGAATATTTTAAGGGACAAGGAAGGTCACTACCTAATGATCAAAGGATCAATCCAAGAAGAAGACATAACAATTTTAAATATCTATGCACCCACACAGGTTCACCTTAAAATATAAGGCTACTGCTAGCAACCTTAAAAGGAGAAATCGAAAATAACATAATAGTAGTGGGGGATGTTAACACCCTACTTACAGCAATGGACAGATCATCCAGACAGAAAATCAATAAGGAAACACAGGCCCTGAATGAAGCATTAGACCAGATGGACTTAATAGATATTTATAGGACATTTCATCCAAAAGTAACAGAATACACATTCTTCTCAAGTGCACATGGAACATTCTCTAAGATTGATCACATCCTGGGCTACAAATCCATCCTCAGTAACTTTAAGAAGACTGAAATCACATGAAGCATCTTTTCTGACCACAACACTATACAACTGGAAATCAACAACAAGAAAAAAACTGAAAAAACACAAACATGTGGAGACTAAACAACATGCTACTAAACGACCAATGGATCACTGAAGAAATCAAAGAGGAAATTAAAAAATACCTAGCAGCAAATGACAACAAAGATACGACATTCCAAAATCTATGGGATGCAGCCAA
Organism: Phacochoerus africanus; assembly: GCF_016906955.1. NCBI lineage: Eukaryota > Metazoa > Chordata > Mammalia > Artiodactyla > Suidae > Phacochoerus > Phacochoerus africanus. The sequence goes on from NC_062544.1 coordinate 188,523,734, forward strand.
AGCTGTTCTAAGAGGAAAGTTTATAGCAATACAAGCCCACCTCAGGAAACAAGAAAAAGCTCAATAAACAAGCTAACTTTACATCTAAAGCAGCTCAAGAGAGAACAGACAAGACCTAAAGTTAGTAGAAGGAAAGAAATCATAAAATCAGAGCAGAAATCAATGAAATAGAAAAGAAGAAAACCATAGAAAAGATCAATGAAACGAAAAGCTGGTTCTTTGAAAAGATCAACAAAATTGATAAACCCTTAGCCAGACTTAGCAAGAAAAAAAGAGAGAGGACTCTAATCAATAAAATTAGAAATGAAAAAGGAGAAGTAACAACGGACACCACAGAAATACAAAGGATCATAAGAGACTACTATATGCAACTATACGCCAATTAAATGGAAAACCTAGAAGAAATGGACAAATTCTTAGAAAAGCACAATCTTCCAAGACTAAACCAAGATGAAATAGAAAAGATGAATGGACCCATCACAAGAACTGAAATTGAAATTGTGATTAAAAAACTTCCAACAGACAAAAGTCCAGGACCAGATGGCTTCACAGGCGAATTCTATCAAACATGTAGAGAAGAGCTAACACCTCTTCTTCTGAGACTATTTCAAAAAACTGCAGAGGAAGGGACACTCCCAAACTCATTCTATGAGGCCACCGTCACCCTGGTACCAAAACCAGACAAAGATACCACAAGAAAAGAAAACCACAGGCCAATTTCACTGATGAACATCGATGCAAAAATACTCAACAAAATACTAGCAAACCACATCCAACAATACATTAAAAGGATTGTACATCATGATCAAGTGGGATTTATCCCAGGGATGCAAGGGTTCTTCAATATCCACAAGTCCATCAGTGTGATACACCACGTTAACAAACTGAAGAATAAAAACCATATGATCCCCTCAATAGACTCAGAAAAAGCCTTTGACAAAATCCAACACCCATTTCTGATAAAAACTCTTCGGAAAGTGGGCATAACGGGAACCTACCTCAACATGATAAAGGCCATATATGACAAACCCACAGCAAACATCATTCTCAATGGTGAAAAGCTGAAGGAATTCCTGCTGAGATCGGGAACAAGACAAGGATGTCCGCTCTCACCACTACTCTTCAACATAGTTCTGGAAGTCCTAGCCACAACAATCAGAAAAGTAAAAGAAACAAAAGGAATTCAAATTGGAAAGGAAGAAGTAAAACTATCCCTATTTGCAGAGGACATGATGCTATATACCTAGAGAATCCTAAAGACTCTACCAGAAAACTGTTAGAGCTTATCCACGAATTTGGCAAAATCGCAGGATACAAAATTAATACACAGAAATCAATGGCATTTCTATACACGAACAATGAAAGATAAGAAAGAGAAATTAGGCAAGCAATCCCATTTACCATTGCATCCAAAAGAATAAAATACCTAGGAGTAAACCTACCTAAAGAGACAAAAGACCTGTGCTCTGAAAACTATAGGACACTGATGAAAGATATCAGAGATGACACAAATATATGGAAAGACATACTACGCTCTTGGGTTGGAAGAGTCAATATTATCAAAATGACTATACTACCCAAGGCAATCTACAGATTCAGTGCAATCCCTATCAAATTACCAAGGACATTTTTCACAGAACTCGAACAAAATATTTTAAAGTTTGTTTGGAAGTACAAAAGACCCAGAGTAGCCAAAGACATTCTGAAAAAGAAAAATGGAGCCAGAGAAATCAGGCTCCTGGACTCCAGGCTATACTACAAAGCAGCAGTCATCAAAACCATGTCGTACTGGCACAAAGACAGAACTATAGATCAGTGGAACAGGATAGAAAGCCCAGAATTCAACCCACGCACCTACAGCCAACTCATCTATGACAAAGGAGGCAAGAATATACAATGGAGAAAAGACAGTTTATTCAATAAGTGGTGCTGGGAAAACTGGACAGCCACATGTAAAAAAATAAATTAGAACACTCCCTAACCCCATACACAAAAATAAACTCAAAATGGATTAAAGACCTAGATATAAGACCAGATACTATAAAGCTCTTAGAGGAAACATAGGCCAAACACTCTCTGACATAAACAACAGCAACATCCTATCAGATCCACCTCTTAGAGTAATGATAATAAAAACAAAAATAAACAAATGGGACCTAATTAAACTTAAAAGTTTCTGCACAGCAAAAGAAACCCTAAACAAAATGAAAAGTCAACTCACAGAATGGGAGGAAATCTTTGCAAACGAAGCAACTGACAAGGGATTCATTTCCAAAATTTATAAACACCTCCTACCACTCAATACCAAAAAAACAAACAAGCCCATCAAAAAATGGGCAGAAGATCTAAACAGACAGTTCTCCAAAGAAGACATACAGATGGCCAAAAAACACATGAAAACATATTCAACATTACTCATTATTCAAGAAATGCAAATCAAAGCCACTCTGAGGTACCACCTTACACCAGCCAGAATGGCCATCATCCAAAAGGCTACAAACAATAAGTGCTGGAGAGGGTGTGGAGAAAAAGGAACCCTAGTACACTGGTGGTGGGAATGTAAATTGGTGCAAGCACTGTGGAAAACAGTATGGAGATGCCTCAGAAAACTAAACATAGAATTACCACTTGATCCAGCAATCCCACTCCTGGGCATCTATCCAGAGAAAAGCATGACTTGCAAAGACACGTGTACTCCAATGTTCACTGCAGCACTCTTTTCAATAGCCAAGACATGGAAACAACCTAAATGTCCATCGACAGAGGAGTGGATCAAGAAGAGCTGGTACATATACATAATGGAATATTACTCAGCCATTAAAAAAAACTAAATACTGGCATTTTTAGCAACATGGATAGACTTAGAAATTATCGTGCTAAGTGAAGTCATCCATACAATGAGACACCAACATCAAATTCTTTCACTGACATGTGGAATCTGAAAAAAAAGGACAAATAACTTCTTTTCAGAATAGATACTGACTCACAGACTTTGAAAAACTTATGGTCTCCAAAGGAGACAGTTTGGGGGGTGGGGGATGTGCTGGAGTTGTGGGATGGAAATCCTATAAAATTGGATTGTGCTGATCATTTTACAACTATAAATGCAATTAAATTCATTGAGTAATTAAAAAAACACTAAATTACAATTTTCTATGAATTTCATCCTTTTCATCTATTGTCAATTACAAAAAGTTGTTTCCTTTGCTGATTTAAGAAGTAACATAATTCCATTTGTTGGGCTCTATCTCACCTTGCTTATTTTTATTTGGCTCAGTAGAACATGCACAGAGCACATTTAAACATTGGAAAAACACTTTTATTTGGGACTAGCATCCTTTAAAATAAACACTTTTTAATGTTTCCAAGTTTGGTACATTAATATTGTGTCTTCAATTCTGCCCAGCACAGACATGCATACAGTTTCCTGAGGTCAGTGACATGACCCCAGTGACTTTGAAGAAGAGTTGGAAAGGAAGAGTTAATGCACAATGTTGAAAATAGATATGAGGTGACTTGGATTTTGCAGCCACATGGTGGTAAGAGGACATTGGGAGGTAAGAAGGAATTAGCTCTTCATGAAAAGCAAAATACAGCTTGGTGAAGCAATTCAGTGACAAAATCAGTCAAATCAACCATGTGACAGCACAACCTGTTGAACAAATAATGAGGTCACTTTTCCATTTACTCCTGTGCCCAATTCCAAAACTACACGGGTTTAGCCAGTCTCAGGAGTTGTCACCACAGAGGATCATTCTGGAATTTCTAACCAGGAGGCACATATAAAAATCTCTGCTGTCCATGTATTTCCAATCCAAGTAGGAAATATAAAATAACTACTTGTGATAAACTCAGTCACAAAATGACATAAAAGATCTCGTTAAATATAGTTAATATATATGTGTTTATTACTATTATTATATAAGATGACTTATCTATAATAATAGTACTGGAGAAATAATAGTAATAGAGTAATGACAAATTAATCCATATTTAGAAACATAAGCATAGCTATCTCTCCTTTTTTATTTAAATAGAATAAAAGCTATAGTCAGAACAATGTACAATTTTTCTGCTCAACCATTGAAAATTTCATGCATCTCTTTAAAGCACTAGATTCTATCATTTTTTCTTTGTCCCCAACCATACCTTGCAATACATTCATTTATTCGTTTGTTCATTCATTCATTCATTCAAAAAGGTATCTGGATATTTGCCAGATACCAAGCACTGGGGCTCAGAAACAGAGCTCACGGCTAAAAGTTATAGTTTATTTGATCGAGTAGCATGCCTTATAAAACTTGATTCTAAATATCTCTGCAACACTATCTCATTTTATTTTCCTCATCTTTGAAATAAATAATTGAACTTTCAATCTCACAAAACTTCAATGGGGCTTCTCCTTTCTAAGACAGCACTAGGAGCTCCCACCAGCAACAAAACCACAGAGCTGCCTCCTCCACTTTGCAGCTCCCTCAGATTCTGATGATGAACATTGATTGCATTTTGCTTTGAACAGTGTATCCTACTCTTTAAAAAATATGTCCTGGGTAAGTCCTCAAATGGAAAATGATTTAATCTGTAGTAACATTTGACTGTGCATATAATGCTTTGTGAAGCTGGAGCAGTCCTGACATTTTATGAATAGGGAAATGAGGGAGCGTGTTAAAGAAGGCTTGACAGCAAGAATGAAAGAATGAAGATTCAACTTAAGCTGTTGAAAGCCTAACAAGATAAAGACAGGCAGGAAAGAGTCTCCTTAAATGTGATGAAATAAGGCCTGAAGGGATGGAATGGTAGAGAGATTGACGAGTATACACTTTGAAACAGAAGATAAATGTGTTCAACCTGACAGTAGCATGTGGTTAAATTAATCAAGGTACCCATAGCCTTAAACAGTAGAAAAGATTACAGATTTATGCCACAATCATCTGTGATGGTAGGTGTGAAATTCCAAATAGATCAAAGAGGTGGAGACTTTAAGAGGAAATAATTGTTAGGATTATAATTGCTAGCATTCTCATAACTTGTAAATATAACCGCTGACCATGACACCATCTTCTCTGCTTTACTTGTGTTTTATTTCCTTCACTTTCCAAATGAGACATGTTGGGGGTCGGGAGGAGGAACTGAGGGTTTGGGATGGAAATGCTGTAAAATTTGGTTGTGATGATTGTTGTACACCTATAAATGTAATAAAAAATAAAAATAAAAAATAAATAAAATGTGAAACAGGAGACTAAGAAGAGTTCTTATTACCCAAAGGGAACATCAAATTTTAAGCAATTTTTTTCTTGTAATTTTTAAAGACGAATTTTCGAGGGGAATCATTTTCAGGGAGTAAGCCTGTCGGTCAGATTAACAAATTGACAGTTTGCACTGCCCAGTTCTTTCTCTCGAGCTTCCATAGGCAGGATGCAGCCCCAAATTCCAAGCCCATTCTTTGCCTCAGTCTTGATCCAAGCTACTCTGCCTTGCAGAATTGTTTTCTTGAGTCAGATCCCACAAGTTCTAACTGTTGAGGACACTATTAAAGCAGGGAACAGACAAAAATATTTTCAAAACAGTTTCAAGGATAAGCACCAAAATAAATTAGATCTTTAACTAAAATGACCAACTAATCAGAACACTGCACAGAATACACTCATCACCAAAGTTTTGTTATATACCATTGAGAGCTTCCTCCTTTTACCTACCCGAATTGACTATGTGGGAGCATGCATCTTTTAAAGAAGTTACTCTTCAAGGGAAGGTAGAGGATAGTGATGGATCCTGTATTTTGTAAAGGCTCCAGTGTGGTGATTCCGACTCCTCTTACTACTCCCAACTTCCGGTTGAGAATCACTGCCTTACTAGGAAGAAAGCTCTTTTATATCTATTAAATTGTTCTACCTACGGTGCAATTCACCTTCAACCTTCTCATTAAAAAATCAGTTAGGAGGAAAAAATCAGTAATGATGATAGAAGGAATGGAGGAGAGTCAATAAATGGCAATAATGAGGATGAATCCTCTTTGAAACTCACATGTAGGTTAAACCCCTTCTGTTTAGTGCAGTCGCTTTTCTCCCCCTATGAGATGGATTCGGAAGACACTTGGTGACCAGGCTTCTCTTCAAAGTCCTTCATACAGTTATGGACAGTTAATAAGTCACCTCTAAGCCTCAATACCAATAATCCTGAATCCATTCATCTTTTTTCATCAGTGCTGTTTTCCAACCCGTTAATCATTTTCATTGCTCTCCCCTGGACCCTATCCAAGTTCTCCACGTATCTTTAAGCTTCTGTGAATTATGTGACCAGTTTATAGCTCTGATAAGCCTGGGTGGTGGAAAAGGTAGAATCTCATCACAACAGACTATAAATGTATATTGAGGGGTGGTCTGGGGATGGAGGACCAGATAGTTCAATTGTATGGGAAAGTTGGACATAAATATGATACTCAAGTATTTCTTTGTAATGGTTTCTAAACATAAAACATTAAAATATTCTAAGTCACACTAGAGTCTGTATTTTATATGGCTGCATTTTCAGTGCCAACCAACATTTGGTAACTTCAGGGAAATGAAAGAAAAAAAAAATTAAGTTTTTCAAAAGGTTGACTGTTTCCTAAATAGAAATAGCTTTTTAATTGCAGAGAAATAATACTAGGAAAGAAGCAACTATGAAAGATGGAGAAGCTAGGATATGGTCACTGTATCACCAACATTCTTTTTTTTTTTTTTTTCTCCATGGTTTTTTTCAAAAAGAGGCTCAGGGGGAGTTCAGTCGTGGTCAAGTGGAAACGAATCTGACTAGTAACTAAGGTTGAGGGTTCAATCCTGGCCTCACTCAGCGGTTTCGGGATCTGGCATTTCTGCGAGCTGTGGTGAAGGTCGCAGATGTGGCTCAGATCTGGTGTTGCTGTAGCTATGGCGTAGGCCAGCAGCTGTAGCTCCAATTTGACCCCTAGTCTGGGAACCTTCATATGCCGTGGGTGCGGCCCTAAAAAGTAAAAAACAAACAAAGAGGCTCAGTGCCCCAATTCTGACTATACTGGTAGTTTAAATACTGCTTCCACAGCCAGAACTCTGAATCAATCATTAGTAGAATCTCTTCAGGTTCAAAGCCATTAGCTAGCTTGTACTTACGGGAAGCAGTATGCCTCAGTGACAGTGATGGGTGACAGAATTTTCATCAAGGTGGGACTCCTTTTTGAGCCTCTGAGACAATAATAGAACGACATCATAGAAGAGATGTGAGCATTTGGTGAGAACAGCACCTGGCACATAGTAAGCATAAGACACTAACAGAAAAGGAGTTGATGGCAATTTTAAGTCATGAGTATCAAAACCAAAGGGGACATGAAAACCTGTTCCCTTGAATATTCAATTATCCTAAGAGTGCCTCTCCAAGCCAGATAAAGCACCCTAGTCATGCAAAAAACAGAGAGCAAAGAAAATTCTGTCATGGCCGATGGCTGAATATGTCACCACTGAAAACACATCAGGGATCAGCAGAATCTAAGAGGAGTCAAATTGGAATTCAGCAGATAAGCAGCTGCCTCTATAAGCCTTAAATATTCCCTTGAAGAGAGACACCACACCCATCTTTGGAAATATATTCCCCTGTAAAACCAGACATGCACATGGAAATTATTATTATCTCTTGGCTGAGGGCTTCGGTTATAAAACATTTGTGGTATTTGTAACCTGAAAGAGAGATTTTCTCAAATTTACTAAAACTGCCTCATTTTTTTTAGGATCACCATTATCCATCCCTCATTTGAGATCAAGTGATTAGTCAGATTAACATGTTTTTGCAGGAAGCCAATTCTGTTACTTCCTTAAAGAGAGTGTGACTCTTCCGAGGGTTATCGGCAAGCTGCCACCCCAGCTTCTCATGCCAGGTGCCCTTCCTGACTGGTCATTTCCCCTCATGCTGGAGATAACCCTGCAGTGACTCCAAATTCTTTAATTCAGTATCTGATTCCATCTCCATAATAAAGCCTCCATCAGAACATGACTGGACCAAAGCGTTTCCATGTCTTGGTTCATTCCTAAAATCCCAATCTGACTCTTGGTTGAACTGCAGTGGAAAATCCGTATCATAAGACAGAAGGAAAAAAATGGCTTTTTCTTGATTCCATTTTCTAAACATACAGTAATGAGAAATAATTATTTACAGGCAAATGTGGTGACTACTGAAAATTTTTTATTTTGTAATAGACTATATTCCATAAAACCTGGCCAATCGTACATAAACTTTAAGAAAAATTTTGTCCCTCTATCCATTCCAGTTTATTAACCTACCGAATCTCTATCCTTTTCACTGCCACTGATTGCCCCTAAAAGAGTCTGTGAATTCACATCATTCTGTGCACAGAATCTGAGTTCCTGTCGTGGTTCAGTGGCTAACGAACCCAACTAGTATCCATGAGGATGTGGGTTTGATCCCTGTCTTCATTCAATGGGTTAATTATCCAGTGTTGCCATGAGCTGTGGTGTAGGTCACAGATGCGGCTTGGACCAGGTATTGCTGTGGTATAGGCCAGAGGCTGCAGCTCTGATTCAACCCTTAGCCTGGGAACCTCCCTATGCCATGAGTGCAGCCCTAAAAAGACAAAAGACAAAAAAAAATGCACAGAATCTTTATTTTCTTAATTCCTGAGAGTCTGATATTGCAATTTCTATCATGGTGGCATTGTTCTCCCATCCCCCAATTCATATCTGACTTCTCTGCCTTCTTACTTCCCACATGCAGTCAGCAACTACGTCCTGCTGATTCTCCCCTTGCCATGCTGTTCTTTCTATTCCAATTGCCATGATCTAGCTAGTCCAGGTTTTTATTATTTACTTCCAATGTTTCTTTTGCAATAGCCCACTATTTCTCTAACTTTTCAGTTTTTCTCTCTTACAATTCATCTTGCATACCTTTGCCAAATTAAACATCCTACAGAATAATTGTGATTGCATCTCTTCACATTTTAGACATTCCAATGGCTCCCCATTATGTCTAAATAAAGTTCAACTTCAACTCATATGAAACCAATGTTTGATTGTTGAGTGAATGAGTAGAAAAATTCCACATGCAGGCTTGAGCAATTCACTCACCATTTACTGAATAAAGTCCAAAAGAGAGGTTTGGTTTTGTTAAGTTTTGTGTCTTAAGCCAAGGTTCCCCATATATTGTTTGTGGCCTCTGAAATGTTTGAATCATACCTGGTAAATCAGTTGATAAAGAAGAGTTATTACTTTACATCTTCTCTTCTCTAGATTTTAAAAAACACTTTCAGATTTCAACTGAATATACCCTTTATTTCTATTCCTTAAGATACTATGAATATTCTCTTTATTGATTCTTCTTCATGAATGTAATCTAAGGAGGTTTTAATTTCAGGGTGACAAAATACACAATCTGTCCCAAGGATCTCAATTATTTCTTCCATTTCAATTCACAGTAATTTGAACATATCATATCCTGAATTTATAAAGAAGATTCAGTAAAAACATATTTTACCTTCATGGAAAATGTCTATCCAAATGTATCTTTAAATTCCATGAAAGATAACAGATCAAGATGGGAGTGTTAAGACAGGCCAGAGTGTCCCCTGTTCAAATATGAGAAGTAAGAAAGACAGTTTTCCGTGGTCCATTAAAAAAAGGCAATCTACAACAATAAAGGGTCTTGCCTGGGTTACAGCCAAAAATTAATGGTCAAGATTGTGTTTCAGTGTTCATATAGGAAAGAGTCTGAACATGCTCCACACAAGAACCAAGCACTCAATTGAATTTCCAGCCACTGAACAGAGGGTAAAATCATTTTATTCACAATATCACAAGACATGGTGCAACAGAGGCAACAGCAAATTTCCATATAGTGAGGAATATGTTGAAGGAAATTCCTATGTGGGATGAGCTCTTAAAAAATAAATTCTTGAAAAGAAAATCAGCACTGAAAAAGACAATAAGCCCAATAGAAGGAACCACAAAGAAATATAAATAAATAAGCAATCTGAAAAGAACTTTTAAATAATGATGCATAAAATTCTCAAAGAGGAAGAGGAGGATTAGCATCATCATATGGGTTAAAGAGTAGACTAGATGAAGCTGAAGATAAAATCACTGAACTCAATGATAGAACTGAGTAAATCTCACAGGAGATAAATAGAATGAAACAGAAAGAAGTTAAGAGGTGTGAGAACATATATTTATATACATAAATATATATGAATATGTAATTAAATATATATTTATATCTATTAATAAATATATTTATACCATAAAAAAACAAAAGAGAAGCAATATTTGAAGAGATAATGGCTAAAATTTTTCAAGAATCAACAAAAGGAGTTCCCGCCGTGGCGCAGTGGTTAACGAATCCGGCTAGGAACCATGAGGATGCGGGTTCGGTCCCTGCCCTTGCTCAGTGGGTTAATGATCCCGGGATGCCCTGAGCTGTAGTGTAGGTTGCAGACGCGGCTCGGATCCCGCGCTGCTGTGGCTCTGGCGTAGGCCGGCGGCTACAGCTCCGATTAGACCCCTAGCCTGGGAATCTCCATATGCCGCGGGAGGGGCCCAAAGAAATAGCAAAAAAAAAAAAAAAAAAAAAAAAAGCCAAAAAAAGAATCAACAAAAGACATAAACAGCTGAAAGAGGGAATTTTCTTGTGGTGCAGCAGTAAGGATCCAGTGTTGTCACTGCAGCAGCTGAGGTCAATGTTGTGGCATGGGTTTAATCCCTGGCTCAGGATTCCACGTGCTGTGAGCATGACCAAAAATAAAAAACAAAAAAACCTCTTGAAAGAGTCACAAACAGTATCAAAAAATCCAAAAACCAAAGACATTATAGTGAAACTTGAAAAGATCAATGATAAAGAGAAAAATCTTTTAAACTTTCAGAGAGGAAAAGACAGATTACCCAAAAGAGAGAATAATCAGGATGACAGATTTGTCTCCTTAACAATCAGAGCTGCTGAAAGAGAATGGAGAAGTATCTTCAAAGTGTCAAGACAAAATAACTGAACCAGGATTCCATATTCAATCGAACCATCATTCAAGGCAGTGGGAAAGAGAAAGATATTTTCAGACTTATGAGAACTAAAAAAGTTATGAATTATTGCTGAAAAAACTATCTCCCTTGGGGGGGTGGGGAGTTGGGCAAAGAATGAGATACAAGAAAGAGTAATTAGCAAGTAAGTCAGCAAGACATGCTAATACGTCTTAAAGGAAACTACAACTAAGATTCTAGAAAATAACTAGAGAGATGAGAGTTGATGGGTAGACATGAGAGAGATCAGAAAGATGTTCTAAAAAACAAAAGTCCTTATTTTCCATGGGAGGATGTTATCAATACTAAACATAGACTTTTTAGAAAATTAAAAAACGTGTTTAAGAATAACATAACCAGTAAAGGAAAAACAGGAATAAAAATACACAGTTTTTCTAAGGTTCCCTTACCTATGATCTTCTGGGCCCATTTACTATCTTCAGAAGAGACAAAGATATCTTAAAACTACAGACTGGATTTTACTGTAAGTAAAGGGAATAGCATAAAATTTTGAAATCAGACAATATAGTACTTGATCAGTCACATTTTATAGTTTTTAAAATAACAATAATTTGACAATAGGATGGGGAATGCAGCCTAAAACAACTGAAAAAAATTTAGGAAAGCCTACTTATTATATCATCAAAGTCTACCAATGGAAACTATTAGAAGATGTATCTCAAAGTAAAATAAAACTAGATAAAGCACCACACAATAAAAGTCAGTGAAGATGTTTGCCTGAGTGTTCCATGCTAACAGTGGATTAGACAATATAATAGGTTCACATTCCTCTACGTTCTCTAAGCCTGATGGCTTTTTTCTAATCACCCTTTTAAAATTTTCAGTGATTTATTAATTATTCAGCTTCTCAATAATGTACACAAATGAGAGCTGTTCATGGCTAAACAAATAAACCAAATGATAATTTATAGGTAAATACATATAGAGAAAAAATTCAATTCAAAATTAAAATTTTGAATTCTTCAAAATAATATTGGTATTTGTTTCTGAGTGGCATGATTATCGATGACATTTTTCTTTTCCAAAATTTTCTCTTTAATCAACGTTTTATTTTGTATTGATTTATTAGCAAGCAAAATAAATATGTTGGGGTTTTTTTTGTTTGGTTTTTTGTTTTTTGTTTTTTTTTTTTGGCTCATCCCATGACATGTGGAAGTTCTCAGGCCAGGGACTGAACCTGTGCCACAGCAGTGATCATGCTGAGTCCTTAACTGCCAGGTCACCAGGGAATGCTGGTGTTTTAAAATTTTTTAATTACTGCATGAATTCATTTTTATAAGGATTTCATTAACAGGCAATTCATAATTTTAAAGAAGGCTTCTAAAATCCTATGTAATTCATCCAATATACAAGCAGTTGGGGGTTTTTTTGCTTGTTTTTTGTTTTCTTTTTAGCATTGCACCTGTGGCATACTGAAGTTCGGTTAGGGGTCAAATCAGAGCTACAGCTGCTGACGTATGCCATAGCCAGATCCGAGCCATGTCTGTGACCTAGGCTGCAGCTTGCAGCAACACTGGATCCTTTACCCTCTGAGTGAAGCCAGGGATCGAATCACATCCTCATGGTATTAGTCAGTTCTTAGCCCACTGAGCCACAGTGGGAACTCCACAAGTAGTTTTAATTGAGCAGATATTAGATTTATTTATTCACTTAATCAAAAGTCAACATGTAAGCATAATTTGAGATTATACATGTTGCTTATAAAAAACAAGGCCTAAATCTGATTATATAAACTAATTTCTTCCACTCACACATAAAACATTTGTTAAAATAATAAAAGCCCAACAAAACTAAGGAAAAGTTCTAATAGCCCGAGGAAAATCAATTTATTCTTCTTTATTTATTTATTTGGCCATTCCTGCAGCATGCAGAAGTTCCAGGGCCAGGGAGTGAACCTGTACCACATCAATAACCAGAGCCACAGCAGTGACAACGCTGGAAACTTAGCACACTGAGCTACCAGGGAACTCCAATTTATTCTTAATTGAAACAGAAATTAGCTTAAATCTGGTCATTTTCCAGACTTTTATAAAACTGATGAATTTGTCTATGACTCTTTAGGAATATGACTCACTTTTCTTTCTGTTAAGGCCTATATAAAGACAATTAGACCCATCCTGATTCCTTAAAAACACTCATTCAGAAGCGTTATTCTCAAATTTCCAATAATAACTGAGTAACCTGGAGGTTTGCTTAGAGTTTGAATTTACATGCCTGGATTGAGTCAAGCATATTAATCATTCCATTCTGCATGACTCTGTATAAAATAATGAATACTAACAGACTTCCCATTTCCTGCATCTCATTTTTATTTTATTATACCACTAGGGCTAAAGGCCAGAAAAAAAAATGTCCATTTTAAAAAAATAATAATGAAAAACATGGCTACTGAATTTCCTAATAAAATTACTTAAAGTATTTATAGTCAAATTAAAGTGATGTTCTACTTAATATTTATATTCTCACTAATTAAAAAAAAAAAAAAGAGTCTCTTGTTGAAAGACATGTTTTTACCCAGCTCTGGAATACTCATTTGGACTCTGCAAATAAAAAGCTTAAAGTGCCATTTCTACAAATTCCTACTAGTGTATCTGGTTCAAGAAGCAAGCCTATTGTTAATAACATGAAAACATTCCCACTTATGCCACTGACAAGATTTTTAATGACCAGACTGGATCATTAACAAACCTTCATTGTTTAAAATCTAAGAACTTACTCATTCTTGGTGGATACCTTAGAACTCATTAGGGTGAGTTTCTAGAAAACAAATTCAAGATTTGAATTAGATTGGTTTTCATGACTATACTCAAGATTTATTTATTTATTTATTTATTTGTCTTTTTGCCATTTCTTGGGCCTCTCCCGCGGCATATGGAGGTTCCCAGGCTAGGGGTCGAATTGGAGCTGTGGCCGCCAGCCTACGCCAGAGCCACAGCAACGCGGGATCCCAGCCGCGTCTGCAACCTACACCACAGCTCAGGGCAATGCCGGATCGTTAACCCACTGAGCAAGGGCAGGGACTGAATCCGCAACCTCATGGTTCCTAGTTGGATTCGTTAACCACTGCGCCACGATGGGAACTCCAAGATTTATTTTTTTAATGTAAAATTATGTTTAACGATCTAATGCTGTTCAAAATACATAATATGACTGCTGGGTTAGGCACTTATAAATTCATGGTCTGTATCACCAATACAAAAACGCTAACCAATAACAATAATAGTACCAAGTGCATTAAACTTTACTAAATAAGCATCACTATGGTATAGCACATAATGTGATATTCACAAATTGTAAGAAAAGCAACATCATTTATGATCCTCAGTTGGCATCTGTTCTTTCCTTACAACACAGAACCCTCCTCCTCTTTCCCAGAGTGCTCTGATTTTCTTCTGAGGATTTACCTTTTACCCACTGGACAGACATGGAACTGGACTCAGAAGTCCATCCCCTTCCTAGAATTTGGCATGTCAGCCAAGTTAGGCCAATCTTTGTGGTCCCTCTTGTGAACCTGAATTTTGAGCAGAGGAACAAAGACACTATAGATATTTATAGGTTTGCATTTCAGCAGGAGGATCCAGAGCAGATTCTTCCTGCTACAAGACCTATTGGAAATCTCCAAACCTCTGGAGACACCATGACTACTTCTCCATTTCCAAGCCTGGTTTTCCAGCCTTCCTTCAAACCTGTGACTCCCCATACCATTCCAATAAATTCGCTATTTCCTAAGCTAGTTAGAGCCAGTTTCCATTGCTTCCAACCAGAGAATCCTGAAACACACTTTTTACATGTGAAGCATCTGAAATGCAGAAATGTTAAGGGATTTTCCTAGGTTACTCAAGAAGCAAAAAAGTAGTGACCTCATAATTCCTAATCCAGTATTCTTTCCACTCTGCCACAGAGATAAAGATGACCATAACAACATATTTTTATTGAAGTATAATTGATTTACAATATTATATTAGTTTCAGGTGTACAGCAGAGTGATTCAGTATTTTTACAGATTATACTCCATAAAAGTTATTACAGGATAATGGCCATAATTTCCTGTGCTATACAATATATCCTTGTTGCTTATCTATTTTATAGATAAGTTTCTAAATCTTATCTCATACCCCTACCTTGCCCCTCTATCCTGCCCTCTCCCCACTGGCAACCACTAGTTTATTTTCTATGTGTATGGATCTGTTTCAGTTTTGCTATATACCTTCATATGTTTTATTTTTTAGATTCCACACATAAGTTATGTCATAGACTGTCTTTTTATGTGTTACATTTTCCTAAGTATAATATTCTTTAGGTCCAACCACATTGCTACAAACAGCAGAATTTCATTCTTTTTACAGCTAAGTAATATTTCATTGTGTATAAACCACGTTTTTTTTGTTTGTTTGTTTGTTTGTTTTTGCTTTCTTTTAGGGCTTCAGTTGTGGCATATGGACGTTCCAGGGCAAGGGGTTGAATTGGAGTTGTAGCCACTGGCCTACACCACAGCCACAGCAACTTGGGATCTGAGCATCATCTGCAACCTATTCCACAGCTCATGGCAACACCAAATCCTCACCCACTGAGCCAGGCCAAGGATCAAACCTGCATCCTTATGGATGCTAGTCAGATTCTAAATCACATACTCTTTAGCCATTGGTCTGTTGATTGATAGACACTTAGGTCACTTCTATATTTAGCTGTTGTAAATAGTGCTACTATTAACAATGGGGTACATGTACCTTTTCAAACTAGTGTTTTCATTTTTTTCCCTATAGATATACCCAAGAATGGAATTGCCAAATCATACGGTAGTACACTTTTTAGTTTTTTGACAAATCTCCAGTTTTCTAGATTGGCTGCACAAATTTCCCCACCCATCAACAGTGTACGAGGGTTCACTTTCTCCACATCCTTGTAAACATTTCTTGAAGATAGCCATTCTGACAAGTATGAGGTGATACCTCATTGTTTTAATTTGCGTTTTTCTAGTAATTAGCAATGCTAAGCATCCTTTAGTGTATCTGTTAGCCACAGTCTTCTTTAGAAAAATGTCTATTCAATTCTTTCCCACATCTTTTGATGGGGTTGTTTGTGGGGGATTTATATTGAGTTGTATGAGCTGTTTATATATTTTGGATATTAACCCTTTGTATGTCATATCATTTGCAAATATTTTCTCCCATGCTGTAGGTTTCCCTTTTTATCTTCTCAGTTGTTTCCTTTGGTTTGCAGAAGCTTTTAAGTTAATAATTTAGTCCAATTTGTTTACTCTTGTTTTTATTTCTTTTGCCTTATGAGTCAAATCCAAAAAAAAAAGAAAAATATTGCTATGATTTATGTCAAAGAGTGTTCTGCCTATATTCTCTCCTAGGAGTTTTATGATTTTAGATTTTTAATTCATTTTGGGTTTATTCTGTTTTGGGTATGAGGAAATGTTCTAATCTAAATGTCTTACATGTAGTTGTCCAGTTTTCCCAGCACCACGTATTGAAGAGACTCTCTTTTCTCTATTACATATTCTTGCTTACTTTATCATTGGTTAATTGACCATGGGTATGTGGGTTTATTTCTGAGCTCTATATTCTGTTCCACTAATCTATGTGTCTCTTTTTTGTGCCAGTACAATGCTGTTTTAATAACTGTAGCTTTGTGGTATAGTCTGAAGTCTGGGATGGTGATAACTCCAGCTTTGTTCTTGTTTCTCAAGATTGCTTTGGCAATTAGGGTCTTTTGTGGTTCCATATGAATTTTAGGATTATTTGCTCTAGCTCTATAAAAAATGTCACTAGTATTTTTATAGGAATTGCATTAAATCTGCAGATGGCTTTGGGTGGTATGGCCATTTTAAAAATACTAATTCTTCCAATTCAAGAGCACAGATACCTTCCCATTTCATGGTATCATCTTCAATTTCTTTCTTCAGTGTTTTCTAGTTTTCAGAGTGTGAGTCTTTCACTTTCTTAAGTTTCTTCCTAGGTATTTTATCATTTTGATGCTATTTTCAGATGGAATTGTTTTACTTTCCCTTTCTGATAGTTCTTTATTAGTCTATAGAAAAGCAACAGATTTCTTTATAATAATCTTGCATCCTATAACTTTGTTAAATTCATTTATTAGTTCTAATAATTTTTGGTGAAGACTTTAGAGTTTTATATATGAAATACCACATCATCTGCAAATAGTGACAGTTTTACTTCTTCCCTTCCAGTTCCAGTGCTTTTATTTTATTTTTTTTATTTTTTTGTCTAATTACTATGGTGAGGACTTCTAATAATGTATTAAATAGAAGTGGCTAGAATAGCATCCTTTTGTTGTTCTTGAATTTAAAGGAAAGTTTTTCAGCTTTTCACTATTGAGTACAATGTTAGCTGTGGGTTTATCATAAATGTTGTCTTATGCGGAGATATGTTGAGATATGTTTCCTTTTACCCACTTCAATAAAAGTTTTATCATGAATTGAATTTTGTCAAATGATTTTTCTTCATCTCTTGGAATGATTATGTGATTTTTATCTTTCCTTTTATTAATGTTGTGTATCACATTTATTGATTTGCAAATACTGAACCATCCTTGCATCCCTGGAATAAATCAACTTGATCATGGTGTATGATCCTCTTTGTATATGGTTGGATTCAGTTTGCTAATATTTTGTTGAGGATCTTTGCAACTATATATTCATCAAAGATATTGACCTGTAATTTTCTTTTTTTATAGAGTCTTTTCCTGGTTTTGGTATCAGGGTAATGATGGCCTCCTAGAATGAACTCAAGAGTGTTAAATTCTCTTCGATTTCTTGGAATACTTTGAGAAGGATAGGTATTAACTTCTCATATGTTTGATAGAATTTCTCTGTGAAGCCATGCTATCCTGGACTTTAATTTGCTGGGAGTTCTTTTATTAAAAATGTAATTTCACTTCTGGTGATTAATCTGTTCAAATTGTCTGTTTCTTTTTGATTCCCTCTTGGGAGCTGTATATTTCTAGAAATTTGTTCATTTCTTCTAGGTTGTGCAATTTGTTGGCACATAATTATTCATAGTATTCTCTTATGATTCTATCTCTGTGGTGTCCATTGTTATTTCTCCTCCTTCATTTCTTATTTTATTTACATAGGTCTTCTCTCTTTTCTTCTTGGTGATTCTGGCTAAGGAATTATCAATTTTATTTATCTTTAAAAAAATAGCTCTTGGTTTCATTGATATTTTCTGTTGTTTTTAAATCTCTATGTCATTTATTTCCTCTCAGATGTTTATTATTTCCTTCCTTCTGCTGATTTTAGGATTGTTTGTTCTTCATTTTCTAATTCCTTTATGTGGGAGATTAGGTGGTTTATTTGAGATTCTTCTTATTTCTTAAGGAAGGCCTGTATCTCCATGAACCTCCCTTTACTGTTTTTGCTGCATCCTGTAGATTTTTGGAGTGTTGTATTTCTACTTTTATTTGCCTCATGATATTTTCTGATTTCCTCTCTGATTTCATCATTGATCCATTGGTCTTATAGTAGCATGTTGTTTAGATTCCATGTGTGTTTGTTGTTTTTCCATTCTTCTTTCTATTATTGATTTCTAGTTTCATACCATTGTGGTCAGAAAAAAATACTTGATATAATTTCTAATCTCTTAAATTTGTTGAGAATTATTTTATGGCCTAACATGTGGTTAATCCTGGAGAATGTTCCATATGCACTTGGAAAGAATGTGTATGCTGATGTTTGTGGATTTAATGTCCTGTAAATATCTATTAAGATCAATTGGTCTATTGCATCATTTAAAATCATGGTTGCTTTATTGATTTTCTTTATGGATGATCTGTCCTGTGATGTAAATGGAATGTTAAGGTGCCTCATTACTGTATTATTATCAAATTCTCCCTTTATGTCTATTAGTATTTGCTTTATATATTTAGGTGCTCCTGTATGTGCTTATACATAACAAGTGCAATAACCTCTTGTTGTACTGACCTTTTTATCATTATATAATGCCCTTCTTTGTTTTTTGTTACAGCCTTTATTTTAAAGTCTATTTTGTCTGAAAAATATAGAAGTATTACTAACCCCACTTTCTCATCATTTCCATTTGCATGACATATCCCCTTACTTTCAGTCTATGCATGTCTTTAGCTCGGAAGTGAGTCTCTTGTAAGTAGCATATGGAATGATTTTGTGTTTTTTATCCAATTGACCACCTAACGTCTTTTGATTGGAGCATTTGGGCCATTGATATGTAAAGAAATTATTGATAGACATGTACTTATTGTCATTTTGTTATTTGTTTTCTGGTTGTTTTTGTAATACTTCCCTGTTCATTTCTTCTTTTTTGTTTATTCTCCTTTGGTTTGATTTTCTTTAGTAGCATGCTTATGTTCTTATCTTTTTTAGTTTTGTGTATCTATTATAGGTTTTTGATTTGTGGTTACCATGGGGTTCGGATATGTTGATCTATAACTACATCTACTTTTTATAAACTGTAGCCATTTAAGTTTAAATACATGCGGAAAGACTTACATTTTTTGCTCTCTGACCCCCAATTTTTTGTTTTTAATGTCATATTTTACATCTTTATAGTTAGTTTTTGGGGTTTGGGGTGAGGGGTACTTTGGCCACATCCATGGCATATGGAAGTTTCCAGGCCAGGACTGAATCTGAGCTGCAGCTGTGATCTGTACCACAGCTGCAGCAACACCAGATCCTCAACCCACTGCACCAAGTTGGAGATCAAAGCCGTGCCACTGCAGAGACAACACTGAATCCCCAATCCCACTGCACCACAGTGGGAACTCTCACATCTTCATGTTTATCCCTCTTTATTATATTAAAATTGCATTTATAATTTTTTTTTGTCTTTTAATCTTTAAAGTGGTTATTCAAGCACTTGATTCTCAGTTCCTACTATATATTTGCCCTTCCTAGTGTGATTTTCTCTTTACTATAGATTCTTTTTTTCCACTTTGAGAAGATCCTTTAAAGTTTCTCCTAGGGTAGGTTTAGTATTGATAAACTCATTTAGCTTTTTTTCTTGTCTGAAAAGTAATTTATCTATCCTTCAATTCTAATGATAATCTTGCTGGGTAGAGTATTCTAGGTTGGACGTTTTTCCCTTTTAGCCCATTGAATATATCATGCCACTCCCTGTTGGCCTGCAATGTATCTGCACAGAAATCAGCTAATAGCCTTTTGGAGATTCACTGTATAGCACCCTTTGTTCTTCTATTGTTGTCTTTAGAACTCTCTGTTTATCTTTAATTTTTTCCATGTTAATTATGATATGTCTTGGTGTGGTTCTGTTTAGGTTCATCTTGTTTGGGACCCTCTGTGCTTCCTGTTCCTAGATATTTGTTTCCTTCTTCAGGTTTGGAGGGTTTTCAGCCATAATTTCTTCAAATAAATTTTTGATCCCTTCTCTCTCTTCTCCTTCTGGGAGCCCTATAATGCAAATGTTGGTACACTTAAAGTTATCCCAGAGATATCTTAGCCTGTTTTTTTTTTTTTTTTTTTGGTCTTTATAGGGCTGCACCCACAGCATATGGAGGTTCCCAGGCTGGGGGTCTAATTGGGGCTACAGCTGCCAGCCTACACCACAGCCACAGCAATGCCAGATCCAAGCCACATCTGCGACCTACACCACAGCTCACAGCAACGCTGGATCCTTAACCTCCTGAGTGAGGCCAGGGATCTAACCCGCAACCTCATTGTTCCTAGTCAGATTCATTTCTGCTGCAACACGATGGGAACTCCTTCGTTTTCTTTTCATTTGTTTTTCTTTTTGATGTTCTGATTGGGTGATTTACATTATTCTATCTTCTGATCATTTATGTGTTCTTCCAGTGTGTTTTTTTATTTTAGCTATTGAATTCTTCATTTCTGATTGTATTTTTTTATATTTTTTAGTTCATTGTTAAATTTTGCACTGTGTACATGTATTCTTTTCCCTAATTCAGTTAACATTTTTGCTACCTGTGCTTTGAATTCTTTTCTGGTAAATTATTTATTTCTGTTTCATTATTTATTTTTTTCAGAGGTTTTTTTTTCTTGTTCTTTCAAGTGAGAGCAGTTTCTCTGCTTTTTCATTTTGCTTAATTTTCTCCGCCTGTATGAATTTAGGTGAAACTGTTACTTATTGCAGTTTTAAAGGAATGTTCTTGTATGGGAATGTCCCTCTAGAGACTCTGTGTGTATGCCAGTGCATCTGGTCAGAGAGCTAGATTTGACATGGACACAGGTCACATCATTCCCCATGGTGTGCTGGCAGTTATCACCTTGGTAGGTGGTGTGGCTGGAGATGGAGGGGCTAGAGCTAGAGTGGGTGTGAGGTGCAACTTTCCCTTTGCTCAGTGGTCATTAGTGTCATTGGAGACAGGGTCTGATCCCAAGTTGTTGGAGCAGAAGCCCTGGGGGTTGGGCCCAGTTTGGCTCTGTTTCCTTCAAATGTGAGTTTTTCCTTCTCCCTGCACTGAGACTTTTGCACCAGAGGGAGAAGTGCTGAAGCAAGGAGCCCATGTGAGCTCTCAGCTCATGTTGGCCATAGACAGAGGTTTGAGCTGTCTCTAATATGCTGCCTTTGCAGGTGCCCACAACTATTTCCCTTGCTTTGTTCAGATGCAGCTTCAGGTGCAAGTATCCTTCATCTCTAACAGCTAATCACTGCCCCCAGCCACCACTAACCTCACCTTATTGTGGAGTCACATCACATGGCAGATGGGACCTAAGTGGATTCTCAGTGTGCATCAAGGATAAGCTGTGGCGAAGCAGCCACCATCAGAGTTCTGAGCTGCTTCTGGTGCATTGCTTGAGAAATCACCAGCAATAGCCACTGCCACCTCACCCAGACTCCACCCCAGAACCAGGTCACTTCTATGTCCCACAGTTGTAATATCATAGACTCTGAGGTAACTGGCACTGCATAAATCATAATCAATAGAAACACTAACTCTCCATTCAGAATTTGGAAAATCACAAGATATCTATGTTAAATAGAGAATCTGAGCACTGTGATGATGGAAAAGACAATTTTTGCCCCCATTTGATGTCAGAAAAGGTTTGCATTTTGAGCAAGTCTAGAAATCTTTCTTCTAGGTTTACAGAGGGAAAAGAGACCTTGACATTTTCTCCTTGACTTCTTTGCCCTCCCGTTGCATTTCTCTCCCAGTTTAGCTTATATCAGTCAAAATTTCCATTTTAACAGATGTGGATCTCAAACTCAATATCCCACATTCAAAATTACTGCACAGCCCAATTGCGAAGGCAAAATGGTTGTTATGTGGAATGTCTTTAAAACCCTTAGCAGTTAAGAAAAAAGAGACACACCTAAGCTTATTTTTTCCATATGGATCCAAAATTTTAGTTCATGGGCAAAGTCTATGGTATTTGTATTGGCAAGAAGAAGTGTATGATTTCAAAACATCATCTAGTAGTGCTGTAACGTAGGCCACAGAGCTAATGAGGCATGGTGGTGAATATCGTTCTTATAATAGTATCAATTGTTTCAATATGTAAAAGTCTGTTTAAAGCTATATACTGAGCCTCTACTCATGTCTAGCCATCCTAAAATTGAATCCCACAATTTGCTTACAGGCTTAAGTTTACAACCATCTCTGAAAATAGATCAAAAGGCACACCCTGCTCAAGATGGCTCAATAATGTCCTTTCCTGGGAAAAAGTGAAAGCAATTCTCAAAAAAAAAAAAAAATGCTTTTTTTAAATTGAATGACTGTACAACCTAATGAAGGGATTGCCCAGACTTGATGTTTGATAATGGGAGAGTCAACCTTGCTAGATTAACCTCACTTCACCTGGCACTATGTCTGTCTCCACAAGGATGCTAAAATCAAATAACCAAGAATTTTATCAGTAAAGTGCTTAATGAAGAAGTCCTATGGTGGAATTTAAATACATGTGAGTGTATTATTT
The DNA here is from genome assembly GCF_016906955.1 of Phacochoerus africanus. NCBI lineage: Eukaryota > Metazoa > Chordata > Mammalia > Artiodactyla > Suidae > Phacochoerus > Phacochoerus africanus. Next base: position 188,546,672 of record NC_062544.1, read on the forward strand.
TTCCTATTTGATTAATTGCTATATTCCTCATAACAAAAGGCTTTTCACATATCTTGAGAGATTAGGTCATGGTTATTATGCGCAGGTACTATAATTCCTTTTTTTTTTTTTGGCCACATCCATGACATGTGGAAATTCCCAGGCCAAGAATCAAACCCGCAACATAGTAGCAATCTGAGCCACTGCAGTTACAATGCCAGATCCTTAACCCACAGAGCCACAAGAGAACTTCCACATATTATAATTCTAGTGCATGCTATTTTAATGTAACATCATTTAAGAGTTTATAAGCCAGATTCCATGCTCACAAACTCAAATTTCTTTCATATTTCATCTGTTTTCCGTCCATACCCAACAAAATAATCCCCATCACCAATCAACGTGGCTCCCTAGATAAGATTTGCAGGGTCCTATCAAGGATGGCAATACAAAGTGAATGATGAGGCAGAAGTTTGTCCATTCTGCCTCTTAAGACTCGGATGTGACTTTGTGTGTCCAGAAATCAGGGGTTTCATGCTATTAATATTTATATTGTCTAAAAGAATACCCCCATATAGGGATCTGAGGCCACAAAACTGCCATCCATAAGTATCACATTCTCAACAAGAGCATATAAGTAAGATATGGAAGAATAGCTGGCCTATTGCACTGGGATTTTTGCATCTACAACTGATAACTGATCCAAAAGAGAGGGTATGCTCAGAAGGTAGAGATGTGGGGAACATGAGTGTTCTGTGATATAGCAGAACTCTCTGCATTCTGTTAAATAAAAAGCAAAGATTAGACACAGGAAAACAAAAACATCCAACTTCCTCTATTTATAACCTCAGTGTTTATACTAGATCTGGTAATAAATTATCAAGTAAGATAAGGTTCCATTGTATCCAAGGATAAGACACCCCTGGGATTCTCAAAGTTAAAACAAATTGAAATAAATTCAAAATTGTTCCCTGATCCTAGAGTAACTATTTTTTGCCAACATGAGTATTTCATGCCCTTATCAAAAGCAGGCCAAAGCATCCCAGTCTAATTCCACTTGTCCATGTTTTAAAACATGGTCACCTTTTGCTGGAGGAGAAGAGGAAAGGAAGCCCACAATGTTCTTTGGAGGCTCCATGTAAGCCTATTTTTCCTCTTCATCAAAACCTGAAAGTAAAGGCTCTTTCTCCATCTTTATCATGAAGGTGGAACTATGGGTTCTGAAAGCCTCTCACTGTCTCCTTTCCTGGCGTTTCTCGCCTCCCATCAGTCAGAGGAAAGAGTGCCCCCACAGGCCATCATTAACCTGCCAATTCTGCCTCCAAACAAGGAGGACAAGAGCTCACTAATTTGAAGATCAAAAAGCCACTTGTCCATTATATAATTGGAATGAAAGGCAAAATGTTGCTGTTCTGAAGAGCACAGTAATTACTAGCTGTTAATTGCTCTCTCGTGGTGGCTCACTTTTAATTAAAAAGAACAGCTCGTTGCAGGCCGATAAGCAATGGTGGAGACCAGTGGTTTAATCAACAAAGAAGAAAAATTTGTTTCTGCTGCAGCCAACAACAGCTTGAGAAATCTTCAGATGTCCAATTGAGATTAAAAACTGTCTATTTAGTGCAGTCAGATTTTATTTTAACCAAGGAAATGACTATTTGAAGTCTTCCAATGTGAGTGTCCCTGCCACATCCCCGCTGGTGCCGTGGGGACTAATCACGGACTTGGGTTGTGATCACTCAAGTAAAGAAATTTAGCGACTTTCCTCTTGACTTCATCATTCTTGGGTAATTGGCCTGTCTGAGGTGAGTACTCTTTTTTTTTTAAAGAAAGCGCTTTAAAGTATGGAAGGCCCACAGACTGTGCATTTAATTACTGTTCATATTTCATGCAGTCAAACTGAATTTCATTTAAAAAGAAAATGATTTACCTATCTTTAAAAAGCCTTACATATTCTGCTTTGTACTTTGTTTTTTTCTTCTGGGGTTAATATATTTCCACGCCCCCCCCCCAAAAAAAAATGTATTTAGGGCATCAAAGTGAATTCTATAAGATGCTTCTCTGTCTTTTCCTTTTTCATCTAATAGACACAGATGACAGCTATCCTTAGGAGGGGGAGGTACTCCCTGGAAGAATAATACTACATTTAGTTAAGAAGGTTCCCTAGGTTAAGTGGGGTTACTTGATCCCAGTTTGGCTCTTATTTTTCTGATTGAGAACAGTGTGTGTGCCCACTGCCACCCCACCCCCCACCCCCGCCAGGTCTCTTTTCTTCTCGCCCTTCTAGGTTGTGGTAGTTGGAAAGCCATTTGTTTTTAAAATTTGCATGTACTTCTATTTAACTGTCCCACATATAGATCTCAAGCTATGATAAGTCAAGTATTTTATCAAGGAGGAAATAACTGCTGTCTTCACCAATCATGAGAAATACATCTCTTTGTTGTCTGGATTACATAAAAAAATGCATCTCAATCACAATACCAACGATAAAAACTGTTGGTCAAATATCTGCTGTACGCATTGGGCCATTGTTAGTTAGCACTAGTCGTCCTGTACAGTTTATCACTTTGACTCAAATGATGCTTCTGAAAAGATCTGTCCCCTTGCCAGCCACTAAAGCAAACTTCTCTTTCTTCTACACTAATGATAGTCTTAAGACACAGCCTACAAACAAATGAGTAATTTATTCAGAGTAATGAAAAATTAACTTATTGTTAGCTTAATTTGATAGGCTTTATCTTTTCTTTGAAAGGACTGCTGACATCAGGCTGATGGCAACTGGTAACCCCTACTTGCCTCCATGCCAATCTACTTAAAGCTGTATAGGCCTCTCTCCTACCAGCGAATTCATCAGTTGAGAGCCCTAAATTAACTATCCTATATTAAGTTGCCTGCTTTCAGAAAGAAGAAGCAGGGAAGGAAAAAGAGAAGTTTTACTGGGTTTTCCTTTACCCTTCTCTTCATTTATATCCAAGAATCAACAGCCAACCATTGTGGAAAGAGCAGAGTCCAATATTAGTTTAAATCCCAACTCCACTGTTTCTTAATGAGTAACCATGGGAACATTATTTGGCCTCTTAAATCTCAGCCTAATCCATGGGGAAAATAACTCTTTTAAGGGACTGCTGCCCAAAATAAATGAAATAATATTTCGAACATAGTAGGTGTTCGGTAAATAACAGCTGTTCCTAAGGACAGTTGGATACTGGTAATATGAAAAGCATGTTGATTCAAGAAGTGTCCCTCTCCATGGAGTCCTCTGTATACTTTCAAACATGGAAAGAGGACCCAAAGAAAACAACCCCAGAATTGCTTTGTTAAGTATTCCCCATTTTCTCCCACCCCTGCACTTCATCATTGTGTACATGTCATCAATTACTTTAACTTCAGTAAAATCTGGCATGGGGTGCGTAGGACACAATGAATCAGTGAATAACCCAAAGAGGAATTTGATAGTAGATTCGCTTTATTAAAAAGGTAGGAGGAGGGCCAAAAAGAAGACAGAGAATAACATTCTAAAGTTTAAATTCCTAAAAATTTTCCTCAGGATGTCAATGAGCAAAAGAAGAGCACACACATGAGCACACACGCACGCACACACACACACACACACACATACACACACATTTCTTCTCCTACACCAATCAATCCTATAAATGTTTGGTGATGTTATTAAGATAAACTGGACAGGAAACTATTCATATAAGCAGCACCATCTTCTAATTTAAGAAAGCCATGCAGGGAGTTCTCTGATGGCTTAGCGGGTTGAGGCTCCTGCGTTCTCACCGTTGTGGCTCTGGTTGCTGCTGTGCGGCGTAGGTTCAATCCCTGGCCCAGGAATTCCCACATACTGCCTGTGTGGCAAAAAAGAAAAAAAAAAAAAAAGAGAGAGAACCTGAAATAAACGTTGCAACTCTCAAAAAAAAAAAAGAAAGCCATGCAACTAGAAAAATATTTTTTTTCTTAAAATACGTATTCAAAAGTAGACAATTTAAAGTGTACATTCACATCTGCAACCATCACTACCATTCATCTTCAGAGTTTTCTCATCATCCCAAACGGAAACTCTATACCCACTGAATACCGTATTCTCATTTCTTTCTCTGCACAGTTCCTGATAAACACTATTCTACCTTCTGTCTCTATGCAGTTTCCTATTCTAGGTACCTCATATAAGTGGAATCATACCTCATTTGTTTTTTGATGTCTCGCTTATTTTTCTTTAGCTTGTTTTCAAGGTTCACTCATGCTGTGAACTCAACATCTCATGCCTTTTTAAGGCTGAATAATATTCCACTGGAGAGGTAGAGACCACATTTTATGTATCCATTCATCTGATGATGGGCATTTAATTTGTTTCCACCTTTTTAGCTATTGTTAGTAATGCTACTATGAACACTGCTGTAAAAGTGTCTGAGTCCCTGCTTTTAATGACAGCTTTTGAGATTCAGGAAGAGACCAAGAAGACTTAAAAGGCTATTGACAGCAGCCTGTTAGCATCAGGCACATGTGCCCTGATTAGAAAGTCAGGAAGGCAGGTATGACATCACTTGCCTCACTTTTTACTCATTCCAACTACCAGAAAATGCTCAACTAACGTCTTCTAATAACAGAAAGCAGACTCCGCCTCTTTGGATCAATTACATGTCAAGCCTATATCCTCTTACAGGGTGTGGGCAGCCTCCTGCCCGCGCATTGTGCTAGTTAAGGGCAAAAGCCAAACAATATGTTTATGCACAGGCTTTTCTGAACATTCATCTTCCTGTGTCTTCTCACAGCACCCAGACCAGCAGGCCTGGGGTAACTGTAGCCAACTCTGATCACAGTGAACTCTTGCGTTCACTTCATGATTGGGTCGTGGAGGGGGAGCTTTGTTTTCCTACTTCCTGTTTCTAATTTTCAGGCAGCACCTGTCACCAGCAGTCTTGACTTTCACAGTTTTCTTTTGAGTCTCTTTGCTTTTTTTCTCATACTTGTTCTAAGGTTTATCAGAGGAAACACTTGCCCTCCCAAGGATGGCCTCCACGCTGTGACAGATTAATCCAAGTTGAGTGAACTTCCTTCAGACAGAGGACACTAATTATTATGAAGGCACTTAGAACACAATACAAGCTGACATCTGACAGACCATTCCCTGCCAGCTCTGCATTGTCTTAATGTCAGACCCTGTCAGTTCCCAGCCTTAATTACATCCTGTTTACAAACATTAGGCCTGACTTCAGATGAAGCCTTAACAAAGGTTGACAAAGGTCAGGGTCACATTGCAAGGATGTTATCTGTCTGTACTCTCCTCCCGATAAACTAGAGGGAGAGGGCTGATTCGGGAGATAGCTTTCAGAGCAGAAAAATGCACTGTGGTCACTGGAATATCTAATCTCTGTGGACACATTTTCATCCAATCTGCTAAGCACTGTGGCAGGGAAAGGGGGCCAAATTTAGAGGGCCAACTTGGTGCTGCTTGTTATCTGAAATCCCCGGAGGGCAGACATGGCAAAGGTGTTGGGAAAAACCTTCAGCAGGAAGGCAGTAGTCAGCTTTTGCCACTGATTCCAGAAAAACAAATTCAAGTGTTAAAAAATGAACCCCAGTTCAAACAGAGACCTGTGTCAAAGATAAAAAGCAAATTTTAACTAGCATACATGATCTTATTTTTTTTTATCATTATTTCTGAAATGTTTTTATTTTAGGGTCAAGTAGCAGATTTCTTAACCAAAGTACTCTTCAGATTCATTTTATGTGCTAGCTTTGCAGGTATCACATGAGACTTTCATTCAAAGCAACTAGTCTTGGGTATCTTTGAATTTCAATAGGTTGCAATAGTAATTAATAGCATAATGTATCTTTTTTTTTTTTTTTGTCCTTTTAGGGCCAAACCCGTGGCATATGGAGGTTCCCAGGCTAGGGGTAGAATCGGAGCTATAGCTGTTGGCCTATACCACAGTCACAGCAACAAAAGATCTAAGGCTGCTTCTGCATCCTACACCACAGCTCACAGCAATGCTGGATCCTTAATCCACCGAGCAAGGCCAGGGATCAAACCTGTGTCCTCATGGATGCTAATTAGATTTGGTAACTGCTGAGCCACTATGGAACTCCTTTTTTTTTTTTTTTCTTTTTTTAAGTTTTAGCCTTAGTAGTCATCTGCCAGTCTCTATATTTCACAAATGAGAAGACAGCAGGCCAGCATGGTTGAATTATTTAACATAACTGGATCTTACAGCACACTGGTGGCAAGGCCAGGCTGGAACCAAAACTTCTCACACCTAGTCTTAGGTTCTTTGGAAGTGCACACTTTTTTTTTTCTTTTTTTTTTAGAATTATTATGGAGTCTGGCATCTGCTTACTAGACATCTGTTTAACTTATTCATTTTGCCCCTTCAGCCTTCTTTACTAGAGATCTAAAGAACTTGCATTCTTTTCATCTTATAGGTTCCAACACATAAACTGTTTTAAATGTTTTTCTCCTGATACACTTCTTTACGTCTTGAGATTCCCATAGTGCCCACAAAAGCACTCGGTAGACAATATATATAACTGTGTGAGCCCCACTTGGTTCTTCCACATTATCAAGACTGCTGTTCTAGTTCCAGATCATTTTCTTATGCGAGTCCAGGTAATTGCGGTCTGTTCAACAGGCTTGCTTCCTAAATGTCCATCTTGTAGCAGCGAGTTTAGGGATATCTCTAACAACTTTATCCTAACTGGTTTCTTTAGGTCAACCTGGTTTGGTAGAAATGGCTTCCTTCGGTCTCTATTGCCTACCTTATCAGCTACCTTCCCCTGCTTCACCCCACGCCCAATGCTACAAAGATCCCCTTTCAAGTCTACTGCTTAGTCCCTCTCTCAAGAAGCTTATCTGGCCCTAGAGTTTCACTTTCTTGCCACCAAGTGGGTGGTTAGGTTGGCTCTAACCCTTCACCACTTTTCTTCCTCATCTCTGTGAGAGGCCCATACTCAAACACAGTACATCTAAGAACAAATCATTTCAAGAGCCCCCTCCCCACCCTCTCCTCTTGAAAGAAGAAACACCATTATCCTAATCCCTAATTTTTACCTTTGAGGGTCCCCTTCTCAGCCCTACCTATTTCCCTGTAGTGAAGAACCATGTCTTATTCATTGCATTGTCCAAAGCACCTGCCACAGTACCTCAAACATAAGCACTTGGTCATGCATGGACAAATGAGTAAAAACTGAAAAAATCAATGAATGAATGGACAAACTCAGTGAAATCACTGGGTCTTTGATATTTCTTTCTCCACAGCATCCCAGCTCTTCTTTTCTATTTCCTCCTTACAACCATCTGCATTTTCAAAGCTTTCTTCACCAGGAATCTGTATTACTATAAATCATAGATGGTTTGTCTGCCTTAGTTTCTCCAACTAACCCCTCCTAACTACAGCTGGGAACAGATAGTAGCACAGTACAAAAATTGGTGCTTCACTCTTACCAAAAACATAGATCCCCTTGCAACAATGCTATCGAATATTTTAATTTGTTATATAAAAATGTCAAGTAGCTCCAGGCCCAGGTCCAACTCCTGCCAAGTGTGACTGATTCTATTCCCCGAGGATGATAATGAAATGCTGTTAACTATCCTTTGACTATGCTTCTCTGAACAGGTGTGCACCCCATAACATTCTGTGGTCTAGACCAGATTTCCCAGCTTATGGGAGATTATGTCATTTGGGACTGAATCCAAGACTTGGCTTAAATAAAGATGTATTACTGCCTTGCTGCTCATGCATTGACCGCATTCACAGAGTGAAGGCAGATGAATCTGCCCATCAAGTGTAATGTGGAGCTCTCTGACGACAAACTTGACTTATGGTAGTAAAATTGAGGTTACAGTGAAATTGAACTAAAATCCCTAGGTGTTATACTACTTTAACTGGCTTCACTCGCCATGATGAGCTCCATAGTTCAGAAGGCAGTAGTTACTGCAGGTTTAAAAGTTGTGTCCTAAGATATTTCCACCGTAAAGCTGTAAATTTTGTGTTTGTTTTGTCTGCCAGCTAGTGGCTGGAATGTCCAGTAGGAATTTCTACCGCTTAGCAAAGGGAATAAATGTGGGGTGGGGGCAGTGGGGAGGGAGGAGGGCCAAGGAAAAAATGAATGAAAGAAGGAATTCTTTCCTGTAAAACCCTGAGGAAGTGTGATAAAGCTGGCCTTTTTGCGTACATTACATATACATTTTAGTGCTAAGTACAGTTTAAAGATGGACAATAATCATCTGTTATCCGGGTAACACTGACATGTTAATGGTTCTATTTGTAAGTCTTAAGACAAGATCAATAACTGAGAGCTTTAAAAACATCAGGCACACCTGCAACTTCTTCCCACCACTGAAAAATAACTGCTTGCTCTTTTTTCAGAGGGTTGTTTTACTTTCATTGCATTTGTAATGTCAGTCATATGCACAACTCACTCTCCCATCAGAATTGGGTTACAGCCAGTGGCTAGCGCCTCCGGAAGTACAGACCTAATATTTCACAATAGCTCTACGAGGGTCTGCAACCGCATGCTTTACTAACCCAAACAAGAAAATCTAATTTTAGAGGGAAAGGAATTGAGAGGGTCAGAAGGAAACCATGTCAGTAATCTAGTGCATACCTTTATGGTTTGGGGTATGCAAAAGTTCAGTGCTTAAGTGAACTCCCAAATTCCTAGTATGTTCACAATAAGCTGTTAAATTCAAATGCAAGAAATCTCACCACAGGATTTCATAAAGATGCAGCCTTTCCAAACAGGAAAAGAGACACCAACACAACCACAAATTCTACAGCTTTTCAGCAGAGAGCCGAAGAAAAGATATCATTTTACAAAATAACTCCGTTTGCCAAGCTGATTCTGCCTTCTTGAGTGGAGGAATGGGGGGGGGGGGATTACTAAAGGGTTGGCAAGCAAGGAGCCCAGAGCATGTGAAAGCAAAGACTTTGAGGATGCAAAACGGAACAAGTCTCCTCAGTGCCCACTAAAAAAGAAATCAGGGTGGCTGGAGAAGCAGTTGTGCCCAAACTGACCCCAAAGCCTTGAATATCATGTCTTTCACCACATTCAAATATCTGAATCCAAAGTGAGATAATTTTTAATTTGAAGCAATGCTAGATTTGAGTGTAAAAGTGTATTGTGCACGGGATAGGTCAAGGTGATGTCCTCACTCTCCCCTCCTCAGCGCCTTGATCTATAGACACCCAGCCCAAAGCAGACACTTGCTCAGGTACATGGGATGGGTAGGTCAACGAGAGGATGCAACAGGGGCTTGAACGTTGTTGTGATGCCTCCAATGCACCATACTTTACAGCAATCCCTTTAAAATACTGTAGAGCCAGTACACTTTTAAACCAACTTTTCCATAATATATGATTCAACTCCAGAAATTAATAGAAATAAGGAATATAATTTTCTGCCTCTCTGCTGAGCAATCAAAAAAAGTTTTTTTAATCCCAGTGGACACAGTGATGGATAATTCTGCCTTTAAAAAAGGGGGAGCAGAGTTGTCCACAGAAGCTCCACCCACATCCCACAATGGGGAGAGCAGGTGCCTCCCAAAAAATGAAGGAGCTCCAGGTAAAGCATCTGCCCGAAAAATCCCACCTCCCATCTTATTCCACCACAGCAGCAGCACTCCTGTGTGAGGGCGGAGAATGTGGGAAGACCAAGAAGGAGGGGCCTGCTAGGGGCTGTTGCCTAGGCGAGACCCTGAGGAACAGTATCATTTTATGTTTCTGTGATGATCCCAACTCACTCACTCCATTAGATCTTACCCAAGTTTCTGAGCAGCTGGGAGTTGGCCAACTCCCATAAGGCCAGCAGCCTAGACAAATAAGAGCCATCACTGATTCAGACAAAGTAAATATTCAGGACAGCCATATAAAGTAAATATTATTATCACCATTTTACAGAAGAGAAAAGTAAGGCTCTGAAACTTGAGATTTTTTTTCTCCCAACACATCATTTTGCCTTCTGGATCCCTGTGTAAGCTCATACTCCAGATGAGAATGTGGTTATATAAAGAGGCACTCTCTTCCATATTCAAACTAGGCATCATTTTTACATATAATCTTTCATATACATGGGCCTAATAATTTGAGCACAAATTTGAAAAAAAATTGAAATATCACAAAGTAACAAACATCATAGAAGTCTCATTCCGCCGTATACCAGAGGGAACCCTCTTTATAAGAATATCTTACAAGCTTCACTTGTGCTTGTGAAAATAAATATATTGTGTTAACATTACCTAGCACTTTTCTGTGGAAAGAGTTCAAAGCATTCTTCAAATGCCAATTTTGGTATTTTCTTGAGAAAAAAAAAAGCTGGAATATTATAGACAAACTCTAGAAGCCATCCCTTAAGTAACTGATCTTTTCTCTTTGCCCCCAAAATGTAGACACTGCAAGATAAAACACATATTGACACTAAAATAGAAGCCAAAAATTCATGGAGAAGAACAAAAAATACTCTATTATGGCTACCACTATTTGAACACTGAATTTAATATTCAGCTTCTTGAAAAACAAGGTGAAAGGGAAAAAAAATGGGTTATAAATAATTCTTATTATGCAGTAAAAGAGCTTTCTGTGAATTGTTGAGAAACTCTGAATATGATATTGGGTATCTTTTACTGCTCTTTTACAAAAAAATACAGATATTCTTCATGTGACTTGCTTAAACTGACCCTTAACAAAAACTAAAGGAGTATCATTTTTTAGAAAGTAATTTGTTTCTGATGCAACTTGTTTCCTTCTCCATAGATCATATCTGAATTTTACACCAGTGAATAGTTTACTTGATTCCTTCTACCTCTTTTCCAAGATCTTTCAGTTGTCTGTATATCTGTTAATTTTTTAGCAATAAAAATCCATCTTTTTTAAGGTAACATCTATGGGCCACTTCCTATGTAAGCTTAGCCCTGTGCTAAACATGCATTCTTGTAACTCAGAGACTCTGGGCACTAAAGATCCCACCTCAGTGTCAGAACCACAAGCAGCAAACCCAGGAGTCCAGTTCAAGTTTGTCTGATTCCAGAACTGACCTCTCAATCATCCATCATGCTACAAATCCTATCTCTTTACCATAAGGGTATGAAACATTTGTATCTGTATTTTCAAAGTTAGGTAGATAAGAACATCATCTCAGGGAAATCAAGTTTTCCTTAAGTCAGTTCTTTAAGGGCAGGTTCACAGAGGACACTAGTTGCTTTTGATCAAGTGAAGAATTTGACACCATAACCCAAATTTATATTTAGACCTAAGCAACAACAGAAAATAAATACTACAACATGTGGGGAAATGAACAAGGGCTATAAGGATGGTAGGAAGTTATATGCTTCATAGAATAGGCAATAGGAACTTTTCCTTCAGGTCACCAATCAACTCAAAATCTGTTAGAAGTAATCAATTGTCATCATTGATATGTTCTAGACGAAATCTGTTAGTGGTCAAAGCAAACACCTAAAATACCATGGACCGCACTACAAAAACCCAGAAGCAATTATCACTCATCATTGCTGTGGCAGGAAGCTCCAGGGGGACCAAGGACTGAATGAGTAAAGGGACCACTATCACCTCTTAAATCTTGGGCCGACTGCTTCCAGATGAGCCATTTGGCATAGTGAGGAAATGAAGCTCTGAAATCTTGCCCAGATGTTGTATTTCAGCTAGAAATTATCAATAGTTGGTTTTGTGATCCTTTAGTTTCATTTATAAGACAATGGGATTTCTCCAAACATGGTATTGCTGCTACCACTTTCAAGCAGATTGAATTTTGTGAAGACTTACCCCTTATGTGCCCAAGCCTGTAGACATGTTAAGCTATGGCGGGGGTGGGGGGGGGAGTGATATTGCTAGCTTGTCCCAGGACAGTTACCCCGAGGAGGGAGTGTCCTTTAGGGCTTATATAAATAAACTCTTTCTCTCTCTTCAAATCATCCCCACTCTCTGAACCCCAAGGTTTTTCAATAATGTATTAAACAAAAACTCTATAGTTACTGCCATTTTCAAAACATTATAGTAGAAAAACCCCTAAGCCACGGTTGACGGCAGCCATTCCTGATAAGGGCATCCCTAAAATAACAAGAGCCTAATGTGAGCCCAAAGATTTCCATGTGTGGATTCAGTCAGGCTCTGTGCTAGGTACAAGGAGTTCAACAAGAAATAACATGGAAAATAGACCTTGCCCTCAAGGAGTTTACATTCCAACAGGGAGGGGGAACCTCAAATCGCTCATAACTATTTCATTAAAAATATGATAGGAAAACACTTGACAAATATGGTGCTGGAACCCTCCAATTTGATTCAAAGGAGCTTAGATTCCTCAGAGGATAGGTAAGTGGAGAGAGGGAAGCAATGAAATGTCAGTTATCCAAAAGCATTTGTAAGAAAATGTGTTTTAAAAATAAAGCTTAGAAATATTTTTCCTGGGGTTCTATACTTAACCTCCAATTCTGGCAACTGGACTCGTTGTTGATTCTGGTAAACAAGTTGAAATGGCAACCAGCCCCCATAAGTTAAAATCCCTGGATATATAGATACATATATGTACTATATATTTTACTCTCTCATTTTTTTTTCTTTGCCAGCTTAACATTTTATAGACTCATAGCAACTCCAGGAATGGCTCTATCTTAAATGTGACAGCCAGAGTGACAAAGTCTTAATGTTTTTGTTTCCATTCTATAACTTTTTAAAAATTAAAAAAATAGAAATATTTATCTCAGTGTAGAATCAAGGTATATTGTCAAAAGAGTAGAGGAGTTCCTGTTGTGGTGCAGTAGGTTAAGAACCCAACTGCAGAGACTCATGTTACTGCAGAGGCATGGGTTTGATACCTGGCCTGGTGCAGTGAGTTAAAGGATCCGGCATTGTCACCACCGTGGCATAGGTCACAGCTGCAGCTCAGATTCAATCCCCTGGCCTGGGAACTTCCATATGCTGCAGATGTGAGCATAAAAAAGAAAAAAAATAGAAAATTGTTTTTCTACTTTTAAAAAACAACTGCTGTGATCTAGCCTGAAACTTAAAATCATAGAATCATATTATGATGGACTTTGAATAAATCTTAGAATGTATCCCCTCCAAATTTTCATTTTAGAAATGAGGAAAATGATAATGTGCTCCTGACTTACGATGGCCTCAGTCATTTAACACTTGAGACATTGAATGTGGTACTTATCAAAGCCACACGAACTTTGACATGGAACCACTGGCAGAATGGAAACCATCTAAATGAACACAAAGTAGTTCTACCAAGAAAAGTGTGATTGTAACACCAGGTAAAACACCCAACTCAGTGCCTGGCTCCTGGCAGAGATGCCACTTTCAGAAAGAAAGGAAAGATGGGAGGCAAATCCAGCATGACCTCTTGCCCCAACAACAACCCGCTGAGTTAGATGAGAAATACCCCAGGGCTATTTGGACTTTGAAAAGCAAAAGTTTGAGGACACTACTTTGCCCATCTTTTTCTCCTGCTCTCTAAAGCGGACCTCGTGGGTTTTGACTGCTCAGCATCCGTTCTCTGGCCCCCTGGCAACAGCAGCTCTTTTCCTTTAGCTAATTCCTCCTTCCCACTCATAGGTCTGTTACTCAGGTGGGGTCAGCTCCACCCTGTCTCACGCTAGACTCCAAAAGAGAACACGTAACCTAGGCATGGCTAATAAGACCATTTCATCCTTTGGCTGTAGCAACTAGTTCAAGGTTGGGCACATGACCCAAGCCTGGCCAAAGTCTGCATCCAGGAGGTTTATCGGAAACAGTGGGAAAGAAAAGAGCTTTTCCTCTTACTCGCTGAGAACCTTCTGGAATCACAACAAGAAGAGACACAATTGGGAGTTCCTACTGAGGCGTGGTGGGTCAAGAAGCCACAGACATAGCGAACAGGCTTGCGGTTGCCAAGGGGGAGAGAGAAGTATGGATGGGGAGTTTGGAGTTAGTAGATGCAAACTATTACAGTTAGAATGCATAAGAAAGGAGGTCCTACTGTACAGAACAGGGAACTATATCTAGTCTCTTGGAAGAGAACATGATGGAAGATAATATTAAAAAAGTGAATGTATATGTAAGGATGACTGGGTCACTTTGCTGTATAGCAGAAATTGGCACAACATTGTAAATCAACTATGCTTTGCTTTAAAAAATAAATATAACGTTTTAAAAAGAGAAAGAGAATCTGACTGCAGCAGCTGTTTGCTGTGGAGGTGCAGGTTCAATCCCTGGCCCTAGCACAGCGGGTTAAAGGATCCAGAGTTGCCACAGCTGTGTTGTAGATCACTGGAATTCAATCCTTGGCCTGGGAAGTTTCATATGTCATGGGTGCAGCCATTAAAAAAGAAAGAGAGAGAGAACCTGAGTACAAAGCTAACATAGAGGAAAGCTGAAGAGAGAGATGGAAAGTGTCTGAACCAGAATGTCGTTGTCAACTCCCAGGATCCAGCAGCTACACTCAAGCCCTTAGTCGCTTGCTTCAATAGAATCTCTGCCTTTATTTTTTCTTTCAAGTAAATTGGGATTAGATTTCTGTCTTTTGCAAACATAAGCATCATAGCAAATATACTCATCTCCCCAACCCTGACCTTCCCAACCTCCACCTTGGCCTCCCAGTAGTGAAACAGGCACTGGGTGAGGTTGGTGATGGGGGGGGAGGGGGACTGAGTCTGTGCCAGGGTCCACCACTTTTTTGAGCCACAACCTCTCTAAGCCTCAATTTCCTCAAAAAAGTGGTGGACTACATCTTTCCAATCTAATCATGTTAACATAGATCTTATCTTGAAGGGTTTTGACACCCAAGCCAGGTCATTAATACAAAAATGCTCTCTCTGGTATTATATAATGTTTCCAAACATAAAATGCCATTATTTGCTAAAAGTTCTAGAATTCTCTTATTCCTCATTTTGGTTCTTCTTCCACTTTTTAAAATAGAAACATGAATAGCATTGAGAACTTTGTCTAGATACTCATGTTGCAACAGAAGAAAGGCTGGGGGAAAAATGTAATTGTAATGTATACATGTAAGGATAACCTGACCCCCTTGCTGTACAGTGGGAAAAAATAAAAAATAAAAAATAAATTAAAAAAAAAAAGAATGAGGACAAAGGAAATAATGGGAAAAAAAATAGAAACATGAGCCACTATCAAAAAGCTTGTGTTGGCCAATTACTTAGCCATTTTTATAAAAACTTAAAATCTTAAGTAAAATGAAAGACTGGCTATGCAGAAAAGTAGCAAGAATCTGTGGCTTAGTGACTGAGATGTCGAGGAAAATAAGCTTTAAATCCACCCCAGCTGTGTGATGTTGGCCAACAAATTTAATTTTTCTTAGACTGGGTTTAAAAATATGTCCAGTAGGGGTAAAATCACCCAACTTTTGGGATTGCTGTGACAATTAAAGCATGTGCACAGAGTCTAGCAGAGATGAAGCTCAATAAACAGAGAGATAATATTGATCATTGCTATTACCAGCAGGAATCACAGAGACCATGGAGTTGAGTCTAAAGGGAGGTGGAGCTGGAAGAATGAGATAAAGGGACTAGAAGCTACTATGAGAGCAAAAGTGGTTGAGTCCCAGAGGCCCATGGCTGGGTCCAGAGACCTTGAGATCAGTTGATCAGAAACAGCTGTACTTCTTCTTCTTTACAATTTGCACTTCGCCTGCTCCCTGATAGCTTTTGAGACAGGGTTTTTATTCTTGTATGCCTGCCCCTTGGGAAGTGCTCAGTAAATGCTCACATGACAATCTCTTGGACTAAAAGCAGGGCAAGCTCCACTTTTGGCCTCCATTTCCAAGGATAAGTAAACCAGACAGAGCCCAGGAACATGTACTTTTTCATTGGAGGAGAGATTCGTAAGGCCTTCCTCGTGTGGTTAAGTTGGCCTCCCAAAATGTTCTCACATGTCTCCAGCTCCCTTAGTGCCTTCAGATATATGGAGCATCAGCATCACTAGGAGCTTGGTAGAAATGCAAATTCTCAGGCCCATTCCCAGACCTACTAAATTAGAAACTCTGGGTGAGACCAGGAATCTGTGTTTTAGCAAGAACTCCAGGGATCTGGATGCACATTCAAGTCTGAGAAATACTACTCCAAATAGGACTTTAACATCTTTGTTTTACAAAAGGTATGTAAGGAAAAGTTTTAGCATTTCCAGGTTGAGGGGCAAGCAGAAGCTGCAATTACAGTTAACTCAGCTATGTCCCTTCATCATTACACTTTTCTGTAGCAAACTTTTTCAGAGATGTTTGCTAAACATATACTAGGCTAAAATGAGTAATACTAGAGTCTCTGATCATAAGAAGTTCTAGTTTCTTTCCTTAAGTGTTTCAAGGGCCACCTGTAGGTGGGGGCACCACCTTTCACATGTCAGATTGCCCTCTGAGGTGTACATGAACTTAATAGATAATTAAGTTCATGAAATAATTTTATGTCATGTCAAGCTCATTATTGATATTATGACAGACTGAGCACCCATCTACAGGGGGCCAAAGCTACTGCTCCAAAGTATAGCAGCCAGTGTGTAGTAAATGAACCCAGCAAAGTAAGTCAGGTCCATCGTAGTCCTGGACATTCAGAGATTACATGTGATTACAGAGATGTGAATGTAGAAAAAAGTATGGTATTAGAATAAAGTTTAGACATGGTTGGCATAAATCATTCTGGCAGAAAAAAATGAAAAAAGAAAGTGTAGGTTATGTAATCAATCTTCTGATGTGTGTGATAATTGCCTAACATTTGGCCAGATTTTATAAGTAGGGCTCTAAAATAGTGCATGTTTTTAGTAATTAAAGTATACAAATGACCCCACACCTTTACATACTAAAGACTCAGCCAGATCTAGCACTTGAAGATGTAAAAGGAGAAACCCCTGATTAGCTGAGGTCATAAGACTTTCCTAACATAACAGATGTCAGCAGAAAAGTATGAAATCATATTACAGATAATTTTTTCATGCTCATCACTTTGAAAAATTAAAATTAAGTTCAACCTAGCTGAGCTCTTTTATCCTTTCTACAGAAAATTAACAAACAAAATTTGATGATAAATGCACTAAGTGGAAAGGCATCCAAAAAAGGCCCGCCTGACAGGCCAAGACCACCCCAACATCTGAGTGCTGGGTCCTGAAAATTGCCTCATCCTCTAAAAAGAGGCCTCATCCTTCTTCATATTTCACAACCTGGTTCTGCTGGATGGGGGGCGGCGGGGGGGGGGGGGGAATAATCCTCAAGAAGGACCAGTGCAGGAGTTCTCATTGTGATTCAGCATCTTAAGAACCCAACATAGTGTCAATGAGGATGCAGGTTCAATCCCTTTCCTCACTCAGCAGGTTAAGGATCTGCTGTTGCTGCAAGCTGCAGCACAGGTTGCAGATGTGGCTCGGATCCCTGGTTGTTGTGGCTGTGGCATAGTCCTGCTCCTGCAGCTCCAATTCCACCCCAGCCCAGGAATTTCCATATGCCACAGGTGAGGCCATTAAAAAAAAAAGTCATCATCAAAACCCCCATTGCAGGCAATTTTTTGTTGAAAGGGAGACAATCTCCCTCTAGAAAGAAAAGAGAATCATGCTTAATTTGCCTTTTTGTAGGTTCAAAACTAAGTTCTGTGCTACAAATTTGAGGAATGGAAGACCAGACACTTGAATCTACCATACCAGGCTAAGTACTTAGGCATTAATTTGGAATCATGAAGGGTCCCTATACATACACTTCCTAGCTTATTTAAGCTGTTATTATATAATGTAAGAAAATATTCCAATCAGAACCCTTAAGGAGGTTGTCACATTAGCAAATAAAAATTGAGGATGCCCAGTTAAATTTGAATCTCAAATAAACAACAAATATATTTTGAGTACAAACGTGTCCTAGATATTGCATGAAGATATACTTATGAAAGTACACACATATATATATATATATATATATATAGTTTATCTGAAATTCAAATTTAATTGAGCATTCTGTACTTTATTCAGCAACCCTAGCCCTGAAGCTATCAATGAGGAATTTCTCTTAGGGCTAAATATTAATCCAGGCGGAAGAGAATATGGGGAAAGTAGATTCTGAGCTTTTTAATGTGTCCAGGGTCCTGCAGATTGTACTGTGCTTACTTTACAGCTTCTCTGTGAGCTAGGACCAAAGTCCTTAATCCCCACTTTACGAGTGTAGACTCTGAGTTAAAGAATTGCACAAGATTACAAAGCAAAGTAGAAGAGCTGGGATTCAAATTAAGATTCTTGGGTGTTTTGTAGGGGATTCTGTCAATCACTACACTAAACAAACATCAGGTAAGGAAGAATTTAAGAGACTGGCTGGAAAGCATCGATTCAGCTAGCAAAAATACCTGGCACAGGCATGGACACCCTTTTCTGTTTTCATGCCTAAGTAAGCAGACAGGCATGGACACCCTTTTCTGTTTCCATGCCTAAGTAAGCAGTCATCTGTCTGTGTTCTTAACAGGCTGAGAGTGGCCATTAAGAAATGAAAGCGAGTTTAGATTTCACCAGCGTGTTTGGATTTTGCATTTCAAGAAACCAAGATCAGCTCAACACTTTAAGCACTGGGACCCAGCTACCACTATTATTTAAGCAAACAACTACTCTGGTGAATTTAAAAGTAAGTGATAGAATAATTGTTCATTGCCTCTCATGCTTTAATTTGCCAAGGACTATCTTTACTTCTAAATCTATTAAGGAGAGCCCTGTTTCACTCTGCAAAATATTAGCAAATTCTAAAATGAGGTAGAATTTATCCTTGTGAATACACCCAGGGAATAAAAATTGAGACTCATCAGTAAAGGTTAACCTTCTCAGCATTAGTTGCCTTGTAGTATGTGCCTTGTTTTTTAACTCCAAGCAAAGCCATGGTCAGAAGAACTCCTATGTTAGAAAATTATGGAAAACTAACCTCTTAGTCTTGGCTTTAAAAAAACACATATTGGGGGATTAATCTACCACCACTAAGACACTCTAAATTCAAATCTTGCTCTATTCTACCACAAAATCAAATGCTCAGCTATATTTACCAGGTCAAAAGAAGTTAGTGGAGTTTCTAGTATCACAGGACCAAACTAAAATTTCTTATGTGCTTCTTCATTTTTAGAAGTCATGCAAGGAGTAGCAATTGCCTGTGACAACTACCAGTGAAGAATATTGTTGCAGAAATTCTGAACTGCCCCAGAGCCGTGGCAAGAAAGTCCAGAGATTATTATTGGGTAATGACATTGGAAATAAAAAAGTATATAGTATTACAGTATTGAGCTATTAGAGTAGGGAATCAATTCAAGGAGACAAGCAAAATTTATATACTTTATTGATTTTAAATTTTACATGCTCTGCTCTATGAGTAAATCTTTTGTAGTAATTCTAAAGCTTTGAAACATTGTAAATAACAGGGACTGTGGGGAGTTCAGGCCAGCCATTTTTTCATACTGAAAGTATATAGCCTTTAATGTATATTAGAAGAAATTGGGGTAATGAAATACCTTAAAGCTAACTTAAGTCAGGGCTAGTGTGGGTTTTTTTGGTCTCCAAAGAGTGAGCGTGTATCAGGTAGTGAAGTAATTCCAGGTAGCATTGTACTTAAGGAAAAGCATAATTAAATTGATCCTATTGTATTACATAAATCCAACATATCCTGTGTAAACTCAGAAACAGGTGGCTCTTTGTAGAAAAGTAGCTGGCTATTAACCAATGGAAGTAAAGTTTTCTCACACAAAAACAAATACATGGGAGGAAAACCCTGAGACAATAGTTGACTCAGGGTCCCATAATCAAGAAGCAGATTGCATTGCATCTTTCTTGCATTGCAAGAAATCACCCTGCCTGTTCAATGTAGCTGAATCCAAAAGCCTCAACGCTGGGCCCTGGGGGAGCCTCTTTCCAAACAGAAATTTGAGTAAGCCAGGTAAGTTCCTGGAGCCTGACACCTTCACCAAAACTCACTGCAAGCTGGGTAATTTGTAAGTTTCAATCATATATGTAATATAGAAAATGACAGACGCCAAGGGGGTGGGAGGAGTTTTATATTTTTACTGCAGCGAGCCTGACTGACGCTTAAGAAAACGTTTTGACACACTCAAGTGTGAGCAACAAATCTGTCCACTGATTCATAAGCCACATGTTTACTTAAAGAAGCCTGGCCCAATAAATAGGGATCAAAATCCCAAGTGCTTAAGTCCATAAAATTCCGGGAGGTGAACTAGCACCAACAGAATATATTTGACCTTCTTAAGGTGAGTGCAGTTTTTTAAAAACTTGTTCATTTTTTTTTTTTTGCTTCTGAACACTATTCTTTTTTTAATTTTGAGAAGCAACCTAACTTTCCAATATTTACATGTCTATGAGTATAAAAGTAAGAGCAGACTCAGATAACTAAAGTCCAAAGACTTTTTGCAATTTGGAATTATATTTACATACAGCATATCCAGTATACTTGTTTGGAAGCCCTACTAACTACAAAGTTCAATTTCTTTTCTCATTGTGGCACTCTTCTCACACATACAAAGCCGTATAGAATAATGATTCTACACATTTACAAGAACCCAAAGGAAATGATGGCAGAAATTCTCCAACACATCAGATGTGGATGAAAGAAAAGTCTCCATGTTTATCAAAAAGGGATGAATTCTGCACTTCTTCAGTCTTCTAACGTGAGCTATTGAAAGTGGAAATAAAAAATAGCTGTAACTATTAACACTTAAATGTTGGGCAATGAATCATCACGGCATTTTAAAATGGGAAACCCCAAAACTGGCTACTTGTAACCAACCCACCAGCAAAGGCAACCTTTATGTTATGGAGAGGGGGAGGGGCAGCTCCTATGGGGGTGGGAAGTGAGGGGAAGGAAGGGGAGTAAAGGAAAAAAAAGAAATCTAACTCAAGGACCTTGAAACCTTAATTTGGAAACTTTTGTTAGTGACTTTGGACTTCATTAAACTCCATGTATCACTCGAGCAGCATGATCTCAACAGTTTGAAAGGTATTTGTCATCAGCGAAAGAAAAACATTATTTTTAAAGGAGTAAAAAGATTGATGCATCACTGTGGACTACTTACGCCCCACACAGTTCAGTCCTTAGTATTAATCTCAATGTGATGGCTTTTGCATACGGCGCATAATTAAACATTTTCTTTTCAGGGCTTTATAGAATCCCCATATGTTTTTAATGGCATCATCTGAATGTTTTTCTTAATAATTCTGGCAGCCTGCTCCTGAATCTTCAAGTTTGTTTTTTGTTCCTAATATCTTTTCTACAGAGGCTGCATTGTGCCAGAGATTGAATAAAGGTCTGAGAGCCCCATCACGGAGGACTCACACGCACACAGACTCACACACATGCTCACGTCCTGCTTTCTCCTCTTCACCTGCCATCTGTATTCCTCTTGGCCCTAGGGAAAGATGAGTGTGAAAGAAGGCAAGGGAGGAACACAGGCTCTGTGTCCCCACCTCACTCTACCATGTGGCCCCTTTCTCTTCTATAGTAGAACTAACTCATGTCCTGTGGCTGTCTGTCTATGCATGTTTGGTGAGCATAGTTAGGTGTGTGTACACCCATGGGGTAGGATGACTTTGGCGGCTGCAACATATGGTTTGTCTGACATTCTGGGGCTGGACATACCATAATTTGCCGACTCAATACTTACTACCTCATGGGAACAGACTTTCTCCTTTGGAGCAGGGGTCCATTTTCTGAACCAAACCCCTTCAGACACGACCCATAAAACTGAAATAATGAAATGTTCACCATTTGGCTTAGGCAGCCACATTTTGAGCTGTAAATCAGAATCACTTCCATCTCCGCTGGTATAACTGCGACCCAGTGATGAAGCCTACATCCAGGAGGGGACATCAGGATACAATAATAATCTGAGATTCTAATATTCATGACTACCTAGGACGAGTGCCCATAGTCTCAAACATAGAATGTAAGAGCCTCTGCTTGAAGAATAAATAAATCAAAAAGAAGAATGTGCCCCATTGTTAAATGTAGCCCTGCATTTGCTTTATCCCAACATAAATTTAAATTCTGGAAATTGACAAAGATAATAACTCACATTTGAATCATACGTCTCCTTTAGATTGAGTGTTTGAACTCAGATCCAAGTCTCAAAATACGATATTTTTTTAAACGGGTTCTCACACTCTTTCCATATTTGTCATCTTGAAATCTGATGATGTGAATGAACAAAATGGAAATAGTAACCAAAACGGCTTCCTTATGCTATTTTCCCCATTGAACTTCATTTATTTACAGATGGCCAAGTGGCTATGAGGGCATTTGAAACCCTCCTGTTATTAAGAACTGAGCTTTATCAAAAATTTCAAAGAACTGGTTTGTATTTCAGAATTCTGCAAATGATGTGCCTTAAATAGAAACAACCACTCTGGAAAGTCTTAACATATGCAGGCAAACAAGGACAGAAACAGATTATCCAGGAATGGGAAGGCTATAGTTTTCAATGGTACTTCAACATTTGCTGTTGAAACTTGACTGAAACAAAAATAATTTTTAATAGACTCTCTTTTTAATGTTTTTCAATAAACAAAAATAATTTTTTTATGAAAAACCCAAACCTTCCTTTTTCTTCCATGTAAATTGTTATAGGTGAATTTACAACATGATAAATATAACAAAAAATAAGGTTCTGGAAATTAAGTGAAGGTATAAAAATTAAAAGCAAAGTTTAAAAAAAAAATCAGTTGGCTTTCCTCCTTATCTAGACACTCTTTCAGCAGTTAGTCTCCTAGTCCTGGACAAAGAAAGAAACTGCCAGAGAAGCAAAGCCACACAGTCTAACAAGCTCATGATTCAATAGAAATTGTCACATCAGGAGTTCCCGTTGTGTTGCAGCGGAAACGAATCTGACTAGGAATAGTGAGGTTGTGGATTCAATCCCTGGCCTCACTCAGTGGGTTAAGGATCCAGCGTTGCTGTGAGCTGTGGTGTAGGTCGCAGATGCAGCTTGGATCCCGCATTGCTGTGGCTGTGGCAAAGGCTGGCAGCTGCAGCTCCGATTAAACCTCTAGCCTGGGAACCTCCGTGTGCCGCAGGTGTGGCCCTAAAAAAAACAAAATGACAAAAATAAATAAATAAATAAAAGAAGAAGAAGAAAGAAAGAAATTGTCACATCAGGACTTTTACCAGGCATCCACACAGCTATGCAACCTTGGTTAAAACCCAGAAGACATTTCTTAAAAGACTTTGAGTCATGGACATCAGCAGGACAATGGCACTTCTGAGCTTTGACCTAAAATTTGTATATATATATATATACACACACACACATATACACACACATATACAGAGAGAAAGAGTGCTTGGTGGTATCTCCATGTTTGAAACAACGCCCCCCAACTTGATAACCACTGCCAAGTTTTCCCACATTTAGCTCTCAGAGCATTTATCATCACAAATGTAATCCATAGAAGCTGAAGTGAGGACCAGCTGGTACAAATGACCCTGACTTGTAGATCTGAGGACAATCCTCCATCCACACTATGAGTAACTGTAAGTGTCCTAAACGGGTAGATAGCAGAGTCTGGTTTGCAGTGATGTTTCTTTGGTTTTAGTTGCCGAGTGCTAGCCTCACCCATTCGAATAGAGCAAAGTGACAGTCTCTTGCCCTGGAGCAAGTAACTAGATCCCTGCTTTTGTACTTACCCACTACCCATGTTCCTCTAGGACCAAGGCCTACCTTGTAGGTCTTCCTACATGCAAACCTCTGGTGGGTACTACTCGATGTCAGGCACTGTGCTGGGCATTGAAGAGAAGAATGAGAATAAATAGGGCATAGTGCTTGTGTCTCAAAAAACTCACAGTGGAGAGAAGGCTAGAGATGTATTTTAAGTACAAGATAAGAAGTGTTCTAAGAGGGGCAGAAACAAATTGGTAGGGAGAACAAAGGTGGGGATTGCTGGGAGGCTGAGATGGAACCAAGAAAATTTAATAGAAGAGGTGACATCTGGGGTAGCACTTAAGGGTATTCATGTGCTAGAAAAAAGCAGAGCTAGAGAAAATTAAAAATGAAAGGAGAGCACTCTAGGAAGGAAGCATAGCAAGAACAAAAAGGCTCTGGTTCTCAAACTTTCATCTTTTTTTATTAATTTATTAATTAATAAAGTTATTTATTATGCTTTTTAGGGCTGCACCCATGGCATTTGGAAGCTCCCAGGCCAGAGGTTGAATAGGAGTTGCAGCTGCCAGCCTATGCCACAACCACAGCAACACAGGATCCGAGCTGCATCTGCGATCTATGCCACAGCTCACGACAACACCAGAATGAGACCAGGGATCAAACCCATATCCCATGGACACTAGTCGGATTCATTTCCACTCAGCCACAACAGGACTCCATCAAACTTTCATCTTTAGACACATCACTTGGGGGTGCTTCTTAAAATGCAAATTTCTGGAGTTCCCGTCGTGGCTCAGTGGTTAACGAATCCGACTAGGAACCATGAGGTTGCGGGTTCGTTCCCTGGCCTTGCTCAGCGGGTTAAGGATGTGGCGTTGCCGTGAGCTGTGGTGTGGGTCACAAACTCGGCTTGGATCCCACGTTGCTGTGACTGTGGCGTAGGATGGTGGCTACAGCTCTGAATGGACCCCCAGCCTGGGAACCTCCATATGCCTAGGGAGTGGCTCAAGAAAAGGCAGAAAAGGACAAAAAAAAATGCAAATTTCTGACCCCCACCCTCAGATTCTGGTTCTGTTGGTCCAACACAGGATTTGGAGTTTGCATTTTTAATGAGTGCGTAGAACACAGGCCACACTTTGAGAAACACCTGACCAGAGTCATAAAAGTGTATGAAGCTTGAGGGATGAGAGGAAATTTAGTATGAAGAGGGCATGGTGATGGGGGGTGAAGTGATAAACAAGGCTGGTCAACCAGATCTGGGAGCAATTGACAAGTCTTCCAGGCACCTGTGAAGCCCTAAAAATGAGATTCTGGCAAGCTTTAGCTACCAAGAGTCCCTCTCAGAGCCGAACAAGGGCTGGATCCAGTCTCTACAGCTATGACTCCTTGGGTGTCCTGAGCACAGTACCAGGGAGAGGGTAAAGAGAGGGGAAGCCACAACCCAGACAGCCCAATGGTCCAGCCCTAGTTCTGCCTCTTTCTGACCATGTCCTCTTGGCAAGTTGTTTAACCATCTTGGGCCTCAGTTTTCCCTCTACAAAATGCGAATAATAATACCACCATGTCTAATATTCTGTAATAAAAGAAATATTCTATATCTTCATTTGGTTGGTTGTTACATACTATACATATGTAAATATTCACATGTAATTATCAAGCCATATACTTGAGTTGTTTATTTCATTTATTAAATTATACCTCAATATAATACTCTTATGTATATGTAAAAAAATAAATAACAACATGTCAAGGTCATTCCAAAGATTAAACAGTGCAATATGCATATAATGCTTCAGTACCTTACATTTAGTTTTTTAAATAAAAATTTAATGACAATATCTAATATTTATTGAAAATTCAGGTAAACAGAGTCAAAAAATGATAAAGAAACTTTTGAATTAGAGTCACAATATATCTGTGTGAGAATGTAGAATTTCCCCAAGACTGAGTCTCCCCTGCAGGTACCACACCATCTGTCAGCACTACAGATGTCCCCAGACTTGTTCTCCCATTTTCTGGGTCCCATCCCAAATCTCCAGCCTATCTCTCAAGTTGGATGCTCACTGGTTTGATATCATTTACCACCCCACCCCCCCGCCGCAATCATCACCAGCCAACATAACCATTTTCACAAGACCTGTCTCTCATGATCACGCATAATCCCCAACCTCTCCCAGTGCCACAGTCATCATTATTTAGAAGATTGGAACTGTACCTGAAGACAATTAATTTCTCTGCCAAAGATACACTTAACTGACTGTCTTACCTGGTTCCTGATCTCTGGGGCATAAACAAATCAAAGCAGAGGAAGAGCATCCCTGATACTGAGAAGAGTGGATAACTTTGTCTGGAATCTCTGTCTCTTGGTTGTATTAACAGTGGTATGACTCTAAATTTAAAGGACACTCTGGAGTTTCAAGACATTTTCCTCTACTTTCTCTCATTTGTCCCTCTCCCTAATTTCATGAGAGAGACAAGACATTCCACCCAATTTACAGACGGGAAAACACTGAGCCTCAGAGGAGTTAGGTGACTTAGTCATGCAGCCACTAAACTACAAGGACTTGAACCTCCTGACTCTTGCTACACATGCTCTCCATTATTTTACAACTGCTGCCTCTCATTATCTGCTTACTTTGGCCTTCACCAAGAGAGCTAATGAGGTTCATGGTTCTGACCCTTCCCTGTAAAAGATTACCAGTTTTAAATCCCATGAAAATAAAGCTCATACATCCTAACAAATAGTTGTACTAATCCACTTCTTAGGAAGAGGCCATTAATTTCTTCGTGACATTGAAGAACCAATTGAATTTCTTTCTGTACCAACTGGGAGCAGATTTGGAGCCATGGCTGTCATCAAGGTAGAATAGAAAGAACAAGCTTTGGAACAGAAGGATCTGGGTTCACAATCCTGACTTTGCCACCGACTTTGCATGATCTTGAGCAAGTTCCTGAAATTCTAAGTCTTGGTTTTGTCATCCTTAAAATGGGGGTGATCACCTCTAAACTTAAGCGTGATTGTACAACAATAAATACCACAGGCCTAGTTCAGTCATCACATGGAGGCCCTTGGAAATTGTTAGCCCACTGCCCCTAGACTGGTGTTCTAAACTCTAAAGTGTATAAGAGTGTGTTAAAACACAGCTTACTGATTTGCCTCATCCTCTGAGTTTCTGACTCAGTAGGTCTGGGGTGGAACCTGAGAATCCGCATTTCTAACAAGTTCCCCCCAGGTGAGGCTGATGCTTATGTTGCTAGGTCCAGGTATCACACTTTGAGAACCCATTTCTCTCAAGCCAGACAAGGGGTCAGGTAGACATGGAGATAGAGGTCACTGGGTCGAGATCTTTACCCTAGAACGGCCATGCCAAGCTCCTGAATGTCGATCATGAACTCACAAGCAAAGCCAGCTGAAAAAAACAGAGGCCCAAAATGACCATAATGGTGCCCCTTGATGGACTCAGTGTCATGGACTCATCAGGGTCAGAAAACTCTGGCTAAGTAAGCATTTGGTCTAAAACTCTCTGCAATGACTGTGTCCCCTGAAGACCTTCAGAAACTCCTACACAAGAATCTCCCATATCCACTCCTAAAAACCTTGCTGCTTTATAAACAGCCCCTGAAAGTCCCCGAGAGCAACAAACCAGTGCTTATGAGATCCAGTATCACATTCCGATTGAGGCTGCTCAGCTAAACCCACCAGTATGATTCCTCCATCACCAGCACCTCAGCCTCTCCATCCCCTGTCTCACACACACAGGGAAATTTGTGGAATCTGAGGGCCTTTCAGGAGTGCAATTAGGGCAATCACCTAAGAAATGCAACAGCAATCGCTCACTTTTACACCTAGGCGTTTTCCTTAAAGGGGGAGGCTGACTTTGTTTCCTGAAATGAATAAAACAACAACAGAATCCCAGAAAATGTTAACCCTGTTTTATGAAGGTGGTATAGACGGTATATTCTCTTTTGTTTCCAGATATGAAGAATACATAAAAAGGTGATGAACAGGCGCTGGCATATATATCGTTCTGTTCTTGTGCAGAAATTCGTAATATATCTCTATTTTGCTGCAGCCGGATTCCACTGAGTCATCAATTTCCACTATGTTATCCAATGTTCGGCTCAGTTGGAATATTAAGCAGCCATCAGATTCTGAACTTTGCATTTCCTCACATTTGGCCCTTCCCTGATCAAGCTTTATTCCTCTGTGATTATATATATATCAGACCCTGGAATCAACTTTCTTTGTTTTATCAAGACCTGGTGTGTAGCGATTCTGATTTATCATTTTTACAACAGTCTCTTCCCTGCGGGCTCCGGGTCGTGATGGTGGCATTGCTACAATTTATGGTAGGGATTGTTGACGGAAAATGTATGCTCTTTTTGATTTTCCTTCTTCCCAACACCTGGTTCTTATTTTCCCAACTCTAGCTTCTGCCATTTTAAGCATTATTTACCATTTGCTGAAATGCATCAGTTTATTTGGTGGGGATGTGTAAGGCAGAGGATGGATTTTTATAGCTGGCTATGATTTTTCCTCTGGTCAACCCAATGCTGTTTTGTTTTTTGTTTGTTTGTTTGTTTTACATTTTCTTATGTTGCTAGGAACCTGGAGTTCATATTCATTTCTCACTTGTTTCTCTTTATCTGCCATGACCTATTACTTCTCTCAGAAAGGAAAAAAAAATGCAGACTGTGAGATTCCTCACAGAGGTTTTTGAATTCTCTGTGACTCTCGCTGTAGGTGGTCACCTTCCTTTCCAACCTGGATATGTTATTTATTACTTAGTGAAGGCTCCTCTCTCTCAAAGTCCCAGAGCAAGGCTAATTTTTCTTCAGAGTCTAACAACACTTTAGAATAACTTGGCAAAAGGTAGAGCTTTTGAAGCCTGTTAGGAATCCATTTGCCAATATTGAAGATAACTTTAAAAGGGGGGGATGAATAAACCAAAGATGCTCACACCCAAGAAATGTTTGATTTTGAGGACTGATGTATAGGTCTTCTCTCCAAAGCAAATCACAAACACATAGAGACTATTTTCCTACCAGAAACTAAGGACACCCAGAGCACTTTCTCTGTCGTTTGTTGTCTTTTTTTTTTTTTTTTTTTTTTCCTTCTCCTAAGGCACCCAGCAGAGTGCTGGGCACTGAGACTGCCTTGTCTATGTTGATTTCTATGACCCTAATTGCCACTTTTAGCAATCTAGATACTTCTGTTTATCTCTATACCTTTCCAAGAGGTCAGGTCATTCAGATTGTCATTTGAATGGGATAAATACTTAACACCTCCCTCCACCTGCCTGCTCCCTCCATTCCTGAAAATGGAAGTCAGCTTCTTGAATTGTCATTTTTAAATAAAAATTTTAAGTCAATCAGACATGCTCTGGTGGAGAGAGCTAATAGCCCAGGATTAGGTGCCCAGGCATAGCAGTTTTCTAGGACACAATTCCTGTTTATGCCTGTTATCTCAGTGTAATTATTAATAATGGCATCCTTTCACTCTCAGAAGTATGCTATTTCAGATGAAAATTATATAGGCATACTATCCTGTATTCATCCCCAATTTCTTCCTTTTAATAACAAGACACCTGCTGGGTTTTATTTAACAGGATACTTGGCTATCCGGCTTGACACTGCATTTTCCAGTTTTCTTTGCATCCTGGCATGGCCAATTACTTACATAATAAGCAAGCATAACATGCTTACTGCTTGCCAGGCTCTATTCTACAAATTAATACATTTAAGCCTAATCCTAGGGGCTAAGTGCTACTTCATCATTCCCATTTTACAGATGCTGAAACTGAGAGGTCAAGTAACTTGCACAAGTGGAAGAGCTGGGATGTGAATCCCAACAGTCTAATTCCAGAGTCTGTGCTCTTAACCTGCGGCCTCCAAGTGTGACCAAGTGTTGGCCAGTGGGATGTGAGAGGAAATGATGTGGTCAACCTCTCCACAACCTCTCCTGGTCCTGAAAAAGGAATCCCGTTGCCTTCCTCTTTCCCTCATGCAGGACTTGATGCTGGGGAACAGACAGTCAGTGACAACATTCCGAAAGTTGGAGGAGCCCCAAAATAAAGGGATGTGGTTTGCTGGCCAGGTTCGCAGATTAAAGTTCCTTCCTACCCTCAACTGCCTGCTACCTGACTGCCATGTGTGTGACGGAAATCTGCCTGCACCCTGGTACCTATCCACATCCCCACCTTGCAAAGTCCCGCTTTATGCAGATGTCATATTTGAAGGTTTATGGGAATATTCCATCCCAGTACCAAGATGAATCTCCTTGATCAGATCCAAACATTTCCTCCAAAGAGCCCCAAGATTACTGTCTAACCTGATGTCTGCTGCCATACTGTTATCAAGGGGATTTCACTCCAGCTGTATATTTAATTCTGAGTACTTAGAAAATTTCCGTGGAAGGCAGACAAGAAAGAGGTTGTAGCTAGAGATAAGCAGTACTTACTCTCAAGCATCTAGAGATGACTGTGGTCTCAGCCCCACCCTAAAGGAATTCCAGAGCAAAGGACTCATCATAATGGCCTTCCTCCACCCCTGCATAAATCAGCATCCTCTACCCATCCCTACGACATCTCCTTCCCCCTTCCTGGTTTTATTTCCTCAGTAACATTCACCACCACCTAACACAGGTTCATTTCTTTATTTCTTTGTAGCCCATTACATCTAGATTATAATCTCATTGAGGGAGCAGCTATGTCTGCTTCGGTCCTTGTTTTTACCCCAGCTTCTAACAGAGCCTGACATGCAGAAGGTACTCATTAAAGTGTTTTGTTGGTTTTTCTGTTTGTTTGTTTGTTTGTTGTATTTTTAGCGCGGCACCTGTGGCATATGAAGGTTTCCAGGCTAGGGGTCGAATCAGAGCTATAGCTGCCAGCCTATACCATAACCACAGCAACACGGAATATGAGCCAGGTCTGCGACCTACACCACAGCTCAGGGCAGCACTGGATCCTTAACCCACTGAGCAAGACCAGGGATCAAACATGCATCTTCATGGATGCTACTCAGATTCATTTCCGCTGAGCCACAACGGGAACTCCATTACTCATTAAGTATTGATTGGATGGATGAATAGAGAATGAACAAACTTTGAACAGCTATACCTATGTGACCCTGGGGTCCCATGATAATAGCATCTAGTAGGATAGTTGTGAAAATTAATAGAGATAATACCTGTCAAATAGAGCCTGCCTCCTGGTACATGGTGTAAGTTCAATATACTGGTAAGGGTAGTAAGAAAGAGAATGCTCATTATGTGCAGGCCTTATGCCATGCACTATTACTTCATTTGATAATAGCCCTGTGTTCTGAGCTATCCACCTTCTGCTACAACAGATGTCCTGGTTCATCCATCACACAGCTTTTGCATTTTTCTGGTCCTCTTACCAGAATTTCTTAAGAAAAGCCAGACTGCAATTTCTTGGTTTGGTAAGACAAACCCTAACCCTCTCTAGTGAAATCCAGATCAAGAGTTGCTGGAACTGGTCTTACTTTTGATAGGAAAAGACAAAAGAGTATTTACTTCAGGATTAGTATGATGTTTGATATAAGAATTATCTGGTTTGGAGTTATTTGGGTTTTTGTTAAATACCTCTATTTTTTTTTCTTTTGGTATGCCTCTCAGTTCAACAGCCTTTCATCCACTCATAGCATGAGGAGGGGTCAACTTGCTCCTAGTTCTAGGACTTTCCTTAGACCCTATCACTGCCTCTTTTTGATAAAAGAATCTAGAAAAACTCCTGAATAAATGCAAGCAGACTCTGAGGCTGAACCTTATACTCTGCAATGAAGCCATCCCTGGCACTCAGCTAGATAATGAGAACTTTTGGAGTTCCCATTGTGGCCCAGGGGAAGCAAATCCAACTAAGAACCATGAGGTTGTGGGTTCAATCCCTGGCCTCGCTCAGTGGGTTAAGGAACCAGCATTGCCGTGAGCTGTGGTGTGGGTCGCAGACATGGCTTGGATCTGGCGTTGCTGTGGCTCCAGCGTAGGCCGGAGGCTACAGCTCCGATTAGACCCCTAGCCTGGGAACCCCTATATGCCGTGGGTGCAGCCCTAAAAAGACGAAAGACCGAAAAAAAAAAAAGGTAATGAGAACTCTTTCCAAAAAATGAGTTAAGCCAGAGTTCTGAGAGTAGCAGAAATATTAAATATAATATAGACATTTTTTTCATAAAAGTACCAGAACCTCTTTCAAATGGAAAACCCACCACAGCCTCATGACACTTAATCAGCTATCAGCTACTTCCATCCAATCTCTTATAAATGTCATCCTTGCCCATCTTCATGCTTCAAGCCCTCTGCTCTTTCCAATTTTAATGTTGAATAAACTAGAAATTATCCCACAGATGATGAATAAACGGGTAGAAGCAGCAGCTGCAAATTAGAATGATGACTATATGCAGAAACTATATTCTTTATATTTGATACCTCTAAGATTATTTTTAAATCTCACAATCCTAAGAGTAAGCTATTGTTATTGTTGTTGTTCCCATTTTACAGGTGGGAAAACTGAGGCTCCGAGAAGCCATTGCTAGCACCCAAAGTTCCCCAACTAGTGAAAAGCGAAATGAGGATTCTAATGCAGATATTTGTAGCTCCTATACCCTCACTCTCTCCACTAGATCCTCCAACTTTCGGCCCCTTATAATTCCTACGTGCAGGACAGTTCTAGAGACCTCAATATGAAGGATATAAAACAGCTCAAACTTTACCCTAACCAGGAGAACTATTTCCCCACAGGCCACCCTCTAGGATAACTGTATGTGTCTAGGACTCATCCAGCAAATAGGCTTACAGTTAAAACCTCATTCTGCAGAATGTTGGGGAGCCCTGTCTGTACCTCTAACTTAGGCACTTGTGTTAGAAATGTCTTAATAATGAGTATTTCTTTGCATTTCATCATCTACTGGATGGATATTTTAGAATGGGCTAAAAACAAACATTATTGCTTCACACTGACCCTCCATACATATGTCTTTTGATTATACCCAGACCTGAACTGATGAAATCAGGGAGATAAGTAGATGCAACCTGAGGCTCCTAATCTCATAAGTAGTTTTTGTTGATGAAAGAGTTTTTGGTAAGTGAGGTTTCCCCTCTCAGGACCTGTCAGTTTGCTATTATTGACAGATGAAAGCTTGTCTCTTTCAGATCTGGAAAATTTTGAGCCTCATCCCCTTTACCCTGGTTTAATATAGAGTCCTGGAAAGCAGGCCCCAAAATGGGTATCTTAGCTATATTGATGTAGTACATTCAGTGAACATTGTTTTAAAATCTGCACAAGGAATTACCAGATGTAGCACTGGGAACTGTCTAGTCACTTATGATGGAGCGTGATAATGTGAGAAAAAAGAATGCATACATCTATGTATAACTGGGTCACCAGGCTGAACAGTAGAAAAAAAATAATGTATTCGGGAAATTAAAAAAAAAATTTTAATTAACTACAAATAAATAATTAAAAAAACCAAATCCTGTCAAAATGCCCTTTTTTTTTTTACATTAAAAAGAAAATAAAAAATAAAACTTGAGCACAAAGATGCCCTAGGCATGGCTGACAGGACGGATAATAATATTTAAGGCCGTGATTGTTACATCAGTTTAGTGGTCCTAGAACAATTGCCCCAAACTCTGTATAAGTATGTCCTACCAGAGGTTCTCAACCATAGCTGCACAAGTGTATTACCTAGGGAGCTTTTTTAAAAATAATGACACCTAGAGCCCCACCCATAGAAATTCCAATTTAATTGGGGTAAGGTGGGGTCTAGGCATCAGTACTAGTTTAAAAGCACCCCAGATGCTTTCACTGTGCAACCAGGGCTGGGAACTACCATTTCAGACAATTCCCCACCAAGATTCAGTAATTCCCCTGTCCCTCCACTCATAGTAGTAACTGCCTCTGGCTGAATAAAACTTCAAATGAATCACTTACTGCCAAATTTGTTTCTCATTTATTCTAACTAGTGTATTCAATCCTTGTCTAATTATTCACTTAATCTCTTCTGATTTCACTCAAAGTGAAATTTTTTTATGACAACCCCAAACTTCTCTCAACACTCTGACACATTAGTTCAATGAATAATCCCTTAAAATATCACACCAGCCTCTTTTGTTCATAAATAGTCAAGTAGGGAGACATGGGATTCGCTTCTGGCTGGATGACTAAGTAAAGGCAGGGTACTATAAATTCTCCACCCTCAATCTGCAGAACAGACAGGTTGTAATATTTAATATCTTTGAAATCCTCAGACTATAGCATAACACAATCTGGATTGGAATCACAATTTTGCTGTCAACTGGCTGTGCATTTTTTGGCAAATCATGATCCCTCTCTAAACCTATGCTCACTCAGCTATAGAGCAATGGAAGAAACCAGAGGCGTTGAGTCTAGGAGTCTCTCTCAGTGCTGAAGTTCTGTATGTAATATCAGACGGATGAGCCACTAACTGCTGGTGGGTGCAGTGATGTTAATTAATTGATGGTATTTAAATTTTAAATGCTTCTAAAAATAAAATAAAATAAAATAAAATAAAATAAAATAAAATAAAATAAAATAAAATAAAATAAAATAAAATAAAATTCAAATTCTATTTCTCTCATTACCCCACCAAAAGAGCCCTGTTCAGTTTTTGGCCAAAAGAAGAGAATAGAGTTCCTATTAAAATTGGAGCTTTTAATGGCTCTTCCTTTGAAGCAAATACATTCTATAAATGTATTTACACAATGGAGAAAATCCAAGTCTGGTAAATTAGATGTTTTTTTCAGGATTTACATTTTTACTGAAGGAAATATGTTATGTGCAGACTCACAAAACCCCAGAAGTGGAGAACACCTTGAAGAACCACTTAATTTATTTCTCTGTGACTACCTCATTTATTCTGTATATTCCTCTAAATAACATAAAACTATACTGTTCAGGAAAGAAATACAGTGTAGTTCTCTGTTCTTTTTTTAATTGAAGTATAATTGATTTACAATATTGTATTAGTTTCAGGTGTACAGCAATGTGATTCAGTTTTATATATACATACATTTTATATGTATATACATACATATTCTTTTTTGATACTTTCCAAAAACTGTAAATGTGTGTTCCACAATTACTGTAATGGAACTGGGTTCCATTACGCTTTTTTATTGTATTTTCTTTTATTTTATTTTATTATTTGTGTTAGTTTCAGGTGTAGAGCAAAGTGATTTGGTTACACACACACACACACACACACACACCCCCCTATATGTGCAAATACATATATTCTTTTTTGATACTTTTCCATTATAGTTTATTACAAGATTTTGAATATTGTACCCTATGTTCTACAGTAAGTCAATTGTTGTTTATCTATTTTATATATGGTTAGTATACATAGCTCTCTGTTCTTTGTACCTATTAATGGATGAATTTTAACAATCCCCATGGCATATTTGTAGAGTAATCTTAAGTCAAACCTATCAAATTCAGATTGTGCTAGTCTCTTCTCAGATGCCCGTATGTCTTCAAATTTGCCTGTATATCTTCAAAAGGTTTCTTGATACTAAATAGCCCTTCCCCATAGGTTTTCAACTTCTAAAATCTCCACTGAATTTCCAATCATTCTCTAAAAATTCTCAACAGATGCCTCATGATTTATCTAAGAGTTCCAGATCAACCGCCTCTTAGATATCTACTCCTGGGCATCAAATTCAACATATTTCCACTATGTTCATTTCTATATCCTCTTTCAGTGATTTTTTTATATTCATAAATAGCACCACTGTCCACCCATCTGCACTAGCCGTGAAACCAATTCTATATTCTCTTCTCCCTCATTCCATCATCAAATACTAACCAAGATTTTGTTCTCTAAAAATGTTGTGAATTCTGTTTCCATTTTCTCCAGTCTGAAGAGCCATCCATTCTCTTCTGGATGCCCCCAACAGATCTCCTCCCCAGATCCACTCTCTGTACAGCAGCCAGAGTCGTATCTTAAAAACATATCAGATCAGAGCATCTTCCTCAGGGCACTCAGAATAAAGACCCATGTTCTCAGTAAGGCCTTCAAGGTCCCACATAACCAGGCCCCCTCTTCCCCAACAGCCTCACCAGTCACATAGTGAGCCACTATCCCCCTCACTTTCAGCTCCTTCTTCATTCTTCAGCTTTATTCTTACTTTAGAGCTTTGCACATATTGTTCCCTCTGCTGGGAATGCTCTCCACCCCACCTGCATCCTTCAGAGCTCACCTTCCTCACCTTCCAGACTGTTTCTGCTCTATCAGTCTCACTCAGCAATCACCTTGCACTTTTCCTGCATTTCACATACCAGATCTCTTAGCATGCTTATAGTTATTTGATTGTATAGTTAATATTTCGTATCTAGGAACCATATATGCCTTGTTCACTGCTCTATCTCCAGTGCTTAACACCAAGAGACTTGCACACAGTAGGCATTTTATGTTCTAATAACATTCCAGTAAATGGATGACTTTTCCTACTGTAAATTAGCTTATCCCCTCCATTCATTTCTTCCTCTTCCCTCACTGTCAAATTTCTTTAAAATCTAGTCTAGGGAGTTCCTGTTGTGGCTCAGCGGAAACAAAATCCAAAATCCATGAGGATGAAGGTTCAATCCCTGGCCTCGCTCAGTGGCTTAAGGATCCAGCATTTCCATGAGCTGTGGTGTAGGTCACAGACATAGCTCAGATCCTGCATTGCTGTGGCTGTGGTGTAGGCCAGCAGCTATAGCTTCGATTGGAGCCCTAGCCTGGGAACCTCCATGTGCCATGAGTGCGGCCCTAAAAGACAAAAAAAAAAAAAAATCTAGTCTACACCATCTGCCCCAGCTCCACCCCCATTTACCTATCAACCACTAAAATTTGGGGTCCTCAAGTACCACTCCAGTAAAACTGTTGGCACCCAAGTTTGCCAGTGAAAGCTGACGATCTTTATGGGCTTTTTCTAGATTTACTCCTACTAAACATTTCTGTGATATTTGACACTATGGACAACTCCTTCTTATTTCTTTGATGCATAAAATGTAATGAGTAGCTACTCTGCTCCTGGCTCTGTGATTAGAACAAGGTCCCTTCTCATACTGAGCCCAGGGAGATAGTCAAATCAATAATCACAAATCTGCAACTATAGCTCTGTAAGTGCTACAAGAAAAAACAGGAGCCTTAAGAGTGTAAAAGGCAGAACCTCTGAAATTGCCCTCCTATCTCCCCCTGCCTGTGCTCCTTTCATTTCCAGGGCTAAGTTCTTCTCCTCAGGTCCCATAAACTCCCAGACTCTGACCTTATCATGCCACATTCTCTCTCTCTCCCTGTGCTCAGGGCCAAGAGCTCCCAAATCTCTGTCTTCAGGCTTAATTTTCCAAGCACCTCATGGATATCTTCTGGATGTTTCTGAGGCATGGAAAATGGTACATCTCAAAACAAATTCAATGTCTTTCCCCAGGCCTTCTGTATTGCCTCTCTCTCAAGTCACCTAAACTAGAAAAAAAAAAAAAATCCACCCCTGGGGTGTTTCTCTCCATTTCTCTCACCCCCACAGCAATCAGTGAGTTGTCTCAATTCTGCCTTGTAAGCATCTTGTGATCTGACCTGTTCTCCATAGCCAGTGCCACTGCTTTTGTTTAGACATTCATCATCTTTCCCCCACATTACTGCTGTGGGCCTCCTCCCTGGACCCGCACCTCCAAGCTCCCCCTATGCTGATCATTTGCTGATGCCACCCACATTTAAGGTGGTCATGTTGTTGCCCTGCTTAAGTCTCCAGTGCCTTTAAGTCCACATTTATTAGCTTCATAATCAGATCCTGCTTACCTCTCCTGTCTTATTCCTTTCTCATTCCTTCAGCCCACAAATATGCATTGAGCACCTAGTATGCTGCAGGGGCTATTTTAGGTGCTGGAGATAAAGCAAAAAACACCACTATATCTTCATCAAGCCCCAACTCAAGGGCTACAATCACATCTATCTCTTTTTTTCCTCTCTCTTTCTCTCTTTCTCTCTCTATCTCTCTCTCTCTCTCTCTCTCTCTCTCACACACACACACACACACACACACAAAAACTGGTTCCCAGCAACTTGAAAGCTCTCATCATTTTCTACATGACTCATGTTCTTTCAAGCTTTCATGTAATACTTCCATTGACTGAAAGACTCCTTTCCTTCCTCTCAGACATATTTGCACTCGCTATAGACTCAACACTCAAATGTAACCTCCATGAAGCCTGCAGGAATTCCTCAGGCAGAGGTAGGCACACTCCCTTCTCTCCAAGACAAACCACTTTGACTATACAACTTTCACATGTATTTCTTTTTTACTTGTCTGTCTCTATCATCAAACACTGAGTCCTTTGAAAGTAGGGTACCATCTCCATTCACTGCACATCCTCCACAAGTCTTTTACCGGTCATATGAACTAAAAAATGAACAAATATGTTCCATTATATCTTTTAAAGGAACAGTCCACAAACTGCACTGTGCACTAGAATTAGCTGGGGATCTTGTCTAAATGTCGATTCAGATTCAGTAGGTCTGGGGTGAGGCCTAAGAATGTGCATTTCTAACACACTCCCAGCTGATGCAGCCAGACTAAGGACCATATTTTGAGGAGAAAGGCTTTAGAACTTAGTGATCACAAACCCCAGAAAGTGAGGCTGATGGAGAACTCTTCTTGAGGAAATTAAACAAACAGACAGATGATGGTTCTGCTCCACATCTTGTCCGTCAAATCTGTGTGACATCTTGACAGCAACCAGTTTCCTGAAATACTGGAGGGGAACACTCTTGCCGCTGCCGTATTGCCATAACCCTTCCCTAGTTGGACAGCTAGAGCCTCTGGAAAGCCCTCACCAAGCTGGTTCCCCAGTTTCTGCTGGTTGCAAAAGCTGCCTGTCTTTGTCTCCAACTCTGCAGATGGCTCCAAAGTGTTCCCTTGTCACCTCTGGTGTGGCCACGAGCTCCCATACTCCCCTGACAAGCAAGAGTCGGTGGCACAAGGTGGTGCAGCCCCCTCACGCCCTCCCAGTTCTAAGGCAACGGCTCTGGCTGCCATTCAGGGCGTCACTTTTCAAACCATCCTGCCTCACTGACAGAAGCCTTGGCACTGGCTGGCTGCTCTGCCAGCCAGCACACCTCTCCTCAGCGACATCCTCCACATTCTACTGGGAGCCTGCTCGGACTCACAGGGGCCGCCTGAAAGGTGATCCCAGTTTTCATAAAAAAATTTTCCTACCCTCAGAATTCTGAGATGCTACTGGGGATTTACAAGTTGTTTTAAGGCTGTTTTTAAGACAAACCTATGGTATTTACATAGATATATGGGCCTGTGTAAGCACTGTGTGGTTCTTTATAAAAGGTGCAGTATAAATGGTCCTGTATTACTAGAAGGATTATATAAAATATGTTAAAACATGTTTTGACCAAGCAGTGGTATAGATGGCCGCAGAATATAATGTATCCATTGTCAAGAAATCCCCACCAGAGACCTCTGAAATCTTACATTGACTGAGTCGTGTTGGACTTGAAACACATTGAAAATTTTCCAAATGGTAAAATATAAAATATCCTTTTTTTTTCAGTATTTACCAGTTAAACACTAAAGTACTGTAACTGGCTGAACTTTCACAGCCGTTTTTGTTCTACTTTTCCAAAAGCAGCCAGAAAGGGATTGTTTTCTTTTAATGCTTTGTTTTGTCTTTTAGGAAAAAAAAAAAGAACCAACTTATTTTGAGCTTGCTACTCCCCCCTCTGCCTATGCAATAACATCATAATGGCAGAATAATCACTGTAAACAATGCCCTGGGGATTTAGCTGGCTACAGCAGGGGACTCCAAGAGCCAATTCCAGTGCTTTTCTTAACTACATCATTGCATTTTTGTCTGCTAGTGGATAAGATGAGTCTCCTTTTAGAGCAGGTTGATGGAAAGTGCTAATTGTTGACACATTAGCTAATTGTTATGATTAGCCTCTGACTTTTTTTTACTCTCAAAGTCAAGATCTCAACTGTGAGGTATGAAGATGCTTTATTACAACAATGCTATGAAAACATTCAAACAATGAGAGGCTAATCTTCAGAAGCATTCAATCCGGTGGCCTCTAGACAGCCCTGGCTTTAAAGAATAGACAACCATCAGGAAAAAAAAATATCCTAACCGCTGCATCCACCCAGTATTTCAGACATAAGTGTACTGGGTTATCATTAATGATCTGTTTTTACAAATTCACTGTGTCTTTGGAAAGTTGACATAGCTCCAAACTAAATAAACCATGTGCAAGCAGTAATGGTCTACTGACGATTGAGGCAGCTTGGAATCCATGATAATATGAATCTGTAAGGTACCAGACTTAGATATTTTTCTGTTTTCTAAAAATCAACATAGGGTATTTGAAATTCAGGCCATTCTCAGCTATAGTTCAACTTGGGAAAACAACTAAGCATGAGTACTAAAATGTATATGTTCTCTAGTATTAGGAGAAAAGGAGGGGGAGGAAATCAAGCAAACAGAGAAAGTAAGCAAGAAACTAAGTTGCAGGGTTCAATTCTTGGCTCTGGCCATTGAATGAGGCATCATTCTGTGCCTCATCTACCTGACTTATAAATGCAAGTAAATATTTACCATTTGCTACAGGAACAATCCCACTTCATATAAAAATATTATTTGACTGAATTTCAATTTTTTAAAAATTCAGACACATCTGAAAATCAATGCACAATTCTATCATGATAACATGTAAAAAAAAATCTGAATAGACATTTTTCCAAAAAAGCCATACAGATGGCCAACAGACACATGAAAAGAAGCTCAATATCACCAATCACCAGGCAAATGAAAATTAAAACCACAATGAGATATCAACTCACACCTATCATCAAAAAGACAAGAGATAATAAGTGTTGGTGAAAATATAAATTGGTGCAGCCACTATGGAAAACAGTATGGAGTTTCCTCAAAAAGTTAAAAATAGAACTACCATATAATCCAGCAATTTCATTTCTGGGTATTTATCAGAAGAAAATGAAAACACTCATTCAAAAAAATGTTCCCTCTTGTTCCCAGTGTTCACTACAGCATTGTTTATAATATAAGAAAGCAAGATTAGGAAAATGACATGTCCATCAATGGATGAATGGCTAAAGAAGATGTGAGATAGATGAGGATAGATGGATAGATAGGTAGATATAGAATAGAATGTTATTCAGCCATTTAAAAAGAATGAAATTTGCCATTTGCAACAACATGAATGGCTCTTGAGAGTATTATGTTAACTGAAATAAGTCTGACAAGGACAGTTACTATATAATCTCTCATATATATGGAATCTAAAACAAAACCAAAACCAAGCTTATAGATTCAGAGAACATATTAGTTGCAAAAAAAAAAAAAAAAAAAAAAAAAGCAGGGGTGGGGGTTAGGGGATGGAGGTGAACTGTCGTGTTTTTTTTAGTTTAAAT
Organism: Phacochoerus africanus; assembly: GCF_016906955.1. Taxonomy (NCBI): domain Eukaryota; kingdom Metazoa; phylum Chordata; class Mammalia; order Artiodactyla; family Suidae; genus Phacochoerus; species Phacochoerus africanus. The sequence continues at coordinate 188,587,723 of NC_062544.1, forward strand.
AAATTGAATGAAATTTTTTATAATGCCCCCAAAATCATTTTATATGTCAACAAATGGAGAAAATACAAATTCCTTAAATTACTCTTGCTTATAATCGTCCCTAAATAAAGTAATCCAATTTACAACCCATCCATTAGTTAACATCATTACATTTTCTTCCTGTGATGATATTCATTTTAAATTTTAAGTATCTGTATTCTTAAGAAAAAAATATGTATGTATCAGTTTTAAACAAGTCACACTTTGTTTTTACATAGTTTAACTACTTTGAGTGACTTAACTGGTTACTAACTAGTTAACCCAGTTGGAGTTGTTTATAAGATTCAATGTGATAATAACTTAATGTGGCTAAAGCAGTGCTTGGCACATAGTAAGCACCTAATAAATGTTAGCTGCCATCATCATCATCCAAGTGACAAGTAACTTGGCTGAAGAGCCAGACTTTCATTTATAGAAAATGGTGTAGATGTTCCTAGTTTAAGCAAGATGTAACACAGCACTGCACAGGAAAGAAAGTATTATGAGTAGCAGCTATGAAATTTTTTTTGGTAGCACATGACAAGTCAACACTTTACTGAACTTTTATTACATGGTAGGCACTCTGCTATGTGGCTGACAGTAGGACTTTGTCTACATACACAAAATGAGCCGTAGTTAAGAAACCTAACAAAGAAAAAAATGCAAGTAGTCACTCCCTGATTTAAATGTACCAGTAGAATCTCTAGATTCTAAAGAGAAAATGAAGTTAGAAAAACCAAAGGTAAGAGGGAAATTTTGGAAAAGACATATATGGTGGCTCTTACGAAGTTTTACCGGCACTAAACCAAAACTTTAAACCAGTACACACATTCAAGGTAATCAACAAAATCTTTCTAGCCTAAACATGTAATAATTAAATTAATAATTTCTCTTTCCTTTGTTCCAAACTTCTCTGCTCTTTCTTCTCCACAGTTTCAACTGGATGTTTAAAAATTCACTTTGCATTGTTGCAAAGATGGTAAGAAGAAGACACTTTTCCTTGTTCCAGTCTTCTATCTAATAGGAGTGCCATCTGACTCAGTACCAACTCCCACGTCTTCCTTCCCTCTTCCCCTATACCAATCTCCAACCACCCACCCTCCTCAGCTTCATATCACTCAGAGTTTCAGCAGGAACCCCACCTCCAGCTCTATAAACTGCTTGACTTTTAGTTTCTTTTCCCAATCTCTTAATTTTTCTTTTTTTTAGTTATCCTAGGAATTAGTTAAAATTCATATAGAGAGATCAAAATTCTCACCATAGTGAAAATGTATTCAAAGTAAAATGTCTTGTCAAGGAAGCTCTAGGTTGAGGAAGGGTCACTGAAGGTGAACTAACTAAAGCTATTATTTTAAAGAAAAAGGCCATTATTGAATTGAGTCAAAATTTATTTCCTAGTTGAATTAAACTTGTTTTCCCACCAAAATAGAGATCCACACTAACTTCTGTTTGTGTCACTGCTAAAGGCTTTTATTTCTTTTAAACGTTTATATATAAGAACCTAGCTTTCACTACCTTGTTTCTCCTTTTAGAAAAAAGAAGACATATCTCTTATTGTTCATTCTTTTTTTATTTCCTCTAGATGATGTATAATCTAATGTAGAGAAAAGTAAAAAAATAGACCTTACTGAAGCCCTAGATCAACTACTATCAGTGTGACTACACACAAAAGCAAGACCCAAAAACAAACAAAAAATAGGGAAAAAGTTTTTGAATTCTGTAAAATGGATTTTGTAGCTTGAAATCCTAATTTGAAGTCATTTCTTTTTAGAATCCTACCTTTTTCTCCATTTAATTAATCAAGTAAGAACTTGCAGACAACTAGACACAGCCGGATTGCTTGGCCGTATTCTATTTCCTCCCATTCCCTTAATCCAACTGCAAAGTAAAAAAAAAAGCAACAGATATATAAACAAAATTATATATCATACAACTCATATATATGTTTCATATATTTTATATACATGCTTCATATACTTCATATATATATATTTAACTCACTGAGATGCACATAATGGATACAAAAAAGGCAAAGTATTTTTAATTCTTTGGAATATAAGCTTTAAAAATTAAGGTGATATTAAGAGCTTAATTCACCTCTTTGAAGAAAGGAATAAACCTCCTCTACTTTCTTCCTTATTTGTTCCTTGATTCAGTCTGGTAACTCGAGAGTCATACTGCAGTTCTATGAAAAGGACAACAGAGAAGTACCCCCTTTGGATGCAACCATGTAGGTGCCAGAGGAGACAAGGTTTACGTCCTGCTCACTGCAGCGCTTTCCCGAGCATGAATATAGTCAGGCTTCATCATTCAGACTAATGGAAAGGAGAAGAGAGAGGAAGTGTTATTAATGAGACACTATTTTAGTCCATCCTCTGCTGTAGGTGCTTTACATGCATTACAGCACTTGATCCTCACAATGACTCTAAGAGGTGGATGTTATTATCTCCATTTTACAAATGCAGTAACTGAAGCTTAGAAACCTGAAATAATATGGGTCATCCATAACTGAGAGATAAATAAATAAAACTGACACCTGCATCCTTATAACTGCCCCCAACCACTTAGAGAGGGACTCTAGAAGAAAGGATTCAGGAGCAACTAAGAAAACTGGATATGGTTGTTTAGACTTAGGTGAACAAAACAGCCTTAAAGAGAGATAGTTTCACTCTAAGTACAGAAAAAAAAAAAAAAGCTTCCTGTGCTTAAATCTGATTACAACACCATTTAAATCCACTGAAACTTATCCTGATATCAAAAGACGAGCTTTGCATACACTAGTTCTCAAAGCTTTGAAACCCTAGTCATGAAGCAGCAGGTGTGGGCTCCATTAAATTGTTCTGGAGGATAACCTCACTCCCCCAGTGCCACAGCTTGCCCAGGATTTTCCATGTGCCCTCGATTCTTCATCTGCTTTAGGCTCACCTAGTTGGGGGAAGGGAGAGCTCAGAAAAGATCACATGTCATTTTTAAGATCAGGAAAGCCTAGAAGTTTCCCAGAGTGATTTTCTGAAACTAAGTGTTTATATGAGGATCAATAGCTTCTTTGATAGCCCTTGTAGGTGTATTAAATACAACCAGTGGCTATTTACTGAGGATGCCTTCTGGGTGGGGCACAGTCCTAAAGCAGATTCAAAACTAGCATAAGAAAGAACTTTTGCCTTTAGAGAGTTTGCAATCTAACGGGCAGACACAGCAATCCTTTAGAAAGCTGTTATAATTTAATCCCCACCATTCTGAAGTCTGTCCAGAGAAGAGAAATCTACAGAGGCTGGAGAGATTGAGGGAAAATGGGAAGGAGGACCTGGCTTGAGATGGACTTTGAAGGTTGAGGAGGGGAATTTGGGAAAGAGACAGAGCATAAAATTAGTATAGTTGATATGGTGGGCAGAGAAGGAATTAAAAAAAAAAAAGAAAGAAACAACAACAACAACAACAGTAAATTCAGAAATTCAGAGTTGTGGCCCCTGCTTCTTTCCTGGTCCAGGATGCTCTGTTTACATCCTATACTTAACTCATCTCCATCTTGACAGCCTCCTAAGAAGAAAATCTCTGATGTGGGACTGTTAAAAGTCCCTTTGCTTTACACAAATAATTTGCCTACTTTCACAGCTATTCACACAGAAGAGTAAACAATCTTTTGCTTCGAGATGAAATGTAATTGTCACCCATTTCAGTGAAATGAAAGAGTGGCTGAAAGCTGGTGGCAGAGTATGACATTTGAACTCCCAGTGAAGGAACAGAACCACGCTGCCCCAAGACAAGAAGCTCTAGATGGGTCCTGGCAAATTTCTGCATTCTACCGAAAAAAGTGCCATCTGCTTATCCTTAAGAAACACACATTTCAGTAGGCAATAACTGAACAAAATCCTTGGAAGCTTGCCTCTTAAACCAGAGATCTGTGGATACAATCATACATACAATTCGCCACAGCTCACAAAATTTTATGACTACCTAGACCCTGAACCAAAACAAGGGGGTAATTCTGTGAAAATGAAAGTTCCCACCAGATTCTTGGCATGAAAAACAAATGTAGTCTCTGTATATGAGAGCTAGCTTTCTTTTTCTTTTCAAATGATGTCTACGATGGGGTAAAAGGTCACTGTCCATCATGGAATTAGTTGACCATTGGTTACACTCAAATTATCTCCTGACTGGGGATTTTCTTGGTCTCATACATCTTGGCTTTCTATCCAATGCCCACCTCATCACACTCCCTCCTGCCCTCTGGTCTTGGACACTTATAATACCTAATAAATGTCTTCCCTAAAAGCTTGAGAGTGGTGGCCAAATGAGGGGAAAAAAAAATAATAGAAGAGAAAAATAACCATCTACACTTTTTTTAAAGGTAGGGGGGAGGCAACTTTGAAATACCACAAATTTCTATCCTTTAAGTTAGAAACTATGACTCATCTCTCTTGGTTTATGCATTGTTCATTACAGTAGCTGAGACAGGCACTCAAAAAGTTGTAAACAATGGCAAACCTTTACTATACATATTGAGTTCAAACAATTCCTCTTTCACTTTCAATTTTAAAAGATCAAATTAATCACCAAATTTTGTATCTTAAATATCTGGGAATGGTTTAGTCACTTTGAAAAGAGTTTGGTAGCTTTTCAAAAAGTTAAACTTAGAGTTACTATATGACCCAACAATTTCCACTCCCCAGTACACAGCCAAGAGAACTGAAACCAGATGCCGACACAAAACTCATTCACAAATGTTCAGAGCAGCATTATTTATAATAGCCAAAAAAATGGAAACAACCTAAAAGTCCATCAAGTGATAAACGGATAAACAAAATGAGGTGTATCCATGCAATGGAAAATTATTCAGCCATTAAATAGGATGAAGTTCTGATACATGCCATAATGTGAATGAACCTTGAAAGCACCATGCTAAGCAAAAGAAGCTAGACTCAAAAGGCCACATATAGTACAATTCATTTTATTTGAAATATCTAGAATAAGAAAATCCATAAAGACAGAAAATAGATTCGTGATTGCCAGGAGCTGCGGGGGAGTGAGAACAGGAAATGACTGCTAATAGGCATAGGGTTTCTTCTTGGGAGATGAAATTTCTGAAATCAGATAATGGTGATGATTGTACAACAACCTTGTGAATATATTAAAATCACTGAATTATATAATTTAAAAGGGTAAATTTTATGAGATGTCAATTATATCTCAATAAAAAATATTTGACAGACTCTTAGTGAAGAAACTATAGTGAGAATTTATGTTTACCTCTTCAGGTGTGATGGAAACTATTAATATTCCATGAATTTTTGTCAATAAATATTAGAAAACACATTGGAATTCTTCATATACTTACAAAAGAAACCTGAAAGTTCCTTGAACATTTGTTACATTACATAATAATAACAAGGACTAACATTTATTGAGTACTTACTATGTGCCAATTACTAGTCTAAGTTCTGTACATGTATTAATTCTTAAAAGAGTTAAAAGAACAACTTCATAAGCTCAGTGCTATTCTTATCTCCATTTTATATAGGAGACACAGAAAGATTATCCAAGGTCACACAGCCAGCAGATGGTGGAGCCAGGATCCAAGCCCAGGAAGCCTGGTCTAGAGCTGGCACCCACAACCATCATTCAATTCCACTGTTAATGAAAAGAAAAAGGATTAGTGTTATAGGAAGTGCTGGATGCGTCACTGCAGAATCTAATCTAGAGATTTAGTCTCAGTCGTGTCACATGCAAGCTCTGCAAGCCTGGGGCCCCTTGGCCAGCTTCTCCTGATCTCTAAAGGGAGGGACTAGGCAGCACGACCTCTAAGTCCACAACCACTCCTGACTCTGCAACTAAGTCAATGGCAAACCAAGACACATGCAGATACAGATATTCAATCCTTTAGTATTCTGTGCACATCAGGAACTTTGAACTCATAATATCCTATAGAAAACAATTCAGGATTTAAAAATTAAATGACTGTAAAGAGCTGAGGGGCTAAGAGACCAGGTCAGAAACCAGGAACTTTTTTAACACAAAAAAATGAAAATTCTGTTTACTCTACCTTACAATGAAGAAATCATTCATTAGATTTTTTTTCTTCCCAAAATTCAGTTCCAAGATACCTCATTCAATCCTCAACCAAAAAATATTGAAAGACTCCTGTGTGCCAGGCATTTTTAAGGCACTAAGGCCACAATAAGAAATAAGGCCAAAAAAAAATGGGTTCCAACTCATTTTTAAAGGGACGTGTGGAGAGGTAATAAGCAAGCCAACAAATCCATAAACAAGGTAATTTTAGATGTGATAAGTTCTAAGAAGAAAATAAAAGCAGGGTAATATGAAGGTAATCGGTTGATTTATTTTTTATTTAAGATCTAGTCTCTCTAGAAATTAAAGTATAAAATTATATTAAATATTTGTCCTTATTCCAAATGATAATGTAGTTTTTTTAAAAGAATATTTAACCTTTAGAAATTACTGTTGCAGGAGTTCCCATTATGGCTCAGCAGTAACAAACCCAACTAGTATCCATGAGGATGCATGTTCCATCCCTGGCCTTGCTCAATGGGTTAAGGATCCGGGATTGCTGTGAGCTATGGTGTAAATTACAGAGGTGGCTTGGACCTAGTGTTGCTGTGGCTGTGGCGTAGGCCGGCAGCTGTAGCTCCAATTCAACCCCTAGCATGGGAACTTCCATATGCCACAGGTGAGGCCCTAAAAAATATTTACAAAAAAAAAAAAGAAAAATTGCTTGTTGCAATCAATAAAATAACAAGATTTTATTTTTTAAAAAATCCAGTCTTTCAGCAACTTTGAAGTACCTAGTACAATATTGTTGACTATCCTCACCATGCTGTGCATTAGATCTCCAAAACTTAACATATCTTCTAACTGCAAGTTTTTACACTTTGGCCAATATCTCCCCATTTCCTGTACCTCCCTGACCCTGATGACTATCATTATACTCTGTTTCCACAAGTTCAGCTTTTTTAGACTCCACATATAAGTGCTTTCATACAGTATTTGTTTTTTTCTGTCTGATTAATCTTCCTAGGCCCATCCATTTGTCACAAATGGTAGGATCTCCTTCTTTGTCATGGTTTAATAATATTTGATTGTGTATATATAGATATATATATATGTATCACATATTTTTTACCCATTCATTTGTTGATGGGAAGTAATGCGATGCTTTAATATCCAATAAAACTATCACAGAACAGAGATTTTGGTCAAATTGTCCACTTTACCCGAGGGACTAGAAGAACATGCAATATACACTGAATGAATGAACTAATGAACAAACAGTGAATGAATGGTGCTCTCCACATTGTGGCAGAGACTGCTGGCTAACCATTAAGGCAGGTTCTACTTTTTCTGGCTCCTGGACTACACTATACATATTAATCTGCTAGGGCTTCCATAACAAAATAACCCAGACTGGATGGCTTAAACAACAGAAATTTATCTTCTCAGTTATGAAGGCTCGACCTCCAAAAGGGAGGTGTCTGCAGGTGTGATTTCTCCTGAGGCCTTTCTGCTTGGCTGGCACTCGGCCACCTTTTTGCAGTGTCCTTACACGGCCTTTCCCCTGTGTGTGTGCACATCCCTCGTGTCTCTTTGTGTGCCCTAATCTCTTCTTATAAGGACACAAGCAGACTGAATTAGGGTCTACTCTGATAGACTCATCTTACCTTAATTACCTCATTAAAGGTCCTTTCTCCAAATATAGTCACATCCTGAGGTATCAAGGGTTAGGACTTAAACATATGAATCTGAGGAGTCACAATTTCATCCACAACACTACATTCCTCATTCTTTTTTTTTTTTTTTGTCTTTTTGCTATTTCTTTGGGCCACTCCCTCGGCATATGGAGGTTCCCAGGCTAGGGTTCGAATCGGAACTGTAGCCACCGGCCTACGCCAGAGCCACAGCAACGCAGGATCCGAGCCGCGTCTGCAACCTACACCACAGCTCACGGCAACGCCGGATCGTTAACCCACTGAGCAAGGGCAGGGACCGAACCCGCAACCTCATGGTTCCTAGTCGGATTCGTTAACCACTGCGCCACGACGGGAACTCCTACATTCCTCATTCTTTCTTGCTGTTTGGTAGAAACCAGTCAGTGGAATCTTGAGCAAAAGTAATTTGTGCCACCTCCTGACCCTATCCACAAAAAGCTGCACATAATCTGCCATGCTATTTCCCCCATCTGTTGGCAGGATACTAACCCCCAAGATGACACTGGGAGCTACAAGGTGAAGATGACAAAGCCTTCAGTAGCTGGGGTCCCTGAAAATGGTGGAGCAGAACCACCCCCATACCACTGACTGAGGCATACATTGGACTACTATGAGAGGAAAATAAACAGATACTGAGACACATTTATTGTAGCAGTTAGTCCATCTTAACCACTACAACCTCCACTATACCTTCAAGTCTCTTTAATGCTCCCTAATAACTTTCTGTTCTTCAAAAAAAGCATCTTTTTTAAGATTTTCTAAAGGATTATGACATCAATCATTTTTCGTGTATTCCTCTCTTTCTAGTTTCTTTACTCATCTTAAAATATAAAGCCCCAAAACAGAAAGAAGCCTCTTAAAGCAGGTGTTTACCATTAACACATTGGCACATCACGGGTTGAGGTCTTAAATATTATTATTTATCATAAGATAACACAAAGACATAAAAACTGGAAATTCCCAATATTCTTAAACCCATGTTTAACCTCACACACACACACAAAAAAAAATTAGCCTTTATGGGACAACTCAGAATTGCCAACTGCTGCTGTGGTTCATATGCTAAAAATAACAGGGCACCAAGGAGCAGCTTGCCAGGCCAAATCTGGGCTGCGGTGTTCCCTGGACCAGGACCAACAAACAAGGTGAAGGAGGTAATGGGGGCGGGGAACCATTCTTCGCTGAAGTGATCCCAAGAGCAATGGGGAATCCAAAAATAAACACTGGTTGACTCCAATGCCCTTGAACAAGTATGCAAAGTCACTGAATAACAGAGCCAGCTAATCTAAATGCCAATCTAAATTTCTCCATCTGAGCTTCTAATGCAGGTGGCCAGAACTTTTATTCCTAAATAAGTTTACCAGAAGAAATATGATGATTTTATATCATTTATATCAGTAACAGATGCATCAGACCGATTCTACAATGTCTAGATTTTTTTGGAGCCCAGAAATATAACTCAGAGCTTGAGTGATGAAATACAAGCCTCAGCCTGCCCATTCCTTCCTTCCTTCATTCATTCAATGTCATTACTCAATCCTAATAGGTGCCAGGCACTCTGCTAAGGACTAGAGATAAATGAACTAGTAAAATCCAATCCTTTTCCTCAAGGATTTCACAATCTTGGATTTAAGGGAGAAACAGAGAGGAAAGCGCAAGTGAAAATGTGATGTGATCACTGCTATTTTGGCATCATGGCAAGGTACTCTAGGAAAGCAGAGAAGGTAAAGATCAACTCCTCGCCAGCAGAAAATTGAGGTGCAAATGAAAATACCAGCAAGATCTCTAAATAAGTGTCTATTGCATAGAATTCATCTGTACTTTGTTTGAGAAGAAAGAAGCTTTTATCCAAATGGGGGTATAACAATGTGAAAGAACTGCACTGCAGACTCCAAAGTACAAAGAAAAAAAACTCAAGTCTTGGAGTCCCAGGAGGGAGTCCTGGATGTGCTCACTGCCCCTCTGGACCTGGTCTCCTGCCTGAGTCCCTGATCCTGACTAGAGAATGAAGCCAAGCCACCGCCCAGCTTTTTGCCATGTATTGTACACTGGGGGGCCTTATAGGAGCAAAATTAGAGGGATGGCTGCTGCTGGCGATGAAGAAACCTGAAATGGATGATGTGTATGGGCTTTTGACCCAGTTTTATTTCCTAAGAAAGTGTCTCCCAATTCCTGAGGCACAATTTTTCTTGGGTTCCCTCCAGCTTTTCCCAGGTAAATCTGCTTCCAAGATTCTCACTGAAGTGCAGTAACACAGATCCCTTCATGTGGCCCCCACTTCTAGCCTATCTGATTCCAGGATCCATGGATAGACTTCAGCATGTTGGATCAAATTGCATGGGAACAATTCATTACTTATCTCCTCTCGACTACACACCAGCATCTTCACCCTGGCTGATTGGCATTCCAATTCAGTGGCACTTGAATGACCACTGAAAACAGTGGGCTTGTGTTTTTTTTTTTTAAAGAAAATAAAATGAGAGGCTAAGTAATGAACATCAGTGGCCTAAACCATACATACCTTTTGCTTTTTTTAAAAATCTTTTAACTAGACTTACTCAAAGCACGTAGCTTCTATAACTGGGAAAATGAGGATTATAGGCATAATTCTTCGGGGTAAATGAAATGACATACTCTTCAAACTCCCTTCAGAGGAGTGACCCTGTCCCAGATTGAGAATGTCATGTTCATGAATGTCTTTTCTCCTTGTCACCTCCCTCAGATGGTCAATTAAAGCTACCAGTACTTTCTCCTATGACAAGGACACGTATCCAGTGGGAACTGGACTGAAGCCAACACATTAATTTCATGTAATTCAGCTGAATGATTTTATTTCCTCCCAAGGCTGAGTCGGGGCTCACAGCCTGCGGATGGTGGCAGGGATGATGATGTTTCCGATAAGACCCTCCACTGGTCTCCTGGATTCAGGCTGGGACAGATCCTCAAATGACTTTGTGGGAGGTGAACCGAAGGTGAGTTAAAGTTCCTATAATGAAAGTAGTTCAAGCAGATCTTCAGAATCCCTTGAGTTATGGGATAACTAAACAAAACTAGCATCATGAAAGGGACAGTTGTAGCCAGACTGTAAGGTAGCCACAGTGATCCCTGCCTACCAGTGTTCATGCTCTTGTATAATCCCCTCTTGTTGGAGTTCCCGTCATGGCGCAACAGAAATGAATCTGACTAGGAACCATGAGGTTGGGGGTTCGATCCCTGGCCTTGCTCAGTGGGTTGAGGATCTGGCATTGCCATGAGCTGTGGTGTAGGTCACAGACGTGGCTCAGATCCCGCATTGCTGTGGCTGTGGTGTAGGCCTGAGGCAGCTCCAATTAGACCTCTAGCCTGGGAACCTCCATATGCCGTGAGTGCAGCCCTAAAAAGACTAAATAAATAAATAAATAAATAATAATCCCTCTTGTTGACTGTGGGCTGCATTCAGTGACTCAATTCTAAAAAGAAGAATAAAGAGAAATGACAGTATGTAAGTTGAGACAAGCCATGATGGGCAGTATGTGCCACCTCCACCACTCTCTCTGGGGTAGGCTGGCTGCCATGATGTGAACAATCCTAAGGAGAGACCAAGGGGCAAGGACCAGAGAGCTCTTGCCAACAGTATCCTGGGATGAGTTTGTAAAACCTTCAGATAACTGTGGCCCCAGGGCAACTTCTGACTGCAACCTCCTGAGAGGCCCCGAGCCAGAACTCCCCTTCCATGTCCCACAGAAATCAGAAGAGAGAACAGACGTTTGTTGTCTTAAGCTGCTCAATTCAGGAAAATGCTGGTACACAGCAATAATTAATACAGGGGCTAAAACATGTCCACCTCCAGACAATGGTATGAGGGGTGCTAAGAACATGTCCACACTATGCAGTAACTTCCCCTGTTGGGCTTCTCATTCATGAAATGTCTGAAGTGCTATCTTAAATACGTATGCAGTTATGCATAGAGCACACATTAAGTGCCTTCTGTGTGCAGTCAGAAGGCTGGGTGTTAGGGATAGCTAGGTGATTTTTCCCTTGGGAGAATCTTATTTCCCTTCTTCAGAACCAGCCAATTCCCTTGTCAAAAATAGTTTTCAAGACCACTAAAAATTAAGGCCAACCATTGAACCTTGGTCCCAGCCAGGAGCCAGATGTCTCCCCTTATGAAGGAAAAACAGGGGCTCAAGTAGAACTGCATGGAATGTGGTCACCCTCCCTGCAGTTCCCCCTAAGTTTAAATACAAGCATTCCACTCTGCCCTCTTAAAATTAAGTGTTCTCACTAAGCAGACGCTGGAGCATAAAATACCTTGTTACTTCATCAATTTGAATACCAGAGATGTGCCTTAAAGGGCTGGGCAACCTGAAGGTTTTCAACCAAAAGAAAAGAAAAAAACAAGGCACCAGAACCAAATGCTTATATATATATTTTTTGCCCACCATTATTCCCATTATGCAGCATCTAGGATAATATACTGTTTCTGACATTAAAATATTAACTAGGAAAGCTTTCAATTAGTCAAATGTAAAAACAAAGAGTCATATACTTAAGGTTTGGCTATTGTGAAATGAAGTCATAAGCTGATCATACAAATACACATTTTCAATAACAGAATTATTAAAAGATTTTTTAAAAAATAACTCATACCTCTGTTGATTCCACATGTGCCATTTGCAATTTAACATCAGAAAATAATCACGCCAAATGGTTCTCCCTGTTATGATTCACCACGGTGAATGATTCTGCCACTCACAGCAAATCAGAAAATGGTTCAGAATGGCTTATTTTCCTGCTCCAATAAACTATGACTAGGCATTCAGCAGATTTTTCTTTTGTTCCTTATTATTTTGCAGAGTCGAGAAAAAATATGAAAAATAAAAGAAATAACTGAATGGGCCACTGCTCTTAAAACTTATTTAGTCTTGCTCATTTATGGCAACCCTATTATAATTCACTTTCATTCTCCCATTTTTCTGATGGGTTTTCCTCCCCACTAGACGCCTATTCTCTTTTGGATCTCAAGGCATGCTTTACCTTTTCACGTAAAACTCTAAGTAAGGGCCCACTGCTAAAATGGATGCTTGTGGATAAAATTAGAGTATTTCATTGGCTTTTTTATTATGAAATAATTGGCAGAAATCTCCTTTGTTGTGTTAATTTTGTATCATTAAATCTATCCAGCAAGTATCTCAACACCCACTTAGCCATTCTGGGTCCCAGCCCAGAAATTTGACTTACATGAAATAACAATGAGTCTCTTTGACAGATTTCAACACACTATTTTGATTAATAGATCTTTTTAATTGTATGCTTGTCCTAATTCAGTAGTATAAAGTTAATAACTACTAAGAAACTGCTGCTACAATTCCCTTTCTCCTCTCTCTCTCATACTTGGGACACTAGGAATCATCTGCAAGAATGATTTAACTTGCCAAGGTTTAAGCATGGGGGAAAAAGCAGCCAGTGTCCCTCCCAGCCTCCCAACCCTAAGCTTCCAGGAAAAAAAAAAAAAAATAGTGAATGACAGACTCAGTCTTTTTTTTTTTTTTTTCATTTTAGGGCCACACCCGCAGCATATGGAGGTTCCCAGGCTAGGGGTTTAATCGGAGCTGTAGTTGTTGGCCTACGCCACAGCCACAACAATGCCCAGACTCAGTAATTTTTCATGCCAATGTAGAGAGGTATTGATATCCTACTATCTTCTCTTTCCAAAACACTCTCTCTCTCCCTCCCTCTCCCACACACACACACACACACACACACACACACACACACACACACACACATTAGCATATTACCCAGAGCTTCCAAAGCTAAGAATGCTAATATCCCACCCACAGGACCTAAATCAGGAAGGAAAAAGAAACTGTATTGCCTAAGCTGGAGTTACACAGGTATATTTTGCAAATTTTGTTATAAATGAATATTATCAGCTTATCTATTTAACTGGCATCACCTTCCATATGCCTTACATTCTATAGGGTAAAGAAATGAATAGACTAATACACTCCAAACCGTTTGGTCAAATAATAAATCGTTTTAATTATAAGCATATCCATCACTTATATATAGCTATAGGTATCAATGAAAGATACGCTACTGTGATATCTACTTACAAAAATAAAAAGTAGGAAAAGATATATGTACATAGACATTCTAGGATATGCCTGCTACACCCCAACAGATTCCCTGCACATCTCCTAGGGTTTATACTCCCCACTTTGAAATACAAATATTATACTGTTGTTCTGTTTTTTAATATTTACTTGTCTGGTGGGCAGACAATATATCTGGTGGGTAAAAATAATATATATGCTACTTTCATAAGCCATTTTATGGTTCATAAAATATTTTCATATACACCATCTCAGGTAATCCTCATGAAAACCCTTTCCTCTTCTACAGACTAGGAATTTAAGTAACATGAGTACTCCAAGATCACACAAATAGATTCTACCTAAGCTAGATTTGAAGCCAGGGCTATACCACAGATATATGACAGATTAAATGGGCTTTTATGCCTCAGTCTGGAAACCATACCACCACTTACAATATTGCTTCTAAGGGAAAATGCTTTCTGAGTTCTAATTAACTGACTTGGAAAGGAAGTTTTAGAATATAACCTGATCATAAATTAAGGACTGCATGTATTACATATTTCCAAATAAATGCTTTTTCATACGGGATAATCTGACCCTTCTATTCTGCCCCAATGCCAAAGAGTAAATCATGCAAACATAAAGCCCTTCAAAGTGGTGAGGAGACGCCCATGTTCTGTAAGACTGTCAGGAGTCCAGGCAGCATTTCAAGCCTTAGATTCTCCCTCTACTTATATATCCAATTTCGTGTCCTAAAATAAACAGACGACTTTTCTTTATCAGCGTTTAAGAATCAGTAAAAATTCATTTATAAATAATAACCTTGTAAGCATTAAGCTTTAGCCCTGGAAAATTTTTTTTAAAAGCCAATTTATTGCAAAAGCAGGATAAAAAATGTTTGTAATGAATGGTGCTTTGGGACAGGAAGGTGGCTGGAGAAACCAAAGTCTTATAAGTTTTCTCTCTGCCAAGGAAGGTGAGTCAGACACTTAGATTTCTGCCAGGCTCCCTTGAGTCTTCTTAAACCCTGTTTTCCTTAGATTGTCAGCACTGATTAAATAATATTTTTACAATGCATTTTTACTTTTAAAAACGCATATCCTCCTTGACCCAGTAACCTGAATCTTGTGAATCTATTCTAAGAAAATAATTTAAAATATCAAAAACTTTTTTGGCATGATTATTCATCAAAATGTTATTTATAAAATGGAAAAAGAAAAAGCAAACTGAATGTCCAACAATAAAGAAATGACAGGTACACTCCATGATAGAGCATGTATCTACTGAAAATGATGGCTACAAAAGCCAGACAACCACATCAAAAAAAGAAAAAAAAAAAAGCTTATGATAATTAACTGAGAAAATCAGAATATAAGCTGCATACACACTGTAATTATAACTACATAAAAATCATAAGAAAAAATAACAGACTAGCAGTAAATATAACAAAATGAATCAATATTTTGGTTAGGAGTAGTGAAATTATTTGCAACATCTTTCTTTTCTATATTTTCAATATTCTCCGGTGTGAGTATATATTATTTTTATAATTAAAGAGGGATTTTTTTAAAAAACATTAAATAATTTATTTTTAAAAATCCCTACAAATCACTAAGAAAAATACAAATAACTCGATTTTTTGAAAAGGAAAATATGGTCATATAATTCAGAAAAAGAAAACCAAATAGCAATAAAATGAAAATGTGTTCAATCTCCTCTGGTAATCACAAAAAATTAAAGTAGAATAACAAAATGTAAATCTATATCATAACAGTAACAAGGTGTAAGTTTTATACATTTTGTTGTGAGGATGTATGAATGCTATAACTTGCATACACAACTGGTAAAAGTAAAAATGGGTCTAGTCACTTCAGAGAACAACATGAAAACAGCTAACATCCAATAAAACCGGAAAATGGGATACATACTTAAACTACACACATACACATAAAAATTGCAATAATGTTCATTGCGGCATTGTTCATAATAGCGAAAAATTAGAAAGAACTTATATTTCCGTCTGCGACCTACACCACACCTCACAGCAATGCCAGATTCTTAACCCATCGAGCAAGGCCAGGGATCAAACTCCCAACCTCATGGTTCCTAGTCGGACTCGTTAACCACTGAGCCACGAGAGGAACTCCTAGGTAAACTTTTAAAACATGCAAACCAATGGTATATGATAGACACATACGGGGTAGCAATAGTATAAAAATGTGTAAGGAAGGGATAGCTAAACACCAAATTCAGGACAATGACAACCCTGGAAAGAAAGAGAAACGGGATTGAGGATTGGTATTCCAGAAGACCCCACTCTAATCCATAATAGTCATTTAAAAAAGAAGAAGCGTTTGAAACAAGAAGAGCAAAACATTCTTTGAAACAATTGGATGCATATCTGGGGATACATAGGTATCCATTATTCTGTCATTTTTTTTTTCTGCTTGATATTTAACATAAAACACTAAATAACCATGAGCACCTAAAACTAACTCTTCATTCAAAAGAATGAAAACTGCCTTGCGAGGGTCCAAAATCTTAGCTCTAAAAGAAATAAACAGTGCTTGGAACTCAGATTCAGAGGAGGATCCAGCTAAGGAAAGCCATTTGCAGGCTCTTGGGTGCTGCTTCCGCTTGCTCTGTGGTGTCAGACATGTTAGAAGTGTCGCTTCTGCCTTTATATGTGGCTGAGGCAGCAGAGCAGGGGACAACCCACCAGGAAAGATTGTAGTTAACTGTGCTGGGGGAGTTTACTCTCAAAGTCACTAATGCCATTTGAAGTGTTTTGGCCACGTGTGTTGCACGTGAGCTATGTAGCACCATGAATCTGGTACTTGAACCTTTTTGCCTCCTGTGAAATAATGACTTGTCCAAATCAGAGAGGCTCGGAAACTCTCAAATATTTCCAGAAAACCCCAAATCTCTCCAAAAAGGAGCTGGGCTTGGAGGGTCCAGGTGCTTTAATGTCCCAGAAAGACCCTTCCACACCCTGAGAGATATGCTTATCCCACAGGCCTGTAGTTAAGGAAGAAAAGATGATTGCTTTCAAAGGGGCCAAATACTATGTCCTTGCCTGTTCTTAGAGGCAGGGATTATTCTTTTGTTCCAGCAGAGGGGGCACCCTGGCAGATAAAGCAGGATCCCAAGGTAACCAGCACAGGAGTCGCCACCAGCACAGCAGCCCTGCCCTAGATGGCTGTGGCAGTCGAGCAAGCAGGCCTGGTGGATGACCAGGTTCAAAATGTCAACTCCACCTGCTCAGGACAACACTACCGCCATGTGCAAAGGCATCTGGCCGCTCTGTCTCCAAACCTCAAAGCAGCAGGTGATCCATTCAAACTAAGAGTCTGGGTAATAGAAGATTGAGGTATTGACACGTACCATGTTTTGATCTACCACTCCCTTGAAAACATCTTTTGAGAACAAGTAGCCCAAAAATGGTCAAGGCAAATTAGTCCAAAATGTGTGTTGTCTGACCTCTCTGCCATCTAGTCTGCATCTGGAAGCGCATTTGGAATGTGGAGCGAATCATACTGAAAGATTTTGCCCCCTCCTTCCTGAATATTTCAGGAGCTGTTCAGATCTCAGCTTGCAAGTCATGCTTCATTCAGGGCAGTTGATTAGTTCCAGTGTGGAGAGTACTGGACAGGACAATGAGTGGACAATAGACAATGATTCATAGATTCCTCTGCTAAGAGTCGCAGGTGTTTTTAGGACAGAATGAAAGAAAAGGAGGCTGAGTCAGTTCTCAAAACTGCACTCCTGTCATAAGATTAACTGGAATTACTCAAAGTTATGGTAGTCATTTTTAGAAATGTCAAGTGCAGATGCTCTCCAGGGCACTCAGATGCGTCTCCTCTGTCAATCTCCCTTCCCTCTTTGAGTGGACCAGAGAAACAATAGACTGGCCAAAAGTCCCCACATCAAAGTTCACTTAAAGTTGTTTACCATAATGCATTAAAATATCTTATCTGGAATGAGCTCTTTAATTACTTCAAAGAAAAATAAATGCAGCTTTTTCCAATAAAAGTAAGTAACTGGTAGCATTAGAAAAATTGAAAAAAAGTTCAGTGATGCTGACCATGAGCTACTTAAATTTTTATTAAAAAAAAAGAAGAAGAAGAAGAAAAAGCTCATTTCAATTACTAAGGCAACCCAAATGTTCAAGAAATGTACTTCTGTTACCAGTAACCAGAATGTTACATACATAAAACAACCAAGTCTCACCAAGAGTTGAGAGTTAAACATTAAGAAAACAAAAAGCTTGGGAGTTCCTGTCGGGGAGCAGCAGAAATGAATCTGACTAGGAACCATGAGATTGCGGGTTCGATCCCTGGCCTAGCTCAGTGGCATAAGGATCTGGCATTGCTGTGGCTGTGGCATAGGCCGGCAGCAACAGCTCTGATTGGACCCCCTAGCCTGGGAACCTTCATATGCCGCAGGTACAGCCCTAAAAAGACAAAAAAAAAAAAAAAGAAAAGAAAAGAAAAGAAAAATCTTGACATTAATTTCCTAGTCTATGCTTGCCTAAAATTAACTTAGTAAAGAATTAGAATATAAGAAAAAACAGTTAAAATTCTATAAAAGAAAAACAATGCACATCTTTACAGGGATATAAAACTATCCCAATAAGCATATTTATACTAGGATATAAAACTATATATATCATATAAATAAACTACCTAGGGGAGAAATCTAATCCCAAACTCTTTTATATATTTAAATTCCATAATCCAGGTTTCCACAGTAGGTCTTGGGTTAGCCAAATGGAAATAACAACAATTCAGGTACCCCAAAATACTTTAACTAAGAGCTACTAACTAAAAAGAATATTGCCCAAATAAGTCAAACAAAACAAGTTTTCTTTTCGAATTACAGGTTAATTGCCAAATATGCCATTGTTTTCCTCTGAATACTAAAAGATTTGCTATAATAAGGTTTAGTATGAAGAACTCTATCTACTACATCTGAATTTCACCTGATTTAAAAACCACAGCACTTCAGGTGTCCAAACCAACCCTGGAAATGATATCTGGACACAAGCACACATATCCCATCCCAATCTCAGAAGAAATTTCACCTGCCTGTTTAGGCAAATGAACTCTGCTAGGAAGGGATATTAAGGAGAATTTTGAAAAAGTTTGGAACAGGAGAATGGGTGGAGCTGAGGAAACATGTATTGAAATATTTTATATGCCTCTCTTTTTAAGTGTTTCATGTCATGGAGTCCTAACAGCCACCTCAGGAGGTACTCTTTCCCCAGGGAAGAGAGGAAGAAGTGGAGCTCAGCTGAGCTCAGTGGGGCCCCCGAGGTTACAACAGTGAGGCAGGGAACTCTTGGCAGGTAGGACCACCTTTCCTTTATGAACATGTGTGCCTAGCACATCACCAGGAGGAGGGTAGGCATTTGGTAAATGTTTGTTGAGATGAATCTGACTGTAAGGCCTGCCCACTAGGTACATGTGGAGACTGGCATTGGAAGGCCAGTCTGAGGGGTAGCATGGACGCGGAGTCAGCTCAGTCTGGGGTGAACGGAGTAATTTCATCTCACAGAACTTTTACACCTCTGTCTGCCCTCTCTCCTTCACTACTGTCCTCTCTTCACCATATCTCTCCCCAGCTCCAGGCAGCTGTCCACCAGGGCTTTGCTCTCCTAATGCAGCTGCCAGTCTTGACAGGACCTAAGGCTGCTTGCTCCTCACCCACTTCCTGAGGGAGCTGAGAGTCACACAAACAATGGCCCCACATCGGAGTTGTGGGCCAGCCATGGCTTCCACCCTCTAGCTATTTGGGATGATTACCCAGGCCCTGAGGAATCTTGGCTCCCACCCACCCACCCAATAGTGTTGTTCCAGAATCCAGCCAATTTGCAGGTGAACATTGGGACTGGAGCCCCGTGGGTCCCCTTGTCAGAGACTCTCACATTGCTTTCTTAGATGGGTTTTAGGCAGGGGGTTGGAATTTAGTACCAGAAATACCCATAAAGTATTTCTGTTCCCTAACATGGGAAGGGAAAGAGAGCATCAGAGAGGTTTGGCAGCCCCTGGCATGCACCCCATAGGTCTCCTGGGGAAGGATTTTAAGAGGCAAAGACACAAAGACCGCAAAAAGAGTATCTGGTCATGTGGCTGGTGGCAGAGCCTGAAGCCCATTCAGCCTTTACCACAGGCTCAGTCCTGCATGGCACCTTTCCCCTGCTGGGAGCTTCAAGGAACACCTCCTCACATGCCCCCTCTGCACTGAGAATCAGCCCAGTTTTAAAAGAACAACAATAATAGCAAAAGCTACAACCACAATTTGCTGATGGCCAGCACCATACAAGGCTTGTGACCTGTTCCGCTCCCATCAATGGTATTGTTGTTTCCTCTGTTTCACGGATGAGAATATGGGATGGAGGTTTAATGATCTGTATGAGCCTCAGTTAGCAAGAAAGCCAATCTAGAGCCCACTATACCATGCACAGGCCCACAAGTCACCCTGGATGCTCAGCACATGGACCAAGATCCCCACCATGGTCCACCTTCTTACCAGCTTTTGATCTCAATGGAAAGGTACCTGGACTCCAAATCCTCCCATGTCCCCTCCACTTGGCCGCCTCTGCAGGAATAGATACGTGAAAACTCACCCAATCACTCTCCCTGGGTACAATTTATATACCATGACTTTCTTAAGGTTTCATCCAACATGATAAGCAAAAAAAAAGGTTTAAAACTAAATTACATTAGAAGCTGGCTCTGCCTTCCCATCCTGGCCCAAAATCAGCTAAATTTCTCTTGGCTCCATTTCCACATATTTGACACAGATCAGAGTAGACCTCTCACCTGCAGTGTGTAAACTGTGTCTTGTGTCTTTGCCTTGTTTTCAGGTTCATTTGGCCACCAGGGTGAAAACCAGTATGAATTAGAAGTAGATAATCAGGAGAGTCAAAATCCCAACCAAGATTGGACCTAGGCCACTTTTCAGAGACACAAACGCTTAAAAAAAAAATAAGGTGCCACTGGGACCCTTCCACCAAATACTTCATAAATCCTAGAAATGTACATCTGGGAAGAATCTCAGAAAAAGTTCTAGTAAGTCCTTCACTTTACATAAAATGAGGCTCAGAAAACAACCTGGCTATTTCCACCATGCAAGGTCCCAGCCTATGGGTAGCATCAAATTGAAGACTCTCTTAATCCAAAAGTTCACATGTCATGCTGCACATACCATTTCCCCTGATTTTGTTATTTTAGCCACTAAAGTATCTATATTTGGTAATATTTCCCTGAATAATAGGAAAAAAAAAAAAGCAACTCAATCCTCACTGAATGTCAGATATAGGAAGGACCTTGAAAATCAGCATTAATAAAGAAATTGAGGCACAGAAATATGAAAATGTTTTCCTGGTAACATCCAACAAGCTGATGACAGGGCAGAAGCTCAAATTCCAGTCTGCAGACACTCAGCCCAGGGCTCTTTTCATGATGCCCTGGCGAAAATGGCAGAGATGTGGCCATTTGGTCTTGTTTTCTAAAGTTATTGCCATCGTCCTTCATATTTCTTACATATTTGAGACAGTTAAACCATCCACAGCTCTGAAAAGTTCTGATGCAGAAACAAACACCACTCAGCCAAAATCATAGGGAGCACCTAGACCATAGGTTACATTAAAAAAAAAAAAAAAAAAAAAAACTATATACAGCTCTTTTCAGCTGAGCAATCAAAACTGGACCATGTCAACGTTTTCATGCCACAAGCCGAAATGGAGCTAAAAGCCCACGGCCCAGGACATGGTTCTCAGGCTGGACACTGGCTCCCTCTTGTAAGGTTTCTCCCCCTTGCACTCTACTTTCACAAATCTCTTCCCCATCAGAGGCCACGGGGCAGAAAGGAGGAGCTGGTTTTGTTTTCTGTATAAGGAAGCTTTCAAAAGGCCGAGAGATGGAACTTTTACACCTTAATCATCAGGAGCACATTTTCTTAATATTTTTAAGAAATACAAACAAACAAAAAAATTTTTGCAAATGTCCACAAAGCCCCCTTGTGGAAGTATATTTAAAAACCATTTTGAGGACATCAGTGTTAAGGGGGGGAACCATGGCATTCATGATGTTTAGTTTCCCTGTGGGCTGGTGGGGGAGAGAATATTCGCAGGTATCTGACTGCAGCGACCCCAGCAGAGAGCCCCGGCCAAACGGTCTGCCTCCTGAACTACCTTTGTGTAACTACAGAAGCCTTTTCTCTTTTCTTGGTAGTTACCAAAAATGAAGTGCAACATAAATCTTAGCAGATTTCATCCCATTTTAATCCTACATTGCTTTTCTCTGCCTTTTATCAGAGGAAGGAAATCAAGCAGCCTAACTTGGTTTACCTTTTGCTTTTCCTTTCTTTTCTTTCTTTCTTTCTTTCTTTTTTTTTACTTTCAGGAAGAAAAATACGTTTGCATCTCCCAAGACAACAGAATCTTTTGAACTAATACAAGACATACAGGTCTCAAGCTGTAAGTTTTTCCTACAGAAGGTTTTTAAATTCCTTCCAGGAAAAATTAACAATTAAAAACCTCTGAAAAATGTTAAAAACCGCATTGAGATAGAAATGAAATAAAATGCTGCATGTTCTGTATTTCTTTTAACTCAAAGAAAAACTTTTTTGACTTTCATGATGTGCATATGGCCATTAATTTCAATGTCATATTATGGTTTTTGGCTGAACAGACAGTATGTATGTATGTATGTAAGCAAACAAAACAAATGCATTTTGTATTCAAATTTATACAACTCCATACATTTTTATGCTGTTTATTTGAAAATTAATTTTGGCTTAGGCCTCAGAGACAGCAAATGTTGTCAAGATTTGAGGGCTACCTGAAAAGCCTTGGGGACAGCATTACCCTTATGCATAAGAAACAGCAAAATAAAATAAAAATAAATGAATTTCCAAATACGTCACGGTTAATCCCTGGAGCTGACCTACAAATGAATTATGGAGGTTTTGCTACAGGACTGAGTAGATCTGGTGATTTCACTGAGAGATTTATCTTATTTTCCAACTTATTTTCATATCTTATTTCCTTTTCTTTTAGAATTAGACTGTAAATAAAAGGGCTAAGACCGAATGAAGCTCCCTTTCACAGAACTCATATTGGATTGATAAATTAAAACAGTGAGATGAGTTTTGTATGACCCATCCTCGAGGATTTGGGAAATTTAGCCGATGCAAAACAAGGCATTAATTTGGAGAGGCCTAGCTACTTACAATGCTTAGTGTTCTGACAATGATGAATGGCATCATTCCAAGCAAATGGTAATTTCACTTTTTGTGACAGTACTTTAGAGCAAAACCGACTTTCTTCACACAAAGAATTTGCAATCCTATTGAACAGAGGCAGTACCTGAATATCAGAAATCCTTCATTGTTTAAGTATCATCTGATATTCTTGATTGGCTTCAGACTGAAGGTTGGAGTTGAATTAGGGAGAACGGAGGTTAAGTCCTAACCTTGAAAGACTTAGCAGCCATTGAAACACTGCCTTTGGGCACTTATTGGCCTGTATTTATCAAAAAAACTTTTCAATTCAATGAGGGGAGGGAGAAAACACAAAACTTGTCACATTCATCAAGTGAAGCCACTGGAAAGACATCTACAGAACACCCAAAAAGCATAATCTTTCCGAAGCTCTGATAGAAATGGTAATTGCATGGGTCAGAGAATAATACACCCAAAGCAGGGGCAGTGCAGAATATCGCAGAAAAATCAAGGTCAAAAATAAAAGGACAGATCCTTTTTAACTTGCGAAAAATTTACACTTGGCCTTTGTACCAAGGAAAAAATATACCTGTTGCTACCGTAATTTTAATTTATGTCTTCACAAAAGCCCCTCAAAAAGAACCTTTGAACATAAAAGGCATTAAAGACCCTTATTCTCTATAGCTCATAAGAAAGCTTCACCTTAATATTGACACCACCAAAATATGTTTTCCGAAAGCAAAAAAAAAAAAATTAAATAAAAAGAACAACTAAAATCATTTACTCCCTTTCAGAATCTACCACATCCATCTTCTGGCAGGGAAGGTATGTTCTGGGGAGGGCAGAGGGAGGGATATATATTGAATATATTTAAACTCTTCCCTGAGAGACTGGGAAAAAAAAAAAAAAAGCAGTCTCTTGGAAGACTGGCAGAGAATACCAACATTGTATCCCAAAAGAGGAACAGACCTGATGAATCACAGTCTTGATTGCACGTCTTCCTGCCTTCTTTGCTGATGAGCTAACCTCAGGGTAGAGCCAAATGACACATGTAAACAGATGAGCCGTCTGGGGATGCCACATTGTCCCGTTTTTATCTTACACAAACACCTCTGCACTGAACTTGGAAGGATTTTTGGCACGACGTGGAGGGCTGATATTCTGGGCTACTTCCAGCTCAAAAAGGAGGGGATCTGGCGAAGTGGTTTGTAGCTCAGCTTAGTGGAAGTGTGCGGATGCAGGTGTCTCCTCACTGACAAAGATACCGGCGACGGCGGGGGGGGGGGGGGGGGGGGATGGTCCCTAAAAAGTCAATATCTGGAATCCCTCCTCTTCATCCTGGGCAATAAAGCAGAACGCCTGCAAAACCTCCTCAGATAGGTTCCCGGAAAAGTTCAAAGGAAACAATCCAGAGCTCACCCTGGCATTTCTCTATAAACTGCACAAATTTACTGATGGACACAAGAAGACAGCATCATTTGTTAATCTGCAAAATTCTCAAGTGCCTGTAGACCCATTTCTATCAATCCCGGGATTCAGCCTTCCACACGAGAGTCCTACGGTGATATTAGGAAGGAGATGGGGTTTATGATTTGTGCTGACAGGGCTGCATCATATTTTAGGCAGATGACATCGCTATTGATGGCTCCCTCTAATCTATTCCCAGTAATATGCTCATCTGTATGTTTTCCCCTGGCACCAGAACAATCTCAGATCCCTAAAACAGTATGTCATTTCTTTCCACAAATCTCATATGCACATATATTATTATTATTTAACGTTTATTAAGTACCAACAGTATGCTAGGCACAATAGACATAGGGGGCCATAAAAACATATTTAACGCATCAAAAACCACAATAAAAGGACGCTGTGTTTGTGACAGAAGACAATAAAAATCTTTGCAATTCATAGTTCAAGATAAAATGCACCCGAGGTCCCAGAGCAGCCTTGGTACAGCGTGGCATATCAAAAAAGGTATTAGAATTTTCCCTTAGCCGGAGTAAGGGAGGTTGTGCATAGCTTACAATTAAGCGTGGCCTTCCTCAACTTTACAATGTCCTGCCATCAACAATGGGTTCTCTCTCAGGGCAAAGCATTAATTACTTAACTATCTACTTAAACATCACCCCTCTACATCACATCTAATCACACAGGTATACTCTGTACCAAGCACTCTGGTAGGCATTTAAGTCATATTTCTCTGTGTAACAGTTATTTATTTCACTGATAATTGGAAAGGTTAAGTGAGTCACCCATGGTCAGTGCTCGGGAATAACTGTCAGTTTTCCTAGAGTTGCATCTCTCTCTCTCTCTCTCTCACACACACACACACACACACACACAGAGAGAGTTGAATAATAATAAATGCCATCCACAAGCTTGGGGATTTAGAGTTAATTTTATCTCAATCAATTTGGATCTATGAAAACACAGAATTAGCCTGGCCAAGGTAGAAGTTTATGCTAAAGGTCTCAACCTCTTAACTCGCTAAAGCTTCTTTTGTCATGGTTTAGAGTAGGGCTGAGAGCATGAGCTCTGGAGCCAGCTTTTAGGGGTGTGAATCCTGGTTCTGCCAGCTGTGTGCCTCTAAGCAAGTCAATGAGCCTATGTCAGATATGAGGAAAGTAACAGCAGCTTATTTCACAGACTGGTTGTGAGGTTAAGATGAGTCAATACATAGAAAAAGCTTAGTTCAATGCCCAGCACATAGTAAGTCTTTCAAAAGCTATTATTTTATCAGAGTCCCAGCACTGAGAAGCAGACAATGTGCTGCGTTTGGATAAAAAGACAGTACTACTGAGGTTCCATGAGCCTCATGTGTTAAAAGTTGCTTTTCTATCAGAAAAGGGATTTATGCTAGCCATCCAAGGAACTCTCTTCCCACCAACCTTTCTTGAACTTAGTGAATCTGCAACACAACTAAGACCCCACGAAGTTGGCTTTTCCATGGGTCACCTTCACTGAACAGCAGACAGATGGGTGGAGGGTTCACAAAAGACCAGACCCACAGTGTGAGGCTCTTTAGAGGTGTTATGAATGAATGAGTGATCAGACAGTGCTGAGAAGCTCACAGAATCCAACTGAGGGTTCAATTTATACAGGCAGGATCTTCTTTGAAATCATGCAACTCTCAACAATATGCAGACTAGTTTGTATATTTTCCATGTCCTTTCCACTTCCTCCCCACTCTATTGTAGATCTTCTCGAAATTTCTCTGCTTGTTGTTCTTTCAACAGAGGACTTAGAGAAGACAGAAGTAAACTTCAAAGCAGTTAACAGGGCTCATTGTTCACTACCCCAATGATTGTTTTAGTTAGAGAAAATGTCAAAGTTGATGACTAAATTAAAATGTTCATATTACCAGTTGACATCAATGGATGTGCATTCCTCAGCC
This sequence comes from Phacochoerus africanus, assembly GCF_016906955.1. Taxonomy (NCBI): domain Eukaryota; kingdom Metazoa; phylum Chordata; class Mammalia; order Artiodactyla; family Suidae; genus Phacochoerus; species Phacochoerus africanus. The sequence goes on from NC_062544.1 coordinate 188,614,167, forward strand.
AAATTAGGATGAATAATCAAAGTTGCAGCATGTGGGAAAACAATCTGAGCTGATGCTTGGTGTAAAGAAAGGATTATTGTCTTTATTAACTGTTAATTGTTAATATTGCTTTTATTGTCATAAACATCAGGGATTAGATAATTAACTGCTGTAAATTAAGGGCAGCCTAAATTATAAGACTTGCCCGCTAACAAGTATAAAATAATTGCTTTTAGAAAACTTGATAGTGTATGATTTGGACTTGAAATCACAAAATATATGTTTTTTAAATTATTTTACTGCCAATATTTCCTTGAATCTCAGTTACCCAATGGGAATTAAAAACCCATCAGGACTACTTCAGGTGATACAACTCAAGTTATCATTCTTAAGGAAATTACTACGGCGCACAGAAGATTTTTAGGCTTTCGCACGTTTCCAAACCACTTTTTTTCCTGGAAGGATATGGCTTCCTTTTTATAGCTCTAAGCTTAAAAGTAGGGCCTTTTAATTACACAGAGGCTAATAAGGCAAGACATATTTAAATGTAATTTTGTAACTTGTACACACAAACTCAAGCCAGTGGATGATGAAATGTTGCTAAAATTATCCTTATCCAGTAAAATTTATTGCAGTGATGAAAATCTTGACATCTATTCCAAAGTTTAAATTAAACTTCAGCGTAATACAGTAGCCTGAGCTGGACCAAAGTAAATAAGCAATTATTTATCGTAATTGTATGTGTGCATATTGCATGTATTTGACTTTCCAGAAGTCAGTGAACCTGCATAGTGGGGACTGTTGAATTAATTACGAGCATGCACAAAAGGCTATATTCTTCAATGATCTCAGCATCCATCTGCCTAATACCCACCTGTCTAGTTGTACTTTCATTTAACCACATATTATGGCATCAATATGAACTTTCGGATTCAAGGAAAACCATTGCCCTTTCCCAAGATATCTGCCTCCTAATAAACAGACTGAAGGGGAAGTGTTGAAAGCCACAGCAATCTTTTTCCTGTAATGTTTGATACGAATCCCAGCTGCACAACATTGTATGTTAATAACCATTATTTAATTAACAGATGAAGAAGCCCTTTTGAGCTGCTCTAGCAGATTTTGAACTTGATCTTCTATCATTTGATGTCATGCAAGACCAGATAAATGACCAGTCTTTCGAGAGTCTGCAGAGCCCCTTTGGAACAGCTGCACGGTCTTCCCCTCTTCTTTGCCGCAGGTTTCTCACTTAAGAAAAAAACACGCTTCATTACATCGCCTCTTACTTGAGCTGCAAGGGTCTATTCAAGGAAGATAAGCCTCTTAGAAATGAAGTAGCGTTGAATTTAGGTTTTGAGTGACAGCAGGAAGATTTATCCATTCAACAGACAATACCGCTTTCTCTGCATTAATCTAGGAGGCGGACAATGATCTGTTTTTTAGGCCTCATCTCATCTCTTTCCCACAGCAGAAGGTGATTAAAGTTAGGAAACAGGGACTGTGAAAGAAAACTTGAGCGCTATCTCTCTAGCCCTCCTGTTTCCTGGAGGGGGTAAGAGGGAGCCCCCAGGCCAAGGGCATCAATCACAGATTCACAGAAAGGATATGATGCTTCCCCACTGGGAAACCGATAGGCCACAGGTAAAGGGGTGAGCCCCAGAACCCAAAAATTATACCACAGAAGAAAGCACAAAGTAGCCTTTCATAAGCGAAAGTCCTTGAATTCTGCTGGGGCGGGGGCGGGGGGTACCAGATAAAAATGCTGGAAATCTTTTGACATTACATGGTATTCCACCACTATCCACGGGAAGCCTCAGTGAAGTTCCAAATTAGCTGATCTGCAGACAGTAGCATAGAAAGGAGGCAAGTTTCTGTTCAACTCCCAGAGTGATGCCATACAAAATGTGGGCAAGTGTTTGCTCAGCACAGCCATCCATCTCACCTTCTACACCCATCTTCTGCAACTCAGCAGAGGCTTCCACAAAAAATCCCCATGCCTGGATTATTTATTTGAAGTGTCCCTCTCAGAGTTCCCAATGTGGCTAAGGGGGTTAGGATTCAGCAGTTTAGGTCACTGAGAGGCACAGGTTTAATCCCTAGCCAGGCACAGTGGCTTAAAGAATCTAGTGTTGCTGCAGTTGTAGTGTAGGTCACGGCTGCAGCTCAGATTCAATCCCTAGCCCTGGAAATTCCATATGCCATGGGGGTGGCCATAAAAATTGATTAAATACAAAATTTAAAAATGAAGTGTCCCTCTTCGCCAAGCACTGACAGTAGAGCCCTCTGTGAGCACCTTACAGAGTATGAGTGACCCATAGGATAGCAAACTGGAGTCCAGCATCAGAATCCCATTTCATAGGCAACAGCTGGCACTCTCCTTAGTGTGGCAGGCCTGCCACATTATTAGTAGAATCTTTGCTTGTCCTGTTTGGCACATAAATTAATGAATGGACTTGAGAGTGAATGTGGAGGCTTAAAACCCCATTTTGGATTAAGACAGGTATATTTTTACTTGAGTTGCAATAATAAGACTGTTGTCATCATATCACAATATCCAGAGACACATTTTGTAGACCGCTCACAAAGCTGCTCCTTTTTCTTTAGCTCGTAATGAAGCTATCTAAATACCACATACAAAATATAAATACGTGAAATAAAATGTTCACCCTGCGTTATGCCAAAAGTACCCCTGCATCAAAATAATCAAAGACAAGTCCAAGAAGATTTATAGACAAGATTTTAGAGATCAAGTATGAGGCAAAATGCTTTCACTGGGTACCTATTTTCCTGAAAAGGCAGTTCCTGGAGCCTGGGGAAGTCTCCATGAACTCATTCAACTGTGAACAATAAATTAAGTTAGTGAGTAAATAAGCAGAGCAAAAGTCACAGACATTACCACGGAATTAGTTCAAGTTGCCCCAAATAACTTCTGAATTTGAGAGCAGATTATGTGTTCTCTAGAAATCAATATAGAATCATCACATTTTGACGTTTCCTATTGTTAAATTGCGTTGTGTTTTGTTTTTGCAAAATGTCATATTGACAACTAGACACCTCCTTGACATTCACCACATAAGATGCTGGAAAGAGCTGTTTGTCCATCTTAAAGCTACTGTAACCAGCCAAATATGGAAGTGGCAGGATATAGTCCATGTTTCAATTCTCCTAGGAACACAAATCCAACATCAGTGTGGCCTGAAGAAGATTCTAAAGGGGATGGAAAAAACAACACCTGAGCACTTTGGAAATGGCACCCAGCATGATAGCACATGACTATGCTCACTCACTGGACAGCTCTTCAGAAAAACAGTCAGGATTCAAAACAAAACAAAGCCCAAAAAGCAGCACTGAGTCACTGTGATGCCCATAGTGCAACTGAGTCTCAGAAAAGATGGTTTTATTCTTATCTCTGGGCCTCAAATTCCTTAAAACTCATAACAATGTTACAACTTTTTACCTACTGCTTCCATAATCAAAAACTGACCTCCCAGGTAGAAAAAAAAAAAAAAACTGCCTCCACCACCAAACTTTGCGTCCTGCACCCGATCAGCATCTACAATGATGGTCTTCATTTTCTTCTTTCTTTTTGCCTTTTTTTCCTTTTTTTAATTACTGAAGACTCCTGTTTTAGAGAAATCCCTAATTGCTTCATTTTGAGATGTTATGTTTAACCTCAGGAAATGGTGCTATAAGACCTGGCAAACAGCTTTCTAGTTGTTTCAATCAGGACCAGATTATGAAGCCCAGCCGAGTAAGAGCCCTATTCATTTTCTTGCCCTGTCATCTTGATCTTATTTGGATGTCTGGGGAGCTGGAGGTGCTTAGGCGGGCCTGGGTTTCAGGAGTGGGGGTGGGAGCACCAGGGAGAGCTATGCGATGTGTTAGAGACACTGAAAGTTTTCATTTTGACTCCTTAATGAGCGCGACCTTTGACACGGGCTGATGAGTTCCATGCTTGTCCTGGTGCGCTTTTTGAAAACATTTGACACTGGTCACAGGTCTGACAGGGATATGACTAATGAAGTCGTGGTATAAAAATAATGGGCTGCAATTGCAAGTCATTTGCATGAAACCGAACGCTTTAAAAACTTGTCTCTGTTCACTTTCTGTTTTCTAAATGAGTCAATAATACGAATCAGATGGCTTGAAGGCAAGAGGCTCCCAAATATCCCTTCTCTAAGTTTGGTAAATGAGTTGGCATTTGGTGCAATTTTTGTTGCCTTGAGGCCTGGTTTAAATTGGACTGTAGTTACTAAATTGCTAGGGCGATTGCAGAATGTGTAGGATAATACATAATACCTTGTTTTTCTTAAGCGTTTCGTCAAAGAGCTTCTTGTGAGGTCAAGGCACCCAGACAGCTCTTTGCAGGGAATATCAACTGAGAGTAAATGAAGAAGAAATGGAAAGAAGGAAGTGTGGGGGTGCAGGGGAGTGGGCATCAGGAGAAGGATGGAATAAGAGGAGGAAAAGGGGGAGAGACAAAATAAAAAAATTAAAAGGAGGCAACGTGGATTAAGGTCCAAAAACGGCGAAGAATAGAAAAATGAATGCAGGGGAGTTAGAGTAATAAAGGAAATGGAAAATAGCAGAGAACTTTTAAAGAGGGAAACTTAAGAGAAGAAACTGCCATTCCTATTTTATTTTAACCTTGAAAGCGTGTACTAGTCATCCTCAGAGAGTGCTAAGTATCCACTAAACAAAATCCTGGGCTCTATGGGAACTCAAAAACTCCTTCTGCCTTTGCATGACCCAGCCCAAGTTCATGATGGCTCATCCTTTCAGCTGCAGTTCAAAATGCCCTCCATGAGGGAGAAGCATTCAGCAAACCCTGGCTGTATTTGACCTTCAGATTTAGAAGCAGCAGCCACAAGGAGCACATCACATGTGTTCCTTCTAGAGCCTTCCTCCTGGGAGGCTTGGTTTGAACATGGGATTTTCCTTATGATTTGTCCATCTCAGCACATCCATTTGGGATTTCATTTTGCTCACCTGATGTATATGACAAAATTAAATATCACACATCCCTAAGCTTAAATTAAAAGGAATACACGTGATTTATAGATATTCACACATGCTACAGAAGAGCGAATGAACAAAAGGAAGGTTGCCTGGCACAGAGAAAAGCATACACACAAGCTTGGAAAGGAAGCAGCTCTGGTTGCTCTGCAACACTTGGAAAATTTCCTTAATCTCATTGAGCCTCAGTTTCTTCAATCACAAAGTGGAGGATTAAAAGATTATGTTTGATAAAGAACTAGCAAAGTACCTGGCATACTGTGAGAAGCTAGAATGAATGAATAAATGAAAGAATGAATATAGTCATAGTAGTAACATCCTTTTTGTGCCTAGCCTTCAAGAAAGTATTTCTCACCTTCCATTTCTACATAAAGAAATCAATGATAATTCTACTGATATCCTTCAGTAATACTGAGGATGTGAGAACACACACATAATTCTGTAAGCCAACCCCAGTGCCCTTGTACTTTCTACTGCCCCAAACCTGAAATCCAAACAACTCAAATGGACCATCATATTTCAGAACCCCACTCACATCCTAGGAACAACACATATCGGCCCAATCTATGTTTACTCCTAAAGATGCACAAACTGAGAATGAATGTCCATAAAAATGACTCGATAATATTCAAGATTAGTAAAGGCTTTAAAAGCAAAAATTTTTTTAGGTTTTTATTTTTTCTATTATAGTTGATTTACATTGTTATGTCAATATTTGCTGTACAGCAAAGTGACCCAGTCATGCACGTATATGTATTCTTTTTCTAGATTCAAAACATTGTTGCTTTAAGAATGCTTTTAGTCCTGGACTGGATTCCCATGACTCTGTGGGTCCTATATTCCTAGGGAGCTTTAGGAATTGTTTTCAATGCTCTAGGTATAAATGATGATGTTAAGAGAAAAAAAAAATGCTCTAGGTACTCATCTACACCTAAATGCAGCAGATGGGCCTAAATAACTCCATGCCTTTTCACATAATCTCTTGATCTATTTACATGAGTTAGATTGATATATAGGAAAAGCAAAATTTTGACAAACGTTTTATTGTAGCCCAATTCTTTAAAAGTGGTTCAATCGTGGTTACTTTCAGTACATCAGAAATGGCCAAACTCTGGCCACCCCAAACCCCAAATATTCTAGATACTCTCATTCCAGGAAGCCAAACTAACATTAAAAGACAGCAGCAATTTTAGAGTAAATTTCAAAAAATTGAAGAGTTGGTTTTTGAGAAACAAAGTGAAATTGAATATAGTCCGATAGAAGAAATTGAAGAAAACGTTGGAGAACACGTGGGAAATCTCAAAAGAAAGGAGTTTTAAGATTTTAGTTCATTTCTTGTTGAATTTGAGTGTAGTACTGGTAAAATATTATTTCTAAAGAAACTACTGTCTATTTAACAACTGGGTACAACATTCAGCCATGAGAAGTCATCCTTTCTCTTAGAGTCAGTAATGCTAAGAACCATATAAAATAAATACCCCCCTGCAGCTCAGCATTCTATTTACATCTTAAAGAATGAAAATGAACTAAAATGAGCAATGTACAAAGCACTAATAGAAGGGAAAATAGGAGTTCCCGTTGTCGCTCAGCAGTTAATGAACCCGACTAGCATCCGTGAGGACGAGGGTTCAATCCCTGGCCTCGATCAGTGGGTTAAGGATCCGGCATTGCTGTGAGCTGTGGTGTAGGTAACAGATGCAGCTCGGATCCCACGTTGCTGTGGCTGTGTCGTAGGCCGGCAGCTACAGCTCCAACTGGACCCCAGTCTAGGAACCTCCATATGCCACAGGTGCAGCTCTAAAAGAGACAAAAAGACCAAAAAAAAAAAAAAGAGAGGGGAATAGATCCTAAGTGGAAAAGATAAAAGAAATTCTAATTAATTCACCCAAAGAAAATGATAAAGAACTAAGTATGAAAGGCTCTTACGAGAATACTGCTGCCTCTATTTCCATAGATTATCAAATAAGAGGAGATGGGGGAAGTAGACAGAAAATAAAATCTCCTTAACAATAGTAAGTACAAGATATTTTTCTTTAAAACTTAATAAGGGCATTCCTGTTGTGGCTCAGGGGAAACGAACTCAACTAGTATCCATGAGGATGCACGTTCTATCCCTGACCTCACTCAGTGGATTAAGGATCTGATGTTGCCATGAACTGCAGTGTAGGTCGCAGCTGTAGCTCCAATTTAATCCCTAGCCTGGGAACTTCCATATGCCACACCCGTGGACCTAAAAAAAAAAAAGAAAAGAAAAGAAAAAGAAAGCTTATTAGTTTTTCATATTTGCCTGTAAGCATTTGAAGATTTTTTTAATCTTAGTTATTTTCACTACCAAAAAATGATCAATGAAAACATGTTTCAGACTACTTAATGGATTTATAATACTTTACTAGATAATATAAGAAATGTTAAAAATAAATATCTCACAGGCAAAAAAATAGTAAATACAGGAATGTTATTAAGGATCGAAAGAGATGACCAATAGAGGTTATGGGTTAGAGATCTTAGAAATCTTTAAAATATGGGAGCAATAACCATCTGTCTTCGATGGTTTGTGTCTTTACCTGCTTGGAGGCCAAATACTACATCATGACCAAATATATGATCTAGTATCCCAGAGACTGATGTCATTACCCCTGAAGTTTAATGTATGGGAATGGAGTAGGCAATTGAATAGTGTTAAACTGAAGATTTAAGGATGGAAGCAGACAATGACAGAATGTAAGTCTAGCATTTCATTTGCCTAAAACTCCACAGAAAATCATTTCATAAAAAGAAAAGTTTGTTGAAGTTCTATTTTGTGTTTTACCTATATGTGTACATAGCTCATTTCCTTTATTAAACCATAAGCTTCTTGAGGGCAAGAGACATCATATAGTCATCTGAGTTTCCCCTCCCTACTCCCCTACTCAGAGTCCCTAACACCAGGACTGAGAGCCAGGTGTTACCATCAGAACTATGGAAGCCTATAAAGTCATACTTGTCAGTGTCCTGTTGCACTGGTTTGGTGCCTAGACTCTAGAAGTAAACTGTTTTGAATATTATCCCTACTCAATGCTTTTTGAGAGTTAGATCCTCATGAAAGCAGGGAGTTTTATATGTTTTTTTCATTAATGAATCCACAGCACCTAGAATCACTGCTGGTACATAGTAAGTACTGAATGACTGTGGGATAAATAAATGGTTGATATTCAATATATTTGTTGAATGCTGTTTAGGAATAAAAGTTATTTAATTCTCCCATACAGGAAAAAAAAATGTTAAGATGATTCTCAGGTGGTTCTGTATCCTTGGTTGCAAACCCATATTAATTCTAACTTTTTTGTCCTTCTTCTTCCCATTATACTACTATGAAATATGTACAACCAGCAAGTTGCACCTTGATGTTTCAAAAGAGGGGAAATGTGTTAATAAAACCAATAGTCCCATGCAGAATAATCCCTTCAACTCCTATTTTGTCACATTTTCATTTCAAAAACTTCCAAATATCAGGAAGAGGTTCTAAAGCTGCATTGCTCTAATCCATTTCCATGTAAGTAAAATGGGAGTGAGAATACTTGATTCCCAGTGGGGGAGGCATCATGAAAGACGTAAAATTTTATAAATTCTATCTAATTTTTTAAAAATCAAATTATAAACCATTGTGCATTTGAGTTTCTCTTTTCAGTTTTCCCATACCTTTATATTTTAAGTATCTAAAGCCAGTTTTCCATCTGGTTAGCATAATTTATTTACTGCCTTGGGCACAGATTTGCAATGTAATATAAATACCAATACTATTTTGCATGGCTATTATACCTCTGGAAACTCTGCCAACATTAATTTTCACAGCCCTCCATAAGGAATAGGTGAACACTGATATTCAGGCTAATAATTTTTTTTTTTTTGGCTTTTTGTCTTTTCAGGGCCACACCCACAGCACATGGAGATTCCCAGGCTAGGGGTCTAATCAGAGCTATAGCCACTGGCCTACATCACAGCCACAGCAACTCAAGATCTGAGCCATGTCTTTGACCTACACCACAGCTTATGATAACACCGGATCCTGAACCCACTGAGCAAGGCCAGGGATGGAACCCACCACCTCATGGTTCCTAGATGGATTCGTTTCCACCGGGCCATGACGGGAACTCTGAGGCTAATAAAATCTGGCTTGAAGAAGAACATAATTGCAAGAAAGTTTTCATTTACCACTTGTCAATTAATTGTTATATGGGTGTCTACTTATAGAGTACAAAGCCTTTCAGAGTGAAAATCTGTATCTATGTGAGATAACAAAATTCAACCTGACTGGATACACAAGTGAAATTTCTGGGTTTGATCAGTTCATAAAGCATAACCATCTTACAGCACTCTGAGCATTGGTTTTAAAGACAGTGTTCCATTTACTAGGAACCAGCAGTTGATGCTGGCATTGTTATAGTAAAAGTAGAAGAAATCTGAGTAGTGATAATAACAAGTAATATTTGTTGAGGACTACATGCTGCTTCTTGTTCTAAGCACCTGATATATATTAACTCATTTAACTTTCACAATAACCTTAAAACATAAGTGCGATTATTACCCCCTACTTTAAAGACATGGAAACTGGGGCAAAAGAGGTTAGATAATTGCCCAAAGTCTCACAGCTAATAAAAGGTGAGATGGGCGATCCACAACCTGAGACCACTATTTATTGAGCATCTGTTTTTTGCCAGGCACTACACAGGCTTTGACTGCGTAGTATTTCCTGTCATGGAGAAATGACCATCCTGTATTTTGATGTTTACCAAAAAACCTGGAATTACCCAAGATAATCACTCATCTTACCTAAAACAGTAAATACTGAGAAAACAATAACATGGAATTTTTTTTTTTACATTGTTATACATAGCATGGATTCTGCCAAAATGATTGTGGATCATTACCACACTTATAAGCACACACACACACACACACAAAATCACCTGCTGAACTGGCCACTTCAAACTACTTATCACAATGAAGGTTGAGGAAATCGAACTACTTATTTGACATGTTATAGAACAAAAGCAGAGAGAGGGGAGGAACTCCAAATATTTGTTGGATCTCATTTTTTATTTTTTCATTTCCTGTACTGGAATCACACAAAGACCTAACTCTGAAATCTATACAATGCTGAGAAGAAAAGTCTAAGGACAGCAGGTATAGCTTCTAGTGTCACTTGGAGACTGTATTGATCTGGTTATCTGGTTTCAAAGAGTTACTCTGCACAGCATCATAGCCTAACTTCACAGAACAAAGGCCTTCCTAGTTCCAGCTCATATCTTTCATCTTTGAAAAATGTACTTTACTATTTTTTACAAAGTCCTATTATTCACCTACAAGGAAAAAAAATCAAATTTAAATTAATCCCTTTAGCCAAAATTAAATGCTGGTCTGAAAAGTCCAGCTCCAGAAGTAGCCAGGGATATGTGTAAGCTGCATGCAGTTTCAAATCGATTTGTTAATTCAATTGGCATAATAATTCAAACTATTGCTTTCTGGATCATATTTTAGTTGCAGAAACCAGAAGAAAATACAGATGAACAGAAAAGAATCTTTTTTTCTATTTTTTTTCTTTTTTGGCCACTCTGCAGTATATGGAGTTCCAGGGCCAGGGATCAGATCCAAGCCACAGTTGCAACCTATGATGCAGCTGTGGCAACAGAGATTCCTTTAACCCACTGTGCTGGGCCGGGGACTGAACCTGCATCCTGGCGCTGCAGAGATACCACCAATCCTGTTGCACCACAGTGGGAACTACAAAAAGGATCCTGATTATTTGTATTAAGCAAAATAAAATTACATAAAGAGACAACCTGAAAACATGGAATATCATTCATCTTTAAGTGGTTACTGTATCTTTCGTATAATATTGAAGTTTTCAAAAGAGAGGTTCACTGTATCAAACAACAGAGTAATGACAACATAAAAACATGGAGTGGCTTGCTGGCTCCTAGATGAGGACTTCCTCAAGGCTGCAGTGGCTTATACACACCTCTCTTTGGCAATTCCCTATGGAATTTTCTTTTCTTTCTTTTTTTTTTTTTCATCTTTCTGTAGAGATTTTGTGGGAGATTTTCATTTTGCCTTGCTTTGATTCTTTCATGAGCTACAAAATCATGCCGTGCTCCGCTTCCATGATTCCTCCCATTAAAAGTTCTGCCATCTTGTTAGGCACATAAGTGACATGTTCACCAGAGTTCAGGGGTGAAGAGAACTGAATTTCAAAACCACACAATTTATGTGGAAATGAAGCACATTCCTCGCTTGCTTCTGTGTCAGACATATGGGAAGACTGTGTGTATAATAGGCTGTTTGATTTGTGTGATGGAGAGATTTTTTAAGCCCTCTGAAGAAAAAAAAAAAAAGTAACACTGATTTCTAGGCTCATCTATACTTCTTTTCCTGTATTTTATGTGGAAACATTTTAGAACTCACAGTTTCCATATTAGGTACCTTTTCCACAGTTAATTAATCCTGCTTTCCTGCATGACAAACGGCCCTATCTCATAAAAGGGCACATTGGCAAGCAAAGATTGAGTCAAAGAAGGTATTCTTTGATATTTATACATGAGTTAGGTTTTTTAATTTGAAAACATTGAACTCTCAGAGTAGAAAAATATAGTACATTTCCTAGAAAAGTAAATTTTGGCATCTTGTAGGTAAATAAAATGCATGAGTTTTTGTTGTTGTTTTTACTTTTCTTCAAGAGCCATAATGCCCAATTAGAGGGGAAAAGTATGATTCCTAGGTGTACCATATTTTGTGCTCTGGACTATTAAAATTCAGAAAATAAACTCTACTCAAATAGCTGTGCAGTAGCATTTGAAAATTGCCAACACAAAAGACCCTCCTTGTTTTTTCTCACAAATCTCCAAGTTTGAGGAAAGGAATAATAAATTCCATATTATTAACTTGTTGACTATTTTTCCCTTTACTCAATATTAAATTAAGATGGAGGCAAAAGCCCCAGGATATCAGCCTAAGCTGGCAGCCTTCCACAGAGACGCAGAGCTTTCTTGCTGCATGAGAGAAAGATGAATGGCACCACTATTCTTATCTATAAGCAGTGACGAAAAATCTCATCTATTGACAGTAAGTCAGAGTCGGTTATCCCACATCCCTACACATCTCCAGAGACCAGGAAGGCATCATGATGGACCATATTCTGCTCTCAGCTTTATCAGTCACTACTGGTGACTGATAAAGCTGAGAACTTCACGCCGCCTCTCGGGGTCTCTGTTCCCTCATTCGTAAAATGACGTGGATGGAGAAAACATTCTCTAATGGTCTCTCAGCTCCAGCATTTTATGATTCTATCCCACGCCATGTAATATGGCACTATTTCCACTCTCTCCACTCTCCAAACCCCACTGATTTATTGCTGAATAGCCAGTCGGAACAATGAGCTCTGGGCTTAACCTGGCCTGTCTTGTACTGGTCAAACCAAGATATTGCGCCCCCCCCCCCCCCGCCCTGCCGCCGCCCCCCGCCTTCATCACTAAGCTGCAATTCTGACTCATATACCAAAAAGAAAAAGAAAAAGAAAATCTATCCTTCTATCTATATGCCTATAAACATAACCATCTATCCATGTTAACATTTAAAATGTCTCTGTTAAAAATGTAATTTCTGAAGAAAAATTGATGTTTCTAAGGCTGCTTTCCATGACTGTCCCTGAAATCACTGCAAGTGTTTGTCACCAAAGATACCAATTTAGCCTACTTGCAAGGTCCTGGTTTTTCAAAATGTGGGCATGTCCTCTTCATCTTCTCTTTTATTCCCCACTATCCCTTCTCAGCATCTTTGGTCTCAGAGCTATTTATCCCCATATTTTCCATTTAATTCTATACCTGGACTAAAGGCAGATAAACAACTGATTAAGAACAAACTCAAGTAGTGTTTGTTTTTGTTTTGTATTTATACAAGCAAGGGCAAAAAATCCTCCAAGTCAGTATCAGTTTTCACCACTATATCCTTCTAACATGCTGCATTTCTAGGAGAAAATCTACTTGTTTGATAAATAAGTATGAAAGCTGTGAAGCCTGTTCTCAGCAGTGGGGTTAAACACCAAGATGAAGAAGGAAGCTAAAAGAGGCTTAATAGGAACAATAACAATGGCAGCAGATATTTTGGGTTATTTGCTCTCCATCAGGAGCTGCAATGTCCTTGTTGGTCAGTGAAGATACTTGGTAAAATCTGCTCCCACTGAAGGCTAGTACAGAATGTCCTTCCCTGGGTGGTTTCAGAGACCAGCTTGTTAAGAAGACAAGAGACGAGTCAGATTAAGTTAGCAAAGATCTTTTTTTCTGAGATTCAGGCCCATCATGTAGGTACCAGGGAAGGATGAGTTTTTCATTCTCTCCTGTATGGCAGGCATGGTGCCAGGTATTTTACATGCATTATTTCACGGCCTCTTCTCAAATCAACAGTGTGGTTCTTACTATGCCCCTAGTCCATAAGGGAAAACTGGGATTTTTATTTATTTTATTTTATTTTGGTCTTTTTGTCTTTTAGGGCCGCACCTGTGGCATATGGAGGTTCCCAGGCTAGGGGTCCAATCAGAACTGTAGCTGCCAGTCTACACCACAGCCACAGCAACACGGGATCCCAGCTGCATCTGTGACCTACACCATAGCTCATGGCAGCACCAGATCTTTAACCCACTGAGCGAGGCCAGGAATGAACCCTCGTCCTCGTGGATGCTAGTTGGGTTCACTAACCACTGAGCCATGACAGGAACTCCAAAAAACTGGGATTTTTAAAGGCCTCACACAGACACTTGGCAATGGATATGAAATAACTGTACATTAAAATTATTGAGGAGTTCCTGTTGTGGCTCAGGGGGTTAAGAACCTGATGCTATCTCTCTGAGGATGCAGGTTCAATCCCTGCCTCACTCAGTGGGTTAAGGATCCAGCATTGGCACAAGCTGCAGCATAGATCACAGACGTGGCTCAGATCTGGTGTTGCTGTGGCTGTGGCATTGGCCTCAGCTGTAGCTCTGATTTGTCCCCTGGCCCAGGAGCTTCCATACGCCAAAGGTGCAGCCATTAAATAAACACACATACATATATATATATATATATATATATATATATATATATATGTATATATATACCCACACACATATATATGTAAATAAATAAAATTACTGAGCTGCTGTAGCTAGAAGCAATATTCAATAGCATTAAACTGGAAATGACAAGGTGCTCAAGTGTCTGCCCAACATGGAGTCAGTTTTTCGCTAAGACACCAATCTGGAAGTTACTATTTCTAATAAAGACGGCAACAGAGAACACATTCCTGTCACCCTCCCCACAGAGTCTAATGTAGAATACAAGCAAGGATGACAACAACCAGTAGAATTTTTGCAGAAGTTATTAGAGAAGACGATCTGATTTATGGTTGATAAAGATCCCCTAAGCAAAGGGAAGTTTCACAAATATCTCAGTACTAGCTTTATGCTAAGACAGGATGCCAACTTCCTCATGTGGGATGACAGAAAACAAGAAGATACTGCTTAATGAAGAATTAGAACACTCCAGACCCCACCTGGACTGTGGCAATCTTTTCAGCCCTCTCAGCCATTAGTGAGGAGGAACTGGAAATAAATAACAAAATCACTTGATACATCACTTATTACTTTGTTTAAATTAATCATTTAGTAAACTTGCTATTACTCCCATTTATAACATGGGTTTAGTCATTCTCAAACTCAAGGAAATATTGGCTTCATAAAACCAAATGTAGAGTTCCCACTGTGGCTCAGTGGGTTCAGAACTTGACTAGCATCCATGAGGATGCAGGTTCAATCCCTGGCCTTGCTCAGTGGGTTAAGGATTCAGCATTGCCACGAGCTGTGGTGTAGGTCGCAGACAGGGCTCAGATGTGGCGTTGCTGTGGCTGTGATGTAGGCTGGCAGCTGCAGCTCAGATTAAACCCCTGGCCCAGGAGCTTCAATATGCCACAGGTGCAGCCTTAAAAATAAAAAAATATATATGTACAATAACATAAAATAAATAAAATAAAACAAAACCAAAAGTAACTTCCTACAGACTGTGGGCTGAGGAATCTCCAGTACCATTGTTTAGTCAAGGAGACAGAGAAATTCAGGAGCACCACTCAGCCAACGCAGCTTCAGGTGTATTTCACTTTGGGTTTTCTGTTCTGTGTTATATACCCACATATTTATAAGACAGAGAACAGTGAGTGGCCCCATTTGGCTAAAGTCCAAAGCCCACATGCTTTCTGCCACGTCACAGTATTATGACACACAGCCATTAACCCGTGCTAATCGCCTATTTCACTTGAATGAACCAACACAACAATGTGTGGATTTGAAATGATCTCATACTAAAAACAAATAAAATAAAAGAGGAACCTGTTATAATATGGAGGGCTCCTTATTACAAAGATTCAAATCCACAGGTCAAATGACATGCTCTCCAGCAACAAGATGGTAAAAATTCTTTCCTAAAAGGAAAATTCCATTGAAAACAAGCACTTTCTATGTTCTCACAGATGACCCATAACAACAGCATAGAGAATAATTTTCCATAACAAATATTCTTGTAAAACCAATGCTGTTGTTTTTCCTAGTCCCTTCCCATTCCGCCTCCCATTTCTAGAAACTAAGCAACTGAAGCCATGTGGCTGTTTACACTTCCAGCAGGAGAACAGAAAGCTGAGTGACTTTGACTCAGACCCTTTTGTTCTACCATCAACAGCAGTTACCTTTCAACCATTCTCTCCTCTCATCCCTCACAATGCAAACTTCAGAGTCACCCAGCCAGAAACAAACCCAAATAACCCCAAACACACCACTAGAAACCCAAACAAAACGTGAGATTAAAAATTCCAGGGTGTCTGCCGCTCACAGAAACGTTGCTATTTCACCAGCGAAGGTCTGAGCATCGAGACTATGCTGTCCACACTCCTAACGGCAGCGGTGGCTGGCTAGAATCCAGACGACCTCTTCCTTTCAGGCTTTCACATTATCCATCCACCAGCTGCAGCCTACTGGGCCAGTGTTACCTTCCCTGTGCTTTCTCAGAAGCCCTCTACCTCCTCCAGCCCACCTTGTTCATCCTCTCCTCTCAGCCTCTCCTCACCCCTCTGGAGACCTATCTCTGACTTCTCCCTAGTTCCCTCCAGCCCCTCCCCAGTGCCCAGTCTAGGTCCCCAGTTACCATCTTTTCCAGGTAACTTCATCTGAGCACACTAGCTTCTTTCCACCCTGAAATTCTAAAGTCCTCGCCACTTAGGCTCACAGATATAAGAAGTTAAACTTCTTTAGTTGCCTCATTTGTGATCGTCTTACTTTTTCAACTAGAGTAAAACTAGTCCATGCCTTAGAATTACTTGGCACGCTCCACCTCAACCAGGGTACTAAAAACCGAACAGCTGCCAAGAGTATCCACAATTACATGCACGCTAATTCTAGAAATCCACCATTTGGAAATTCCACTATAATTTTTAAATGCAAGTATCCCATAATGTTCCTCAGCATGGAATTTGCTGGGTCGGCTAACATTGTTATGTGGATATAGTCTCTCTACCTTCACATTTCCTGCCCATTTAATGCCTTCGCTCCACACTCCCACAGCTCTCTGAGCTACTTCATTAGAATACCCATAACACCTTATGTAAAATCAGAATCACCTACTGGTGAAAAAGCTCCTGTCTGGAGGTAGGGATGAAGTATTATTCATCCTTATATCCAGCCTTTCTCCCGCTCTCTCTCTCTATATATATAGTAGAGAGATAGCTAGATAGCTAGATAATATATATGATAAATATTTATATACATACACACACACCATGGGATCTATATGTTGGTATATATAAAACATGGTATATGTGGATATATGTAGCTTATGATATACATGTTATGTATAAAAAATTGGTATATATACATATTCATTTATTTATTAGTCACTAAATGTTCATCAAATGACTACCACGGAGTATTAAATTGAGGAAAAGAAAACTGAGCAATGTTCTAGCCTCACCATGCACTCTGTAGACAGGGAAAATCAAACAGTGAAATTAATTTTTTTCAAGATTACGCTTAGTAGAAACAGGATAGGATTGAGAAGCAGCTATCAAATTTTACTATGAATTCCACAGGAAAACAGCATAAAGATTTCCAACGGGGCAGAAAGAGATTGCAGCTAGACAAGAATACTGAAGGAGAAAATTTCCCAATAGAGCACACATTTGGGGTTCCTGAGGCAAATATAATCTACGTGATGAATACTGGCTACACACTTGACAGCCTATGACCCAAGAACCCATAAGCTTAATGCAAATCTCCCTCAGTGGTAGTGCTAAAAATTCACATTCCTCATCTTCACCTTAGAGCTACCTAATCTGAATCTTTGGGCTGGCCCAGGAATCTGAATTTCCCTAAGGGCCCCCAGTTGATTCTGTGCCCAGCACAGTTTGAGAACCACTGGACTGGACTTGAGATTCTCATCTCCACAGAGCCAGTAAGAGAGAAAATTGGAAGTCAGTCATTGGTCATTAGGTTTAACCAAGGAATGCAATTAATTTTCTTTCTGTATTCTGTATCCTAAAAATACCGCCCCAAGTACCTAAGTACTCCTCTAAGTACTCACCTACATACTTCTCACCTACATACTTCAAGACCCTCCATATAAAGACTGTTCTCTCAAAAACTGCTGGCCCTTTATGTATAACTGAATCACTTTGTTGTACAGCAAAAATGAGCACAACATTATAAATCAACTATACTTCAATAAAACTTAAAAAAATTAAAAAATAAAAGATAAATAATTGATAGAGTTTGCTAACAAAAACAAAAACAAAAAGCAAACAAACAGCTGGCCCAGAGTTCCCATTGTGGCTCAGAATACAGCTAGCATCCATGAGGATGTGGGTTCGATTCCTAGCCCCATTCAGTGGGTTAAGGATCCAGCGTTGCTATGAGCTGTGGTGTAGGTTACAGATGTGGCTTAGATCTTGCATTTCTGTAGCTGTGGCACAGGCTGGCAGATACAGCTCAAATTCAACCCCTAGCCTGGGAACTTCTATATACTGCATGTGCACCTCCATGGCCGTTTGCTCAAAATGAAGAAAAAAAGAATTGTGTATGGCTTTCTGGACACGGCCTAGTCCCAGTTTTCTATGTCTAACTAGAACAGGGGCCTTCCTCCTCCTCCTCTTCTTTTCTTTTTAACTTCCACTTCTCTTAAAAAATGTAGTCCCTGGGAGTTCCCATCATGGCTCAGTGGAAACCAATCTGACTGGCAACCATGAGGATGCAGGTTCTATCCCTGGACTTGCTCAGTGGGTTAAGGATCCAGGGTTGTGTGAGCTGTGGTGTAGGCCAGCTCCAATTTGACCCCTAGCCTGGGAACCTCCATATGCCACAGGTACAGCCCTAAAAAGACAAATATATATATACTCCCTTCACCAACAGTATTAGCGTCATCTGGGAACTCACTTAAAATTCAAATCCTTAGGCTCTGCCCCAGACCGACGGAAGCAGAAGCTCCACGGGTGGGGCTCGGCACTCTGATTTTCCAAGTCTTGCAGGCTCAAGTTAGAAAACCGCTGCCCTGGAACACTGGCAGAAAAAGATCCTCTATCAGCCTTTCTCAAGCCTGGTCCTCCACCTTGGGGAAACAGGAAGAGGTGAAGTTCAGGCTGAACAAGGGAGACCCAGGCCCATCTGCCTCCACCAGTCCATCAGCAGATATTTCATGCTTTTATAACAAAGCTGGATCCTGAGCATCAAAGTCGATACTCTCTAAAGATCACTTGGTAATCATACCAACATATTAAAGAATAAGGCAACACAGCAAGCCTGCCTGGGGCACACAAATAAAGATAACACAATCTGGTTCTAGAAGTTGTATCTATTTTCTAAAGTAATGGAAGGGGGAAAAGGGAAGAAATAGTTTAATTTAGCCAAAATTTTTTATTTTAAAGGGATTGGTTGATTCAAGTCCCATAACCAGTGTCTAAGCACTAGCTTTCAAATTTACCAATGGGTTCCATTTGTTTGAATGAAATGGTGAATTTTCCTTCTTTCCCTCAAGCCAGGCTCATATGGCTACCACCTAAAATCAATTATTAAAAAATGTTTAATAGTATTTGCCCATCACTAAATTATTACCATTAATTACAAGTTTAAAAAGAAAACAAAGCTTAGGATTTTCTCCTACAAACGAATGTAGGGATTCCAATGTTACCAGTTACATTTCTAAACAAAAAATGCACAAGGAAGTGAATTATATGTAGAAAATTCATCTCTAAAAGCACACTACCCACCAATGGCTACCTAATTTAGCAGAATATATTACCTCTATGCTTCATAAATCTTAATTAAAGCCGTTAGTTTTCCTATTATGTGATCGAGAAATGCCCCATTAAAGTTAAACAGTTTCTACAAGTAATTATACACATATACACTTTTAAATTGCTTCACATATACTAGAAACATTGTCTACTAAATCAAAAACTTGCAGAATTTCATTAATGCAAGATTTTTTTTATCTCCCAAAAGTCAAATGTGTCCCAAAGGAACCGGTATACTCAATGTTGGCTTCTTATAATACAATTTAATGCTCACAAACACAACTAAAGTATTTAAACATTTACAGGGGTTGTCATAAATGCTTTTCTTATTTTTGATCAAATTCAACCTTACACTTAATACAGTTAACTGTAGTTATTTAATTTAAAAACTTTAGATTCCAACCTCAAAAATTTATAACAATATAAATGCAGTTACTTGGCTATAGGCTACGTATACTATGGGGACTCCTTTCTTCAATATGAAACACAAATGCCAAAACGAGAGAGAGGATATTTTTAAAAGTAGACATTCTTTTAAATAAATGTTGGCACATTGAAGAAAAAAATCCTTCAAATCCAAACTCAAAAACAGATCACTTTTATTCATAATCATTTCAACAGACACTAGCTCATGAAAAATAATTAAAAAATTAAAATGCTTCATTTCTATGTTTCTCTTCTGAAGAATAATACAAGATAAACTGATAAACTTATTAACTGAAAGTAATCATGTTATTCCGGGTATTCTAGGGCATCCCAGCTTAATAACTGGATGGAAAACCCTATTGACAATTTCTCCATTTTCTCAGAAGGGGTAATTACTTCATTAAAATGTTACATGTAACTCTGTAAAATCACACTTCTGAATGCTGAGCAGGTTTAGTCTTCAGAAACAGTGTCACTGGCCTGAGGAAAAAGGCACTTCAGTGCAAACTGCTGTGCCAAGAACTTGCCATCTTTGGGCACACTAATGAACACAAGCACAGCACCCAAGAAGAGGAGGGAGGCAGCCCAGGCAGTGATGAATAACCACTGATCCTGTGAGTGTAAAGCCTCTCAGGGCTGAGTCTGTATTTCTCTCTCTCTCTCTCTCTCTCTCTCTCTCTCTCTCTCTCTCTCTGTCTATATATATATATATAGACAGAGAGATGGGTTGGGACCTACAACACAACTCACAGCAAGGCCAGATCCTATATATATATATATATATATATAGACAGGCCAGATCCTATATATATATATATATATATATAGACAGAGAGATGGGTTGGGACCTACAACACAACTCACAGCAAGGCCAGATCCTTAACCCACTGAGCGAGGCCAGGGATTGAACCTGTAACCTTATGGTTCCTAGACAGATTCGTTTCCACTGCACCACAACAGAAACTCCTGAGTCTGCATTATTAATTGAAATCCCTGTTTGGCTCCTCCATGTAAACCACAGTACAGATGTATCTCCACCTTGAAAACTATTTTCAGCAGAATTTATAATGAGTGGAGTATCTTCAAAATCTTTAGGATAGAGGTCTGTTTCACTTACATGTGATTACCTGGCAATGTACAAATTACAGAGATGCTGGGTCCTTACTCCCGTTACCATGCTTAGAGCACAAAATAGATGCAGATAGATGACCTTACAGCACTAAACAATTATAATGCCCTTTGACAAAAAAAATAAAACCTAAAAAAATTAAAAACTAAAAACAGCTATTAATTTGTGTTTCCACTCAACAACAAATGTAAATGACCACAGTGTATTCTTATATTAAACATAAACTTTGCAAAATAAATTTATTATAGTTACAAACACCTTAGTTTAATGAAATGTGTCTTTTTTGTGACTGTATTTTATGAATATAAATTGAACCAGTCAGATACATTAGCATTTTTTCTTATTCAAGTACAGCATATCAAATCACACCCGTTTAAGAAGAAAATGTTTCCTAGGAAAGTGGAAGTTTTGTGTGTGTCGGGGGACGGGGAGGTGATGTGTAGCATTGGGAGTGGAGAGGTTTCCAGCTAGGGTAAAGGAAAGATTGAGTATCTCACTGAACTTCAGCCTGACATAAAAAGTAACATCCCTGAAAGCCTAATCTTATCAAAATGCAAGGTTAAGTCAAAGAGAAGACAGGCTTGTTAGGAGGTGTTCAACATAAGTTTAGAAAGATAGAGAGTAATAATCCAATCCACTAATGAACTGGATAAGGAGCAGGGAGGGGAGCTTAACAACCAGTCACACTAAATGACAGCACAGAGGGCAAAGAGGTGTGAAAACTGAGAAGATAGACTTCCAAGCCTTTTCCTGAAAGTGCTTAGATTTTGAGGAGAGTCCAACGTTGCCTGACAAAAGAGTCTTTGTGCAACAGCTCCAGGGAGGTGAGGGAGACCTGCCTCAGGAAAACCAATGAAGACAGGCCCAGCCTTGTGCACAGGACCTGTGGAGAACTTCGAATCACATGGTCTGCGAGAAGGACAATGCCTGTGCTGCTAAACCCTCGACCACCGTATTCAGGCACTATCCGAGTGGGCTCAGGCCAGATGTCTTTAAAGAACCACATTGGTTTCTGTTTTTTTGGTTTTTATTTCTTAAATAGAATAAGCAAATACACAGCCTGTGATTTCAAACTGCATCAATAGTCTTAGACTAGTCCCCAGACATCTGACCACTCTGAGTGACTTAACCCACCCCACAAACTGTAATTCCCCCTGTTTGGTAGGAACTCTGGTTCCTTGTTCTTGGTGAGGTTGGCAAAACAGCCCAGGAGCCTGTGTCTACACATATCGCCTTAACACCCTGAAGTTCCAACCCTAGAATAATGTACTAGGAGCCTATCATCACCAAAGGAAGCCTGGAGATATAGAGAGAGAGGCTGGCAATTTTAAGTAGAGAAATACCCACTAAACACAGATGGTGGTCCACTATTTATCCAAATCCAGAATACCTACAAAAACTTAGTCTGGAAATCAAGCAAACTCATCAGAAAATTGCTGTTTCCAGCCCTAGCCAGAGTTGCCCAAGTTCTTGCCCTTGTAGGAAACCATAAATAAGAGAAAAATACCCAGTATTAATCTCTCCAGAACTTCAAAATATGGTTGCCTGGGTGGTTTCACTAGGATAAAAACATTAGAAGTTTCTTGGTAAGGGGACAAAGAATTTATTTTTCTCCTTCACCAGTTTTAATTGCCCTGCTACCAGTTTGAAAATAATTTAAGTGTCTAGAAGTATCCAATGAACAAACACCCTTGAATAAACTTTAAAATTAAATGCTAATTTTAAATTAGCATTAGATTCAATTATCTGAAATGGCATCTATTCAGCTTCAATTCCCATGTCATGTGAAATAAACAGCAAGTTATAAAACTGTCAAAAAATTTCTCAAAAATATTTATCCACTAGTAAAAAAAATGAAAAAGTTTCAATCTCATATAAGAATCAAATGAAAATTTGGGAAGGGCTGGGGAGCTATAATGGATGAAATTAAAAGGTAACTCCCTAGAGCACAACTGAAACAGCTTCATATCAGAAACAGAAACATGGTTTTGAATTCCACCTCCACCTTGACCTACCACAGGATCCTGAGTTACAGATTCTTCATTCATAAAAGGGAGGTAATGGTATTCTTCATCAGAACATGGAAAACATCACACAGTGGCTGGTACATAATAAATTCTTAAGTGTTATCTATTGATGCTATTATTATCATGAGTTAATGGATAAGGTTAGGTAGCAAAGAGAAGGATCTTAAGAAAACAGGAGACAAAAATAGATCCAAATGAGCCAGATGGGAAAGAAGTATAGGAATAAACTTCAAAGTTATGAAGGCCAGAGGAAAGAGAAGAGAGGAACTTTAGAAACATCACACTTCAGCCTATGACTTAGTGAACGTGGTGAGTGACAGCCTAATAAAGTCTGTTGTGATATGACACATGTAGCTTTAGAAACAGTATACATCAAATTCCTATCTTTGGCCTGATTAACAAGGACATATTAATTCACACTCCACTTCCATCATTCAGGACATTGAGAAAACTCTGGAATCTGGTCCTCACACCTTAAGTGTAATCTTACCCAACTGAAACACAACTGAGCTACAACCAATAGTGGAGGATGCTATATGCATCCAGGTAAGCCAGAGTTACAATATGCCCCATGGAAACAACTTATGAGAAATATATTATAAGAACAGGCTACTCTATGTTTAACTTTTAAACAAAAATAGGCTGGCTCTCGTGTAAGCTTCATGAAGATGTTTCATTATATGAAAAATCAATTATCTCATGGGGAATGGTGACGAAATGGCTTAGTTGACCAGATATTATATTACACATAAATTAGCAACTTACAAAAAGAAAAAAGAAAAGGAAAGAATTAAATACACTTAACACTACAACATAATAATATGTGGATTGCATTTTAATCATCCCTTAATCATTCAAACAGGAATTCAGCCTTTATATCATTATGATTTTCTCTGTCTTACCATTGTAGAAACCTGCCAACTAAAAGACAGTTAATTAAGACAATGCCAATTGAGTGTTTATCTTATAGGTGTATAATATGCGGCACAATTACCTCTTGATTTATAATAAAAATAAAATAAAAGATGCGGTTTGACATGAACTCATAGAAAATTATAAATTTTCCTCAAAGGATTAAAAATTGGATAAAAATAGCAGAGAAAATCAAGAATTATTCAACAGTAGTTTTTAAATGAAATAAAGGAGGATTTAATTACAGGACAGTAGGTATAATTTCTACGGATAATTCATATGCACACATATCCCTAAAATGTACCAAGCATCATTTAGATGTCCAAAAACAAGAAACACTAGTTACCCAGACACCGTGATAGCTCTCTTGCTACAAGAGAAGCTGGTCCATAAAAGGCTCAGAAATTAGTGGACTCAGTCTCACTTCAGGAAACTCTGCTGGCCTTTCCATTATAAACCACATTTCAGGAGTTTACAAGTTGAATGTTTTTAAAACATATTGGGTTCATAATGAGCTCACACATTCTTTAAAAGTCCTTTTTGCGCTCCTTTAAAAAGTATGGCCACTTTTGTGAACAAATCATAAACAAAATTTCAGGTGATTATTTTTGGCTGAGCTCCAAGGCACAATGGCTCAGTGTTTAAAAAGAGGAAAAGGACTAATTATTTTCTTCATTTTGAAAGTAGAGTAGAAAGGCCGGCCTGAGAAACACTCTACGGTACTTCCGTTCTTCTTTTGCAATATTTTCATTCAGTGGTTCAGGATCCTAGAACGACAGCTAGGAATATGCAATCAAACTTCAAAAACTCCATTTCTACAGCTGGAGATTTATGCAATAATCGCTCCAGCATTAGACTTTTCTAAAGTTATTAGTGGTCAAAATTACATGTACCATGAAAGCCAGGAAGACTCTCAGAATGGAGCTAAAAGCCAGGTGGCAGGGCACCTACACCTAGGTGCCGCCACAAATCCCAAATTCAAACCAACCCTGGAGTTTTACAAGGCCTTTCGCTGCGCCAGCCCCCAGCTTAAAATAGTCCAAGGCAAAAGCTCGGCAGGGAACTGATTTGATGAGTAGGTTAGGGTTTAAAACCATTTCTTTCAAAACCGGAAAAAAAAAATCTGGTGGTTCTGCCAAACATAAAACTCCTCTCCCCAGCAGTCCCTAACACCTTTAGGGTTTATAAAAGGGAAAGGCAGCAGAGATGCCAAACCAGGGAATGCCTCATTCCCACAAAGAATGGATTGTTGGGCATAATTCACCAGGCCTTTCACATGGCAGTTTTGGACGGTGTGGCACTGTTGAGTTCCAGAAGCATGGTCCTGCACCAGACTAGGAAAAACACCTTGAGAGGAGGCAGTTTTGCTGCCAAACACTCTCACTGCACCTTGCCCTGCATATCAAGCTTCTAACAAAAAAAAAAAAAAAGTGTTCTCACTGAGCCTGTGAGTTGACAAAACTTCCCCTGACACAGAACAGCTTTTCATCTGCAGGCTCCTGTCATAACCAGAAGACTTGAAAAGGAGCCCTGTCCCCAAAGGAAGAGTCAGACCCCATCATGTGCTGGGCCACATGAATTCTGTAAATTGCAAATATGCAAAAGCAACAAATAATACTGATTAAAACCACACAAATTCCAGCATCTAACTGATAATATCCCACGTGTAGGTCAAAGGTCAAAAATGCCCTCCAAGACTGTTACATTAATTGACAGGGGCAAGCTTTTCCATCTGTTTCTGATCCAATCCATGATTGGTCATTGGCCTCAAAAGAAAACTCCACTGCTAATAATAAATGAAATGAAATTTGCACTTTCCTCTAACTACAATCCCACCTTCAAGAAGTTTATACCATTGCCTTTTTGTCTCCAGCCCAATTTCCTTTAGAGAAAAGAGAATGCTATGAAGGAGGTGGGCAGCTGAAAGGTGTTAATGAGTTGTATGTAAGTAGGAGAAAGATTTCCCTACAACACAGCTTAAATTAACTGCTCTTGGAGTGCTTTAAATATATAGGAGATAAGGAAAAATCAATATCTCCCTCCCCTTCTCTCTCTCTGTCTTATACACACACACACACACACACACACACACACACACACACACACACACACACAAAACATTCCACTTCCCCTGAGGGGATGCTGAGAAGTACAGTTTGAAAACTACCAATTTAGTTCATGCTTCTCATTTCACAGATGAAAACCCTGAGGTGTAGAGAGGTTAAGTGACTGGCCCAAGGTCATACCTTGTTAATGATGAGCTGGAAGAACAACTCTGGCTGGGACTGATTTGCATGCGTGCCCCTGAGCCCTGTGGAAGCAGCCAGGCAGAAAACTGGACTGGAGGCCTGGACCTCTTTGGGGACAGGGGGTGGGGGGCAGGGAGGTGGTAGGGCCAAACCATGAAGATACAGGGTTCCAAGGAGATGAGAGGGCCCCAGGCCGTTCTCTCTGAACCCCCAGGGAAGGAGTCTGGGACTTGCTTCCCCAGTGCCACCAGAAGCAAGCTCCTTGACAACGCTGTCCAACCAAGGGGCCCTGCAACCTTTTACAAGACCCAGGAAGAACTTGCAGGGTAACCTTCCATCAGCCGCCCTCTAGAGGAAGTTTAAATAGTAACAGAGAAACCTCTCAGCCCCTAAAAATGGGCACATGAGGACAGAAAATGAAGCTGCTGGACAGGACATTGAGGCTGTAGAAATAGTACTCTTTGGGGATCTCCCTCTCCCTTTACTCCATACATCCCCATATGAGTCATCTTTCAGATGGACTGTAGTATCTCCTTCTGCTTGAATCCTATGAATGCCAGTCTTCAACTGGAGATACCATTGAGAAGTACATATAAATTCTGAGGCAACATGGGATGGTAGCCAATTGCAGAGATGCCTAAAAGATAGCCTGGCATGCAGATTCCCAGATTCAAGGAAAGAAGATGGCTTGCTTTGCGTCCCGTGTAATTTCCAACCAGTGGACTTAGACATAAACTTAAGTACCAGGCAGTATATGTTTAGTCCCACCCCTAAACAACAAACCCTCTCAGCTATTTTTATGGCACTTACCCTGACTTTTACACTTTATTTGAACTAAAAGGAAACCACACAAAGTGAAAAAGGTAGGGTTGTGTATTTTCAAACTTGGACACACATTAGCTATTAATTCCAGAGAGAGAGGAAGAAACAATTTTTTTCTCTGTCCCGCAGAGACAGGGAACAGTAATCTTCTACAATTAAACTGGACAATGCTGGAGGATGCCAGTTTTTGCTAGACAATAAGAGTGAGCAAGACAGAAAGAGTGCCCCCAGGAAGGAGTGGGGGTAACAATGAGGAAGGAAAGGAGGAGAGTGGTGAGAGTGCTGTGTGATCAGGTGAAGGTTGAGTCCCAGTGAAAACTGATCTAGGTGACCCTGAGATGCCTATGGACTCAAAATCATCAAGGTATTGATTAGTGTTCTGGAACTTTGTGACTCTTTTTCTAGAAATCATCACATCCTAAAGTTTACACCATTTTTTAAAAAAGCAGAAGCCATGAGATATCACCTCACACCAGTCAGAATGGCCATCATTAATAAATCCACAAATAACAAGTGCTGGAGGGGCTGTGGAGAAAAGGGAACCCTCCTGCACTGCTGGTGGGAATGTAAACTGGTACAGCCACTATGGAGAACAGTTTGGAGATACCTTAGAAATCTATCCATAGAACTTCCATATGACCCCGCAATCCCACTCTTGGGCATCTATCCGGACAAAACTCTACTTAAAAGAGACACATGCACCCGCATGTCCATTGCAGCACTATTCACAATAGCCAGGACATGGAAACAACCCAAATGTCCATCGACAGAGGATTGGATTCGGAAGAGGTGGTATATATACACAATGGAATACTACTCAGCCATAAAAAAGAACGACATAATGCCATTTGCAGCAACATGGATGGAGCTAGAGAATCTCATACTGAGTGAAATGAGCCAGAAAGACAAAGACAAATACCATATGATATCACTTATAACTGGAATCTAATATCCAGCACAAATGAACATCTCCTCAGAAAAGAAAATCATGGACTTAGAGAAGAGACTTGTGGCTGCCTGATGGGAGGGGGAGGGAGTGGGAGGCATCGGGAGCTTGGGCTTATCAGACACAACTTAGAATAGATTGACAAGGAGATCCTGCTGAATAGCATTGAGAACTTTGTCTAGATACTCATGTTGCAACAGAAGAAAGGCTGGGGGAAAAATGTAATTGTAATGTATACATGTAAGGATAACCTGACCCCCTTGCTGTACAGTGGGAAAATAAAAAAATATATATTAAAAAAATTTAAAAAAAAATAAAGTGGTCTAGGAAAAAAAAATAAAATAAAATAAAAAGCAGAAGCCATGGATAACATGTGAGAGGAACTGTGGTAAACTCAGTTTTATAAATGACTCAGTGCACTTGATGCTGCAAGGAAAATGAAGTTCATTTATTCCTCCAAATCTTGAGTGAAAGATCTTGAGTGAGAAAGATGGCTCTAAAGAAACCAGAACAGGGAGCTCCCTCATGGTGCAGTTGGTTAAGGATCTGGTGTCATCACTGCAGCGGCTCAGGTCGCTACTGTGGTGTGGGTTCCATCCCTGGCCCAGGAATTTCTACACTTTACAGGCATGGCAAAAACAAATAAATAAATAAATAAAAAGAAACCAGAACAACCTGAAAAGGTGAACTTTTTCCAAACAGGTGGCAGTCGACTGGTAGGACCAGTTTAGATGGGGGGAAAAAGAATGATTATTTAGCCCAGCCACTAAGCAGATGCCTTCTGGTTAATATTTAATGTATTACATGTAGTTTTCACTACCTTGATTGGAAATGAAACAACATACATTGTTTTAAACAATAAGCATGTTGATGCGTCGCTATGTACCTGCCTGCTTAATCTGTTTAGTGCTTTTCACATATCAGTTATATTAGTTAGCATACAGGTTAAGCTGCTATAACAAAGGGACCCCAAAATACAGTGGCTTAAAGGAGAGAAGTTGTTTCCTTCTCATATAACAATCCAGAGTAGGGCAGGCAATCCCAGGTAGGTAGGCAGCTCAGAGCTGCAAGGTCATTCAGGGTTCCAGAATTCCTCCTAGCTTATTCTCTGCCATTTCTTAGGGTGTTGTTCTCGATATAGTCAGAGCTGACTCACTACCGTCAATCCCCTTTCCAGCCCACAAGGAAGTGGAAAAGAAGAAACGGTAAACAGGTAGCTTCCTTTTCTAAATTGCAGATAATTTAAACATAGTTCTGCTCACATTCTGGGGGACAGAACTCTGATGGCAGAGCCATAACTAACTTCAAGGGAGGCTAGAAATGTAACCTATAACTGGATGGCCATTATGCCTAACCAAAGTTCATGTGGTTGTGTTATTATAAAGAGAAAGAGAGGAATAGATATTGGGAGGTAGGTTGCAGTCTCTGCCATTTTGCCTCATTTAGCCCATTCAACAATCCCACATTATACTTTTTTATGAACATTGAAGCGGTCAGTAACTTGCCCCAACATTACAGCAGGAAGCTGCAGCAGTAGAACTCAAACTCAAGTCCATCAGTCTCAAAACCCATCTTCATTCTACTATACCATGTACCAGGCACCCAATCAATCTTACTCCAACAGACAAAGCATGTGGTAAGGAATAAAACCCTGTCATGTGGCCTTTTTCTTAAAACCAAAACCTTTTAAGAAAATAACAACACCAAGAGAAAAAAAATTATAAGGAAAATATCAAAAGCTCCTTTTAATAAAATAAAAAGTTGAGGGGAGAGGAAAATTGCAAAGAATTCATTGAAACACCACTGTAAAAGACACTTGAAAGAACAGATAGACTTTTCCCCCTACGACTATAGGGCAATCTATTTTGGGGGTGTTGACCATGAATTGTATTGATAAGAATAAAAGGGCTCATATGGAACGGCTTTCTTTTTATTGAATATCCACAATAAGCTCCTGCAGGACAATCTACAGCAGCAGTGGTCTGGTTAGGAGCAGTTGGTGTACACACACACACACACACACACACACACACACACACATCTTTATAAAATAGCATCACTGCATCCTACTAACCTTAAATTCCTAAACACCCCAATGGATCTATGCCATGAGATATATGCTCATAGAATAAAAATTTACAGTCCCGCACATTCATTAAATTTGCGTAAGCACTTTTGAGAAAGGAAGGCACTGCTTGGGTATAGGGATTTTCCCCCTTCCTGTCCCTCAAGTCAAGAGATATATGTTATAATCTACAGCTAGCTCCCTGGCAAATCTCCATTCTTTTCAACCTGACAGACTGTTTGTCAGTTAAACTCCCCTTGTCATGTATCCCCACCACTGCCAACTCATGCACGGAGACCTTCACTTTTACTGCTACCACTTGCACCCTCTGCAACCTTTGTCATTGATCACTGATCCGATCCAGTGCCCACATGTTCTTCAAGTGCCTACACAAGTAATGAGGTACTTGTGGTGTAAAATTAAACTGTCAACTGTCAGCGATTGATAACCACAGTGAGAGCTGACCTAGAACACCTGCACCAGTGGCCAAGACAGGTGTGACATGTTTGATCGCTGAGGCCTGCTAGTCAGTCTGACCCAGTGCTGTCCCTTCGTGGACTTTCTTACATTTCAGCCTCCCAGCTTCCCCGCATCCCGCAGTGAGCATCCCCAGGTGGCAAAAACCATTCTCATAGCCCATTTGGGCAGCTTGGTCAGAGTAGCCATGAAAGAGCAGATCTGAAGCCGGTAGGTGGGTTCGAAGGGAATATGGCTTAGAGGTATTTGAAGGTGGCTTCTGGAGTCAGCCTGGTGTTTTTTCTTCCACATCCCCCCAGGTTGCTTCTGAAAGCTGGACTTGGCAGCAGGCTTCACACACACCACCCTCCCTCAATTGGGCTTTCCAGGCATGTGCCAGTGCCCGGCAAAAAGGCCTTCCCTTCAAGACAGGCACACAGCAGTCATTAAGAGTCTGGTGGAAGAATGAAGCGGCCCTAATGGAACTGCCTTATGGCTCTGAGCATTTGCCTGAAGGCATTTAAGTCAAACTGGCTCATATTCTGCTAAAGCACCATAAAGGCAAGCGTTTCCTACTCCTATGTAATTGAATAACCAGCACAAAGAAAAAAAAATGTTCTGCTCTGACTATGTTTGTTTTTAGTCAGAGTTGTTGCACAGCATTTAAACAAAGTTTTTCTAGGAGTTTTATTATTTAAATGTGAGAGAGAGATTTTTTTTTTAACCTTAAGTAAAAGTGCTTTTAAATACCTAAAACACCCTTTGTGAAAAATCTGAGAAGCATGATGGGATTCCCATCCCATTCCATCAGCCCACCCCCACCAAACAGTTGCACTATATTAAGTTCATGTGATGAGAAGATAAAAATCTATTAACTTTCTGCTGACCTTATCGACACAGGAATCTCTGCAGACATTACAAAAGCCATATCTCTTCTGACTTTTACATCCAGAACCTCATGCTCCAAAGTCCCAAACCAAATGTAAAATCTTCATGATGAGTGAAACCCTGACACCAATTCAGATTCCGGGCTTGCTGGCTTGCAGTCGATGGAGGCTCCTCTGGGGCACAGAGGCTGGCCTTGACTTTGCATTTGACTTGAGGGGCTTTTTTTTGCCATATGCTACTGGGGACTCTGAATCAAAACGATTTCACGAGGACCATATGTTACGAGAAACGCATGATGGAAAACGAACAGCAAGAAGTTGCCCCATATCACTGGATGATGTATTACAAACATAATTAAATCTGAGTAATGTGCAGTGTTATTTCAGTTAATCATTTCTTTTTTCAATTTAAGCAAGAAAAACATAGCCCAATTTCCAAATGACATACCAAAGTCCAGATAAGCTAAAAGTGAATTGGTGGGAAAGGAATAAAACAAGAGGTGTACAGCACTGTTTAGGGTTCTGTAAAAGGTCTTGGTATATTTGAGATATGTCGATAGAAGGGTGACACATGAGAGACCATGTAAATAAGCGGTTTCAAACACTACTCATTTTCCTTTCAAATCAACAATGAATTCAGACCATCCTCCTCTCACAATGAACTCAGACCAACAAGCTGCAAGTCAAAAGATCACTTGTGTGTTGGTTGCTTGGAATTCAAGAGCATGCAATTGGTAGCTATTAGGTGCCTAGGCTAGCCCAGGAAGACCTATTTAGCCAATTGTTCCTGAAATTTGGTATTTCTAATCTACTTCTGTGGCACTGCTTGGAAGGAAGATAGAAAATTATTCCATTCAATTCAATTCATTTATTTGGTCCCAACTCTATTTTCCCAGAATGTACTGATTACTGCATTTCCCCAAAGGGTATCCCAATTTCCTCTCTTCTCACATGAAGAAATTACTTTCTATTCTGAACCCTCAGAACATTTTATCTGTACTCTCTCAATTACTTCCCACCTGAACTGAGCTAATTACTGCTAACTCATTTTTTTTATTTCCCACATCCAAGCCCTGAATTTGGCGGGTTCTCAATTCATTTATGTGAATGAATGATTGAGTATATAAATGAATAGAATCTGCTAGGGTTGCCAAACACAGTTTCTCTGGGAATCAGCAGCTCTGGGAATCATGGGATTTGGTTGAAGAAGGGAGGGATAGAATAAAATAATGAGGATGACAACGATGAGGATGAGGATGATAACAGCAAATGAGATTAATCATGTTTACCTAGGGTAGGGACCAGTCTAAGAACTTTACAAATATTGATTAATTTACTCTTCATGACAACTCTATGCGATAGATAACACATATATCCCCATTTCACAGGCACAGACACGAAGCCATTTTCCTAAGTTCGCACAGATAGTAGAATAGATATTTCTGAACACCAGAAGTATATTTGCTAGGAACCCGTGCATTAGAGGGAAGATCTTCCTCCATCTCTCCGTAATACAAAGCTTCTTTCTGCCTTGCTGATCTGCATGAGAGAAGGAACTTCTCAGGTAAAATACTCTCAGGTTATTTCTTCAGTTCTCATTCATGAACCTGAACATAAGCCCTGTGACAGCAAGGACCCCGTCAGTCTTATTCACAGCACCCCCAGCCTCTAGACCAACAGGTGTGCAACAGATGTTTGCTAGATGAATGAGTGAATGAGTCTGTTGGGGGTGATGGTAGGGCTTAAGATGGGACTCTGGACTCAGGCTCCCTCTGAAAGTTTCTTGGTTTTCTAAGTCCTATGGGGAGAGCATTCCAAATTTGCACGGTGATAAGAATCACCCATGGCACTTGACAAACACCCCCTCTCCCTGGAGATTCTGAGTCATTGACCTCAGGTGAAGCCTAGGAATCTGTTTTTGTTAACACACTGCTGCTGCTGCTGCTGCTGCTGCTGCTGTGGTTTGGGACAGATGTTTCAGGTGGTTCTAAGCTTGGGAACCACTCCGCAAAAGGCATG
Source organism: Phacochoerus africanus (assembly GCF_016906955.1). Lineage (NCBI taxonomy): Eukaryota > Metazoa > Chordata > Mammalia > Artiodactyla > Suidae > Phacochoerus > Phacochoerus africanus. The sequence continues at coordinate 188,647,431 of NC_062544.1, forward strand.
GCTCTTGGCTCTTGCAAACACCACTTCCAAGGCAGTTACAGACATTTGCAAATTCCCCAAGAGTGATAAACACAGTCTCTGGCCACTACCACCATTTCTTACAGGACACCTACTGCTGGACTGCAGTGCAGAACAGGGACTTGCCCTCCTGCCTCAGTTGACTTCTGAATGGGTTTCTGCAGATCTCAACCAGGCATAGGAAAGCCTCCAGTCACGCATGTCTTCCCCAATTCCTGCCCTTTCCAAGGGTGTATCAACGATTGCTGAATGAATGAATGTTGGAACAAATTCCAATGGGGGCTAAACAAGCAAGCCAGGCGGTTGAAAAGAATGGGAGGGCTTCATCTGCCTCACTTTGGGGTTGTACATCATAGCATATAAAGATAAGTGATGACAAACGAAATACATTAACACATCCTGTTCCTATTGCTTTCCTATGACTGGAAGATCATTCTTATAACAGCTAAACCATCTCTGAGCCTCAGGATCATTATTTACCCTTTAAAAAATATTTTATTTTCCTTCATTATAATGGGACATTTTGTGACCTCCAGATCTAAAAGATTAACTTAGCCTTGCAGCTATCACTCTCTTCCTTTTCTTCATTCTTATTCTCCCCTCGTCCTCTAATCCAACAATCTATGCTCAGAAATCAGTAAAGAAGAGCAATTTTGACTGGGGTAAAAGCCAAGTATCTAAAGATGCTACTGTGAAAAATAGTATGGAGATTCCTCAGAAAACTAAAAATAGAACTACCATTTGATCCAGCAATCCCACTCCTGGGCATCTATCCAGAGAAAACCATGACTCTCAAAGACACATGTACTTCAGTGTTCACTGCAGCACTATTTACAATAGCCAAGACATGGAAACAACCTAAAGGTCCATTGACATAATCAAGAAGATATACTACATATACACAATGGAATATTACTCAGCCATTAAAATGAGTGAAATACCAGCATTTTTAGCAACATGGATGGACCTAGAAATTATCATGCTAAGTGAAGTCAGCCATGCAATGAGACACCAACATCAAATGCTTTCACTGACATGTGGAATCTGAAAAAAGGACAGACTGAACTTCTTTGCAGAACAGATGCTGACTCACAGACATTGAAAAACTTATGGTCTCCGGAGGAGACATTTTGGGATGTGCTTGGGTTGTGGGATGGAAATCCTGTGAAATTGGATTGTGATGATACAACTACAGATGTGATAAATTCATTTGAGTAATAAAAAATTAAATTAAATTTAAAATAAATAAATAAATAAAGATGCTAATTGTCTATGACTCTCCTAGGGTCTAGAAAAAGGTTTCCAAATCTAGGCAGTATTGGTATTTTGAGCAAGATGATGCTTTGTTGTGAGGCCATCCTGTGCACTGCAGCATCCCTGACCTCTACCCACTAGATGCAAGTACAAACCTCACCCCCAGTTATGACAATCAAAAATGTCTCCATGTATTGCCCATATTTCCCATGGGGACCACAGATGCCCCTAGAATGAATTTTTAAAACAATACACTTTTTAACTGGTAGATTGGCCAATATTTGGTACTATGCACAATGATATATTAACCCATAAAGTGGATTGAAGATTAAACAAAATTGCAAACATAATTTCAAAGAAACTGTTGATTCAAAATGTCAGTTGGGGGAAGAGCAGGAAAACTAACTAAAATGTCTCACTTTTGGCAAAAACATCCAAAGTGAAATGCACTTTGCCAACATCTTTGCCCTTGGGTTTATTTTTTAATTTAAGGATAGTTCAAGGGTAGTTTTAATCTGTATGTTCCTGGTTGCTATAATCTAAAAATCATCAAAATGCTGTTTTATAAGAGTATCTCCTAAGCTTTGATGTCCAAGAAGCCTGGGAGCCCTTTTTTATGTGCTTATTTTCTTTTGAACCAGGAAATTGTGTTTTGCCAAGAGCAAATGGAACTTGAGCCTCAAAAGATTTGAGTTCTGTTTGAAACACAGAACCCACAAATTCTCCACCAGTTTGCAGTTTGACAAAGTACATGCTCTCACCTTCCCTCAGACCAAATCTCTCGTGATTCTATTTTAAATCACAGTTAGCAAAATCCTAGATGCCTAGGGATTACTCAAGGAGGAAAAGAGCTACAAGGCCAAAAAAAATTCTGATATGACACTGTTCTGACTTGGATTCCTAATCAAAACGCTATCCAAGGTAAGAGAAGATGAGAGAAGTTAAGTGGGAAGAAGAGAGAGAAAAGGGGAGAGACAGATCAACAAAGTAACAAATTCTCTAACTTTCCCCAGGACCAAATCCAGCCAGCAAACTATTACATCAAAGTTAGATTGTTTACAGATTAGATGACCTGTCCGTTTTTTTTTCCTTACCATTGAGTTCCACAGTACAAAAATATTATTTCAGTGGCAAGGATGTAAACCTTATTCATAACAGGATTTCAACCACATCCTGAGAAAGAAGCATCTCTTCAGATAGTGTGCCCTCATTTATATTGAAGGCGTGCTGGTTTTATTTGTCAGTGTTTGTTGAGGGGGTCACAATATCAGGAAGCAGGAGATGGCTCATCAAAGCGTCTCTGCGAGCCCCCACTACTCATCAATTAGACAGTACCTTGTTTTTAACATCAGGACGGAAATGCATCTCCTATGACTCATTGTTAGAAGCTTCCTTCTGTCTTCAAGTTTTTTGGAAGGAGCACTCAGGACTTCTTTTTTTCCAATAGGTAATTGTCTCTAATTAACACTCCTGTTGCATTCAGGAATGTGGACCTGTGACCCTGAGTAATCTGGGCCTGTATCTCTGGCCTTGAAGCAAGGACACTGAAGTCTCCTGACACTACCCACAGGGCCAGGTCATAGACGTGAGGCTTCCCGCTGGGTTCCTGAGCAGGCCTCACTCTGCTTCAAAGCCTGTGACTTCAAGGACAATGTGGCATATGGCCAGTGAGTGCTGTCTGAGGTGAGAAAGTCTCTTCTCTGAAAGTGTGGAGAGCTTTCTGCAGAAGCTGAGGCCTCGAGGTATATGCATGCCACCTCCATTCACGGGGCACCTGCTCTGGGCCGGGCTCTCTCCCAGGAGCCGAGGAAAAAATGAATAAAGCAGAATACCCGGTGGTGAGGAACTAGGACCAAGTTCAGTCCCTTGTTAAAATATCCTTCCAAGTATAACTAGACAAGTGGGTCTTAGTTTCCTCTTCAGATCTAATGGGATTTAAAAAAAAAAAATGGTGTTTGTGATTTTTTTATTTATAAAAACAGATGAGCTCATATATCCATTAACTCATCTCATTCTGCCATAAAATTTTTCATTTACTTTCCCTTCTCTCCCTTATCCTTCCCTTCCCTTCATTTCAACCTCTCCCCCCACCACACACAAAAAACTAAAGCATAGGAATTTCTGATAAGCATATACTCACAATGACTTCAAGAGACAAACATACCTGTATCTATAGATAGATATGCATACACACACACACACACACACACACTCCCATAACCTTCAGGGAGGTGCTAGATTATAAAGGACACCTCATCCAATGTTCTCTCATTTAAAGGGAGCTTTATGTTTCTTCTAGCAGTAAATCTTTCTCCAAAATCAAAGCTGGGAAGTACCCTTGTGCATAAACACCCCTGGATTCATCTTAAATCAATAAAGGCAATATAAACAAATGTCCAACATTAAAAAAAAAAAAAGAAAGAAAGAAAGAAAAAAGAGGGCGTTCCCTGGTAGCTTAGTGGTTAGGAATCTGGCATTTTCAGTGCATTGGCTTGGTGCTCTGGTGTGGGTTCAATCCCTGGCCTAGGAACTTCCACATGTCACAGGTGTGGGGAAAAAAAAAAGAAGAAGAAGAAAGAAAGAGAAAAAGGAAATTCTAAACCTCAAAATAGATAAAGAAAAGGCTTGCTGCTTATTTCAGTTTTCACATTACCAATGTTGGATTCCTTTGACTCACTCCTTCCCAAGTTTCTTTTCAAATGCTTATAGTAGTTTGGTTTCCACAGTTCAAGACATATCACTGATTGAGAAGTAAGGGACACACATGGGTGTTGGAATCATGCAGCCCAAAATGATGGAAACAAATCTGCCAGCTAATGAGCAGTGTGCCTTTCACACCTCTTTTTGGCTTGTACTGATGTGTGCAACCACTTTGGAAAGACAGCACAGCACAGTGCCTGGGAAGACCCTGGAGCTGGACTGCCAAGTTCCTATCTTTCTCCTCCCAGGAGTTTGGCAAGCTATTCAGCTTCTCTGTGCCTCAAATTTCCTACCTGTAACATGAGGGAGGTTAATAACCATCGATTAGGTGAGTTCACATCTCTAAAGTTTTCAGAACGTTTCTAGCCCATGGTATAAGGACTACTCAAGTATAAAGCACTGTATACATGTTTATAAAACACACTTGCTTGCACAAATATCTCACCCTATATTTAAACAAGGGAAAAGCAGGCTACAGATATATTAAGAATAGGTGTTACCTTGGTTTAACTTTCCAACATGCTTTTTATCACTGTATTCAGTTCTCCCTGAGCCAACCATAAAGTTAGCACAAGAACCCTGTCTTATTCATCACAGTATTCTTCCATTTGGCACGAGATAGTGCTTCTTCATAGGAGGCTCATGATAATATGAGCTGGATAAACAAACATATGATTTTGATTTTTTTATTTCAAGGCAGCATTAGAAGTTATTTCTTTTAACATTTTTTTACCACAAGCACTAGTGGGATTACTTGTATATTAGTGGTAAAATGTTTGTTTTATTAATTCCCTTGGGAAATATATAACAAACACAGTAAGCCTTGGTCAGCTCTGCCTACTTGTTAAAAATAAGTAAACATCCATAAAATCACCCCCCAACACACACACACACACACACACACACACACACACCTGACAGCTATCCATAGAGATGGACATTATCACACAATTATGTTCATAATCCAGTTGTTTCTGAAAACCCTGTTTTCAGGGAACATAATTTAGTCACCAGGAGACATCCCACTGGCATCTTAAAAGATGTTAGTTTTTTGGTTTGGGGTGGGTTTTTTTTTCAGTTGCAACTCAAACAACAAGTCATCTAAAGTCGGTTACATTCACTCTATGAAAGTGCTGAGTTATTCTTTGTTCCTTAAAGTAAATACAAGAATTTCTCTGACTAGACACCATCAACTTTAATTTTATTTTTCTCACATAAATATTAACCAATAACTAAACAGATAATTTCCTTCTGTCACACAGCAATTCCACTGTGATGGAACAAAATGTTATCTTAAGTTTCACAGAGCAATTGTTCAATAATTCCTGTTGGTGGCTCCTTTCCAAATCCTCTAGAACAGCCCAGGCTACTAGCCCTTGAGGCTAGAGGGGGGCAGACAGACGGTAAGGGTGCTGTCAGTCAAGAGCTCAGCATTGTGGCACAATTGCTGGTTCTCTCCAGAACCACCTCCGGCTCATGAGGCCAACACCCAAAGCATGCTGTTGATGACAATTGCTAAGAAACCTCTAAACCTTGAAAGTGTACAAAAGGAGCTTGGAGGCAGCAAGGAAAGCTTCAGGACTTCATGGTTCAATGAATTATTAGTTTGGAGAAGAAGAGATAGGGAACTTAGAGAAAGAAGTCCATTCCTAAGAGGAGAAAACCAGCACCAACACCAGCCCCTTCTCAAGTTCAAAGAATCCCGCTTCAACACAAGAAAATATTGTTCCAACCTACATTACCCAACCCCTGCAAAGAAAAAAAAAAGCATTTGCAAACCTGTCTTTAGAGTTAGGTCAATTAATCTTTTTAGGTAGACCACCCAAAGAAGGAGGAAAACTCTGATCCAGGTTTTCCCATCAATCGCATCATATAAGATGAAAAAAGTTTGTGAACCTGAGATGCACACAGCCTTGGGTCTGTTTGGGATCCCAAATCTGCTTACAACACTGTTCAGTGAAATTTCAGAACTAAGATGAGTATAGAATAGCTTGAAGTTTAATAATCAATTCTCTATTCTCCAATTCCTTATAAGGTTTAGAGGCCTATGATCCAACAGAAAGTAGGATTATATCCCTATTTTAATCTTATTTTCTTCCTTCTCCCCCAATACTAGTAGCAATTAGCCAAACTCAATATATTTTTTGAAGATGTAGGGGTGGCTTTTCCCCTCCCTCCGAAAAAAAGTCCAAAGGTTTTCAATTAAAAGCCAAAGACAATAAGGAAAATGTCAACAGAGGCAAGACCATGGGTGATATTTTATGTATTCCTGTATTTTCATAAGTTTATGATTAAAATGAACTGTTTGCATAATGAAAACGTACGTTTATATGTGAGGATGTGCACAAGGTGAAGTTGTCTTCGTGATCTGCCTTCAGAGTTTACATAAATCCCCTGAGCATCTTATTAAAAATGCAGGTTCTGATTCAGTAGGTGTGGATTGGATCTAACAGCCTACATTTCTAACAGACTCCCTAGCAATGCCCTGCTGCTGGTCCATGGACCACTCTTTGAGCAGCAAGAGCCTAGGTTTACTGGGGATTAAAAGCTACCCCTGATGGGCTTTCCCTCCTGCCATGCCAAAGGACATTAATAAACTTGACCCCCTCCCCAATTTTTTTTCTTTCTCTTTTTCTTTGTCTTTTTAGGGCCTCATCCATGGTGTATGGACGTTCCCAGGCTAGGGATCAAATCAGAGCTGCAGCTGCCGGCCTGCACCACAACCACAGCCACACAGGATCCGAGCCACATCTGCAACCTGCACCACAGCTCACAGCAACACTGGATCCTTTAACCCACTGATCCAGGCCAGGGATCGAACCCACGTCCTCATGGATACTAGTTGGACTCTTAACGCACTGATCCACAATGGGAACTCCCAACCCCAAAATTTTAGAGGCCACAACCAAAGAGAAAATTCAAGAGAAACTGAAATGCCTTATACATTGTCATCAATTGTCCTTCAAATATCTTTGGTCTATAAAGACAAGACTTGCCCCCACACCTTCTATATGCCAGAATGTAGGGTTAGGGGAGGGGCAAGACTATGCAAGGAAGAGATTTCAGACATGTTATGGTTCTAGCCTAAGAACAGGCAGCCCCTGACAGCAAAGTCTAGGCTGACTGTTTAGAATCAGACAGAGGGTTTCAGGCCCTGAACTGCTGAAATTTGCCTGGCCCCGGAACACTTCTTGAAACAACTATCTCTCCCCTGTCCCATCTAGGTGAATGGCTTTTGATTCTCCCAGCCTTGCTCCTGGCCTGCAGCTCCATTGCCCTTGGTTCTCTCCAAGATCTCTCATCCAAAACACTGCCCGCTCCTTGGCTCAGGCTTTTCTTCTGCACTTCCTAATGCTGCCTTTCCTGTTCAGTGCCATCAAAAGGAGAAAGTCATTTCCTATCTATCATCTCATTTCATCTTTATAGTACACCTATGGCAGATTATTAATCCCATTTTAGAAATGAAGCATTTCAATGTATAAACATAAGAGACTTGACTAAAAAGGCCCCACAAATAGGTGACATGACCAGTCTGAAACACACACACACCAATATCTTGTTTACTCCACTCGCCCTTCAGGTCTGAGCTAAAGCAGCCCTTCCTCAGGGATGGATGGCAGTGTGGACTCAGGGCTGAGGTGGGGAACTTCAGGAGAGTCTGTATGACATTAAGAGAACCCGAGGGGAAAGGGGGCAAGAAAAAAGATTGAAGCCGAGTGGGGCACCCTCTTCAGGGTGTGGCTTGGCCTTCATACCACACTGATGAAACACCTCATCATCTAACAGGTAAAGGGAGTCATTTGAAATCAGGGCATCAACCTGCCTGAAGACAACTGTGAAGTGAGGGGAGCCAGCAGTGGAGCCCAAGAGAGCCAGGAAACCAGATTTTATTTCAAGGCTGCACATTCGCCTTTCATATAGTTTGTCAACTTTAACCAGTCACTGCTTCAGTTCACGTTATCAAAACTAGAAAGGACAAAATACATCAATAGCATTAGGTTATTAAACAACAACTAAGGAAACTCCAGCCTGGCTTTTACCCACTGAAATATAATTGACCTAAAAACATCAGAAATTCTGACTTAGTAGTATGAATTTACCTTTTGCTTCCCCACTGCGTGTGAGACATATAGTATAATCAATGAAACAGTTGTTCAGTGAATATCAGTAATGGCAAATAAGTGAGCATTTCTCACAGAAGATAAACTCTAACACAAACCATGCAGTGGGCTCAAGAATTTTAGTTAAAAGCCACTGTCCCTTCAGAGGAAGGACAGCTGTTTCTTCTACTTAATAGGCTCTCACCAAACATAAAAACAATAAAAATAAAGAAACAGAGGTCCACTTTTTCTCTAATTAAGAGATTCAGCTCTAAAAGTCAAACTAGATCTGGGCCAACAAGAGCTCCTAACCTGCAAAACATGGTGGCATTTTCACAGTTAATTTTGCTGCCATTTGTGCCTGAATTTATCGTGGTTTGGAAAAAGTAAATTGCGAGGCTAACACAGCCCCAGCTCAGGAGTCCACCAGCGGCGGCGCATCCCCAGTCGGGCTGGATATTTAGTGCCTCTGTGCCGAGAAGGCCGAGGAGAGAGCCAGGGGAGGGATTACTGCTCCGAGCTGCCCATAAATCACCCAAACACTTCGCACAGCCCCACATCTCACAAATAAGGCTGGGCTGGCAACATGTCACTGCCACACAAAAGGAAGGAGAGGCCTGGGTGCCTCTGGCCCACCTGGTCCTTCCCCTCCTGTGTGCTCATGCAACAGGAAGCACCCCGAGGTTTTCTCTCACCCCTCTTGCCTCACCTTCCTGCCCTTACTTGGCCTGGGGAGGAGACTGGCCATCAAGCATCCCGTGGTTTGAGCCAAGGCAGATCACCACCAACCCCTAATGCCAAAGTCACCTCTCACTTGTGACTTAGGCAACACAGCCCTCACCCTTGCTAACTGACCTTCCCTTCAACCTCAGTCAAGTAGACCCTCCACCCTCAGGTGTCTGGTGGCTTCCATTCAAAACATCTGAACAGCCCTTCTCACCCCTTACTGCCCAAGACTTCTCAGAATATGAAAATCGTGGGGGTTTAACTGTTTGTTTAAAAACACCAACTGGCTTTCCCTTTTAAAACCTGCATACACATCCAGGGATGCAAGTCATAAAGAGGATGAGAACTATTGGACCCGAAGGCTAAAGTGAAAAACAGCACCCTGGTGTCCCCCTGCAGCGGAACCAGCCCTTCATGTTCTAAGACAGTCATCAACATGATTCCTGAAAACAATAGTGGTTTCTTATTTAAAATGGAACTGCACCTGCTAGAATAACGTGTCAACAAACAATTGCTTTGTTTTTCAGATTCGCCATCCAAGCTGAAGCAATGGGACTTCCTGAAGTGAATACTGGAAGACTTATTCTTAGAAGGGGACAGAATTCTCATTTTAACACAAGGCTCTGAGGGCCCGAATGATGGTCATCTTCCTTCCTTCTTTTGTACTCCCCAGTGTTCATCTTATTTGGTTTTCAACAGGTTTGTTTCCATTGCGAGCCTCTAGCTTCCAACGCCCACAGTGCCATATTTGGCAAATACACTCATTTCTGCTTCCTATCTGTGAGCAACGAAGGGCTTTAATTGCTGTTCCACCATTTCAAACAGTTCTCAGAAGACTGCCCCTCCTCTACTGAAAGAGTTGGGATAAAGCCTGAAGAAAAATTCTTTGCCAAATGTTCAATCATTTCTAAATCATGCTGCTCTTTCAATTTCGCAGCCCAATTACGATGTCTGCTTCCAGCTTTTCTATCACCACTTGATGCTTGTCTGTTGATCAAGTTGTGACACTTTTAAAAGGAGTTTTTTGGTAGGATAAGGTGCTTGGTTGTGATTAAGTGTTTTAAGTGATTCGGCCAAGGTTGTCTCCATGGGTTCAGGAAGTAACCACAGCCAAAACACCCTAGTGGGGCGAGGGGAGGGAATATGAAAGATTGAGAATACCTATTATTACTTTTATCAAGGTGCAGCCAGACACCAGGCTCATGAGAGCAAGCAAAGGTTCTGGCGTCCTATACCATAGATCCTAATGCAGCCAGGGCCAGTGATAAGTACTTAACAAGGACTCAAGATCTAGCTTCTTTAAAAAAAAAAAAAAAAAAAAGTGTCTTTGTTTTCTCATTTATAAAATAGGAGATAAGACTCAATTCAATGATTTTAGGCTCTCTTGAAAACAAAAAAGTAACATGAAAAATGCAGCCTAGTATGGGAGGAAGGGTTCAGAGCTTAAAGTCTTACAGTGAAAGATGTGTGTGTGATCTTGGGAAAGTCACTTCACCTCCCTGAGCCTCAAACTCCAAATCAGTGAATTGATGCTGTGGACTATCTGCTTTCTAAATTCTTTTTCAGCTTAGAAAGCCTAGGATTTCTACTCTAGCTAAAAATCCAGCCTTCTAAAGGAATTAAAATAGATTAAAATAGTCCAATGTACCAGGTAGTGTTGAAGAATTTTCATATTAATTTGAAACTTCTCAATTGAAGATTTTCATAAATTCTCAGTACCTCAGTTTTCTAATCTATAGATCCACTTCCTAATCTATAGATCCACCTAATCTATAGATCCTTTCTATAGATCCACCTCATTGAACTGTTGTGAGAATTAAGGGTGTTAATACATGTAAGCTCTTAGAACAATGCTTGGCATGTAGGAGTTACTCCACAAATGACAGCTATCAGTAGTCACAATAGCAGTAGTCATAGAATTGCTGTTTGATTCATTTGATTTTGTTTTGCTTTGTTTTTTGCTTTTTAGGGACACATCCCTGGAGTATGGAGGTTCCCAGGCTAGGGGTCTAATCTAAGCTACAGCTGCAGGCCACAGCCACAGCAACGCCAGATCACATCAAAGTCGCGTCTTTGACTTACATCACAACTCATGGCAACGCTGGATCCTTAACCCGCTGAGCAAGGCCAAGGATCAAACCTGCAACCTCATGGTTCCTAGTCGGATTCATTTCTGCTGCGCCATGACGGGAATGCCCATTTGATTTTTTATAAATGTTTTTGAAAGATAAACAAGCTGAGAGAGTACTTATTATGTCCTCAAATTACTGATAAATAGGTGTCTACACCATCTGCGGTGCTAAATCTGCTCTGTCTCTGACCATCACCATTACCTGCTGGCACTGACATGTGAGGTAAGGCTGACAAGAGATGGGACACTGGCCATCAATTCTAAAAGCTAACAATTTGTGCTCCAAGCCCTCCAAACCCTTTTTCTCCATACTGAAGATGTTGAGCTGTCAAATCCCCAAAGATCCCCCCTGCAAAAAATCTGCGTAGCTTTTGGCCATAGCATGCAGGAGCTTGATGTGAGATCTCCATTCCCAGACCAGAGACTGGACCTGGGATAGAGCAGTGAAAATGCTAAGTCCTAACCGCTAGGCCACCAGGGAACTCCTAACACATTCTTAAAAGAAAGTGGTTGGACTAACCTAACTTCTAACACTAAGACTCTATGTATCTAAGACCCTGCTTACTTATGAGCAATATGCTATAAAGAGGTTATTTTCAGACTAAGCAAAAGTAGACAGCTCTGTGATTGATACTATTTGAACACCTAACCCAATCTCATAAAATACATCAACTTCCACCTATGTGCAAAGATCGTATCACCATATTTTGGAGGCATTTTTGTCAGAATGAATAAGTTAGCTAAATATCAGTGGAAGTTAGTTAATCTGATCAAATGACTATTGCCTTTCATTTATGGAGCTCCAATTGTGTGCCTGGCACTGAACTGGCTCCAGAGTTTCAAAGATAAGATCAAACTCTCATAAAACCAAGCTATACTCTGGAGCACTCTCAGACAGTATAACAGAGTGGTTGAGAGCACAGGCTCTGGGGTCAGACTGCCCGGGTCACGGTTGCTGGAAGGAAGACTGGCAGGTAATTCATAAAAAACATTTTCGCTTCACAATCTTTTCCCAATTCAGTACTGCTTCCAGGTGGAGATTATTTACTGAGCCAAAGACCAGATGAAAAGAGTACATCAGAACTCCAGAAATCCAGAACCCTTCTTTCACGTACATTTGTAGCACAGAGAACTGGAAGGGAGCTACATGACACATGGATCACTGAGACTTGTCAGGTTACAAGGCAGTTCAGATACAAAGCCCCTTACCTAGTCTCATCATCACAAGAGTCCTGATTAACTTGGCATTCTCAACACCTGGTCTTTCTAGATTGAACCTAGAAAATCCACATACAAATCCTAATGACCACCGATGGTTTGGGCAAACAGACAAAAATAGTATTGAAAATGTGTGATAGTTACAACACCCCAAAACTGCCCTTGTTGATATATCCTAATTTGATGTACTCTCTTAATAATAGGAGTAAGTACTATTGAAAAATGACAACTTCCTAAAACCACACAATTTTCATTGACCAAGCAGTTAATTAATTCTTGGAGTTTGATGATTTATATAAAAGTTAAGTACCAGCAACAACCCAGATTCTCGTCCAGTAGAAAATATAGATTAATGATGGGACTCTTTGTTGAAATATTTTTATGGGAGGGTTTGTGATTTGTATTTTCTAGACACAAATACATTAAGTTAGGGTGATTTGGGGTCAGGCGAAATTTCATTAAATTTAATTCCCCATCTATCCTCCTCGCCTTTTAAAAAATTATCTAGAAAAACAACGAAGTAAAATAAAAACACCAGTTTTTAGACAGAGAGGAATTCTGCATGCCCTAAAACACAAGTGGGCTCATAAGCACATGTGCGCACACACACACATACAGTTCCTCTGGCCTTTCCTGTACTGTAACAAAAAGATCATTCCTTGACATACAGCCCACCTCCTTTCTTCATGCCTTCTTGTTCCTTTCCCAAGCTGCTCATTCCAACACTGCCTCCAACTCTGATGATTCTTATTAAACACGACTACTTAATTACCATCAATCTATTATGCTATGTACTTCACCTCCACTGACACATCTGATCCCATTATGTGCCTGACCTTTAACGGTCATCAAATCAAAGTCATTCTAGTTGGTTCAGTCTGGGCCTGACACATGCCCAGGTCACAGAGATGAAGGCACAGGAGCCTAGCAGACCACGTTACCCTGCCCTTCACTTAACACCTTTGTCAATAGAATTTCACAATCAGGAAACTGCCAGATTTCTGCCCGGCTTGAATAAAATGCCCCTCCTTTTACAGAAAGCTGAAATAGATAAAACACACGCTGATCAGCACCAGCTTCTATATCACTGGCACCTTTCCACCAACCTGACACACTGCCCTCTTTGATGTTTGTGTCCAAAAGCCTTTGGTTGGAAAGTGAGGATTGATGGGGCAGCCTTCTAGATGATGCCAACACTCCACACTGGCAGAGAGTCCCCAAAAGATACCCCAGAAAGGAAATGGAAGGACAACTTGGGTATTGCTGCAGCAATGCCACCAAGGGGGTGGCAACTTCCGGTGAGAGGTGAACCCATGGAAGCATTTGGGTTCACAGATGTGTGTCCTCCGCTCTGACAGGAGCAGCTGTTTGGGCTGCTCACCCTCAAAGCCGCTTGCTGAAAAACACTTCCACTCAACTAATGAGACAGCCATTTATAAAGGAGCCTCTTCCAGCTGCTGGGGTCTGGTCCTTGTTACTCAGCCATAGGCCTTCCCTGGCAGTAAACATGGCACTGTTTTCCCAGACCAAACAAGACCATCTAGCGAGGTAGTCAGACACACTGTCTGGTGTGCACAAACATTTCGGCTTCTGACTGGACGCCTCAACCTGGTAGTGCCTTCCCCTTGCTTTACTTTACTCATGTGTGTGTATTTTTACCGGCCCCCCTGGGAAAATAGTCCTGCTTTATGGCAACTTGTCCCTGACAAGGAATTTCTCATCGAGATTGAAATCTCCAACCATCCCCAAAGCTCCCAACCCTTCTGAGTTTCAGCGCTCAGGGCTGAGGAGGCGGCTCGTCCTTGAGAAGAACTTTGGCTTCAGGAAGCAGGACTGGGGTTGCTTCGCACAACTACAAACATGCGGCGTGTAACGAACGAATGGTGGATTTATTTCTTAGAAGAGCGATGTTTTCACTTAGATCTTTTTTCTCATTTCTGGATTCTCTGTTTTCCGATTTTCTCATTATCCTATTTTCTTCCTCACACTTCCTCCAAAAAATACTGGTCTGAGACGATGAAATACATTTTCTATTCAGCTGCTTCTCACTCTCACTCTTTGCCTGGTTAAAGCTATTTTCACAACAGTTTTCTCTTTTTACCTGGCTCTTAAGCCTTACCTATTGTATACTAAATGTACTTAAAAGTCTTAACCTTGCCACCCCACACCACCCCCCACCCCATCCCCCACCCAAACAACTCAGCCCTCTAATTGTCTCAGGTATGCGGCTAAAGCAAGCTCAGTTCCCTGAAAAATATGAAGTTTCACTGTGTGAGAAATGGGAACACAAATAATAAATCAGAAGAAAAGACTTCGATCCCATTATCATCCTTCATCTGAAAGACTGAAATCCACAGTCTTTCCACAAATCACTTCACTTGCTCTTAAATGTCTTCCAAAAGACTCTAAATGTCTTCTAAATTGAAGTTAATTGTTAAGAAGGATACGCTCAGGTGATCAATCATTAGACTCAGTAAAAATATTTGGCAACATGAGCTTCATTTCCATCTGAGAAACTCTAAGCAATAGACAAGTGATAAGAGGTTATTCTTGTACTGGGAGGGGGTAATCAAAAGCTCAGAGCATAAGATAAATGCCAGCTTCCCATTTCAGACAATTCAAATGGATTATCAAAAAATGACCCCAAAACTAGCATATTGGAAAAAAAATACCATGAGCTACTATTTGGTATGTAGGAGCCATTTATTAATTCTGTTTCCGAAATCTCATTTTGTTCATAAGTTTATGTAGATAAGTGATGGCTACAAAGAACAAAAATATTCCTAATGTTTTCCTGAGGGTTTTTTTCCCCTTGGATCAAAATCAGAGTATCAAAAAGAATTCATAAAAGCCAGACACATGACTGATAGGTGTATAAAATTCACATTTTCTTGCCTGTAGTTTAGCCTCAAACCCATACCTGAAGACCTATCTCTATTTTCATCGTTTATATTCTATTATAAAAATTTCCATGGCACTGTGTATACTCATTGTAAGTTTCTCTATGGCTGGCTGGCCGAAGATGACTTTGCCCAGTTGAAAAGTTAACAATAATTGGGAGGCTGTGGTAATATAGCACTTGGCAAGTCACAAAGCCTTAGAAACTGTCACATGTATAACTACAGCTCTCCCTCTCACTCGACAGAAAGGCCTCCACCAGTCGCATAAAGATCCCTGTGCTGAACTGCAGAAGACTTCAGAGGCTTCCCAGTGCCAGACCCTCCACACCAGCCTTCCCCTCCCTCCTCACACTGAAAGCAACAACGTCAAGTTTTAAAGGATTAAATAGTTGTCCCTTTCTTTTACCCATAAAACATACCCGGTTTCTAGGAACAGGCTTCAGAGTTGCATTATTTGTCTGATTACCTCAGAAATGTTGGGGACTTCAAAGTTTCTATATGTCTATTCTCCATCCTTCAACAATCCTAGGTGAATTTTAAGATTTTCTTTCCCTTTCTTTCCTCTTCCATCTTATCCCTGCTTCTCTCATTTCTAGTCTCTCAAAGAAATTGGATTTTTCCCTTTCTTGGTTCCTAATATGTCTCTTTAGACATTTTGCCCTTGTGAGTATACAGACACACACACACACACACACACATCACAGTACTCTATAAGGGTTATGTGAATTTCAATGTGTGACTAAAATTGCTGATATCAGTCTGTATTTGTATCACCTTAAAAGAGGGCCAATCAATTAACCCTTTTAAGTTCTGCTCATAACGAGTTACAGCAGTCAAAAAAAGTGATACACAACGCTTTAAACAATACTAATGTGTTCTTGTGAAAGGATGCATTGACAGCTTTATGAGACTGGAGTCTAGTGAAAGCAGGTGTACACAGCCCCACAAAAATGGCACTGTATCGTGAGGTTTGAAAGGAGATGCGAAAGTCATTTCATGTGGTTGGCTTTTGCAGAACCTCTGAGAAATGAGGCAAGAGTGAAAAGCCATCTGCTGCCAAGATACAAGCACAGCTATTAGCCTTCTCACTATTCACATGGCCACACCTGAAACTGATACGGAGTGACGTTACCTAACAGCTTAATTAATGCTTTTCCATACTGCATTAAATACACATTGGCATGAGCCAGGCATAAGAAAAAATGCTTAGATAGATTCGTACATAAGTTGTGGTTTAATTAAAAAGGAAAATGTTATTTTTAAAACAAAATTTAAAATGTGTTGTTCCTCACAGGAGAAAAAAAAAATTTAAGCATTGTAACCTCAATCAAAGTTGGAATGTAATATTGGGATTTGAATAATAAAAGATTCTAATGGCAGCATTTGACTCCTTTTTATTTTTTCTATTTTTTTAATTACAGTCACGTTACAATGTTGTGCTAATTTCTGCTATACAGCAAAGTGACTCAGTTATGCATATATGTATGTTCTTTTTTAATATTCTTTTCCATTGTGGCATATCCCAGGAGATTGGATATAGTCCTCTGTACTGTACACTAGGACCTCATTGCTTATCCATTCTAAATGTAATAGTTTGCATCTACTTACCCTAAACTCCTAGTCCATCCCCCTATCTCCACCCTCCCCCTTGGCAATCCCAAGTCTGTTCTCTATGTTGTGAGTCTGTCTCTGTTTTGGAGATAGGTTCATTTGTGCAATATTTTAGATACCACATATGAGTGATATAATTTGTTATTCATCTTTCTCTCATGAGAATCTCTGGTTCATCTATGTTGCTGCAAATGACATTATTTTTTTTTTTTTGTGGTAGCCATTTCATTGTATATATGTACCACATCTTTTTTTTTTAATTTTATGGTCACACACTTGCTATATGGAAGGTCCTAGGCCAGGGATCAAATGCAAGTCACTGCACTGGGCCGGGGATTGAACCTACACCTCTGAAGAAACCTGAGCCCCTGCAGACAATTCTTAATTCACTGTGCCTCAGCGGGAGCTCCTATATACCACTTCTTCTTAATCCATTCATCTGTCGATGGACATTAAGGTTGTTTCCAGGTCCCAATCGAAAAATGGGCAGAAGATCTAAAAAGAAATTTCTTCAAAGAAGACATACAGATGCCCAGTAGGCACATGAAAAGATGCTCAACATCACTAATTATTTGAGAAATGCAAATCAAAACTACAGTGAGGTACTACTTCACACTGGTCAGAATGGCCATCATCAGTAAATCTACAGATAACAAATGCTAGAGAAGGTGTGGAGAAAAAGGAATGTAAATCGGAACTACACTGTTGGTGGGAATGTAAATTGGAACGACCACTATGGAAAACAGTATGGAGGTTCCTCAGAAAACTAAAAATAGAACTACCACATGATCCAGCAATGCCACTCCTGGGCATATATCCAGACAAAACTATAATTCAAAAGGTTACATAGGCACCCCATGTTCATTGCAGTGCTCTTCACAATACCCGAGACATGGAAACGACCTAATGGCAGCATTTTAAAGTCTCAGAAGAAAATGAAATAATGCTTCTTTTCTGGGTTACACCCTCCCCCTTTATTTTTTGTTTCCTTCTGTATTTTAGACCAGCCTTTGTCCTTTTGAACATTACCGTGTGGGACAGACTAATGGCTTTCTCAAATATCCTTTACCATAAAGCACTTGTAAACAAGGGCCATTAGAAAATCAGGATAGAGGACAGGAATGAATTTACATCTATGAGGTGATAGATAAAGCTGTGATTTACACTTTAGATATGAGCAGTAGTAGTGTCAGATGGCAGGTGACAGGGCTGGTCCAGGATGCCTGCACAGACGCAAAGTCAAATCAGAAGAGAACTGGAGATGGACTATCTTGCAAGAGCTTAGCAATCAGCTCTCCAGACCAAAGAGCACCCCCAGGGACAAACTTCAACTCTTTAACAGGGGCCTCTACCAGGAACTGTGTCATCTGACACCTGTGGAACCTCAATGGGCCACCACTCCATCTCCACCACTCCCAGCTTCCTGGTCCTCAGCTTCCAACGGCTGGTTTTACACCTGCTGCAGGGAAAGCCTCAAACATCTTAGCCACATTTGGAAGTAGTTCATTAAAGAGGTTCTAAATGCCTATTTTTTAAATATTTTTAGAACACTTAGGAGTTTTACAGCACAGGAGAGGCCTATAAAAGTAAAGTACTTTGCTAACGGTATATGGAAGGAAATTTTCAAATTAATTTTTAGGGCACATTGTTGCTTCTGAGGGTTTTGTTTAATTTTTATAGTGTTAGAGGTTACACTCATCATTTTATTAAAAGACTCAATTAGATTTAACATTTATGGCGCACCTTTCCTTCGCAAGCTACTTGGCTAGGGATTCAAGGATGAATGAGACGTGGACCTGTACTGGAAGCTCATGGTGTGGTGAGACACAAACACACAGCTACCCTAGTACAATGTCAAGGTAGACAGACTAAGGTACTACAATGTCAAGGTAGAAACAAGGCAGTGGGTCACTTAGGGGGAAATCATTCATTCCTGCAGTGGGAGGGCAGGGTTTATGCTGAAAAGGTGATCCAACAAAGTTTCAAAGAAGAGGTGGCAAGTATTCTGAGCCTTGAAGGATGATTCAAAGTTCTCCAGAAAGAGCTCAGAGGGAGGAGTATTACTGGTCCAATGATAGAGATCCAGCTCATGCAAAGGCCCAGAGACTGGAAAGCACAGGTACCCTTGTAGACCAGAGGTTGGCTGTTTGGCCGGAAAGAACAGAATCAGGGCGGGGAGATTCATCATGCTCATTGTTGGCCATTGCCTTTTGATGAACATTTTATAGGAAGGCAAATCTTGGCTTATTAGCACACATCTCAAGTGTTATGCAGAAGCAGACTGGATTGCCATCATGTTTTATTTGCCAAAGAAAAAGTATTTAGTCGATAAAAACACCATCTCCTCCCCCTCATTCATTAGCTCCTGCTTGGAACTTTTTCTTTTTTCTTTTTATTTATTTATTTATTTTTTTTGGAAGTTTCTCCAGGTAATTGGAGGAGAAGGAAAAGAAGGGGGCAAAAATGCCTTTACAAAAAATTGTGATATATTCAAAATGTTTACAGGTAAAAAACATATGCTTTCTGCTTTTTAAAAATGTGTCTAGGAGTTCCCATTGCGGCTCAGTGGTTGATGAATCTGACTAGGAACCATGAGGTTGCAGGTTCAATCCCTGGCCTTGCTCAGTGGGTTAAGGATCTGGCATTGCCATGAGCTGTGGTGTAGGTCGCAGATGCGGCTCAGATCCTGAGTTGTTGTGGCTCTGGCGTAGGATGGCGGCTACAGCTCCAATTCGACCCCTAGCCTGGGAACCTCCATACACCTCGGAAGTGGCCCAAGAAATGGCAAAAAGACAAAAATAAATAAATAAATAAATAAATAAAATATGTTTAAATGTGATCTATATGTGTGCTAGAATCATCATGCTATGCAGACAGTGTGGTTTTGTTATGGCACACAAGTTTAAAGTTTTGTTCAAGCCTTTATATACCTCTGTTTCAATATATACCCCTGTTTCAATATATACCCTCGTTTGGAGAAAATCTCACAAGATTAAATTTGAGGCTCTTCATGCCAAGAATGCACCCCCTGCCTCCAATCCCACTCTGTTCTTTCCAAATGATACTCACTTTGCACTGAATAGGAAACTAATGACTGACAGTTCTGTCCCCAACCCAGAGACTACTGCTGGAGTGGGAGTATCTTAGTTGAATTTGTTCTTAAGGATAAGACAAGAAGGTCCTATGTGAACAAGAAAGCATATGTTGGCAGCACCTTTGTTGGAAGCCCATCGCCCCTCCCAGGCCTATTTTGCTAGGATTCCACGCACACTGCCTCTGGAACTATTGAATGGCTGGGGACAAGCAGAGAGCTCTGCTGCCAGTCACTCTACTTCCACTGCTGCCATGAAGGCCCATTTCCTGGGCTTTGCTCCCTCTTCAGTTCACTGCCCAGAGTGGAGTTAACGGGGACACGCTTCACCAACCTCAGCCACTGCCGGGTGGTCTGTGCAGCCCAGGCTGCCCAGCCATCCATCAAAGCAGGGCCTCCCGAGAGCAGCAGAATGCAAGCTCCCTCTGCCAACCACCTCCACCAGTCCTTCTCCGAGACTTGCCAAGGGAGGGTCCCTGCCCGCTCCTCCACTGGCCATTCGGACAAGTCCCAACACGACTGGCAGATGGAGTGAGAGTGGCTTGTGACACAACCCACATGATGAGGAAAGAAACCTGCCATCTCTCCACAGCCGGGAAAACACACAGCAACTTCCTGCCTGCTGTGACACCCATGCCATTTCAAAGTCATCGGCAACTACCATGCCCCTGGGATTGAGAGAAAGACAAATGCTGGCACAACAAGATCTCTGCTCAAAACACAAAATGCTTTGCTTATGGCCCAGGGGTGGGGATTTCTGGAGAAACAGGCTGAGGATCTGATGGGACTCTGGAAGCAGCTACCCCAGAAAGTCACCTGGGCTTCTCATGTGACCCACAGGGATGATGCAGTTGCAGGAATTTCTCTCTTTTTTATTTATTTATTTTAATTTTATGGCCACACCTGCAGCATATTAAAGTTCCCCGGGCCAGGAATTGAATCTGAGCCGCAGCTGCAGCAATGCCAGATCCTTTAACCCACTACCTGGACCAAGAATCAAACCCATTTCTCCACAGCGAACGGAGATGTTGTAGTCAGATTCTTAACCCACTGCTCCATGGCAGGAATTCCTTGAGGCATTTTTCTCTTAATTTCCACAAATTATGAGCAAAGAAAACCTACTATTCTGGAAATTCCACCCCAAAATTCATCTGCACACTGCAGAGGGACCCCAGGCTTGGACTCAGTGCCCTGGCTTCACATCTCAGCCTTGCCTCTTAAAGATCTTAAAGTGCTTCCTGGTACCTCCTTCACAGTTACCTATATGTCACCTGGATGATAGTTACTTAATGGTGTTCTTCAAGTGTTCACTTTTGTCCCTTACGTTCATTTTGAAAAACAATTTGAAATATAAAACCAGTGTCATCCACCACAATAGAGGAAATGGTAGAGAGAGTGAAAATTAAACAATATTATTAAATTCTAGCTGAATTCTATTACCCAACTAAACCTCTGTCTTTTTGTTGAATAGACAAATTAGCACATTAATATGCATTTGTTCTTGCAGTTGTTAGAAGGACTAAAAGAGAGCTTGAAAGGAAATGACTCTCTTCTTGGTTCAAGGCTGTGGAGTCCTTAACCTGTGAACTACCCTGAAATCACCCTGTTCCCGTTCTGGTCTACACCCCGCACTTCAGGGATCGCCATCCTAAGTTTAGGGAAGAACAAGCCTGGGTTCGTCTGTTGCTGTCATTGTCGTGTTTCCCTCTTTCCCATCACAGGGAGAATTAAGGTATTTCGACTCTTTCTCTACCATATACTTAGCACAAATTCCACCATGAGTTTAGGGACCTTGTCCACACTAGCACTGGGCTTGCATGGGGGGTGTTCAGACACAGCTTGAACAAGAGCAAATAAATGCCACTGACCATCATCTTTTCTCACTTTTACCTCCCTAGAGGCATTTCAGTGAGGCAGTATTCAGCATAAAGCTAGGCAGAAACCTCTTAGGAACGACATGATATTTATTCGTCGTATATTTCAATGATACTGTCCTCCACGCAGAATATTCCATTCTCTCACCAGCCAGCTAACATCCACCACTTAGGCAATACTTCTGAGAACAAACCATCTGTATAGCTCCATTTCACAGATGGGCTTCCTCAAAGTCCAAAGAGGAAAAGGCAGTTGGACAAGATCACATACAAGGGGTATTGGACTGAAAACTGCAGACCCTCCAAGCTTATGCTTTTGAGTCAAACAGTGGGGTTGGCCAAAGTCATAGCTCTCATGTGCAAACACCAGAAAAGTTGTTCCATCTGCCAACATCACAGTTAAATACTATGTCCTTCAAATGCTTCAGGACATTCATGGCAACCTATATCAGTTTCACTCATCCCAAAGCTCTTTATTTTTGTTTGGTTTTCTGAGGCCCTATCTGAACAAAGGTTGTAAATCAAAAGGAAAAAGTTCATGTGTGCTTTTTGAACATTTTGGAGGATGCCTGTCTGTCCTATGTTCTGTATTATATTTCTTGGCCCTGGAGTCTTGAACACTGGGTTCATTGTACTACACGATAGTGTCAACAATGCTATGTACCGAAGGAGAAAAGCAATGGACCTATCATCTGCTTTCTATCCCATGTAGCTTCCTAATCAATCTTTTCCTGTGATGACCAGAGGACAGAGAATACATTTAGAGCATCAGAGAATTCCGTGAACTTTACCATGCTCCAAACGCATTTTTTTTAATCACAAAACAGGAAGTTCCAAGCCATTGAAACTCACTGGTATATTTGCTTGAAAATCTTCTGGAACAACAAAACAGTGCATGCCTATCCAGGCAAGCAGACTATTATAAAAGCAGATGTTTTGCTCACTTCCACCTCAGAGAAACACATTGTCAATTTAGTTAACATCCTCTGGTCGTTTGAACAGGCTTCTCAGGAAGTCAGCAATGATATAACTCAAGTACAAAATGATCCTTATGTTCCCATTTATCTCGTACTTGTACATCTGAGCAGAAGATAGATGTGTGTGTGTGTGTGTTAAATGAATTAGAAAGAAGAAAAATGTTGGTAGTTGGGCTACTCACCACTCTCACTAAAATGTCAATGCACAGGAGTGGGATTCAAGGAACAAAATGTGCTTAAAGGGTGGGGGCATTGTCATATGTGGATTACATTCCTGCCAAGGATTTGGCACTGCCTGTTGCCAACAGCAAGCACAGAATAAATCAATCACACACTCACCCTGTGGAGATCAACCCCTGGGAAGTAGTGCCCAACATATCCCAACAGCCAAGGTCGGGAGTCTTCATCTGCCTTTTCCAGTGATCTGGTCTCACTGCCTCTGAGGCCATGAGCCCATATTTCAGGTCAGCAGGCTCAGGAAGAGAAGTCAAGTTTGGGAATCAAGATCAAGAGGCAAAAGCAAAATGAAAAAACAAAAGGCAAGGGGAAGGTGAACAGTCTGAGACGAAACAAGGTAAGACAGAAAAAAAGAAAAGAAAAGAAAAGAGGGAGGTAAACAGTTGTAGCTGGGCAAAAGGGAGTTGAGAACAGATGAATCCAGGCGTCCACACAACAGTCCTGCTAGCTGGAGAAGCCCCACACAGAACAGGATCACTGAGCATGCCCAGACGACACCGCCAGCCACAAGGATAGGGATAGCAAGGGTAAGAACATGGAGACACTCTTAGAGCATTCCTATAGAAGAGAGCTAGTCCTGCCTGAACTTGGGTCCTCTCCAAACAAAGGCTTCAGTCATTAAGCTAAGTATTCCCAAGGCTCCACCACACACACACATGCACGCTCGAGCGTGCACCCCTTTGCTGGTAACAAGATAAGGTTACCAATCAGTGTTAATAGGACAGGTTTTATCCCTTATTTACAGAGTTGTTGAAGTCATGCTCCAGTATGTTTTTAAGCCACTGTATTCATATATAAGCACAGCAAAGAAGTTTATCAAAGTCACTATTAAGCCCACACTCCGTGTTACTAACCTAGACTTTTGTTTGAATAGCTAAACTCTCCAACTTGATGATGTTAACTCAGCCTCACCAGTAAAGGTAAAGGAGGGAAAACAGTGCAGAGTGGAAGAGCCCTGGCTCCAAGCAACCTTTTTCTCTCTCCAAGACATAAATGCCACCCAAGTAGCACCAGACCTGTGAGGCAACCCAACATCAGTGGGATTTGAACTAAGGGCCAAAGGGTCTCTTTTTTAAATGTCTGCATGGGGCCTTGCAAACCCAGAATTCAACCTTATGCTACTGGGGTAATGTTCATTTGGGAGTACTTAAGCTTAAATTACTCTTAAATCACTCCTCTGTGCTAGACACACCCAACTCTTGGCAGTGAACCAGAGTCAGGATGCACCGCCCAGGACCCACTGTTCAAACCTGGAACTTGAAAGGCTTCAAAATCCAAAAAGCAAACACAGCATCTTAATCACTTTTTTTAACTCATCTGCTTCCTCTATCTCCAGCACATTGTTTTTCTGTTGAATCATTCCAAGTAGAAGTCAGAAGTGAAATGCGAGGCAGGATGGGCTGAACAGAGGACCTCTGTGTTCTCAGGGATGCAGTAGGTGCTAAGGAGGACACAGAAAAAGCCCTCTGGGCAGATGAGCTCACACAGGCTCACGGGGACCTGCCCTAGGAATGGGTAAGAGCATAGCATCAAGGCTAGCTACAGCTCTGCCATTTATGAATGGTATAACTTTGGGGAAATTATTTAACCTCTGTGCCTATTTTCTCATCTATAAAATGGGGATGATAGCAATGCCTAACTCATAGGCCTATTATGAGAATTAAGTGAGTTAATATATGTACAAGCTTAGACAATGTCTATTACTTTAGATTATTATTTTTACCATTATTCTCTTTTACCATAAGTAGTCTTAGTTTCTGAACCGTGGATTACTCTCTCTTGCCTATGAAAGTAAATACACACCTCCTGATGTGGAATTCAAGGTTTGAACCATCTGTCCACAACCAACTTTTACAGCCTCATTTTCTACAACTACCTGACATGCGCCGTATGTTTCAAACGAAAGAGATGGTTTATCATTGTCTAGACATAGCTCACAATTCCTTGACGCAGCTTATAGAATTTTCTTGTCATCACTTTCCTCCATATTCCTTTCTTTTCTTTAAGTGAAGTATAGTTGATATATAATACTATATAAATTACAGGTGTACAAGATGGTAATTCACAACCTGTAAAGGTTATATTCTAATTGTATTTATTGTAAAATATCTGCTATATTCCCCATGTCGTAAAATATATCCTTGTAGCTTGGATCCATCTTTCAAGACCATTTTCAAATACAACTCATTCATTTAACTTGAATGTCCAAATATTCATTATATTCATAAAACTCAATATCTCTAGATGGCTCTATAGTTTCTCACATAACATGGCCACCAAGCCCTTTATCATCTATTTCACCCTCTTCATGTACTTTGGTTGTTAATGTCCTTCTTCAAAAGTAGTGACCAACCCTGTATGCAGTGCTCTGGATATGCTCTGACTAATCCACAGTATTAAGGGGCAGATCATTTTCATAATTAATTTATTCCTTTATTGCACCCTAAGATAATGCCAGCTTCTTAGAAGCCGCATGACAATGTCTAACTGATATAAGGCTTCTGTTCAACTAGATAGGCTTCACTTGAACCTACTGTCAAGCCTTTCTATAATTACGGCACTGATTCTTTTAAAAAACCTAAATGAACAATTTTACATTTGTATCTACTGAGTGGCACCTTGCGGGCCACAGGGCAGAGTTCCAATTCGACAAAATAATTTGGAATACACTTTGTTTATCTTTTGCATTGGCTCTATCTCCCAGTGAAGTCATCTGAAAAGCATTCTCTCTGCGTCATGGACACCAATGTGAAATAATATAGGAGCAAGGACAGATTATTGCAGCCATCAACTACAAAATTCTCCCCAGCCTGACAGGTCTACAGGCCTTGAGATATGACTATTTTATCAGCTGTCTAACTCACCCAGCCCACTTTCATTACCATATTCACAAAGACATAATGAAATTTTATAAAATGCTTTTTTTTTTGCAAGCAAGGCTTTCAACATCTATACCATTCCCCCAACAAGAACCTTTTTTTTTAAGAATTAGGGGTTATTCTTCTGTGACAAACATATGTTGACTCCCAGCAACTACTATTCTTTTCTCATGCTCTAAAACAATGCCTGGATACATATTTCATGGAATATAAAAAAGAAATAGGAGACCAATAAGCTAGGCTCACAATTCAGTGATAGAAGAAGAAGTCCAGAAACCCCAAACAGTCTAGGATACTTATTCTACTGAATCTAAGCATCGGATGAACTTCTGAAAACAATGAAGCCACTCCTTAGCAGTTTATAACTGCCAAGTGGGAAAGTACACCTCCTAGAACCTTTAGACTTTCAAAGGTCCTTAATTCTACTCCTGGTTAGCCTCCCAGATTGTATCAGGTGAGCCATGTTACCAACTTGGAAGAGTCAAGATCCCTTGGGTTCAGTCTCTTGATATTTCAGAAATCTTCAGTGATAACAATTCTATATTCCTCTCTCAAGACTTCTAACTGCTGAGAAACGCATATCCCCATTCCCACTATGATAGGTAGAAAACACAGACAATCTCTGAATACAGCAAGCCATCTTGGGTGACCCAAACTGGCCTAACATTCCAGACTATGATCTGTTCATTTCTAAACAGACTTTGGTAACTAGTCTCCCAAAATGCTCCCCCATGAACAACGAGTCCTGATATTCACACCCCTGAATAGTCCCTTCTCTTTGACTTGTACCGGCCAATAGGAAACAACAGAAGAGACAAAGCATGACTTCGATGCTAGGTCACGAAAAGCCCTACATCTTAGGATGCTCCTCCAGCAATCCAGTGACTGTGCTCTGAGAAGGCTGAGCCATATGGAGAAGCCATATGCAAACACTCAGTCAAGAGCCACAGCAAAAGGAAAATAAGAGAAAAACAAATACTGTATGATAACACATATATGTGGAATCTAAAAAAATACAGCAAACTACTGAACATAACAAAAAAGAAGCAGACTCACAGATTTATAGAACAAACTAGCGGTTACAAGTGGGAAGAGGGGAGGGGGAGGGGCAATAGAGACGTGGGAGGGAAAAGGGGGGTTATTATGGGATTATATGAAATTATCTGTGTGAAACTGTGAAAA
The DNA here is from genome assembly GCF_016906955.1 of Phacochoerus africanus. Taxonomy (NCBI): domain Eukaryota; kingdom Metazoa; phylum Chordata; class Mammalia; order Artiodactyla; family Suidae; genus Phacochoerus; species Phacochoerus africanus. The sequence goes on from NC_062544.1 coordinate 188,674,329, forward strand.
ATTATAAAGCACTATAGAATTTGTAGTATCTTTCATTTTTTTAAAAAGAGCCATGGCTGAGCTCTGGTAGCCAGTAGCAGCAGACACATGATTGCACCATTTTGAATGTCCAGCTCAATAGTCTTCTAATGAGTGCAGCCCCAGCCAACATCTGGCTGCAGCCACATTAGATCCCAAGTAAGAACTGCCTAGCGAACTCAATCAGTACCCAGAACTGCAAGAACTAATCATAAACTTGTTTTAGGCCACTATATTTGGGGCTGGTTTGTTACAGAGAAATAAAATCAGACACAACATGGAGTCTGTGGATGCCAGAATCAACTTATTCAAGGCCTGGAAATATCTGAGAAGACTCTGAGGTCCCAAGGACTTAGAACGAGTTGTCTTGGGCCTCGGATATTGGAGGGCAATGACTGACTCCAAACTCTGAAATAAAGATCAATCAAAAGAAATGAATTCTCTATCACTGTGTTCTAGAGACTGTTGGAAAATAACATGCAACAGTAAAATCTTACTTAACTTAAAATATACTTGCCTGGAATTTTAATAAATCACAAATTTATTATATATGATCTTTAATTTTTAAAAGTTTCAAATAATTTATTTCTTTAACTTTTAGGATCTTTTTTTTAAGGGTCGCGCCTGTGGCATATGGAAGTTCCCAGGCTAGGGGGTCAATTTAGAGCTGCAACTGCCGGCCTACACCAAAGCCACTGCAATACAAGATCTGAAACACATCTGCAACCTACACTGCAGTTCACAGCAACACTAGATTCTTAACCCACTGAGCAAGGCCAGGCATCGAACCCGTAACCTCGTGGATACTAGTTGGCTTCACTACCACTGAGCCACAAGGGAAACTCCTAGGTTTTTTTTTTTTTTTTTTTTTGGCCATGTCCACAGCATATGGAAGTTCCTGGGTCAGGGATCAAACCTGCACCACAGCAGTGACCCAAGCCACTGCAGTGACAATGCTGAATCCTTAACCCACTGTGCCACAAAAGAATCCCCCTAACTTTTAGGATCCTAATGGGATTGGAGGAGCTATTCTTCAAATTTAAAAAGTCAATAGATATTTACAACCATGGTCTCATAAAATATTTTAAATGCTATTCATTCAAAATTATTCCACAAAGAGTGCAAGGTAATGGGTATGCAATTGGGATCAAAGCACACATAGCCTCTGCTCCTACAGCCCATGTGATCCAGCATGAAAGATAGGCCCTAAACAAGTGGCAGATGATTACAAATTCCATGTGGAGTACAGTCATAAAAAGCAATGGCAGGATAGAGGAAATTCTGATCACAGAAGGTCTCTTAATCTGACACCTAAAGGATAAGAAAAGAACTATCCTGATGGGTACTTAAAACACTTACATAATAGATTATTATAATGAACTGTATTTCCTTCCTTGGTGGCCCATGATCTCAGAGCACTTAAAGGTCTTCTACTGGTACACGTGAAAAAATGCTCAACATCAATAATTATTAGAGAAATGCCAATCAAAACTACAATGAGGTACCACCTCACACTGGTCAGAATGGCCATCATTAATGAGTCTACAAATAACAATTGCTAGAGAGGGTGTGGAGAAATGGGAACCCTCCTACACTGTTGGTGGGAATGTAAATTGGTACAACCACTATGAAGGTTCCTTACAAAACTAAATATAAAACTACCATATGATCCAGTAATTCCACTCCTGGGCATATATACAGACAAAACATTCATTCAAAAAGATACATGCATCCATATGTTCATTTCAGCACCATTCACAACAGCCAAGATACAGAAGCAACCTAAATGTCCATCAACAGATGAATGGATTAAGAAGAGGTGGTATATATACACAATGGAATACTACTCAATCATAAAAATGAACAAGATAATGTCATTTGCATCACCATGGATGTAACTAAAGATTATTATACTAAGTGAGGTAAGTCAGAGAGAGAGAGACAAATATCATATGATATCACTTACCTGTGGAATCTGAATTATGGTACAAGTGAACCTATCTACAAAACAGAAACAGAATCACACACATAAAGAACAGACTTGTCTGTCATCACCAAGGGGGAGGGAGAGGGAGTGAGGTAGACTGGGAGTTTGGGGTTTGAAGATTAAAACTACTATATTTAGAATAAACGATGAGGTCTTATGCACAGCACAGGGAGCTATAAGCAGTCTCTTTTCCATGACAGAAGACAATATAAGACAGGGAATATGTATATATGTATGTGTGCCTGTGTCAGTTTCCTGTACAGAACAAATTGGTACAACATTGTAAATCAACTACACCTTAATAATTAAAAAAAAACTCTTCTACTGGCATTTGGACTCATTGCTGCAATGTCATAAACCCTCCTCCCACCTAACTATGCATCATTCTTCTACTTTGTCTTATTCCTTAAGACTCCACCAGTGTGGACTTAATAGTTTAGTTCTCACTCTGCACAAAGCCTCTGTGACCCTCTTGCACACATCCTCCTCTCTTCCTCTACAGCAGGCCTCCTGCACATAATGGACAGTGTCCATCCCCTGCAATCAGTCACTACGACCCCAAGGAAGAGCAGACTACCTTGAACCTCACCTAAGCCCTGCCCTCACCTGCTCCACAAGAGAGAGGAACCTGATATCTTACAAGAATTCATTTATTTACTAGTTTAAAATATTATCTGAAGTTATTTTTAAGTAATAGATGGACTCTTGTTCACATAAGTTAGTTCAGTAGGCAATGGAGGGCTGACACATCTGCTTTAGCACAAATCAATGCCTCAATGACATCAAGACCAGGTTCCCTGGTGTGGTTGACATGGTTAGTTGCCTCCCCAACACTCACTGCACTCCTCTCCCTTTGTACCACATGGGATTAGCATCTGTGGCAGAGCCAGCTGGCTGGCCATCAAAGGCTTATGCTCCTTTCCATGGTGTGGAGTGCATGCAGGGAAGCAGATGCCTGGCCAAGGACCACATTTCACATCTCTTTTGACCTAAGAGGGGCCATGTGAGGAATTCCCACCAATGGAATGTGAGCAGAAGTGATGTATGTCACTTCTGGGCTGAAGTAGTTAAGAAGAGGCAACTTTGGGAGCTCTGCATTGAAAATGGAAGAACTCTAAGATACTAAGATCTCTGAATAACCTCTTGGAGGTGAACCAATCATTAGGATTAGGAACATTCGCATTAGTCCATAGCATGACTGGGAAATAAAAGTTCATTGTATGAAGCCAGGGAGAATTTGGAATTCATTTGCTCTAGCAGCTAGCTTTCCTATATTAATATAACATCTGTCCAAGCTCCAGGGATGGGTTCTGATTTGGTTCAGGGATGGGCATGTATCCCAGGTCTGAGTCAATCAGTGCATAGTGTTCCTCCAGCCACAGAAGTTTCTTCAGAGGCTGACATATTGCCTAAATCAGTCCAATTAAAAGAAAGGTTATGATTTCTTTCAAAGTTTTATTGAAAAGAAGCCTTCTCTCTCCTCCTGAATATGAATAAGAAAGCATGCTGTAAAGCATTTTGCAACAGTCTATGGATAAAGCCAACATACGGAGGAAAGAAGAACAAATTGAAAAAAACGAAACTAGATAGCTAATCAAACTATGCCAGAAGTATAATCCACACATAGATTTTAAAGTTTCTAATACATTTCTTTCCTTTTTAAAGCCATTTTCTTTATTAATAACTAGTATCTTTCAGGCATGGCTGATCATACACAAAACTCCCATAGTCAATATAAGGAAAAGAAATAAATGAAAATCAATTACATTTTATAATATAGGAGTTCACCAAATACATAAAAGATACGTACATACAGTACATATGGGATATGTAATAGGTACATCAATAAAACATTAATCAACATTCACAAATTTTTATACTATATCAGTCAAAATAGGCTAGGTTACTCTGTTGTAACAACTCCCAAAACCTCAGTGGTTTATAACAGAAGTTTATTTCTTGCTAAAGATATGTGTCTTATTCTGAGTCAACTATGCTTCAGCTCCATCTTTCCTCCAGGGCCTAACCTGCTAGTATAGCCTCTAGCTAGAACATTCCTGCCCTAGTGACAGAGAGAAAAGACAAAACATAGCATCATGCTGAATCTTAAAAACTTCTATCTGTTCGCATGCATTGGTCAGAACAAGGCTGGGATCACAGGGCAAGGAAGTATAACTCTAATCCCAGAAAGAAGCAGTGAATATTTACTTTGAACAACATTCAAATATTTTATTCAAATTTGTAATTCAAAAATGTAGTCAAATATTCTATGCGAACAATAAAAGTCTTCCAAGGCACCCAAAGTTGACAAACATACATTACCTGCTAAAGGAGTGAAGACCCTAGAGAACAATTAGAACCCAACCTTGCCACTCAGTGGCCCACAGATCAGAATCTGACAATACATTCATCCAAGATTGAAAGAAATCAGCCATCAGTAAATAATTGATGAAACTTCTTCTCCAAATCATTATCTTTTACTATTTGAAAATTTTGATGATTACCACCGAGGCGCTGCTCAGTAGAGGGCAGAACCAATAGAGGGGCAGATAGATAGATAGATAGATAGACAGACAGACAGATAGAAATGGAGATACATAGATATATATTGACATATATGGATAGATATAGATATATATCAATACCTTAATAGAATTCGAGGAAAAAACTGTCTGCAGGAGTATGTCCATCTCTCTGCACTATTCTAAAGGTGGGTGGTGATAGTAGCAGCTTTACAGAGGGCATAGGGCTGAAGAAGGGGATTTTACTGAGGATTTCAACATGACAGGCATAGTACAAATACAATTTCATGAGACAGCACAACATCCCTATAAGGTAGGTGGTCTCAACCCTGTCTTACAGAAGAGAAGTCTATGTCCAAGTTTGAAGAGCCCCAAACCTACACTTCCCTTAAGTCAAAGTTTGCTAAAGCAGAGATGAGATCTAACCTCATCCAGCCTGACATCATTCTCCCTGGCCCAACACAGGCCCTCAGGAAGTGATGGGCCACCCCCTGGGGGAGAAAGCTCAACGTTCTCCTACAGATGCCATGGACCTTTTGACCAACCACCTGAAGCCTTAGTAGTGACATTCTAGGCCCCACAGGCAGAAAGAAGCTGCACAGGGTGAGCTGAAGTCTTCCCACATAGGAGCCTTGTCCTCTGCGATGCTCAAGGCCACCCTGAGATGGGGGTTGAGGAAAGTGGGAGAGAGGAGGAAAATGGGAGGAAATCTGTTCAGTGATCAAGGAAACCTCATTTGGTGAAAACCCCAGACCAGAGAAAGATTAAGGAGTCAGGAGGCCTGTTGCTGAGGTCTGAGAGGGTGTGCTATAGTCACAGAAGTGACAAGAAGCAGGAAAGCACTTACAGTTATCTCAGGGCACGGTCTGCTAAAAGAAAATTAATCAGTGTACTGACTGCTCTCTATTTGCATGGGGGCACAGATCTGGGTGAGTCAGCACTTCTGTGTGACTTTAACCCCATGAAGCCAAATCCTTACTGATAAGGCTGTACCTTCTGTGCTCCTGTGCAGTGGGAAGACTTGGTCCTGTTTGCCAAAGGTTCCACTGCATGTCTGTGGCCAGCCTTTCATTTCCCTTGCAAATTATTTTATGTGCTATACCTGCAACCTGCAATTATGGGGCATTAGTACAAACATACATTACCTGTTAAAGGAGGAGCTGGAGGACCGTGTTGGCTAATTCAATATCAATGTGCAGGCCATTTTTTAACTAACAAAGTGCTTTCCAATATATTATCTTGTTTGACCCTCCTTCCAATTCTGCAAAATAAGTATGCTCAGTCCCACTTTATAGGTGAGAAAACAAAGGTTGGAGCTGTTAACAATTTGTCCAAAGTCTCACAGCAGTGCCAGGGACAGAATTTGAATTTAGACCTTCTGACAATATGACATGGCCCCTGAAGAAAGAAATTCAGAAATAAGAGAGGACAATTGTGGGGATGCACTGGAATGGAGAAGAAGGTCTCTGTGACAGCTGTAAACTATTTCAAGGAGAAATGAAGATAAATTGGAATTAAGCTCTCTTTTAATTATACATTTACCAGGGATCTGTCATTGGGAAAGAACTAATACATAGAGTATCAATTTTCAGTAAATATAAATGGCAAATAAGGCATTTAATGAATTGCAAATGACAGTGTTTCTAAGAGTAGTTATCAATCACGACTAAGGGCCTTCCCATTTATTAATCATATATTTCATTTCAGCAAAGAATCTAACAGAACGGCTTAAAGAGAGTCCAGGGATGGTGCAGATGTGACTGGAAAGGTAGGCATGAAAAATAAGACTTCTGCTTTATCCATTTCAAATGTGAGGGGAAGATGAGAAAGAAAGAATATGTTCACAAATGGGATTTAAAAATCGTCAGGTGACTGATGAAATGTTAAGAAAACTGCACATTCATCAACTGGAAGGTATGTTCTTGGGCCAACTAAGAACAAAGCAAGTGAAAAGGAGAGACTCTTGGCCAGAAGTAAGAAGCAGTTCAGAGAAGACAAAGCGAAAAGGACAGAGGGCTAGGGGAGTCGCCATGGTTATGGAGAGGGCTCTCCACACTCCACCCTTGCCAGATCCCCCAGAGAGGGAGCCCATCAGTTCACACGGTCTCAGGTATTTTCCCCAGCCAGTTTTATTCAAAACCAAGGTCAAAAGAAAAATGACTCTCACACTCCCTTCCCCTACCTCATCCTGCCAACCTATCCAAAAAATCATTACGTGGCTTTGGTCAATTCACTGATTTTAACATCGTTATATAATGTCATAATAGTTTGTTCTGGATGTGCTGGTAAGCCCACCATGCAAAGGATTTAGGGCAGTGGGAAATTACCAGGGAGCCATAAACCTACTAGCATCTCTCAAAGCTAGTACAGAAGGCATGGTGCAGGAAGGAAATATGTGCAACTGCAAAACTGGAAAAGAGAGGCAGAGCTGTCAGGGAGGGTAAGAAATATCTACAAATGGTTACTATAATTTTTGACCAATCAAATTTTGACTTTCTTCTAATTTTTAAATAGCCCCATTATTTTACCCACTTACATACCATGGTGAAAATGTGGGCAACTGACTCTGAAGCAAACTGAATTGCCATTTTTCCTCAGGAAATCGAAGGCTTCAACTTCTCATTCGAATAACATTGTATATTTATGAAGCCAGAGTCTAATTAAATTACATCAGTCATCAATCTGCTTTTGCTAAACTTCCTTTTCACAGAATTGCTAATAGAGATGTGTGAATCCCCAAATATGGATGTTTAAATATGGAACTCTTAGCACTGTGTTTTCTAAACAAATCCTCTCAGAAGCACATCCAGTTTGCTCTGCCTTGCACCTCCTCTCTCTCCCAAACACCTCTGTTTTCCTTCTACATCCTTGCTTCTGCCATCCAGTCTCCCACCTCATAGACTCCCAGAATCTCAACGGCAGAAAAGTGTGAATGAGCAAAAACCAATTTTGTTATTACTACCATTTCCTTCTGCTTACTCTCAAAACAGAAGCTGCGTAAGGGAGAAATAGGTCACACATAAAATTATTAAAAGAATCCCTCATACAAAATCATTCCCCAAATGGAAGCTTCCTCAACATTAACTGAGGGCACCATGACCGCTCTGGCCTGGCCTGTGCCCCTATCTCCAGGGGATCTCCTATTTTATCCCCATGGCATTTAAGGAGCTCTATCGCAGAAGCAGTGTTTACCACAGTGAGAGTGAAACGAGTGATGTCTGCGTGGTGAAAGGGGAGGCCCTCTACTCAAGATGCTCCGTTCTTCTAAAATAAGTCACAAAACTTCCTCCGAAAGCCATGGGTATGCGCCGTCTGGAGGCTAAGAAATCACTTCCCCCTTCCACCCCTCTCATCTGGGTGGCCTGGAAAAAGTTACCCTTGTCTTCCTTTTTTCAAGCCTAAGCTGCAGAATAGAATCATTCTGTTTTCTCTTATTGACCATATATTTTGCTGTAAAGCCCCTCCTGCACTGCAGCTTATAATGCTCTTAAAATACACAGATTATCTCAAATATGTGTGATTCTATAGCCCCACTCCTGAGGCTAGAAAATTATACTCTCGGTTCCTGGCATTTTATACTCTATATTCATCTTACACCAGTATTATAGTCAAAATAAACATTCAAAAAGCTCTTATGAAAACATGGCTTGATTCCCTTTTTTGAAACAACTGAACCACCTTATCCCTTAACACCTGGTTAGAAGAAAACTCTAAAAATTAGAAAATTCAAAGGATTCTTTTGAAAGAAAAAAGTGAAGGAGCAATTAGATTAATCATCATTGAAATAAGAAGCAGAATCCAAAAGAAATTCCTCAGAGGATTTGGGCAACATGGTTAATAATTTTGAAATATATAACCTAAACTAAAACTGAAAGAGTTCCCCTCAAGTGTCCAAAGATCCACACGAGAACACATTTTATAAATACACACTCATGCCTTGTTTCTGGCCCAATCTTCTCTTTCAGTAAAGCCATTCTCCTTCACCACAAGTGCACACAAATGTCTGTTTTTCTTAATGTGGTCTGTTTTGCTGTCCATCTCACTGAGCTCAACGAAACCTCCAGAATCACTGGGCACATTGAGCCAATGTGCACTCAGGTGCAACTGAACATACCTGGACCATCCAACAACATCCAGAAGGTTTATTTAATGCATCTTCCTGTATATGGAAGTGAGTGACTGATAGCATTGATTAAAACCAGCCAGGCATAAGGGTCACTGGCATTCAACATCCAAACTTCCTAAAATGTAGCACAATCCCAGCCTGAAAGCCTCGTCTGCTTTTTTAATATTTCGGGGTAGAGACACGTATTTTTGACAATTCATTTTCTGTTTTCCCACCATGCCTTCTCTGGAATTTCCAGCACTCCCTTTGCATGGGAAGTTGGTGGAAGCATTCATGCCTGGAATCCTAGAAAACTCAAAGACAAAAGAAATTTGTGCTCTCTCACAAAGCAGCATGCTGGGTCCTTTTTCGTTTGGATTGTTTTCACTGTGGTTTTTTAATCTGAGAAACATTATTGTCTCCTTAGAAATGGCTACCAGGGAGGAGTTCCCCTCAGAGCTCAGTGGTTAAGAATCCGACTAGGAACCATGAGGTTGCGGGTTCAATCCCTGGCCTTGCTCAGTGGGTTAAGGATCCGGCGTTGCCATGAGCTGTGGTGTAGGTTGCAGATGCAGATCCAGAGTTGCTGTGGCTGTGGTGTAGGCTGGTGGCTGCAGATCTGATTAGACCCCTAGCCTGGGAACCTCCATATGCCACGGGTGTGGCCCTAGAAAGGACAAAAAAGAAAAAAAAAATGGCTACCAGATCAAAATGGTCAAAAAGACATCAGAGCTCCTGGACTCTCGAAAGGTCATGCATTCTCTGTGGTGAGGTCTTCCCAACAATGGCCTTTCACAACTAGAAGGCTCTCAGGTATTACTACTACAAAGGCAGCAGAGGCAGAAAGAAAATGCATGTAACTAAGTGCTAAGAGCGTATTTCCAATTCCAATTCTGTGCCTGTAAAAACTGAAAGAAAGTCACACAGTAAAACGTATATAGGAGTTCCCTTTGTGGCTCAGTGGGTTAAGAACCTAACATAGTCTCCACAAGGATGAGGGTTCCATCCCTGGTCCGGCTCAGTGGGTTAAGGATCCAGCATTGCCGCAAGCTGTGGTGTAGGTCGCAGATGCAGCTCAGATCTGGCGTTTCTGCGCCTGTGGTGTAGGCTGGCAACTACATCTCTGATTCAACCCCTGGCCCAGGAACTTCCACAGGCCACACGCGACGCCATAAAAAAAAGAAAAAACAAAAACAAAAAAAAATGTATACAGATCTGACTCATCCCCCCAAGGCAGCTTTTGGAGACACCTTACTATCTTTTGCTATCTCCCTAATTCTTTAATCAAAATAACCTCCTTCTTCCCAGTTTCTTATATCTAGGAATCACTGCTCACTGCCCCTGCCTGAGCCCAACCCCCAGAGATCCTGATTTAATTGGTTTGAGGTTGATCCCAAACACTCTTATTTTTAAGCTTTCTGAGTGATTCTGTGCGGTCGTGTGTGTGTGTGTGTGTGTGTGTGTGTGTGAGAGAGAGAGAGAGAGTTTTTCAGGCTGCACCCTTGGCATTTGAAAGTTCCCAGGCTAGGGGTCCAATCGGAGCTGTAGCCGCCAGCCTACACCACAGCTCACAGCAACACCGAATCTTTTAACATGCTGGGCAAGGCCAAGGATCGAACCCACATCCTCATGGATACTAGTTAGGTTCATTACTGCTGAACCACAACAGGAACTTCTGTGCAGCCATATTTAAATCACCATATCTTCTCTTAACTTGTCCATTGCCCTCTCCCCACAAATAGAAAACAGACCCCAAAAAAGGACTAGATCTGAGAACTTATTAGCCCTCCCCTGTTTAGATCCCACAGATTATTCAATGATGCAACTAGCCAAATACTTCCTTGCAAAGTCCAAGTGATTTAGATATTAAAACAAAGTTGAAGGTGGGTGAACAGGACTTGGTTTCAGATGTTGTACACAGAGAAAAAACTCATAAAGTTGTGGCTTGCTTTCCTTGCCTTAAAAATATGCTGGTGACCTTGGACAAATTTACGGTCTCAGTGCGTTGTGCAGAAAATGGGAATCTGAATCCAGCACCACTCACTGGTAAGTTGTAAAGTGTAATTAGCTTGTGATTTCGGGCAATGAAGTAATGAAGTCTCTCCTAAGTCATCCATTCAACAAAGATTTGTAGAGCTCTTTAAATAAAACTAAAAACATAAAGCAGTGGAAAACCACACTGCAGATAACTCTGGGAAGAAAGTAGAAGACAAGCAGACAACCAGCCCCTGTCATAGAGAAGATTACTCATATAAACTGCAGCAAAATTCCTCTTTACTAAGAGTTGTGTGAAATCATTTCTTTAAATTAAGGTGTCCTCTGTCCAAAATCTTATTACCCTTTATGAGCTCTGGAATGCTCAAGCAATGTAATGTTCCACTTTTATTTCTGGATAAAAAAAATGAAGCAGTGAGGTGTTCAGATTAAGTTCTTACACTTTGGTATAAAGCAAATCCAGGCTGGATAGCTCTGCACTTGGAACTGAGAGGCCTCAGGTAAATGACTAACATGTCCCCAGTACCTTCATCTCAAAACCAAGACCACAGAGTTCCCATCGTGGCTTAGTGGTTAACAAGCCCAAGTAGTATCCATGAGGATGTGGGTTCAATCCCTGGCCTCTCTCAGTGGATCCAGCATTACCCTGAGCTGTGGTGTAGGAAGCAGACACAGTTCAGATCTGGCATTGCTGTGGCTATAGCATAGACCAGCAGCTGCAGCTCCCATTTGACCCCTAACCTGGGAACCTTCATATGCTGAGAGTGCAGCCCTAAAACAAACAAACAAACAAAAAAAAAAAAAAACACAAGATGACAACATCCCCCTCCTCACAGAGCATGAACACTCACAGTACATCAACACCCAATAAGCTTCACCAGTACCATCACTTACTGTTGTTGTAAATTATCTCCATTTTATAAATGAAGAAATTAAGGCACAGAGAGGCTAAGCAGTTTGTCCTTGCCCACACAGCTTTGCAGTAATAGAGCAAAGATGTCAGCCTAAATAATGTGGCTCCAGAGTCTACATTCTTAATCCCTCCCTGGCATCGTTAATATCCTATAATTTTTAGAATTTTAAATAGCACATTAAATTTGCACAGCTCGTTACAGCTTATACAAGCTTACACATATGTCATCTTATTTTAACATTATTAGTTTGGAGGAAACCAAAGCAGAGGTAGTTATTGCCCCTATCTTATACTTGAGGATATTGAGCTCAGAGAGTTAGTACCCTGCCCAAGGACACCAGGTTGATGAATAGCAAAGCTGGGACTCAGACTATGTCCTGACTCCCTGGCCAGCATCATCCACCAGAAAACATGTCCGTAATACCCAAAATATTCTGAACTTTTGAGAGGATCACACTTATGGAAAAAAAAATAAGAACCAATCTTTGAAGTAGATAGGGCTTAAAATGCTGCAGAGATCACTTGTCTCTTAGGAAAGTTATTACTAATTGTCAAGTGTACATAATGAGATGTTACGATGTCGACTATGCAAATCAGGCAAGACTGATAGAAGGAGAAGGAAATAAATGGTCATATTCCATACTCCCTGGAAGCAATCTACAAGTTCTAGCCAATACCACATATTCGCTTGGAAGGTTTCCTAAGGTGCAGCTCATTGTATTAGGTATCAGAGTATTTTCTTTTCTTGAGAGTAAAACCTTGGTGACTGAGAGATTACCATTGCTCAAGGGCAGGAAGAGAGAACCGATACACAGATCATGAGGCCCTTTGAAAGCCCTGGGTGTATAATACTTTTTACCTTGACATTTCCCATCCTCTTCAGACCCATCCACCCAGCATTTTTAGGTCGAAGAAACAAAGATCCAGTGCTTTTTCAGGAGTCAAACACCATCTATGCTGGCGTTTTAATACTGCAACATTATCAACAAGATACATATATCACTAGCATCTTATGCATTCAGGCAAATGAGGAATTTGGTCAGGACTTCAAACTGTGCCCAGCAGTAATGATGCTGGGTGCACTGACTTCTCCACCAAGTCTAGCAGCCAGAACATTAGCCTAAACACATACACACAGCACAGCAAGATGTTATGTTTTGCAAAGAGAATTGGAAGAGAAGGCAGTGCTTTTTATGCGTACTTCTGTTTCACAAACAGCAAAATCACATGTGCACCTGAGAGACAAGCCAGTTCTCTGAGCTCCAGTCAGTCCTTGGGTAGCACTATCTTTTACTGGATAAAAACTGAGCCTGAAAGCAAGAAGCACCTTTTGAAACCATGCAGACTTTAGTTTGGGCATCAGATCTTCACCCTCAGAGCGACCAGTGGCAAAGAGTTGGAGGAAACTCTTGAAGAGCTTCCAAAAAGTAATTCTTCTTGAACTCTGATTGGAAAGAATGCTCTAACTGCATGAGGGATAAAATACACTAAAACTGGTGAGCGAGGGGAGAGTATTTTGCCCAGATGCAGCCCAAGCCTATGAGGCATACACACCTCAAGCATACTCTACATCTTACTCAATTACTGCAATCAGCTTTTCCCTAACCACAGACAAATGTGACAGGTGAACAAATATCCTCCATCCTAGGCATTTGAAGTCTCAGAAGATAAATTTAAAAATATGTCCTAGGAGTTCCCATCATGCTGCAGCAGAAACAAATCCGACTAGGAACCATGCACTTGAGGGTTCGATTCCTGGCCTCGCTCGGTGTTAAGGATCTCGCACTGCTGTGACCTGTGGTGTAGGCTGCAGACACGACTTGGATCCTGAGTTGCTTTGGCTGTGATGTAAGCTGCCGGCTACATCTCCAAGTGGACCCCTAGCCTGGGAACCTCCATATGCTTCGGGCATGGCCCTAAAAAGACAAAAGGAAAAAAAAAGTCCTAAAATACATTATACACATGCAAACTTTTAACCCTCAGATTTGAAATATTTTTATTCTGAGCTCAGAGGGACGTTGGTTAAAGAATTTTTTGCCAGAATAGATATGAAGCAAAGTATGTCACTGGTCATGTACCATGGTCCAGATCACTAGGACTCAACAGGAATCAGGCTGTAACCCTTGTGCTTACATTTACCCCACTGTACTGAAACCATCTATCCCCAGGTTCTGTCTTTCCCAATAGACTATAAGTTCCTCAAGGGCAAGAAACCAATGTTAATTCTCTTTGTATTCTCAGTGCCCAACACAGTGCTTGGCTCAGGCTGTTAAACAGGTATTCAATCAGTGTTTAAGTGGACTGGATTGTGTGTCCAGAAACCTAATTTGCACTCTGATGCTGCCACCAACCTCATGTTTGCAGATCAAACCCAAACTCCCACTCCCTCCATCTATAAAGGAAGATACACACACAAAAAAAATCTTTGTGCTGGACCCGAGGCTGTGGAGCCAGCTAAAAGTATACGTGGTATCTGTAAGTGCATTCAACAAATGAAATCAGTTACAGTAATTTCACACCTTGTCTGCCTCTGCCTCAGAAAACCAGGCAGGTTGAATACGCCAGCTTAGGTGTCAATGTGCCACACTTCAGACACTTTATAAATGGTCTCCTCACATCGCCCTCTGCCCAAATGTTACTGCCTCAAAGAGGTCTTCTCCCACTACCCTTTTAAAATAAGTCCTCTGATTAGGATTACCCAAGGGGACACTGAGGAGGGGCGGGGAAGGAGGAATAAATTGGGAGGACTGGATTAAATATACACACTACTATGTACAAAATAGTGCAGGGAAGTTTACTTGATGTCCTGTAATAACCTGTGTGTGGGGGGGTGGATATATGTATGTGTATAACTGATCCGCTTTACTGCAAACATGACACTAATACAACATTATAAATCAACTATACCCCAATAAGATTTTTTTAATTTTTGGAGTTCCCATTGTGGCTCAGTGGAAACAAATCTGACTAGCATCCATGAGGGCACAGGTTCGATCCCTGGCCTCACTCAGTGGGTTAAGGATCCGGAGTTGTCATGAACTGTGGCATAGGTCGCAGAGGCAGCTCAGATCCTGAGTTGCTATGGCTGCAGTGTGGGCCAGCTGCTAAAGCCGATTTGACCCCTAGCCTGGGAACCTCCATTTGCCATGGGAGTGGCCATAAAAAGAACAAAAATTTTTTTAATTTTTTAAAAAACAAAACCAAAACAAAATAAGTCCCCTTGGTGCTCTCTGTAAGTTACCCTATCTTTCTGATACCACAAGTCCATTTCTGGAAGTATGTGAACGTACACATTTATTTCCCCTAGAATGGGAGCTCCATGTGGACAGCGGCTCTGTGTGTGTGTGTGTGTGTGTGTGTGTGTGTGTGTGTGTGTGTGTGTGTGTTGCCATCTTCCCTTAACCTAGAGTTACAGGTACTTGAAAAACAGTTGTTGAATGAATGGATAGGTGATAGTCACCAACAGCAAGTATTTATAAGGGCTTGGTTTTATTTTCAAGTATCTTGAATGAAAACCATATCAGCATTAACACATAAGTAATTTAGTGAGGCAAGCAATGACCTCCACATCTGACAGGTATTAAGAGAAATGAAGCATAGTATTATTTCCAAATGGAAGACCCCCAATGATTGGAATGGCACTGCAGGTTATTGGGTGTATGGCTTCACCACGTTAATAACATATGAGGAGAAAAGACAGGTATGGGATTCAGTATTCCAGGCTAATGAAACCACAATGTAGTCATAGATAACCAGCAATAGGGACATAGTGATCTTTGTCTCAGTTAATAAAGCATTGTCGGGGGTATGTGTATGTCTGTCAAATGTTGATGTTCAACATTTTCAGAAAAGTGAGGGTTTCCCTGCTGTGTAGCACGGGGAACTATATCTAGTCACTTATGATATAGCATGAGAATGTGAGAAAAAAGAAACTACACATGTATGTGTAACTGGGATACCATGCTATACAGTAGAAAATTGACAGAACACTGTAAATCAATCAGCTATAATGAAAAAAAATCATTATATATAAAAAAATTTTTTAAGTGAATGTTTCTAGGATTTTGTTCATTGGGTTTTATATACACTAGGCACTCAATAACTATTTATTGACTCAATTTGATTGATCTCATTTAAAATATGCTTTGAAAATGTTAACAAGAGTAATGCCCCATGGAACAACTTTTTATGCATCCATGAAAAAAATCTGAATTTACTCTAAGGAATTAAAATTGCAAACTAAATTAATTCTTAAAAAGATTTATATGACTAAATTTTGATTTCTCAAATGGCACCTTTTCAAATCCAATCTAAAATGTCTAGTGTGTTTTAATCTAATATAATCCAATAAGCTTTAATAAGCAAAGTTGTTCCCACTAGAACCAAAACCCAGCTATTCCCTTTTTGTAAACTTCTGTGTAAAGCAATAGGCTAAACTAATTTTTTCTGAATTTTTTTATATTTAATCAACAATATCATTGCCAAAGAAAACCACTTTTCAGAAGTCTCTCTATCCTGGTTTATAACTTATAATCAAAAACTGGAATTTTGCATTTGATGGGCTTTAGTGCGTAACATTATACTGTCATATTTTTGATGCTACAGTTAAAAATAAGAGATAGTTTCCATTATAAAAGTTTTCCCAGAGCCTGCTTACCCAGTGAAAAACATTTTCCTATAAAAATGTGCTTTCCAATCATAGGTTAGAAATTGTTGTGGGTAATTTTTAAAAACATCAAAAAAATTTTTGATTGGCTTCAGATAACTTTCTGTGTTTATGTAGTCACATCAGTTGGCTTAAACTGTATATATGAGATAGGGCAGTGTGATTAAAAAAAAAAAAAAAGTCCATGCAAACAAAGAAATCACAATTTAAAAACAAAAATTTGAGATTTAAAACCCTGACAACTTACTTGTCCTTATCCAGTGAGAGGTATATGAATTTATTTCAGCTACAGCCTGTTCTGAGCAGCAGGAAAAAATGGAATGGGGTATAAATATCGTGTCCAGAACAATCCAAGAAGCTTGAAATATCACTGATGTATCACAGAGGATCTTACAAAGATGTACCTTAGCTCCAGGCTCTTGGACCTCCAGGGGGTAAAGATGCTTGGAAATCTGATCTGTCCTAATGGGCTGAGGAAACCCTCCATGACCTTCCCAAAGCCCCACTGTGTCTGTGGCTCAGAGGCCCACACACTTCACCCTGAACCGTGAGCTTCCTTTAATTGTACACTTCACTTTCATTTTCCCTTAGAGTCCTGGTTTGGGAACCTTCTCTGTCCTGTTCTGAAAACTGGAAACTACCCAAATGTCATCCATAGGAGACTGGTTCAGTAAAATATGTCACATTCGAACAGTGGAAGATCTGCTGCATTTAAAAGAATGGGTAAGATTGATACATATTGACAGAGGAAGGGTCCAAGGTAAATTATTAAGCTGTAAAAAAAGAAAAAGCAAGTTGCTGTAAAAGGTTATACATTTATAAAGATGTATGTGCTAATAGATGCGTGGGGCAGGGGGGAACTGCAGAATTTTACACTAAACGATGGATGATGGATAGTAGTCATCTGCAGGCAGTGTGACAAAAGAGGGTGGACTACAAAGAACTTTTGTTTTCTATGTGGTTATTCTTGCCATGTTTAAATTAATAGAACAAGAATAAATGTAATCAGAAAAAAACAATTTCTAAGATAATGAAAGTATTGTTAAAGACTTTATGACATAATATAACAAACATACTAGGGTATAAAAAGTCTGGTTCACATGCATGAATGCTTATCTATAGCTAGAATTTAGAAGTCTATGAACAGCTGAAATTATATGAAAATTTTTATGTAACACAACATTGTAAATCAATTATACTTTAATAAGATTTTTTTAACTTTTATGCATATTTTCATTTTCTGGAGATGTCATACATTTTATCAGGTTTCTGAGACCCAAACAAGGTCACAAATCATGACCTGACCAGAAACCAAGATAGGTGCTCCATTCCTCCATTTTTATTATCATTTTATCATGAAACATTTTATTACTCCTTAATTTCATAGTTCCTGCCAAAGGCAAAGTCTATTATCAGTCCCAAAGTATAAAATCATGATTCTTAATCTCTGCCCTCATTTAAAAGGGTCCCAATGCTTTAAAAGCAGTTCTAAGAGCAAGATAAAAAGATCACACCAGGAGTTCCTGCTGTGATACAGTGGGTTAAGAATCTGACTGCAGAGGCTCTGGCTGCTGCAGAGGTGTAGGTTTGATCCCCAGCCCGATGCAGTGAGTTAAAGGATCCCATGTTGCCGCAGCTGCTGCTCAGATTCAGTTCCTGGCCCAGGAACTTCCATATGCCTTGGGTTCAGCCATAAAAGGAAAAAAAAAAATAAAGTCTTACCAGACTGGTCTTAGAGGAAAGAACTTCTAACAGGAACTGAAACCCTGCAATCTTTCAGGGCTTGAGGACAGTTGTCCAAAGCATAAATAGCCCTGTTTTCTCCATAGAGATGACAGATTTGTGAAATGGTAGGTGGTAGAGTTGAGTGTGGGGATTCAGGGGGAGGAAGACATGTAGCTGCATTTGAATTAAGGAGGCCTCATTGGATGGGTGGGATTAATTTGATCAGTTAAATAAGATTTAATGTAACATCATTTTGTCAGCTTTAAATTAAAAGACCCTTTCATTATAAATGTACATTAAAATAGCGAAATTCTTGTTGCTATGCTAAATATTAGTACTGCCTAAATTAGAGTTCGAATTTATGTAACAACTTGGCTTCTGATGACCTACGTGAAGCTGACTACCCCTAAATTCCTGAGTTATATGAACCCACAAACTATTTCACTATCTCTACCTCAGTTCCACTGATAATTTCCAGAATCAGGTCCAGTACACAGTTTCCATAAACCTTAAGATCAAGTGTAGATCAATAACAATTTATAACTTAAGTGAGGAGCCATGGGTTATACCTGCACTGGCAAAATGAGGAGCATTATTGGTGAAAATTAGAAATAATACTCTACTTTCCAAATGTGCTTTCCAGGTGGTTTATCACTGTCAAAATAGGCCAGTTGTGGATTTAGTATGCAATTAAAGTGTCAGATATCCCAGAGTTCTAGGGCTGACATTACCTGACTATGCAGGTTTTACAGGCAAAGAAATTGAAGGGGTTCACATAATCCACCAAAGCCCATTGCTAACCACCATCACCTAATCGTACTGATATCTACCATATGCAAAGCACAGAACCAGGCACTGTACAGAAGAGAAATGGACCCCCCCCCACCCAGAAGTTTTACAGTTTAGATAGAAAAATAAGATACATTTAGTGAAGACAAGGAATTTATAACAAAATGTCCAAACGATGCTAAGTAAAAATACTTCCAGAGTTCCCATTGTGTCTCAGCAGAAACAAATTCAACCAGTAACCATGAGGTTGCAAGTTCAATCCCCGGCCTTGCTCAGCGGGTTAAGGATCCGGCATTGCTGTGAGCTGTGGTGTAGGTCACAGACTCGGTTCAGATGCTACATTGCTGTGGCTGTGGTGTAGGCCAGCAGCTACAGCTCCCATTCGACCCCTAGCCTGGAAACCTCCATATGCCTCAGGTGCGGCCCTAGAAAAACAAATAATAATAGCAATAATTCTATACTATTGTAATGAAAACACTTAGAGAAATCATGTCTCCAGGAGTGATGGGGATGAACCTCCTGAAGAAGGAAGGGTTTAAATTAAATCTTAAAGGAGGACTTAGATGCAGATGGTCAAAGTACAGTATGGGTAGCTTTACAGACTATGGCAACATTGTGGCCAAAGATTGAAAGATGGAAACACAAGCTAGGCTGACATGAGAGCCAGAGAATCAGAATGATTAAACAAGTCAGGATGAAGGGACTAACTTGGATAGGGAAACAATAAGCCTGAAAATGTTATAAAATTGAGCTCTAACTATAGGTAAGGTGTTTTCAATGCATTAGTTCCTCAAATACTTACATGAAGTAAGTCTATAATTAAGGAAACTGTGGCACAGAAAGATCAAGTGACTTGCCTTCATTTTACCCAGCTAGCAAATGGTGGAGTCAGGATTTTAACCCAGGTCTACCTAACTCAGAACCTCAGCTCACAATCCCCATCTGACTCAAGAGTGAGAGGTCCTCAAAGGCCAGACTAAAAAAAAAAAATCTGGGTTTCAGTGTCAGGTGTAAAAACTGGGAGCTAGATATCTCAAAACCCACTGATCTTGTTTATAAGTGTAGTCCTTTACTATTCTACAAGCATTGCTTTATCTGATGATTTTTTCCAACAATGTTAACTGAAAGCAACAAGTATTTATTGACCAGTCCTTTGACTATAGTACTGATTTAGACATTAAGAGTTCTTAGTCCAAACTTTACTGGGAGAATCTGTTGTGACGGTATTCCATCACCAAAGTATGCCCTTTTAGTCCCCAATATTTAATTTTACCTGTTATTTACCCAGCACTTCTGCTATAAATATAAATCGTGGCAATAAACAGAATAATGTATGTTTATTTTCAGATGTTCCCTGAACATATATATAACTTTCCTGCCAGGAGAACCAATCTGGTCAAATAATATGGCCATCCCTTAAAAACAAATTTCTCCATCTTAGGTTTATGTCTTAAAAATCAGCTGGGTTCTTCATTTACGGATGTACAGGACAGGACATCTGGACCTTCCTAGGGGGCAAGGGTGAAGTCTTCCTCTGTTACACCCACAGTAGCCAAAAGACTTCTTCTCCCACTGTGGAAAACCTCAGAAAACTGTCTCCTAATGATTTAATGCCCAACCTCTAGTCCACAAATCAAAGAGTTGGGCTGAGTGAGAAATAAGGAAGAATGGCGGCCAGTGGCTATGAAGTGGGGAGTGAATGTTTCGGTTTATTTTCTTAAGCCAATTAATGATGAAGCAGCATGCAGGGAAAGAAAGACACAACATGGCCGTGAAAGACTTTTTTTCCAGATAAATGGCCAGATATCAGATTCTGTGATAAGTACTTCCACCTATCAAAACACACACGTACACACATTAACTTTGGGGTGGAGGAGGAAGATACAGATCTTAAAAATACAAGGTAATATTCAGGAAGCCTTGTGGAGAGCATAAAATGTTGGAAATTTGAAGGACCTTTGGAAATTATCAGAATCCAGACATGGCAAAACCAGGGTCCATGAACTATACATGACAGACAGATGTGTTTGGTTGGGCTTGCAGAATGTTGATTATTGTTTAAATAGAGTCAACATTTTAAAGTAGAGAAAATTCAAAGAACAATCTGAATATGTGGATTCTTTTAAAAACTGGAAGACTTAGAGAGTTCCCTGGTGGCCTAAAAGTGAAAAGATCCAAAGTTGTCACTGCAGTGGCTCAGGTTATTGCTAGGACTCAGGGTCGATCCCTGGCCCAAGAACTTCCACATGCCACAGGTGTGGCCAATAAATAAATAAATTTTTTTTAAAAAAGGAAAAGCCAGCAGCATTAGACCCTGTTTCCCAAATGGCAGCAGTGAGCTGGAACTAACAGCTTCTACCTTTATAGAAGGCCTGAACTCCCAGCTTGCTACAGTCCCCACTACTGCCTCTTATTCTGGAGTACAAAAGCTGGGTGTCAAATTTTAATAAAAATAAGAGACCTTAGTGCTCATACTCCCCTTGTCTCACTCATTTGTTGTACCTGCCAATTCCTGTAGGCATTTGAGTTTACAAGCTCTGCTCTATTCCAATCCCCTCATGTACAGAAAAGCAACTCAGCTAGAGTAAAATGACTTACAAAACTCCTTCCCATAAAAGTAAAATTTCCAGGAGTTCCTGCTGTGGCACAACAGGATCAGCATCTTGGAAGCACTGAGACACAGGTTCAGTCCCCAACCCAGCACAGTGCATTAAGGATCCAGCATTGCCACAGCTGCATAGGTCGCAAGCATGGCTCAGATCTGATCCCTGGCCCAGGAACTCCATATCGCGCTGGCCAAAAAAAGACAAAAGTAAAATTTCAGGACGTAAGGTATCAAGACAACTGGAGGGTATGCACAACTAAATTTAGGCTGTATGCATACCATGCCAACACCTCTGGAGAAAAGCTGAAATCACAGTCATTTTATTCATGCAGTGTCCTTACTCTCCCTCAAAATAGGGCAAAAGAAGATTCTCAAGTTTTCAGAATAAATGTTCTACCTAGTTTGGCTTGGTGTAGACAGTTTTGAGGTGCCCAAATTTTAAATATAACTTCCATTTATCCTGAGAGCATAATTTATGAGGAGACATACAAAATGCTTACTATATACATGCAAATACTTCTAAAAATGAGACTGGATAAAAACAAATGGGGAGGAGGGGAGGATATCCAAAAACCTCCTCTTCAGAAAATGTAACTGATCTATCAGAAGGGAAGAGACAGATTTTTTGAGCGATCCCTTGTGACTGAGGTCCTCTGTATACATTTACTCCATTTAACCCTTACTACAGCCCAAGAAGAGTGGTCTGATTACTATTACTTTACAAGGAAAGATATAGGAGCTAACTGGCATTCCATAACTTGAAGGTGACCTGGCTGTTCAGGCAGGGACCACACCCAGATTGAAACTCTGATGAACATGTTTGTAATGTTCTTGAGCAGGAAATGTGGCTGGTTCCTGCTCATCAATATTTGTGTTGTTAAGCCTGTCTGTCACCAAAGCCCACCAAGTGCTACACAGCTATAAAGACTTTCATAATTTGAACCACCTTAACATCCACAATTGATTCCTTGAAGCAGGTTCTTGAACAAAGTTAAGAAAGCTGTGGACCCTCCTGTTACATAGGCAGTGATCCCTAGGCAGGTGTTACTACAGGAATTAATAAAAATCTCTTCTACTCTAAATAAAAATTTCCCTTAGAATTGTTTTGAAAGTTAGTAGTCAAGGATTTGGCTGAATATACAAGCCAAAAACAGCATGTTTGCTAATGAATAAGAATAATAACTAAAATCAAAATAAGAAGTAATTCAAGAATGAAAAGTCAGGAATTTGATTAAAAATTCACTTTTTTTCTATAATGAAACAGTCCTTTAACCACAAAACAGCTTTTATAATAATGCAGAAGAGTATGGTTCCAAGTAAAACACTCCCCCATTTTAATCATGCCTATTATTTTTGAAAATGAAAATGGCTGAGGTCATTGTAATCTATTTTGGGGTTTGCACAGTTTGGTGGTATTTTTTTTCTTGGCTTTGAGCTCTCCATGTTACCAGCTAAATGTTAAAGGTTTTGCTATGTGCCCTTTCAAATCCCATTTTTTTTTAATAATGTTGTCCTTTATACACATAAATTAGAGTGAATTCCACTTTCTTTCCTAACAACTCCAGATGGGGTCCACACTTTCAAGAGGACTAGAACTTGCCTTGTTTTTTAATTAAGTGTGTACCTCTTAGAGCAAATATGTTTGTATCTTCATTAAAATGCTGTGGACATTCAAATGCTGAGAGATTAGTAAAAACGTAGGATTCATGTGGTCCATTTCAAAATCATACTGAAATGTAAAGATAACATCTGTGTATCTAACCTTCCCAACTTAAAAGTCAGACATGGATAAAGAAAAAATGTCCAGAAACAAGACTCCATCTGGGCAGATTTCCATACCTACCAATACTTATGGACTAGGGGAGCCTACAGATATCCATTCAGGACACATCAGTGAAGCTCTGGGTCCTGTAGAACCCAGCAGGAAAAATTATCAAATATCTAAAGACAGGACAGTTACACAGTCAGGCCTCCCTTTAGATGTGATTAATAGTGCACTGACTTTCTGAACTTAGCTTGGCTTTTTAGTACAATTCACTGCCACATCACACAGAACAGCCCAAAATGCCTCTAAATAGCACCTATCCAACCACACAGAATAGAATGTCTTTGTGAAACACACATACTGAGAAGGTCTGCCTGTTAAAATGCCTTTAGCTGTTTGTTTGTTTATTTAAAAAAAAAAATCAATTTGCAAAGCCAATGTAATAAGATGCTGTAGCTTTTGTGAAAGAGGTGAAATAATTTTAAACACAGACACACAATGAGTTTATTTATTTAGAAACTTGTTAAATAGAGTCTGGGAATTCAAATATTCAATGTTGACATTGTACAGAACTGGCCAGGAGCCAGAACCCAGTCTCCAGAGGGACCCATTGGACAAGGAATTCAGGCCCTTCTCTCCTCCCACTTGAGCTAAATAGGTAGAGGCCATTAGTTATACCCACAGCAATATCTGAACCGCACTCAAATAAGCTGCCCTCGCCAGGGCACTTCAAAGGAGGGTAAGTGTGTTTAGCTTTTTAGTGCTGAACTAGAGCAATATGTCACACTTTTGAAAGAGTTTTGTAAACAGTTTCTTCCTTATGTAGAAACCTCTCTGAAGTTTCTTGTATGGCATGTAAGCAAAGGTAATTAACAAGGATTACACTTTTTTTCATTTACTAGGAAAAAAAAAAAAAAAGTAATACCCCTCTGTGTGCAAAAGAGGGATTTGGAAGAAGAAACACTGCTTCTCTCCTCCTTTCTTCCCTCTCTTGTTTTGTTCCATTTGTTTGCCTCTTTTTTATCCTTTTCCTCACACTTGTTCTATTACCCAGCCAATTTCCTTGAGAATTCCCTGGTAAACTCAGAGGACAGAAGAGTGGGAAGGGGAAAATCTAATTCTAGAAAGAGGACTGTGGCAAACAGAGTGGGGAGGGAACTAATGATTCACATTGGGCTGCCCAGCCCAAAAGAAAAGCAGATCTCACTCATCATTGTAGAAAGTCTAGAGTCTCAGCTTCCAGCCCAGGAAGGGTTAACCATCCCTCTAAAAAAATGTGCCTGGTATCCTCTCCTCTTGCCCTACCGCCTCTCTCCCCTGTCCCACTGGGGCTAGGAAGAGGCCTGCCCTGCTAGGAAGAGTGAATGAGAGAGTGAGTGCCCCCGCCCCGCGGCGCTGGACTTGAGTGGTCCTGAACCCCTCTGAGTTGTGTGTGAGGGCGAATGTGTGCATGTGTTGTACACGGTTAGTGCAATCCTAGCTCTGAGAGAAGCAGCGCCAAGCGCCAGCAAGAAGCACCTCTGAGGTTGAAAAGGGGAGACACTTTCTGGCCTAAGCTTGAGAGCCAGAAGCTGAGCAGCTGGAGGAGGGAGGTGTGGGGTTGGGGGCCGCCCTGGGTGAGCTGCTGCCTGCCTGCCTTCTGTCTTGGGCTCCACCCCACAAGCCTCACCAAGGCTGCATTTGAAATGAGGGGTGGGAGGGTGTCCCCAGTGCTTAGGAAAAGGGCTCTGCCAGGCACGGAGTACCTTGGGAAAAGGGTAAGAGCCATTGGCCAGAAGATGACAAGTTTCGCAGCTTCAAGGCCAGGTTCCAGCAGAGCCAACAGGAGGAGTTTGGGGAGAGAGGAGATTGAGCCAGGCCTGCCGAGGGCAACAAGTCGGTGCTCTCTTGCCCTCCTTTGCTCTCCTTGCCCAGGAGGACAGAGCCAGGAGTCCCCAGCCATGGCCTTCCTGCCACAGGCCACCGCCTGCAGCCTCAAATAACCTGGCCCCAACTTGAAAAAAATGAAATAAACTCCCAAACGACAAGATGTTTAAAGAAAAACTACTTCCAGAATTACTACCTTTAACTTTTTTAAAAAGGAGAAAGCAAAAACGTCGTGGAGTGAGTGACACGTTAATTTCTATTCGATAAGCGTACTACGTGTTGAATGTCTGTCTGCGGAGGAGGCCTCTCCCGGGTAGTAAGGAGAGGCCTCGGCCCAGAAAGCCTGAAAGCTGGGCTACCCCACAAAAGACACACTCGAGCATGCTTATACACACACTGGCACATGCACCGGCACCCAGATATGCGACTCCTCAGCCCCTACAAATAAAAACCTGAAAAAGTAGACTTTTTCCCCCAGCCTTCCTACCTCTGTAGCTAATGAACTGTCTCCTTCCACAGTGTAGGGCGGGGGAGATGAAAAGCATTATTAACCTTCCCCTAAACACCAGTTTTGTGTTTTTTTTTTTCTCAGCGAAACACATCGAAATGCAGCAGGAAGACTGTGCTCCAAGTGCCAAATGCAATAAAGAAGCCCTAAGCCAGGGTAATGGTCAAGTAATGGCAAATAAACCGCCTTCCTAAAAAGGGCCTCTGCCTCTGCCCGGCAAGAGTTTTTTGGGCTTTTTTTGTTTTTTTGTTTTGTTTTGTTTTGTTTGTTTTTTTCTCCTCCTCAAAAGCAATCTGAAATAAACAAATAAAATACGTGCTTTAAACAAAGCTCTGTGTTTAAATCTGGGGTGTTGTGTTTGATTTTTATTAAGGATGAAAGAAAACGCAAGTAGATGGGCACACGGGCAGCGGAGGCTGGAGCCTGGGCTTGCGGTTTCCTTGCTATCTTAGGTATTGGGCCGCGAAGGTGAGGAGTTTAGGAATGGTCGTCATCTACCTTACCTACTTCAGGGCCTCTTTTTAAACAGAGATCAAGTGTACAAGTAACAAGTGCCTCCCTTGAAGGGGTCTTGCTAATCGTATCGCCTTCTGGGTCTTTACGAGACTTCTGCGGGGCCCGGTAGCTAAGGGGGGTTATTCGTTGCAACTCCTTCATTGCTGTGATTGAAACCCTGTCTTCATTGCCGTGATTGAAACCCTGCCGGGTGTCACTTTAGGGAAGTGGGGGGGGGGGGTGTTCCTTCGGTGTTTCGGTGGGCAGACCCAGCTTCACTTTTCCCCATCACCAGGAAAAAAAAAAAAAAAAAAAAAAAAACAGTTGCAACTGGCATTTCTGGCACGGCCCAGGTGCTATCCTAGCCGCCCAAGAAAACGGCTGGGACTCCTCACGGCGCTGCCAGAGCCTGCTTGGCTTTTAGTTTTCTTTTCTTAAAGGTGAGAATAAAAGCCAACGGCTTTAGACAGTACAAATGTCAACCTTCTTGGTTTTCCCTTCTTTATTTTTTTTAATGAAATGGCTTATTCCTCCCAAATGATGTGCAACGAATTTATCGGGTTTAACTATTATATAAAATAACAAGCCCTATAAGTTGAGGAGTAGGCTGTGAATTCATTCTGAGTTTAGCTTCAGCGGGTACTTTCAGGGGCTATAGTCCCTGGTTTGGGTCCATGGAATCCTGTACCATAGCCAAGATCGTGACAGGACTTGGCCACCAAAGAAATTTACAAGATACACAAAGAATAACAATCAATAGTAAAAACAACTGTTTCTAAGTTATTTGATTCCATTGCAATGTTTACTTTTGCAACGGGAAAGGTAGGTTTGTTTTTTAAATTATGCTGGTCACACTGCCTCTTCCTGACCCAGAAAAAGAAAGAAACCGGTGCAGACACAGCCTCGTCGGATTGCGCAGCAGGGGTCAAGGACTATCTCCGCCCTGCTCTAGGAAACAGGCACTACGCGGAGGGGGCGGGGGGAGGAAATAGCGCTTTAAAAATACAAAAATCCTGAGTTTTAATATGATTTCCTTTATTACCCAGATTGTAACTGAAGAAGTGCACAAAGCAGCGGTCCTAAGAAAGGCTACCGCGGTGGCAACAACTGAACCAGCGCGAGCGGGAACCTGAGGCTTAGCAAGAAAAGTTTGTAAGAGTTTGTATCTAGTTATCACAAAGCCGCAGTGGCATCCTTAGAGACAAAATAAATGGGTCTCCCACTGGATGAATGACAAGAACTATCATCAGATCGGAAACCAGGCTCGGTTTCTGGACGTTGAGTGTTTTGTGCGTGCGGGAATATTTTAATATACGACAGCGTACAATTTAGCAATTAAAATAGTTGGGGAAAGTTGCTCAAGAAAATTCCAAGGGTTTTGTGTTCTGCTTTCACTTCAGCGGATACCAGGCAATGAGGCGCGCAAAGCGTTCGGCTTTCATTTCACAACTTAGGCAGAGTTTGAAATTGTCTCTCCGACCCCCGCCCCACCCCCCAAACACACACACACACGCACGCGCGCGCGCGCCTAATCTTCAGTTGGAATTGAAGCCCCCAGACTTCCAAGCATATGTACATGTATTCTTCCTCAAATGAAAATAAAGACATCGGCCTCATTTAAAAGCAAACAGGAAAAACAGGAGTACCACTGGCGCACTTTGGCACTGTCTCAGCTAAGCGAAATGAACAATATCCGAAAGAGAAATAAATGGACTGATGACCCAAGAGCACTATATACAGGTTGATCCTTGAGGCCAGAGTGAAAGGAAAAGTACTTGGGAGTGAGGGAGTGCTTGGGTGAGGACTGGGCGAAGCACTGGAAAGACGCCTTACGATGACAGCATCTCACAGGGCTAGACCTCAGAGTCTCACCGCCAAAGAAACCAAGCCCGCCAAGGTGCCGCTGTCCTCCCGCGCGGCTGCGGCGGAGACACCAGAGGTTGGAAGGAGTGAGGCATACTTGGTTTTAATATGCAGGAGTGCGGAAGACTGGGGAGTTCACTGGGAAGAAGCATCCCATCCACCCCCATCTCTCCTTTCTCTGGTCCAAAAGCAAAACAATTAGAGAGTTCTGTTTTCTGCGAGGAGGAGAACAAACGGCAGCCGGTCCCTTTCTGAGGCTGCTCCAGGCCCGCATGCTGACACCTTGCGGAGGAGAGCTTCCTACTGCTCAGGATTGCCCCGGGTCTCGGCACCTCTGAGTACCCTTAGATTCGAGGTAGATGCATTTGGACAAACCCAGTCCCGTCGCCTACAGTCCGGGCTGAGACTCTTGCCTTCTCGGACAGTACCGGCCCCGCGGACAACGCAGTGCGAAGTTACCGAACATTGAAGCGAGCAAAGTGGGGGATGGGAGTCCCACCCGCCCCGAACTCAATCGCCCTCGTCCCGCGTGACCTAGGCCGCTCCACGCCGGCAGGCAGAGGGCGCCGGGGAGGGTTAGTGACTCGAGACCCTGGCTGCAACCAGAAGCAGGTCGGCAGGCTTCGCCGTACCCTCTCGGCTGCCCAGGGAGCCCGCAGCCCGCCCCCTGCGGGTCACTCGGCGCCCAGCCAGCCTGAAGCTATAGGGCCGAAGCGCGCCGTTTCGGCCCCCTTCTCCTCGGCCGCCGTCGCCTCTGGCTACGCGCCCTCTACTCCCCGCTCAGCAGGCGCTCCCAGGGCCTCTTCTCTCCCCACCTGCCCGCGGCTTTGCAGAGCCGGTAGCTCGGCTCTGCCCGCGACCCCCCCCCCAACACACACACACACACACACACACACACACACACACAGCGACTACAGCCTCCACCCTCGTCTCCCCCACTCCCCACCCCAGCCCTCCCGCCGCGCCGCGCACGCCAGAGAGCACGGCCGAGCGCACAGCGCCCACTACCGCAACCGCCGCTCGGCGCAGCCCGCCAGCCCGCGCAACTTCCAGCGGCCGCCTCGCAACTTTTCCCAACTCCACCACTGCTGCCCGCCGCCGCCGCCGCCGCCGCCGCCGCCACTGTGGCTCCCTCCGAGCCTGCCACCCACCCCAGACCCCGAACACAAACCGAGGCGCGAAAAGGCTCCAGTCCCCAGCCCGCGCCGCCCCCCCCCCGCTGCTCCCCCTCCCACACCCGGGACTAGCTGGTTGGCCAGAGGCAACTCTCCTCCGCCTGGGGGGAAGGGGAGGGGAGGGGGAGACTCTTGCATCTCCTCTCCCCCACCCCCACCCCACCCCTTCCCGCTCGCTCTTGCGCTCTCTCCTCCCTCCCACAAGGTCTTTGCTGCCCCCACCCCCACCCCCACCCCGGGGTTGCCACAGCTGGTCAGTGCTGCGGGCTTGAGGGCTGCCCCGGCTCCTCTGGCGCCCAAACAAGGAGCCAGAGCGCGGGCGGCCGGGCGTGGAGGCTGGGACCGGCAGGTTGCTGGGTCTGCGCTGCGCCTGCCCTCCACCCGGGGCCCCGACACGAGAGGAAGCCCCGCGCTCCCTCCCGGAGCGCTGGAGACAGATATGCAAGATGGCAGAGAGGGGGAAAGCCAATAGAAAAGGGATATTGCACCTACTTGTGGCCAGTTTCCTTGCCCTGCCTTTGGATCTCATGCTGTGCCCAGTCCTGCAGCCGCTGGTGTGTGGTTGGGGTTTTTTTTTCTTGGATCTTTTCCTTCTTTTGCTCTCTCGCTCCCTCCCTCTCGTGTCTCTCTCTCTCTCTCTCTCTCTCTCTCACACACGCACACACACACACACACACTTACACACTCACTCTCTGTCTTCCCCTCTTTCACTCTCTCTCCCTCCCTCTCTCCCTTTCTCAATCCACACTCGCTATCTCTCCAGCATTGTCAGTTTGGACACCTTCGCACATGCGCGCTAGACGCCCCTCCAACATCTCAGCGCCGCCAAAAAAAGTTTGGAGCGATTTATCACTTTGATTTGGAGATCTTGTCAGATGGCAATCGCTGAGGAGGCGGAGAAAGGGAGCCACGGGGAGGGCGACGGGGGGCGGGGAGCGAGCTCAGTGAGTCAGAAGGGAGCAGACATCTCGCCCCCCCCTCCCCCAAAAAGGAACGCGAAGACTCGGGCAGAGGATTGATTTCGTATTGGAATCACCCATAAGCCTGTACCATTACTATTATTTTTTCCCACCATAAATTGAAGGAAATTTTCTATTCTGTCCTTGGGGGAAAGCAAGAAGTGGGGGGGAGGGGAGAGGGCTTTTAAAAATCTTTCCCACACTAAAGAACTAGAAGGACCGGACTCCTCGGGCGAACGATCCAGGAGAAAGTGAGAATCATCCTGAACATCGGGAATCTGCTGCCGCTGCTACTGCTGCTGAAGCTATTTCGGCTTCTGCTTTCAGAGTTGAAAGCTGAATAAATAACTGTTTCTTTCTTGATTTTAGGTATAATGCCAATTCTTTCTGCCATCCTTGGGACATATCAGTTGGTCTTTTCCTACCAAGTAGTGATAATGACCTTTGGCTCCCAGGTCCGAGAAGGCTTGGGCGTTTGACAACCAAGACCTCCTGTCTTCTCTGAGGTCGGCTGTCACCTTCCGGCCTCCCATACCGCTGCGGAGTAGCCTCCTGCAGCAGTTCAGCCTGCCTGCCATTTCACTCACTCGCTTAAACCCACGACCTCCCGGGTTATAGGAAGGAGGTGTGGGAGGGATTTCCCCCTACCTCTTAAAAAATAGATTGTTGAAATTTGCTTTAATTACAGGATTTACCAATGAAGTAGGCATGCAGAAATGGGGACCTCTTAAAAGGAACTAGCTGTGTTCAAGGTATGAATCAATTCCAACTACTATGGATTTTCTCTTGGTACAACCTCCTTGCATTAAACAGTTTTGTTCAATACCCTCTGTGAGCTATTTATGTCCCCATTATCTGTTGCAAATCCTGCCAAACACCATAAAAGAAAATTACAATCTTTTTGTCTCTGTGCTGCAACAGTACATCCTTGATGTTCAAGTTAAAGGAGAGAAAAGAATAGCAGGTCCTGGGCATGAATTTGGCAAAGGCAGAGAAGGATAAGGAAGATAACTGAGAATCCCCAGTTGTACCTGTTGTCATTTATTGTCAAAACTAGGACTGGGGATGTGAGTGAGCAAATAGCAAGGTTCAATTCCAAAGAATAGTGGCTCACAAATATCTTTATTACAGGAAATTAAAGTTCAAAAGATTCACCTTGGCAAGGATGCCCACCACTTCTCTTTCTCTGTGTAATTCCAGGGGCATTTGGCTCTAAGTTACAGGTCCCTGGAGAACCAAACTACAGGTCCCAAGGGAGACAGATGTGTAATGCTGAATTGTGAGGAAGGGAAGTGGGGAGGCAGAGGAAAGCAAAGGAAGGAATTACACAGAGCAGGAGTAAAAACAACTTCAAAAGAGAGGGTTCTGGTGCCCGTACACATGGGCACCAGAGAACTCTATCATCACCTCTGGACTAAAGAGGGAAAGGGGGGGAGGGGGACCCAATCCTTCTACAATTTCTGTTGCCCTATGTGTACAAGTGGTGTGTGCTTATACATTTGATGGGTGCAACAGCACAGGCACTTCAACAATTTGAATTTAGGTGCCCAGGGTCTGTGATTGTGAGTTCACTAACTCTTCTTGGTTTAAATGAAGGCATACCTCTGACCAGTAAATGTTCTCAGAGGAAAAAGAGAAATGGTGATTGGAGAGCTTTCACCAAGGGAATGAAATCTATAGGGAGAAACACACTAGACTGGCCGGCCAGAAGTTCATAGGAGCTGCTTTAGATCAGTTTAAGGGAATCTCTGGGCACTCTCTCCAAGGACACATGGGCAGCGCCAAGGATCAAGCCCTTTCCAGCTATGGGAACCTAAAGGTTCTTGACCCCCCAGGAGAGGAGGTGGAGTCCACTGAGGACCGAAGAACATCCAGGACTAGAGGAGGCTCTGCCTGGGACTTTTCACTTCATCTCACTCCGGGGAGTTTAAAAAATAAATAAAATGTGTTACCGACTTTCCTAAGACTTTTCTACTTGATTCCTTTCATCTCATCCCCAGGGGTTCTATATCCGGGTCCCATTGCAGAGAGGAGGTTAAGAGGAGTGCAGAGTAATTTTCTAGGAGATGAACGAACCACGGAATCAAACCTAAGATTCAATAAAAGACCCACGCGTGAAGCTGCAGTGGTCGTTTCTACTGAGAAAATATAAACCACGTGGCCGCCCAGGGGGTGGGGCAGGGGCTGCGAGGGGAGATGGTGGTGGTGGGGATATGGAAGACTAAAGAAAATCAAAGCTGATGCCCCAACTTTAAAGATCTCGGTATTTAAGTTTCCTAGAGGCGCAGGGGGTGGGGAGAAAGAAGCGCGGCTGAAGCCCCCTCCCCTTCAGAGTTTTAAAATCCCTGGAGTCCCGGTCGCTTCAACGAACGAGTCTTTTGCTTGGTCTCTCCAAGGCTTTTGGGACACGAGCGAATCCAACCTATTTTAACTGAAATAACAAACACAAACTCCTCTGTGCCCTCCGGCTAAGGCACTGTGAAAAGACAAGGCATCAATCTATTTGTTGTTTAATAAAATAATTCACAAAATTATTACTTTCTTTTCAAACCCGAAAGCTGGGTTCCTTTTTCTTTCTTCTTTCTTTCCTTTCTTTCTTTCATCATTTCCTTTCCGCCCTAAGTGAGTGTTAATAAAGGAGCTAACTTGCTAGTTCAAGTGTGTTTAACCTGACGGAGCAAACGCCCAACCGCATCGGACCGCTCTCGCTGCGTGCAGCGCCGCGGCCCCAGAGCACGGACCCCGGCGGGTTCCCTACTCCCAAGTGCCTGGACCCCGTCAGTTCCACCTGTCCCAAGTCTCAGCGGTGAGACCCAAGCAGGTGGCTCTGTTCAGCAGCCCCTGGGGTTCCCGACACCCTCTGAAGTCCCGTCTAAGCTGTCGCTGGCCCAAGAGAAAAGAGGCCTCCAACAAGTTGGCGGAGTTGCCTTCGCTGCCCGCCCCCGTACCACCCGCTTTTCCCTCTCCTCCTGAAATTCGTTTCCTTAAGAGACCTTAGCATGAGTCCAACGTTCTCTCGCGTTTCCTTCCACGGAAGCGGGCATCCTGGAAGCAGTACTTCTTTGGAAATTCGATGAGTTTAGGGGCTGTTTGGATTTGCTTGTTTTATTACTGTCACTTTTTTCTTTTCGGATTTTTTTTTCTTTGTTTTAAGTAGAAGCAGGGATCTCGAGGTGTTGGAAGAAAGATGGGTCATTGAAGAGGAGGACAGGACAAGCATACCCCTTCTCCAACTTT
Organism: Phacochoerus africanus; assembly: GCF_016906955.1. Lineage (NCBI taxonomy): Eukaryota > Metazoa > Chordata > Mammalia > Artiodactyla > Suidae > Phacochoerus > Phacochoerus africanus. Next base: position 188,707,522 of record NC_062544.1, read on the forward strand.
GTTTCTTTAATTAATGCTAGAAATGGCAAAGAACCGATTTTCAGGACATTGCATTCAACAGGAAATTTTCTTTTCCTCGCATTATAATTGAACCAGCCCCACAGTATCTTTGGAAGAAAGTTTGAATTCTTTAAGGAGGTATTTCTTGGCCTATTGTCTTTGTGCAGTGAACTTTACATCTTGCCATTCAATCGCAACCTATATTCTCCTGGCTACCAGCAAGATTAATTTAATCATTGTAATGCAATTATTAATACTGTTTACCCAACGCTGGGTTTCAGGTTGGCTGTTAAGAAATTAAACTCTCACTGGGTGACCAGGGCTAGGCAGGGGTTTCTTCATGTTGAAATGAAACAGTCCTCTTTATTTAGTCTCAGAGCTCTAGCTTTCGGCCACCAGCTCAATTAGCCAAAATGGAAACAATTTTCATTCATTGCAATAACTCACTGTTCTAGAGATCGCTTTCAAAATATACACTTTATTATTATACGCTGACCTCGGTGGCGTGGAGTGGCAATAAAAGAAAGAGGCAGGGAGATCTATCTAGCCCCCTTGGGCTATAATTATTAGAAATTAATTGGGTTCAGGACCCTGGGTAGTCTAGCTAAATTAATAGCTTGTCTAGTGGTTTAAATCCGAATTTTTAGTCCACAGGAGAGAAAGAGAGAGAGCCACAGACATGAAATGCAGACCCAAGGGACGCCTGAGTTTACTTGCAAGACACTCATCTATTAAATAGTGTCCAGAATACATTTGAGTTGGGGAGAGAGGGCCCGGAGTAGGAGGGGGAGGGAACCAGAAGAAAGGAGTGAGATGGGGAGGGCGGCTGCGAGTGAGCTAAAAGGTCTCGAGTTGATTTTATTCGATTTTTCTTGTGTGCATTGTTTTCGGGAGGGGTTGCATTTAGGGGTTAAAATAAAAAATAAAGATCCCGTGTTCTCGGAGCTGTCGTGCCAGAGTAAAAGTGAAAAGGGAGCCTTAGGCAAAAGGAAATTACTGCGAGCCCGCGTGACCTTTCAGGGAGGTAATCAATCAAGTGATCAACAGGGATATTTATCATCGCTATATAGGACTACTTCGCCCTGCACGGGCGGAGGTGGGGAGGCAGAGGAGGGTGGAGACTGCGCGCGCGCGCGCACACATGCACGCACACATACATACATACATACACGCATATACACACGCACTCTCACAAAAGTTTGGACAAACCCGATAAGCCTCGAGACAGAGCATGTAGGTTTTAATAAATGTTAAGACTGTCCCGTTAGTCTGACATTCTAAGAGAAACGCACACTCATAAACTCACGCAGAGGGAAATGCGCATATCCACTATGCAGTGGATGAAAGAAGGTGTTAACCTGACACTGTCCACTGCGCTTTGCCCTGAAAATGAAGTTCTAGGTGAAATGCGCTCTGCAAGCGCGGGAGAGGAGAGAGCGCGTGGCTGTGCCCGCCGCAAAACTAGCTCGGGTTCCGAGATCTTCGCGGGAAGGAGGCGCCCCCGGCAGCAGAAAGCGTGGAGCGGCGGAGTGCCCCCTCTCCGCTGCGCGCAGTCACCAGGTCAAAGCACCCAGGCAGCCTCCTCTTCCTGCGAAATCCTGGTGTTGCCCTAGCGGCTCGGCTGGAAAGAGGCGCGCTCCGGACCAGCCTGCTCGTGCGAGCACGCGCCGAGGGGCTTCGGCGGCCGAGCGTTTTCTGCTGTTACCATCTTTACCTTGTAAAACTCGCCGTTTTGTAAATTGCATTTTCGGTCCCGGATTTCTTAGCAAATCGTTAGATTTTACAATCCTGCTCCCACCCTCTGGTCGTTCAACCCCCTCCCCAACTTCAGAAGTATACGTAAGAGAAAAGAGGGAGCGTGGTGGCTGACTTTCAATAATAATGATAATGGTATTAAATAGTCGACTTAAAATCTAGGCCCCCGAGGCCCTCGCCCAGCTCGGGGATTATAATCAGCAGTTCTTGCGAGAGAAGGTCGGGCTGATTACTAGCCCTCGAGGCTGGAAACTATTTCCCGACGGGTTTATGAAACGCAGGTTGGGGTGATGCGCGCCGCCTCCCAGGTAGCGAGCCGCCACTCCCGCGGTGTGGGAATGTGGGGCTGCGCCAGGGCCGCGCGGGTTGGCACCAGATGCGGAACTCGCACTCCCCCGCCCGTCCCTCCCGCCTCCCTCTCGGGACTTGGAAAGTCCTGGTCCCGCACAGCCTTAGTCTGCGGCGCCCCCGCCTGGCTTCCCCGGCCGCCACAGCTCTGGGTGCGCCCGCTGCATAGGGATCCAGCTGTGCACAGTAGCCGCCGGGGCTTGGGGGTGGGAAACAGCTGGAGCGCCCCAGGGAAGCGTGAGTCGGGGTGGAAAGAAACCCAGCAAGGAGGATTATGAGGCGATCAACTCCTGGAGTTGCTACTGGTTTAGGATAGGGAGGAGCAGCTTCACGGGACACAAATCTCTGCCCGTGGGCACAGGAGCTCCGGAGAGAAACTGTATTGCTGGTGTGCGATGCCCAGAGAAGTTTAGACCTCCTTGGGTCCGTTCTCCTGAACAAAGACTAACCCAGAAAAAAAAGTGTCTCTCAAAGTTAAATGTGCATGGGACACCCTCCCACCCCCCCAGGGATCTCGTTTAAAAGCAGATTCTGATTCAGGAGTCCAGAATGAGACCCAGGCAGTGTGCATTTCTAACACTCTCCAAAGTGAAGCGCGTGCTCCTCTGTGGCCCGCGGACTGTGGCCCGCGGACTTGCAACATCAGGCATTACCTGGACTTTATTAAAAACACAGAATCTCAGGTCCCAACCCAGACTAAATCAAAATCAGCATTTTAACAGGTGCTTCGCTTGAACGCTGAATTTGAAGAAGCACCGCTCTAGAATGTGCCTTGCGGGATTTTCTTTCTCCTGTCTTGGATCATGACACCTCCATGATAATTTCATTTTATTTATTTTTTTGTTGTTGTTGTTGGTTTGTTTTTTGCTTTTTAGCGCCACACCCATGGCATAAGGAGGTTCCCAGGCTAGGCGTACAATTGGAGCTATAGCTGCCGGCCTATGCCACAACACCAGATCCAAGCTGCATCTGGGACCTACACCACAGCTCACAGCAATGCCAGATCCTTAACCCACTGAGCCAGGCCAGGGATCTAACTGAAACTTCATGGTTCCTAGTCAGATTCATTTCTGCTATGCCTCAGCGGGGAACTCTAATAGTCTCATTTTAAATCTTGCTTTCTGCCTTGGTCAGGGAGGGAGGGTGGAGTGAATGAGCCTATCCCCTTAAAAGCTACCACTCCTCTGGCCCCAGACTGCCACCAGTAAGGCCTTCCTGGATCCTGCTCTGATTGGCAACACCCCCCCCCCACTTCCCTCTCATCCTCCAGAATTTTGCTGTCAAGTCTTATGACATACATTTCTCCCTCCTTACCATAGATTACTTTTTTACATGTCTTCCTTCTACTCTGGCTGTAGACTTCTTGAAGGAGAAGCTTAGAGAAGCTTATTCTCTAAGCTTTGTTTTCTCACTGCAGCATGAAGTCAATCCTTTCCCCCATGGGATTTGTATATCAAAATATTTTGTGAACTGTAAAGCTGAAGAAACTGTTACCTCTTTTTCTCACCTCTCAACCCCCTTCCCATAGGTTAACACAATACTTTACATCACTAGGTACTTAGTATGTTGTTCTCTCTCTCTGGAAAGTTCTTGAACTCATCACACTCCTGATACCCTGAACCAAGAACACAGCCAAATTCAAAGGTCTTTGTACAAATCCCTGAGTCCTAGTTTTCTCTTCTATAAAATTCTCTGGAGAAGAAGTTCTTAATCTGGGATAGAATGAATTCAGGAGATTGTGTGACAACTGCACATTCTAATTTTAGGACTTAGAGAGTTGCTCCTGAAGCCTGGAAATAGAATTCTAAGTGGTCAATAGCTGAGGGTTGAGACCTTTAAGAATTAAAAGCTAGATTTTGAAAAATAAAATTAAGTGAGGTTTTTTCAAAACCTGCAGAAAAAGACAAACAACACCAAAGATCCTGGAACTCATTTGGAAGCCATGATTGCCAATGTTAGGAAAAGATGGCCCAGATTTCAGGTCCATTATAAATTAGCTAAACTCTGGGAGAGTGAGTTAGTGTTGAAAGACCTTAGGAGACAAACCTTGGAGGTTCGTATCCTAGTTCTACATTTTACCAGCTGTGTAACCTTAGGCAAGTTACTGGATATCTCTGAGTTCCCATTTTCTCCTGTGCATGATAGGAATAATTATGTATATCTTGCAGAATTATTGAAAATATTAAAGATAATGTATACAAAGTGCTGTATTTAGCACCTGCTACATAGTAGAAATTTAACAAATGGAGCTATTCAGAGCTCCAAGCTCTTTAACATTTTGTAATTCGGCATAATGATAAGGCTTACATTGTGTGTGTGTGTGTGTGTGTTGGTCAGGAGGAGTTTTGCACACTACCCTTCCCATTCCCATGTGTAATGAGATATTTTTTCTTTGCTCGACAGACTCTCCCCTCAAAGAGCTGAAACCTGAGGCTTTTGATGTATATACAACTGGCTGGTGAAACTAGATTTTAACATTGCAGTTTGAAGGATCACCAATGTGTATTGCTGAATCTTAAATACATATTTTTAAGGGATTCTTGTGTACTTGTGCCTACTTTCAATATGAACTAGGGTTATACTCAGCTCATCCCACATGAACAGAGTCCTGACCATCTCTCAGACAGCCTGAAACAGCAGGACCAAGGCCACATAATGAGGACCCCATAGACTCACTGAAACACTGCTCCTCTTCTGGCCCTCTGATTCCAAGTCTTTCTGAACAAAACAAAGTCATCATTTAAAGACAACTAATGTATCTATGTTACCATAATCTTTCCCTGAGATGGAAGCCACACAGATAATTCAAGGAGAGAATGGATTTTAATGGGATTAGTAAGTGTTGTCTCTTTTTAAAAATTTTGTTTATTTAGTGTTTCAGTTTGTTTTGGTTTTTGGTTTTTTTGGTTTTTCTCTCTCTCTTTTTAGGGCTGCACCTGCAGTATATGGAAGTTCCCAGGCTAGGGGCCTATACCACAGCCACAGACTTAGCAATGCTGGATCCAAGCCGCATCTGGGACCCACGCCACAGCTTGTGGCAACACTGGATCCTTAACCCATTCAGGCTTACCTGGGATTGAATCCATATCCTCTCTCACACTGTGCTGGGTTCTTCACCCTCTGAGTCACAATGGGAAGTCCTATTTAGTGTTTTTAAGTTTTGGTTTTCATGAATCTCGTTGTTACCCTAACTTGCAATACATGAAACTATTGATTTAGTCTAGATCCCTGCCAGGAAATAAAAGATCTGTGAAATTTATACATGCAGTACCTTAAAAGTCTTTACTCAAACAAATGATTATAGTTGACATGAGAAAATATGGACATCATCAAAGCACATTAATTTACCTAATGTACTTTTAAACATATAGATATAGCAGATTTTCCATATCTTTTTAAAGCACAAACTATAGGACCAACGCTGAGACAGCTTATAAAGGAGACTGCCTTGTAACAAGATCCTCAGCACTCAGTAACTTAATTCCCTTGACTTGGGTCCAAGGCAGTCCTGGCTACCCTCAAACTCAGCTATAGAGTGAACTCCCATAGCCATGACAGAGTGTGATACAGGTGTGCCCTGTTTTATGAAAAACCACATCACAATGTGATTATTCGCTCCATGCTATTTTATTAAATAATGAGTTCCCATGGGACATTTAAAAAAATGATTTGACTTACAAAAATTTGATTTATACTCACTTTTCCCAGAAACATACCTATGGAAGTAAAAGTCTATTTTTTTTTTTTAAATGATGATGCATGTCCCTTAGCAAATGTTTTATAAGTAGTCCATTTTCAAAGGTTAAGACACGGAAGCATACCACAGTTCTGAGACTGGGAGAGCAACAATTTCGGTATAGAAAATCAACCATATACAGAAGAAAACATAATAACTGATCTGTTGAATCATCTGCTCGGAGGGTTCATGTAGATATACTAGAAGTCGAATATCCTGGACTTGGATTTCAAATGTTTCAGAAAATACAATGCTCTTGTACTGGGTTTTAGTAGAAAATTTTCCAGATCAACTGAATAAACACTCTTGAAAAATAGTTTTAAAACATGAGAAACTTAAGAATAATTCTTAAATTGTCCCAGGCTCATTCTTCATTTAGAAGTAATAGTCTCTGGGTAAAAATATTACCATCCATCTCATATCCAGATTTTCACCTATCTAGCTGGCATTGAACCAGTTCTGAAACAGGATACACTGAGCACATCAGGACATTTGGGGTCATTAAGGGCTCTGGGAGACAGCTTCACTTCTAACTGCTACAGAAGCACCAATGCAGAGAAGCCGAAAGAATACTCTTGATGCATCTTGTTCTGCTGAGTTAATGCTATACTGAGATTTTCACATTATTTGTGTCCAAAATCTCTACAGAATCAATAATAATTCAGGTTTCTCTATCAGACTAAATGGGCAATTTAGTGTCTCTTGTGTCATTAGTCACATCCTATATGACTACATATAATGTAGTCATGGACTATGGGCTCCTTAGCTCTAGGAACATCCTTTCCTCATCCACCCTACACACTCTGCCTCACTAATCTTCCTAAAGCACAGTTCTGAAAATACCATTCTTCTGCTCAGAACCTTCAAGATCCATTAGTTATTTTCAAGATAAAACTCCAAATTTTTCCCTTTCTTTCAAAGGCATTGTAGATAGGGGAAACTTCAAGAGAAATAGGAAAGGAGATATGCACCAGTAATGTTAAGAATCTGTTTTACCTCTTTTTTTTCATTTTTAAAAGTTTTATTGGAGTATAGTTGATTTACAATGTTGTGAATTTCTGCAGTACAACAAAGTGATAATCAGTTATACATGTACACATATCCATTCTTTCTCAGATTCCTTTCCCATAGAGGTTATCACAGAATATTCTGGCTGAATTATGGGAGTCAGGAAGAGACTTTACAGGTTTGGAAAGATATGTTGGGCACATGCCATGGAGGGCTCTTAATGAAAGACAAAAATTGCGGGCTTTGTCTGGAAAATAATTGAATGATCTTGAAGATTCTGATTAAGGGAGTAGTATTATCAAAATAGTGCCTTAGGAAGATTAAGCAGGCAGAGGCAGTGGTATGGAAGGGATTACCCTTCCACTTCACATGATCAGTCTACCTATCTTTTGAGATCCAGGACAAACATCACCTCCTCCAGAAAACTGTTGATATGGTTCTCCAAACTGGAAGCAATCTCTTCCTATCACCTACTTCCTATGGGATCTTTTTCTTTACATGTTGATTTTGTACCTCTATCATCTCCTTTAATAGATCATAAATTCCTCGAGGAGTATTTGTATCCAACTCTTCTCATCCTCCAGGGTTAACATCTTGCTAAAAACTAGCAGTCCTTTCTTTTTTTCTTTTTATGACCACACCTGCAGCATATGGAAGTTCCCATGCTAAGGGTCAAATTGGAGCTACAGCTGATGCCTATACCACAGCCACAGAAATAAGGGATCTGAGCCTCATCTGTGACCTACGCCACAGCTCAGGGCAACACCAGATCCTTAACCCATTGAGCAGAGCCAAGGAGCGAATGTATATCCTCAGGAGCACTATGTTGGGTTCTTAGCCTGCTGAGCCACAACAGCAAGTCCAGCCCTTTCTAAATGTGAGGATTCTTGTCTCTCAACAATTTTAGAAAATGCTCAGCAATTACTATTTTTAATACTTCCTCTCTTTCAGCATCTCAATTTGTTCTTTTTGCTCTCTGATTAGATATTGTGCTATCTTCTAAGTTTCCTTGCCTCTCTTTCATAAATTCTCTTTATGTGTTTAATTCTGAATAATTTCCTCAGATCTATATTCAAGTTCTTTAATTCTCTCTTTCACTCTGTCTAGTCAGCAATTTAACCTGCTATTAACTTTTTCCATCTCAATTATTTTTTAAATCTCTCAAAAAAATGTGCCCATTATATTTTCATACTGCCATTACCTCCTTATTTTTTAACTCAAATTTTTAAACATTTTAAGTATATTTCTTTTATCTGACAGTTCTGTTATCTGAAGTTGCTACAGCTCTAATCCTGCTGTTTGTTATATCTGCTGACTATTGCTCAGATAAACTGTTTTCCTATATTTTAAATTTTAGATTGTTAGTTCACCTTCAGCAACACTTCATCTAGAGGAATCACTTGAAGTCTTATCTTTCCAGTGTTTTTACATTTGCTCTTTCAGATACCTCAGGGATATCATCAATTTTTTAATTTATTTACCAACATGCAGTTTCCCTCACCATGAAGGAAGTGTAATTGGAACCACGGACATGAGTGGTAATGGCCCCATTAGAAAGAATTATCAGGGGAGACTTTTTCTTTTTAACTCAGAGGCTATATGAAATAGAAGCTACCTTGTTATATATTTTTCTGGTGAGCTGATGACTTTCTAGCCCAGCCTTCACTGATGGTATAACTCTCTGAGACCCAGCTTAATGGAAGTGTATCAGTTCTACCTCCCCAGCTCATGTTGGACAGAACTTTATGTCCTGATTCCATGAAGGTTTTGAAACTTAAGCCCTGAATTCTTAAAGTTTTTAGTTCCCCTCCCCCAGATACAGACTGCCAGGATTTTTATTCACTCTCATGTTCAGTCCCAAGGACTTCTCTTTCTTTCTTTCTTTCTTTCAAGAACATTTATTAGTTATTAAGCCAAATGCTTCGATGATTTAGGAAGGAAGGGACTGCAGACCATTTAGTCCATAAAAATACTGGGATGTCTAGACTTGAAAATACTTGTGGTGGTTTGCTCTTAGTGAATTTCAGTTTCAATATTTTTTCTTGAATTCTTCTCTTCAAAAAAAAAATTCTAGGTCCTGAAGCAAATGCAGAACCAACATCATTTGTAAGTAGAATCACATATTTGTTTGCCTTTTCACATGTTTTTCATCAGTCTAAAATCTCTCATACCACGTCCTTTATCTGGACATCAAAATCGTGTTCATCCTGGAGTGCTCGTCGTGGCTCAGCAGTAACAAATCTGACTAGCATCTATGAGGATGCAAGTTTGATCCCTGGCCTTGCTCAGTGAGTTAAGGACCCTGTGTTGTCCTGAGCTATGGTGTAGATTGCAGACACGGTTCTGATCTTGTGTTTCTGTGGCTGTGGTGTAGGCCACCAGCTACAGCTCTGATTCGACCCCTAGCCTGGGACCCTCCATGTACCATGGGTGCGGCCCTAAAGAAGACAAAAGAAAATCATGTTCATCTTCCAGATGTCATCTCAGATTCAGCCTTCTCTCTAATGATTTTCATAATGATAATAATAATACAGTACATTAACAACCAGTTCGTAAGTGATGAGTCTGTGTTAAACATTACACTGACTCTTTGCATATGTCACCTTATCTTTCTAAATAACCCTAAGACATTTTTAACCTCATTGTACAGGTGAAAAAAAATGATGCTCCTAAATGTCAAGTGACTTGTTCAAGGTGACCTGACCTAACTAGTGTTAGGTTTAACCATATGAAATTGCTGGTACTCGACTGTTTTTTACTCACATACACACACAAAAACATTTTTACATAGTTCAATCTAAGAAAGGAAGAAGATGGATTCTAATTCAAGTCTAATTTCTAATTTAATTTGCTTCCTCTTGGACAGCACAGCTTCTCTACTGTATTAATTATTCCTTCCTCTAGGGTACTGCAGCACTCATACCATCTGCCTTGATTCACTTTCCTTGCTTGACCTTCGGTGACAGTAACAAACATTCATCTGTCTTCTCCAGTTGATTGTAAACTCCTTGAGGGTTGTGCCTTAGCTTTCTATCCCCAGTGCTTAACACAGTTCTTCATATATTACAAGTGGTTTGTTTGTTTGTTTGTTTGTTTGTTTGTTTAAATAAACTGAACTGATTATCCAAGGATTGGTCTCTATTTATGAATAGTTATTGTGGTTCTAAGGTTTTCGCTTTCTCTCATTTTCTCTTAGTGGAAGTTTTAAAATATGGTCCCATATCTTTTGACACTCTTCCCATCAAGAAGTGGTGTCTGTGTCTCCTTTCCATGAATCTAGACAGGATGTGAATCCTTCAACCAATAGAGGAGAGCAGGAGAGATGCTATATGAGTTCCAAGGCTGGGTCATGAAAGCCCATGTAGCATCTGCCTAGGTATCTTGGAACATTTGCTCTGAATGCTCCCAATTGAGTGCTCTGCCTCAGAACACAGTAAGCACACTGTGAGAAGCCCAACCCACATAGGTTCTCTGGCCAACAGGCCCAGCTGTGACAAGCCTTTGAGTTATCCCAATTAAGGTACCAGACAGGTGAGTGAAGAAGTCCTCAGATGACTTCAGCCCCCAGCTGTTTGGTTCCCCTCTCCCCCAGGCATTTGGGTCTTAGCAGGTGGGGTCCCAGATACTGTGAAGCAGAGACAAGCCATCTTTCTGTCCTACCTGATTTTGTGATCCACAATCTGTAAATATAATAAAATGATTAGTGCTCCACACCACTACATTTGGGGTGGGGTTTTGTGCAGCAGTAAATAACTAGCGCATTGCCTTGATCTGGCCTGTCAGCTAGGAACAACTGTAGCCTAGTGAGTTCTGAACCCTCCAGTGACTGGGTTGCTGTAAGGAAGTTCCTTTCCCCCAATAATGAGGGTCTAGTGGTGGGTGGCTTCTCCTATGTCCAGAATCAAAACAGCTTCTGTATATGAATAATTGATTCACTTTGCTGTACACCTGAAACCAATACACTGTAAGTAAACTGTATGCCAATAAATTATTTTAAAGTGTGCCTTAAGTGGATTTTGGCTTCTAGACATGCTTTTGGCATTTGACTTTCACCCTGTGTTTTGAGTCTGCCTTACTGACCTTCTCTCCTGGCTCATACCTGAACTCAACCTGGTTAGCTGAGAGTAGTGACCTGCCAACTCATTATTGCCACACCCCTTCCTTGGGGCTGGACCTTGCCTCTGCCATGCCTCATATTGACTCTTACAGGCCAACCTTACCTACAACAGCCAAGCCACTCAGAAGAAGCTAAGTCCTGCTGCTGCCTGGAAGCCCTGGTGTCCCCTCTATCCTCCTGTTCAGGACTACTCAAGGACCAATTCCAGTCCACGTTACTAGCCAAGCTTTGCCTTCAAGGACTTGGTAATTTGGATTCTGGCCTCTCTTTAAAAGGGGATAGCTCTTTCCTCAACCCCAGCCATTTTACCCAATGTGTCCCTTCTCCTTACCAGGAGTTCTTAGGGAAAAGCATGGCTAGACCTACCCTGTTAACTGCAAGTTGTATCACTCAGATCTTCACCTGCAGAGGCTTCACCTACGGAGGTAAGGAGGTAGAATGAGCAATGTGAGGCAGTGGTCACTAGGGGGGCAATTGGATCTCCAGACCAGTACAAAGGCAGAGGCATCCAGAACTCCTGGCTGGGGGTGTGTAACCACTGGCTGGGTTGTTCTGGAGTTTCTGGAATCCAGTCCCAAGCATCATATTAAGAAGCAAGCCGGGAAACCCACATGCTTTGCTAGGTTAGTCCTGTGCTGTTGGAGGGCACTTCTAGTTGTTATGTAAAACATCCAAGCAAGCGTCTCTGGTCCTTCCAGAGACCTGTAAACTGCCTACTATCTTTTCTTTTTTTAATCAAAATGTAGTTGACTTATATTAGTTTCAGGTATACAACATACTTGTTCAATGTTTTTATAGAGTATACTCCACTTGCAGTTATTATAAAATATTGACTATATTCCCTGTGCTGTAACTTATTTTTTACCTAGTAATTTGCATCTCTTAACCCTTTTCCCATCTTGTCCTGACCCCATCCCCTTTCTCCTCTGGTAACCACTAGTTTGTTCTCTGTATCTGTTAGTCTGTTTCTGTTTTATTATATTTGTTCACCTGTTTTATTTTTCAGATTCCACATATAAGTGAAAACATATTTCTCTGTCTGACTTATTTCACTTAGCATAATACCCTCCAGGTCCACCCATGTAGTTTGCAAATGGCAAAATTTCATTCTTATTTATGGCTGAGTAATATCTATATGTTTGTTATCTATTCTTCTATTGATAGACACTTAGGTTGTGATTAATATTCAGAAATATATTGCATTCCTACACATTAATAATGAACCATCAGAAAGAAAACTCAAGGAGTTCCCGTCGTAGCTCAGTGGTTAATGAATCCGACTAGGAACCATGAGGTTGCAGGTTCGATCCCTGGCCTTGCTCAGTGGGTTAAGGATCCGGCGTTGCCTGTGAGCTGTGGTGTAGGTTGCAGACACGGCTCGGATCCCACGTGGCTGTGGCTCTGGCATAGGCTTGGCAGCTACAGCTCCGATTAGCCCCCTAGCCTGGGAACAACCATATGCCGCAGAAGCAGCCCTAGAAATGGCAAAAATACAAAGAAAACTCAAGAAAACAATCCTACTTACAATTGAATCAAAAAGAATAAAATGCGTAGGAATAAATTTAACCAAAGAGGTGAAAGCCCTGTATTCTGAAAGCTTTAAGATGTTGATGAAGCAAATTGAACATAACACAAAGAAATGGACAGATATCCTATGTTCACGGACTGGAAGAATTAGAATTGTTAAACTTTTCATACTACCCAAACCAATCTAAAGACTTAGTATGAGTTTCTAATAAAACTTTTTTGCTCAAACTAGCCAGAGTGGATTATTTTGTCTGGAATTAAGAACATTGAATTTACCGTTTTCCACATTCTTACAATCTTTGAATCAATCAGAAATCCTAGAATCATGGATTGTTTATTTAATTTTTGTTTGTAGATCCTGACAGTATTGAAGACCTACCATGAGCCCTACTATAGTAGTAGAAAATTAGCAAGTACCATGCAGTAATGTTAAAAAAACAATGACCAACCAATCAGATATGACATATTCACACTTACTTTCAATAAAAGCTTTAATTTTAATATTAATAATGTTAAATAATAAAAATATCATTGATAATGACAGGCTTTAACTACTAAAAAGCAAATTTATGATTTACTTTAAAATTTCCATCTTTATCTCCCTTTTGACATTTCTATCGATGGGGGGAAATTCTTGATTTGTTTTTTTTTTTTCTTTTTTGGCTGCACCTGTGGCATGTGGAATTTCCCTGGCAAGGGATTGAATCCGAGCTGCAGCTGCAACCTATACCATAGCTGTGGCAACACCAGGTCCTTAACCCACTGTGCCACAGCAGGAACTCTTTTGCTTGGGGGAAATGTTTTATAAGGGATATATTTTACAATAATGCACATATGTATTTTTTGATTTTTTTTGCAAATAAATGGTAAAATATTTTTAATGATTAGTATGCATTATAAAAAATTTGGAAGCTTTGTTGTGAATTCAGTGTATGCATTCTTTTTTTTTTTTTAGGGTTACACCTGCAGCATACGGAAGTTCCCAGGTTACGGGTTGAACCAGAGATGCAGCTACTAGCCTATGCCACAGCCACAGCAACACAGGATCCCAGCCACATCTGCAGCCTACACCACAACTCAGGGCAATGCCAGATCCTTAACCCACTATCAAGGCCAGGGATCAAACCCACATCATCATGGATACTAGTCGGGTTTGTAACCTGCTGAGCCACGATAGAAACTCCCCCTATTTTTTGCTTTTAGTGTAATATAATTTTTTCTTTCTTTAATTGAAGTATAGTTGATTTACAATGTTGCGTTACTTTCAAATGTAGAGTGAAGTGATTCAGGTATATACATATTGTGTGTGTATATATGTATATATGTACGTATGTAAATACGTATACATATTCTTTTCAGATTCTTTTCCATTATTGGTGATTACAAGATATTGAATATAGTTCCCTGCGCTATTATATAGTAGGTCCTTGTTCATTATCTTTTTTATGTATAGTAGTGTGTATCTTTTAATCCTAAATCCCACCCCCTTAATGTATTCATTCTTTTTTTTTTTCTTGTCTTTTTAGAGCTGTACTTGTGGCATATGGAGGGAGAGTCCCAGGATAGGGTGTATATATGTGTATATATGTGTATATATATGTACATATATCCCAGCCACATCTGCTAACTACACCACAGCTCACAGCAGTGCCGGATCTTTAACCCACTGAGTGAGCTCAGGGATCGAAGCTGTGTCCTCATGGATAATAGTCAGATTCATTTCCACTGAGTAACAACTGGAATTCCACAATGTATTCATTCTTAAAGAGACTTTTTAAAAAAAACACCTAATCCAGGAGTTCCCGTCATGGCTCAGTGGTTAACGAATCCGACTAGGAACCATGAGTTTGCGGGTTTGATCCCTGGCCTTGTTCAGTGGGTTAAGGATCTGGCATTGCCTGAGCTGTGGTGTAGGTTGCAGACACGACTCGGATCCCGCGTTGCTGTGGCTCTGGTGTAGGCTGGTGGCTACAGCACTGATTCAACCCCTAGCCTGGGAACCTCCATATGCTGGGGGAGCGACGCTAGAAATGGCAAAAAGACAAAAAAAAACAAAAACAAAAACAAAAAAACCTAATCTAGTATCTTGTGAAATGTTTTGATGGCAGAAATCTTCATTGAATAAAACCCCAATACTTAAGACAAACATTATACTTGGTAGGGTCCTCCATCTGCTCCTTTCCAGAAGTGTCCAGAAAAGCACTATTTGCAAACTATTCATATGCTAGACTTCTCTCTCTTTTTACAGATTAGGAAACTGAGGCCCAGAAAGGAAACATTTTGGTGAGTGAACTGGAACTCAAGCTACATTTCCTACTTTTTGGCCAGAAGTCTTTCCACCATCTGACATAATTTCATTGAGATGCTAGATTTGAGGGAATTTCATGACACTTTCTAATTTGTGTTTCTTTTATGGTTCTGAGATGTTGAAGATATTTGCCAATCTGAGTCCTGGGAGTAACTGAGAAGCTGGAGGGAAAAGTTGGAGCGACCCACCCACCACACCACCCTACTTGCATTTCCTCGCAAGGCTTATTATACTACAAATACTTTCAGTAAGTTCACTGCACATTTTGTTTCTGCTTTTTCTTGACTGTTTGCTTTAGTCAAAAGAGTCTGGATTGGAAGCTCAGCCAAACACTCAAAGGATCCAATTGTAGTCACGCTGTCATCAGATAAAAACACAGCATCACCCGAACCTCTGGATTTCTTCTTGTTCACACGTGTGGATTCTCACCAGCAAAGAAATAAGCTGTAGTAACTATAAGCAAATATCTCTGAACTTCACTGAGATTGATAACAACGGCAATAAAAATAGTCTTTTCCATGACAAACAGTACCAGTCAAGTCAACAGTTAAAAAGGGATAGTTTTAAGAGTAACCAATGCATTAGCTCTTGTCAATGAGATTCCTTTTGGCAGTAATATATTCTGGGGATTAATTTAAACCAAATGTTTGTAACAATGGAAATGTAGTCATGTTAACAGTTAGCATTATCATCCCAGTGAATATTTACTGTAGTTACATTGAAATTTTCCCTTTAATTTACCTCTCTGGACACCATTTGGTCATTATCATCTCTTTTTGATAAATTCTATTTTCAGTTAAAACCAACAGAAAGCATCCTTTAACATATTAAAAGCCTAGCAGTTTATTTTCTTTTAAAATGTTTATGCCTTTTTTTTTTTCTTCGAGCTGCTCCTCACCTTGCTGCCTGCACATTGATGGGGTAAGAAGTGAAAGCCCTGCTTGAGAAAGTTCTCTGGGTTCTTTGGCTACACTTAACTTGGTTCCGCTAAATTTCAGGCTGAGCCATAGCTGAACACTACATGGCATCTTTCCTGATTTCCCTTCGACTTCATAGCTGTTTTCTGCCACTTGATTACATCATGGGCCACACGGGTAAGAGGCCCAGTATTAATTCTATAGCCCAGGTGCAAATTTCTCTGGTTCCTGTGCTTAGAGGGAGCCAATGAAGAAAGGCCCATCCATATATGACCTCACATTAATCTAGCCTTCTGCTGGCTCCTAGCATGACCCTGGCCAACTCCTGGGTGCAGAAGTCAACAAAACTAGGAACTAAGGTTGTATATCACAAAAGCACTTCATTATTTATAGGACTGTTGCTGAAATTGTTCTGTCATAATATTTTTGTTAATTAGTATTTTAAAGATTCTTTTTGTCTCATTAGGCCATAAGTGACATCTTGTCATGTTTTTAATCTGTAAAATGGGTAGCATGGGGGGTAATGGGGAATTTGCACTTTGAGTGGCTTTGCTGTTGTTTTCTTTCCTCTTTTTTTTTTTTTTTTTTTGGCCACCCCTGGCATGCAGACGTATCCAGACCAGAGATTGAACCCACCCCACAGCATCAACCAGAGCCACAGCAGGGACTATGCCGTATCCTTAAACTGCTGTGCCACAAGGGAACTCCTCTTTCATGCAAAGGTGATATTTATCCCCCACATTGAAAGAGGGGAGAGAGGCCCATGAACTGCCTCAGAGCACCTGTGACTCAGATGCTCTGAGAGGTTCTCACAGAGTTGTGCCAGGCTGGTGGGCGTGACCTTCACCCTACCACACCACAGCAAGCTTAGAGGGCCCAGGGATGAATGCTTGCAACAATGTAAATGTACCCCCATAAGATTTGGGATTATCATCTCAGTAAATATTTACCATAGTTACATTCAGATTTACCCTCTTGGACACTGTTTGATCAGGAAAGAAGGAAACACTTGTTCATGCCCAGATCACTACCAGGCCACCATACAACCACCAATTCCTTGGCAGCCCCATTCCATTGCTAACCATTTAGTCCTCAAGCGTGAACTGACAATCTTCCTGTGACATTGTGGTTCACTTTTTTTTTGGGGGGGGGGGTTGTTTGTTTTTTAAAGGCCACACCCATAGCATATGGAAGTTCCCGGGCCAAGGACTGAATCCTTTAACCCCCGGCTGGGGATCGAACCCACCACGCCTCAGCAATGACCTGAGCTGCTGCAGTCAGGTTCTTAACCTACTGCACCACAGCAGGAACTCCAACATGGTAGTTCTTAACCAGAGTTGCACCTAAATTACCTACAAAGTTCTTTTAAGACATCGATGCAATCTACAGCCATACCATTCTGAATATGCCTGATCTTGCCTGATCTCAGAAGGCATTGATGCTGAAAGTCCAACCCCAAACAACTAAATGAGAACTTTTAGAAATGGGGCATGAACAATCTTATGTGTTCATAACTCCCCAGATAATGTCCATTTACTCAAAGTACCTTCTTCATGGTAAATGTTTGACCTCAGAGTGCTCTTTGATCCACTGGCCTAATTGCTTTTTGACTATTCATCTTTTTGTCATGTCCTGGTATCCAGATTCCCATAGTCAGTAATTTTATCTCATTTTATTTTTTATTTATTTTGTTTTGGCTGCACACACAGCACACAGAAGCTCCCCAGCCAGGGGTCAAACCCGAGCCACAGCAGTGACCCAACCCACAGTAGTGACAATGCCAGATCTTAGCAGCCAGGGAACTCCCATAGTCAATCATTTTAATCATGTGCCAACACTCAATCTCTCCTGTTTCAGTCCTCTGGTGAAGTCCCCTAACACCATTAAACTCACTGCGCCCACATTGAAAGCAACTCCAGAAGATTCCTAGGGGAAAACGTAACCAACCGTGTTGGTTGTTTTAACTTTAAATCCATGATCACAAATCTGAACTAAGCACATAGCACAGCTAAAAAACTATTATGTTTCCAGATTTTCAGTTTGCCCCACTATACCTTCTATACTCTCCCCAAATCATGTGTATTCCCCTCCCCTCCCCTTCATTCTTGGTTGATAACATTGCCTCATAATTCATTGGGAAAATAAAGATATCAGAGACCATTCTTCATTTTCTGAATCTACCAAACTATACACATCTGTATTTGCACGCACTCTTTGCCTTCCCTCTACCGGCCATGGATGAAGTGTTCCTGCTTCTATTAAAGTTCAACCTTCCATTTTTGCTCTTGATCTCATCTCCTCTTGCCTTTTGAGGGACTTCATTCTTCCATTTGTAGAAATGCATTGCCAACTTCTTCCAACCCACAGTTGACGAATATGCTTCAGTATCTTTTATCTTAAAATAACCCCACATTCGTCTTGGCCATCACACCATATCTCTGTCTCTCTTCACTTTAAAACTTCTTTCCAAGAGTGGGCTTTAGTGTCTCTCCCCGCCTCCTCAATACTCCAGCAAAAATATTATTTTCAAATTCAGCTTCACTTTCCAAATATTTGTGAGATATCTATAAGGAACATCAAGCTTAACATGTCCATTTTTTTTTTCTAACTACACAAAGTAATCTGATCCTTCTCTGGTCTTCCTATTTCACTCAATGGCAACATCATTCACTCAGTTCAAGCCTTGATTCTTCTCTTTCTCTAATACCCTATGTACAGTTCATCAGTGTTTTATTGGCAGTTCTTCCAAAATACATTGTGAATCCATTCACCTCTCTCCATTTCCTATCCCTCCAGTCCATTTACCATCATTCCTTCTTGAGACTCGGCCAACAGCCTCCTGACAGTCCCCTATCTCCACTCTCACCTCATAACATCCATTTTCTTTTTTCTTTTTTAATTTTTTGTCTTTTCTAGGGCCACACCCATGGCATATGGAGGTTCCCAGGCTAGGGGTCTACTTGGAGCTGCAGCCTCTGGCATACACCAGAGCCACAGCAATGCCAGATCTGAGCCACGTCTGCCACCTACACCACAGCTCAAGGCAACACCGGATCCTTAACCCAACTGAGCGAGGCCTGGGATTGAACCTGCAACTTCATGGTTCCTAGTCAGATTCATTTCTGTTGTGCCATGACAGGAACTCCACAACATCCATTTTCTACACAACAACATATTTATCTTTTTAAAATGTAGATGAGAGAGGATTAAGATGGTGGAATAGAAGGACTGGAGCTGAACTTCTGTCCTAAAAACAACAAAATTCACAACTAAAGGCTGAGCAATCTCCACCCAAATGGACCGGAAACCTTAAAAAAGATGCCCTACTCCAGAAGAAAAAGAGGAGGCCACATCAAGAGGGCAGAGGAATCTCACTATTTTATTCGATCTCCACAGTACTTCTCATGAAATAGAACAAGGCAGGACATAAAACTATCAGTCAATGGGATTAAGATGGTGGAATACAAGGACTGGAGCTCAATTTCTCTCCTAAAAACAACAACATTCACAACTAAAGACTGACCACACTTCATCAAAATGGACCAGAAACCGTAAAAAACATACCCTACTCCAGAAGAAAAAGAGGAGGCCACATCAAGAGGTAGGAGGGGCGATTTCGCAATATAAACAACCCCATACCTCCTGGGTGGGAAGCTCCACAGACTGGAAACTAACTGGTTCACAGAGACTCACCTACAGGAGTGAGAGTTCTGAGCCACACATCAAACTCTCACGTGTGGGGATCTGGCATGGGGAGAAAGAGCCCCTGGAGCATCTGGCATTGAAGGCCAGTGGGGCTTGTGCGCAAGAGTTCCACGGGAATGGGGGAAATGGAGGTCCCATTTTTAAAAGGCACACACAGGCTTTCACCTGCACTGACTCCCAGGGCAAAGCAAAGTCTCCAAGGGAATCTGGGTCAAACCTGACCACAATTCTTGGAGGACATCCTGGGAAAACGGGGGTGAATATGGCTTGTTGTGAGGGAAGGACATTGAAAGCAAAGCTCTCGGGAATATTCAGCAGCAGTGCCTTGCTCTGGAGGTGGCCATTTTGGGAAAAATCTGGCCCAACTCAGTCAGTCAGCCACTGAGAAGCCCCAGGGCAAACAACAACCCAGGTGGGATCACAGCCCCACCCCTCAGTAAACAGGCTACCTAAAGACCCCTCAGGCACACAGCTGCCTCTAATCCCATCCAGAGACTAAGCCCCACCCACCAGAGGGATTAGAATCGGCTCCTCCTACCAGGGGGCAGGCATCAGCCCCTCCCACAAGGAAGCCTACACCAAGCCCCCATACTGACTTCAGCCACAGAGGGGCAGACATCAGAAGTAAGAGAGGCTACAACTCTATTACCTGTAAGAAGGTCACCACACCAAAAACCTATCAAAATGAAAAGACAGAGAACTATACCTCAGATGAGGGAGAAAGGAAAAACCCCAGAAAATCAGGTAAGCATGGAGGAGATTCTCAGCCTCCAGGAAAAAGACTTTAGACTGTTGATGCTGAAGATGATGCAAGACATTGGAAATAAACTGGAGGCAAAGATGGATAACTTACAGGCAACACTGACCAAAGAGATACAAGATATCAAACTTAAACAAGAAGAGATGCAAAATACAATAACTGAAATAAAAAATTCATTAGAAGCAGCCAACAGCAGAATACAGGAGTCAGAAGAACGAATAAGCGAGATGGAGGACAGATTAGTGGAAATTACGGATGCAGAAGAGAAAAGAGAAAAAAGATTGAAAACAAATGAAGAAAGTCCCAGAGAACTCTAGGACAACGTGAAACACACAAACATCCGTATTATAGGGGTGCCAGAAGGAGAAGAGAGAGAGAAGGAGACAGAAAAAAATATTCCAAGAGATAATAGCCGAAAACTTCCCTAACATGGGAAAGGAATCACTCACTCAAATCCAGGAAGCACAATGAGTACCATATAAAATAAACCCAAGGAGGAACACCCCGAGATACATACTAATCCAACTGACCAAAATTAAAGACAAAGAGAAAATCTTGAAAGCAGCTAGGGAAAAGAAACAAATAACATAGAAGGGAAGGCTATCGGCAGATTTTTCAACAGAAACTCTGCAGGCCAGAAGGGAGTGGCATGATATACTCAATGTGATGAAAGGAAAAAACCTCCAACCAAGATTACTCTACCCAGCAAGGCTCTCATTCAGATTTGAAGGAGACATCAAAACCTTCACAGATAAGCAAAAGCTGAGAGAATTCAGCAACACTAAACCAGCCTCACAACAAATACTAAAGAAAATTCTATAGGCAGAAAAGAACAAGAGAAGAAGGTAAGGAAAAAGAGCAACAAAAACAAATCCAAAGCAATTAATAAAATGGCAATAAGAACATATATATCAATAATTACCTTAAATGTGAATGGACTAAACGCCCCAACCAAAAGACACAGACTGGCTGAATGGTCACAAAAATAAGAGCCACATAGATGCTGTCTTCAAGAGACCCACTTCACTTCTAGGGACACATCCAAATTGAAAGTGAGAGGATAGAAGAAAATAGTCCATGCAAAAAGGGAATCAAAAGAAAGCTGGAGTAGCAATACTCATATCAGACAAAATAGACTTTAAGATGGAGAATATTTTAAGGGACAAGGAAGGTCACTACCTAATGATCAAAGGATCAATCCAAGAAGAAGACATAACAATTTTAAATATCTATGCACCCAACACAGGTTCACCTTAAAATATAAGGCTACTGCTAGCAACCTTAAAAGGAGAAATCGAAAATAACATAATAGTAGTGGGGGATGTTAACACCCTACTTACAGCAATGGACAGATCATCCAGACAGAAAATCAATAAGGAAACACAGGCCCTGAATGAAGCATTAGACCAGATGGACTTAATAGATATCTATAGGATATTCCATCCAAAAGCAAAGGAATAGACATTCTTCTCAAGTGCACATGGAACATTCTCTAAGATTGATCACATCCTGGGCTACCAATCAAACCTCGGTAAGTTTAAGACAACTGAAATCACGTGAAGCATCTTTTCTGACTACAACTATATGACTGGAAATCCACAGCAAGAAAAAACTGCCAAAAACACAAACACGTGGAGACTCAACAACATGCTACTAAACGACCAATGGATCACTGAAGAAATCAAAGAGGAAATTAAAAAATACCTAGAAGCAAATGACAACAAAGACACAACACTCCAAAACCTATGGGATGCAGCCAAAGCTGTTCTAAGAGGAAAGTTTATAGCAATACCAGCCCACCTCAGGAAACAAGAAAAAGCCCAAATAAACAAGCTAACTTTACATCTAAAGCAGCTTGAGGGAGAAGAACAGACAAGACCTAAAGTTAGTAGAAGGAAAGAAATCATAAAGATCAGAGCAGAAATCAATGAAATAGAAACAAAGAAAACTATAGAAAAGATCAATGAAACGAAAAGCTGGTTCTTTGAAAAGGTCAACAAAATTGATAAACCCCTAGCCAGACTTAGCAAGAAAAAAAGAGAGAGGACTCTAATCAATAAAATTAGAAATGAAAAAGGAGAAGTAACAACGGACACCACAGAAATACAAAGGATCATAAGAGACTACTATATGCAACTATACGCCAATAAAATGGAAAACCTAGAAGAAATGGACAAATTCTTAGAAAAGCACAATCTTCCAAGACTAAACCAAGATGAAATAGAAAAGATGAATGGACCCATCACAAGAACTGAAATTGAAATTGTGATTAAAAAACTTCCAACAGACAAAAGTCCAGGACCAGATGGCTTCACAGGCGAATTCTATCAAACATGTAGAGAAGAGCTAACACCTCTTCTTCTGAGACTATTTCAAAAAACTGCAGAGGAAGGGACACTCCCAAACTCATTCTATGAGGCCACCGTCACCCTGGTACCAAAACCAGACAAAGATACCACAAGAAAAGAAAACCACAGGCCAATTTCACCGATGAACATCGATGCAAAAATACTCAAAAAAAAAAAAATACTGGCAACCTGCATCCAACAATACATTAAAAGGATTGTACATCATGATCAAGTGGGATTTATCCCAGGGATGCAAGGGTTCTTCAATATCTGCAAATCCATCAGTGTGATACACCACGTTAACAAACTGAAGAATAGAAACCATATGATCCTCTCAATAGACTCAGAAAAAGCCTTTGACAAAATCCAACACCCATTTCTGATAAAAACCCTTCAGAAAGTGGGCATAACGGGAACCTACCTCAACATGATAAAGGCCATATATGACAAACCCACAGCAAACATCATTCTCAATGGTGAAAAGCTGAAGGAATTCCTGCTGAGATCGGGAACAAGACAAGGATGTCCGCTCTCACCACTACTCTTCAACATAGTTCTGGAAGTCCTAGCCACAACAATCAGAAAAGTAAAAGAAACAAAAGGAATTCAAATTGGAAAGGAAGAAGTAAAACTATCCCTATTTGCAGAGGACATGATGCTATATACCTAGAGAATCCTAAAGACTCTACCAGAAAACTGTTAGAGCTTATCCACGAATTTGGCAAAATCGCAGGATACAAAATTAATACACAGAAATCAATGGCATTTCTATACACGAACAATGAAAGATAAGAAAGAGAAATTAGGCAAGCAATCCCGTTTACCATTGCATCCAAAAGAATAAAATACCTAGGAGTAAACCTACCTAAAGAGACAAAAGACCTGTATTCTAAAAACTATAAGACACTGATGAAAGAAATCAGAGATGACACAACTATATGGAAAGACATACTATGCTCTTGGGTTGGAAGAGTCAATATTATCAAAATGACTGTACTACCCAAGGCAATCTACAGATTCAGTGCAAGCCCTATCAAATTACCAAGGACATTTTTCACAGAACAAGAACAAAATATTTTGAAGTTTGTTTGGAAGCACAAAAGACCCAGAATAGTCAAAGATATCCTGAAAAAGAAAAATGGAGCTGGAGGAATCAGGCTCCCAGACTTCAGACTATATTACCAAGCAACAATCATCAAAACCACATGGTACTGGCACAAAGACAGAACTATAGATCAGTGGAACAGGATAGAAAGCCCAGAATTAAACCCACACACCTATAGCCAACTCATCTATGACCAAGGAGGCAAGACTATACAATGGAGAAAGGACAGCCTGTTCAATAAATGGTGCTGGGAAAGCTGGACAGCCATATGTAAAAGAATGAAATCAGAGCATTCCCTAACACCATACACAAAAATAAACTCAAAATGGATTAAAGACCTAGATACAAGACCAGATAGTATAAAACTCTTAGAGGAAGACATAGGCCAAACACTCTCTGACATAAACGACAGCAACATCTTCTCAGATCCACCTATCAGAGTATTGACAATAAAAAGAAAAATAAACAAAGTTTAAAAGTTTCTGCACAGCAAAGGAAACCCTAAACAAGTTGAAAAGACAACCCGCAGAATGGGAGAAAATCTTTGCAAATGAATCGACTGACAAGGGATTCATCTCCAAAATTTATACACACCTTCTGCAGCTCCATACCAAAAAAACAAACAACCCCATCCAAAAATGGGCAGAAGATCTAAACAGACAATTCCCCAAAGAAGACATACAGATGGCCGGGAAACCATGAAAAGATGTTCAACATCACTCATTTTCAGAGAAATGCAAATCAAAACCACGATGAGGTACCACCTCACACCAGCCAGAATGGCCATCATCCAAAAGGCTACAAACAACAAGTGCTGGAGAGGGTGTGGAGAAAAAGCAACCCTAAAACGCTGTTGGTGGGATTGTAAATTGGTGCAACCACTGTGGAAAGCAGTGTGGAGATGCCTCAGAAAACTAAACATAGAACTACCATTTGATCCAGCAGTCCCAATCCTGGGCATCTATCCAGAGAAAACCATGACTCCAGTGTTCACTGCAGCACTATTTACAATAGCCAAGACATGGAAACAACCTAAATGTCCATCGACAGAGGAGTGGATCCAGAAGAGGTGGTACATATACACAATGGAATATTACTCATCCATCAAAAAGAACGAAATACTAGCATTTTTAGCAACATGGATGGACCTAGAAATTATCATGCTAAGTGAAGTCAGCCATACAATGAGACACCAACATCCAATGCTTTCACTGACATGTGGAATCTGAAAAAAGGACAGACGGAACCTCTTTGCAGAACAGATGCTGACTCACAGACTTTGAAAAACTTATGGTCTCCAGAGGAGACAGTTTGGGGGGTGGGGGGATGCACTGGGGCTGTGGGATGGAAATCCTGTGAAATCATATTGTTATGATCATTGTACAACTACAAATGTGATAAATTTATTGAGTAATTTAAAGTAATAATGAAAAGGGAAAAAATATTATTCAATAAAACATTAAAAAAACCCAAAAAACAAAGAAAACCCAAAATTATTTTAACAATGAGAAGAAAATTAATTTTAGTAGTTTTGAGATTCAAATATAAATCACCAATGAGTTGACCTGATTGGAGAGTAGCAACAAATGGAAAAAAAATACTTTATGAATATATTATAACATCCATATGATTCTTAGACTTGATGGAAGGATGTACTGTTCTGGAATATTTTATCTTGATCCTGCATAACAAAGGTATTGAAAAGTGATCTATGACAAATTACCAAACAATTCAGAGACTAATCTCTGTGAAGCACATTTGTGATATAGAACAAAGCAGCACAGCAGAAGATTTGAGAATAGAACCGACATTGAAACTGACTTGAAGGAAAGATGGAACTTATAGTCTGGGAGTTCCTGTCATGGCACAGCAGTAATCAATCCGACTAGGAACCATGGAGTTGTAGGTTTGATCCCTGGCCTTGCTGAGTGGGTAAAGGATCCAGCATTGCCATGAGTTGTGATATAGGTCGCAGACGCGGCTCGGATCTGGTATTGCTGTGGCTCTGGCGTAGGCTGGTGGCTACAGTTGCAATTTGACCCCTAGCCTGGGAACCTCCATGTGCCACAGGTGCGGCCCTAAAAAGACAAAAAGACAAAAGAAAAAAAAAAAAAGAACTTACAGTCTGAATCCAATCATGTTATTTGAGTGTTAAAATTTTAAAATGTCAACATTCTACAGAGGGTTTTAATAGGACCTATAGTTGCATATAGTATATATTCAAAATGTCCAGAATACAATTCCAAATTACTTAGCATACAAAGGAGCAGAAAAATATGACCAATTCTCAAGTGAAAATGTGATCAACAGATGCCAACACTGAGATGACCCAGGTGTTGGAATTATTAGACTTTGAAAAAGTGATTATAACATTCTCCATGAAGTGAAATTGAACACATTTGAAATGGATGAAAGACTGAAAATTTGAGGCAAAATAAACCCAGACACCTATGGTCAAGTAATCTTTGATAAATGTGGCAAGAATATAAAATGGGAAAAAGACAGTCTTTTCAGCAATTGGTGCTGGGAAAACTGGACCGCTGCATGTAAATCAATGAAACTGGAACACATCCTCACAACACACACAAAAATAAACTCAAAATAGCTTAAAGACTTAAAAATAAGACAAGACACTGTTAAACTCCTAGAACAGAACAGAGGCAAACATTCTCTGGCATCAACCTTACAAAGGTTTTCTCACATTAGTCTCTCAAGGCAACAGAAATAAAAGCAAAAATAAACCAGTGAGGCTTAATCAAACTGACAAGCTTTTGCACAACAAAGGAAACCATAAAAACAATCAAAAAGACAATGGGAGAAAATAGTTTCAAACGATGCAACTGACAAGGCCTTAATCTCTAAAATATACAAACAACTTATACAATTCATCAGCAAAAAAACCAACAACCCAATGGAAAAATGGGCAAAAGACATTTCTCCAAAGAAGATATAGAGACGGCCAACAACCACATTGAAAAAATGCTCAGTATCACTGATTATTAGAGAAATGCTAATTAAAACTAATATGAGGTACCACCTCATACAAGCCAGAATGGCCATCATTAATAAGTCTACAAATAACAAATGCTGGAGGAGGTGTGGTGAAAAGGGAACCTTCCTGCACTGTTGGTGGGAATGTAAATTGATACAACCACTATGGAAAGCAGTTCAGAGGTACCTCAGAAAATTTAGTATAGAAGTACCATATGACTCAGCATTCCTACTCTTGGGCATATATACAGACAAAACTTTCCTTGAAAAAGACACATGCACCCGTATGTTCACTGCAGCACTATTCACAATAGCCTAGACATAGAAACAACCTAAATGTTCATCGACAGATGATTGGATTAAGAAGATGTGGTATATATATATACATATAATGGAATACTGCTCAGCTATATAAAAGAACAAAATAATGCCATTTTAGCAACATGATTGGAAATAGAGACTCTTAATCCTAAGTGAAGGAAGTCAGAAAGAGAAAGACAAATACCATATGTTATCAGTCATATCTGGAATCTAACATATGGCACAAATGAACCTTTCCACAGAAAAGAAAATCATGGACATGGAGAACATACTTGTGGTTGCCAAGGAGGAGGGGGAGGGAGTGGGATGGACTGGGAATTTGGGGTTAATAGATGCAAACTATTGCCCTTGATAAGCAATGAGATCGGGAAGTATAGCACTGAGAACTATATCTAGTCACTTGTGATTGAACATGATGGAGGATAATGTGAGAAAAAGAATGTATACATGTATGTGTGACTGGGTCAACTTGCTGTGCAGTAGAAAATTGACAGAACACTGTAAACCACCTATAATGGAAAAAATAAAAATAATTTAAAATAAAAAAGTTTAAAAAAAGAAAATTTGAGGCAAGAAATAGAAATAATCAACAAAAGAACCAAACAGATTTCAGAGCTGAAAAATACAATGACTGAAATTTAAAAAAATTCCCTGAATGGGCTCAATGGCAGAATTGAGATGATGGAGAAAGGAGTCAGTGAGTTTGAAGACATATCAATAGAAATCACCTGATGTAAAAAACAGAGAGAAAGGATTTTAAAAAATTAAGCCCACCCTCATTTCCTATTGGACAATATTTTAAGACATAATGTGTGGAAAGCAATCCCAGAAAAAGGAAATTGGTGCAGAAAAAATATCTGAGAAATAATGACTGTAAATATGCCAATTTGGTGAAACACTAGGATAAGAAACTCAAAGAAAACCACACCAGACACATTATAATCATACTGCTGAAAACCAAAAGTAAAGAAAAAAAAAATCCTGAAAGCAGCCAGAAAAAAGCAACACATTATACAGAGCCTAGAAGACAGTGGAATAACATATTTAAAGTGCTTAAGGAAGAATTGTTAATGGAGAATTCTAAATCTACTGAGAATATCCTTCAGGAATGATGAAGAAATAAAGATATTCTCAGAGGAAGAAAACTAAGAAAATTCATTACCAGCAGACCTGCTCTAAAAGAAATGATAAAGGAAGTTCCTCAAGCTAAAGAGAAGTGATACAAGAGAGAAAATTGAAACATTAAGAATGAAGTAAGAACAAATACATGTTTGGGTAAATGTAATAGAATATTTTCCTCATAAATTCTTTAAAATATATGCGACTATACCGGCAGCGAAAAAATATTAGTGGTGGTTTCAATGTATGTAGATATAACTGGCAACTACAACACGAAAAGGGGGAAGGCTAAAGAGACTTAGTTAATTGTTAAGTCTTCTACATTTTACTTAAAATGCTGATATTAACTCAACAGATGATTAAAGTTTAGGCAGGCATATTTTATTCCCTAGACTCTACACCAAAAATAGTGAATATTACTGTGTGCAGAATTGAAACCCAGAGTGCTTTAAGTAATTTTATAAATAATTGAATTTGAAATGGAAAAAATAAGAGTAGTTCAAGATTTTGAAGTTTTATAGCATTTTTTGAGAAAGGGGGAGCTTCATCAACTCAAGGATAAGAAGCACACAAGTTCTTACTTTGAAATCAGTGATTTACTGTTATATTCTAACCACCATAGTTTCAGGGTTCTTCAAGTTCGGCTCCATAAAAGTACCTTGCAGCTGGCACTGCATACTTGACCAGATAATTTTTTTTTTTGGTCTTTTTAGGGTCATACCTGTGGCATATGGAAGTTCCCAGGCTAGGGGTCAAATTGGAGCTGTAGCCACTAGATCTGAGCCTTGTCTGCACCCTACACCTCAGCTCATAGCAATGCTGGGTCCTTAACCCACTGAGTAAGGCCAGGGATTGAACCTGCATCTTCATGGATACTAGTGGGCTCTTTCCACTGAGCCATGAGGGGAACTCCCTGACCAGATAATTAAGTAGTGTTACTTCCCATTATCACAGCCTCTAGAAAACCTGCAATTAAGCATTTTATGATTTGTTTTCTTTCTGACCTTGGTTTCTGGTGACTTTCACTACTCAGTTCTCTTGAGGATGAAAAATGATTGATTGGGAAGACACTTGAAAAAGATGATGCTGGATTAATACCTTAAAATATGTAACAGAATAAACTTTAAGTAGATTAAAGACTTAAATGTAAAAAGCTATACTAGCACAAGGAAAAACATAATGGGTTCCTTTATGAACATTTCATGGAGAAAGCCTTTCTAGAATTAAAAATTCAGAGGCCATAAAAGAAAATATTTGACAACTTCAATTGCATATACTAAAAAAGTCTTTGTAGCAAAAGCAATATAAGTCAAAAGACAGTGAAAATATTGCCTTTTACAACACAGAAAAAGGGCTAAATTCTCTAAGAACTTCTAGAAATTGAGAGAAGTTCAACGACTCAATAGAAAAATAGGTAAAGAAAAACAATAGACAGTTCACAGAAAATAAATATAAATATCCTTTCAACTTATGTTAAATTGCTTAACCTCACTCACAACAGGAAAATCACAAATTAAATCTGTAGTACTGGGATATCTTGAAGGAAGGGGAACAAAGTAATATCATCTCTATATAGGGAAATTTGGCAATACCTAGCAAAATTTCTTTGACCAAAAAAAAAAACTACATAAAAGTATTCATTTTAGCATTATTTGTAATAGCAAAAGAAATACTGGAAACAATCTAAATGGCCATCAGTTAGAGAATGGTTGAACAAAATATGACATATACACAAAAGGAAATACTAAGCTGCTGAAAAGGAATGGGGACTATCTCCATATACTGTTACAAAATGGGCTGCAGATATTTGGGCTCCAAAATAGTTTTTTGCACTATTAAGTGAAAAAAAACAAGATGGAGAAAAGCATATATATTACATGCCATTGTTTATCTAAGGAGGAGATGTGTGAGTGTGTCTGTGTGTCCGCGTGTGAATTTTTGCTTTGCATATATATATATTTATGCATGTTTTTAATATGTATAAAACCTAACAACAATGGAAGCTGTGGTAGGAAGAATCCTAGGATGGCTCCCAATATTCTGTCCTCCTAGTATAGTGCCTGGTATTAATCTCTTGAGTGTGGGTGTGGTTGGTCAATATGATGCTCTCTTGCTGTCCTGGAAGAAAAAAACAGCCGTGTTGTGAACTGCATGTGAAGAAATCCATGTTGTTAGAGCCTGAGGGAGGTGTCTCGGAGCTGAGAGTGATCCCAGGGCAACAGCCTGCAAGAAGACAGAGACCCCAGTCCTATAATCATAAGGAATTGAATGAGCTTGGAAAATGGCCCTGAGCTCTGGCCCTGAGCTCTAGATGACTCTATAGTCCTGGCCGACAGCTTGATTTCAGGTTTGTGAGGCCCTGAACAGAAAACTGTTCCATCCCACTCAGGCTTCCAGCCCACAGAAACTAGGAGATAGTACGTATCTTTTGTTTTGTGGTAATTTGTTAGGCAACAATAGAAAACATGTACAGAAGCAGAAACCAAAAACTTCAGAAAACTTGATAATAAAGGTAGAGGGATGGGGAATTAAACTTTTATATTTTATTATTTATCTTTAGTTTTGAATTTTAAATCATGTAGCTATATTTATCCATGATAAAATTAAATAAAAATAAAACAGAAAAACAACCCAACAACTGAAGCATTGAAGCATTGCTGAGTACAGTTCAGGGCTGTTGGTATACACAGTTCTGCTCCCTCCTAAATCCTCTGATTGCTGCAGAATCTTTTACACAGCATGATATAGCTCACATTCTGCTCACCTTTGTGTGTCACAAAACAATCCCTCAGGAAGAACAGCCAGAGAGAGTATGGAGGTGAGATCTTAGCATCCTTGAAGAACATGCAGAAGAGGACATTGAAAGATGGAGATTATGCCATTGAGAAAATTTCTCCCTTCATCCTTTGACCTGACCCTCCCCTGCCCACTATAGAACAGGTCAATCTCAAGGAGCCATGTTTTTTGGCTTTTTTTTTGTCTTTTTTGCCGTTTCTTGGACCACTCCCGCGGCACATGGAGGTTCCCAGGCTAGGGGTCGAATTGGAGCTGTAGCCACTGGCCTACACCAGAGTCACAGCAATGTGGGATGTGAGCTGAGCCTGCAACCTACACCACAGCTCACAGCAACGCCAGATCCTTAACCCACTGAGCAAGGCCAGGGATGAGACCTGCAACCTCATCATTCTTAGTCGGATTCATTAACCACTGAGCCACGACGGGAACTCCAAGGAGCCATGTTCTTATGTTTTCAGAAATACCTTCTGTCAATTCTCATCAAAGACTATACTTTAGAAGTAGTTTGGTAATTTTTATTCAGCCAATACCAGTTACGGACATGGGCAACAGAGGAGAAGTCAATGGAGAAAGTGGAATAGATAAAAATGGTCTCAAAGTAAACTGAGTAGTAACAGAAACGCTACATAAACAAGAACGGTACCTCTGTCAGTAATAAAGTCAGAACAGGTAAAGATATAAACAAATCTGAAGGTTGAGAGGATTCTATAGGTCAAGACCCTTGTTTGCAAGTACGGAAAGGTGATTAAATCTGGCTTAAATAAAAAGAGAATGTATTGGCTCATGTAATTGAAACATCCTGTGGTATGATGATTTCAAAACACGTGGATCTAGGCGCTCTAAGTTGCCAACAGGACCAGATGTCTTTCTGCTGGCTTTTTCTTAGTCAGGCTCTTCCCTTGTGGGGCAAGATGGGGGCTGACAGCACTAGGCTTTTTTCTCAACAGATTAGTAATCTCCAAAGCAAAAGAAAGTAATTTTCTCCAAAATAGCTCTGACAAGGGTTTCATTGCTCTGTCTTGTTTCACATATCCATCCCTGATTTGTTTACTGTGCCCTGGGAAGCCAGGTCCGACTCATATACTCAGCTTTGGAAGATATGGGAGCCAGTCTATTGGAGCAGCATGGGCAAGGGATGAGAGAGGGGCTGTTTCTCCAAAGATGATTTTAGTGCACTGGATCTCGGTAGGTAAAAGCCATGGATACCCACTGTGCAGGGGAGGTTTGGGGACTACAAACTTGGTCAACATGAAAAGAAGAGGGTTAACAATTCATCTCCAGGATGCAAGGAGAAATTAGGAGGGAAGGACATTAGGAAGTAAAGGGAGAGGAAAACATTTGGCATTAATGCAGTGGGAGTCTACAGAGATTAGTAAAATCATCACTGAGCAACCCCAAGGGCCCAATTAAAGTTAGATAGTGTAGATTTGTTATTAAGTCATTAAACCTGGTTTTCAGTAGACTCATAGCAGGAGGGAAGAAAGGACATTTAACTGTAGATTTCCCAGGGCTGGGGATTGGCCTGTGGGTGGGGAAAAATCACGTGATAGCAGAGTCATTGTTAAGGCTGAGGCGGGTGAAAGGGAAACTGGATGGTGACTAGTGGACTAAAAATGGGGGACTTAAGGTCATAGGGCAGATAAAAAGCAGTTTTTGCAGGAGTGGTGGAGCGTAGATGATGAGGGACAGGTTTTCTGGAGGTTCACTTTATGTGAGTATAGTCGAGACAGATGTGTAGACAGGATTACAGCTAGCTATCAGGGTACTGTTGCAGGTTGGGTTCTCTGGGGAGTAGGTGCTGAAATGGAGTGAGGAGGGCAAAAAGTTTATTGAAGAGTTAACACTAGTGAATGGAGAAGGGGAAGAGAAGGATTTGTTAGGCAGAGCCATCAGACCATGACACAGGCCTGACAAACCCTTTGTCTTCCTGACCAGGAGCTTCAGGGCAAGGAATGGCCATCAGAGCAGTCCTCTGTCCAGTGCGAATGGCTAGGCCCTTGAAACATCATTTTGGTTAGTCATTGGCTTTGGTCCACATGGAAAGGAGCATGAACTCTCCTAGAAAGCTGAGGCAGACTCTGAAGGAACTGACAGCTGCAGGCTGTCAGCTAACTGCATTCCTCACAACTGGACATCTGGTCCCTTTTTGAAGGGGAATCTGAACAATCCCATCACAGGTATCTTTATGCAAATTAGAAAAAGGCACCTCCTCTGGGAGTTTACAACCCTGTGGGCACATAGCTTTGTGAACATAAGGAGAATCTGGCTGTATTTGGAGGCAGGGGAGCTATGTAGACACAAGGGTATGTGGCTTGGTGAGCAGAGAAGCCCCCATTGAATCCTTCATCTTGGTGCTTTGGACAATATGCAAACTGCGAAGCTATATGCAGTGACCCTGATAGGCAAATTGTGAAATAAATGGTTGCAGCAACCACCGCCCCCTTTCCTTCTTAGCAGAACCCAGAAGCTGTCCAGCTCATCCCCATGCAGGGGAAAGCAAGCTGCTCCTAGGTCTTGAATGATTTCAAGCAATCATGGTAATCCCATCTTCTTTGCTAGTGATTGGCTCAGGAATCTGGGTTTAAGCCAATTACTCTGTGTGTTTCCCTGTTACTGGTCTAGGGGTGAGAATATGATCTAAACTGGTCCAATAAGACATAGCTGGAGGAGTTCCCACTCTGGTGTAGTGGATTAATGATTTGGCTGTCTCTGTGATGTTACTGGTTTGATCCCTTGTGTGGCAGTGTGTTAAGCACTGGTGTTGCCACAACTGTGGCAGAGGTCACAGATACATTTTGGATTTGATTCCTGGCCCAGAAAATTCCAAATACCTCGGGTGTGGCCAAAAAGGAAAGAAAAAAATATATAACTGGAGGAGGGTTCCCACCCTCCCTGGCACTGGGACAACAAGAGAGTAGGTGGTGCCAGTTGCTCCTGGCAGCCACCTTAAACTCTATAGGGCAGTCAGCCTTTGAATTATGTTTGCAGAGTTGGTAGATGGAAAGGACCTTGATCCTTGGATCCTTGACGGCATTGTTGAACTACTCAATCAAGCAGCCTTTACGTCTAGTCCACCCTTAATGATTGTTACTATATAAGATAAATATCCTAATCAGTTAAGCCAGCCTGAGGTGGAGGCTTAGATACTTGCAGCCAAAGTATCTTAAGGGACACTAGGGTATTAGAGGAACTGTCAGAGCAATTAAGCTGGGAGGAGCCCAAGGGATGGCAAAGGAAAGGGTTAAGGGGTCACTTCTGGTTAGCATCATGGAGGAGGATGGCAAACTTTCCTTGAAGCTGTAGACAGTGGAGATTTCGGCCAGGGATAGTGTAAAGAGAAGGCAAGAAGTTTTAAAAGAGGGGAGGTGCTAGGGACTGAGAAACAATATACAGTGTTATTAAAGGCATGGGCTCTGGGTTCAGAATGCTTAAGTTTAATCTCTGGCTCTACATTTGATAGTTGTATCACCTTTGGCAACTTAATCTCTCTGGTCTACAATTTCTTCATCGGCAAAAGGGTGATTTTTTAAGGACTGAATAGGATAGTATGTGTCGGTTATTTAGTACATAGTAAAGCTCAATAATTATTACTTTAAAAGATTGTATCAAATGAATGGAGATTGTTTCTCAACTAAAATCACACTGTTGACCCCAAACTCTAAACCATCTATTTTGTATCCAGGAAAAAGGCTAAGAGTTTGGGATAGAAGAGCTGGAAATGCTGTTCCTGTGGAGGTGAAAACAGGGTAAGAGTGAATTTATGGGGCTCAATTTTGTCTCTCCTGTCTATGGATTGTTGAGAAATACCAGCTCAGAGCTTCTGGAGATGCAGGAGGAACAGACTCCCGCCTTTGAATATGGGAGAAGGTAAAAGGGAGGTGCCTGGGTGTGAGAGCATGGAATAGTTCAGGAAGTGGGCAGGAGGGTCATGCAAATGGGAGGCAGAGGCTGGGGAGATAAATGGGGAGCCTGAGTGTTAGAAGACTTTATAGACTGACCACATCCAGAATTCCAAAGGGCTCAGTATGACAGCTGGGGGTCTGGCTCAGACACAGGTGGAGAACACCCACCCTAAGGTTAGTGCCCAGGAGCAGCCTTACAGAAGGAGATCACATCGCTCATTTAAAGGGAGTGTTTTTTTTTTTTCTTTACTTTGTTCAGACTGTGCTAATTTGCATGGTAGAAGCCTTCAGTGTCTGAAGTAGGCATCCACCTGGGAGTCTGAGGGACCATGAGGCCAGTAACCAGGGAAGGAAATCTCCCTCTCCTTTCTCCTCTCGGGACTCGTGGTTAATGCGCTGCCAGGTCACTAGCAGTTTGTAATCATGTTTGTGTCCACTGTGGTGAGTTCCCCAGGGAGATATGGGAATTCCAGAGACAGTGGTGCTGCCAAGCTCTGTGTGTCCAGAGGTCACTCCACTGCTCTGCTTGGGGTCAGAGAAGTAGGGAGAAGAGCTGGGTGGACATGGAGCGCTGGCGTGAGAGCATTTGCCAAGATCAAAATGTTCCCCATCGCTGCGAGCAGATGAGATCTTGGAACCTGGAATCACACAGTCTTAGCTCCAGCAGGGTTTCTGGCAACAGCCCCAGTGTCTTCAGCTACAGACACCACCTCTGTGAGTGCCAAGAAAAGCAAACACAGGCCCCAGATCTCCTGTTGCACCAGTTGGAAAGAAGCCTGCAGTGGAGGAGTTGAGCTGTGAGGACCGTCTTCTCACAGCTCTTGATTTTCCACCATTCTTCCCCCATCTGAATCGAACAAACAAACAACATACTTGTAATAAAATTTGCAGGTGTGGCTGCTTTATATTCTGAGATTCTCTTTTGGTCAAATTCCCTATAGGACACGGGGATAAAGTGGTGAATAAAGCTGGATAATGCAGTATGTCCCAGACTTTGAGACTCGATAGGAGGGGAAGGATCCTGGAAAAGCAGAGATTTTTTAATTTCACCCCTGGGAGCTGGTTCTTTTTAGTGGCCCAGGATGGTGTCATTCAAATACCCTCCAACCAGCCCTTGGAAAATATATTCCCAGTTTCTCTTCTTAGGGATAGGGGTAGGGGTGGAGGTGGCAATAGTTCTATAAAGCTTAAAGAGCAAGGACATAAAGTGGTATCTTAAAGTCCTGGCTGTCCAAGATTGGCAAATAAGGTCAGAAATCCATTTGGGAAAAAAGACTTTCTCGGCTTTGGGAGAAGAAAAGTAGAATTAATAATATCCTGGAGTTCCTGTTGTGGCTCAGCAGGTTGAGAACCCAGATATGGTGTCTGTGAGGATGCGGATTTGATCCACCTGGCCTTGCTCAGTGAGTTACGTTTCTGGCATTGCCACAAGCTGTGGCATAGGTAGCAGACGCAGCTCGGATCCCGCATTACTGTAGCTATGGCTGTGGCATAGGCCAGCAGCTACAGCTCTGATTTGACCCCTAGCCCAGGAACTTCCATATGCTGCAGGTGCAGCCATAAAAAGAAGAAAAAAAGCAATATCCAGAGTGACAATAGCTACCAAAGAGGGGAAAATAGCCATAGTTTACCAAAGAAAATTGGGAACTACTTTTGGCACACAGGTGAGTGGGGAATCTGAGATCTGGGAAGTCTGAATTTCTAGAAAATGACCTGGGGGCAGTTGATGACTCAAGTCTTCAGATACTCTGAAGGTTTTAGTTTTCTGATTCAACAAAGCTTAATCCTATTTCCAGTCAGTTGCCAGGTTTCTAGATTGAGGTCTATCAACATATGAGTGTTGGTCATATTTAATGTGTGAGGTAATTCCTCTGGATTATTTTTGAGAGTGGATCCTCCTCTGCTAGTGCCTCCATGAGCCCTAGATACCCTCCTGCCCACAATATCTCCCCTCTTCTCATTTGATCTCTAGATCCCATCATACCATCATGGAATACTTCCACTTCATAATTAGGCAGATTTTTAAGCATATAAAAACATAAAGAGAATGTTCTAAAGACAAGACCACCATACCCATTTCACTAGCTTCAGCATTATCAACATTTTGTGAATCTTCATTTTTCTTGCTTATTTCAAAGCAAATCTCAGACATTATATGCTTTTAACGCTTCAACATAATTTATACTTTGTTACTTCTGTTCAAAAACCATGTTTCTCTGTTTATTTGAAAAATTTATTGTGAAATATATACACAAAGAGGGTTTAAAATGTATAGGAATGCTTAAAATAAACAAAACATAAAACCAGCATTCATATACCTCCTCCCATCTTAATAAAAATAGCATTGACCCTTTTTCAAAAAAACAAAGATGGAATGTGACTTGCAGTTCCTATCATGATGCTAACTAGCATGAATTCTTGGCTCCTTCCGCTTACGTCTCCTGGCAGTAAATAGAGAAATGAGGACCTTGTTGCTGCTACCATCACCTTCAGAAACCACTAGACTATCAATTCTTCCATATGCACCCTGAATAGTCAGACTGCCATTGCTTCTACACATCATCCCCTCCGTGTGTAAAAATCCTGAGTGAGCCTGGGTCACATGACAGCGCCCAGACTGGGGAAGGAAATCTGCTCCCTTGCTGATAGTTCTGATGGGAGGAGGGGGCCTTACTGCCGTTCATTTTATATTTTCTCCTAATAAGAAGGAAATTTAGGTACTGAGCACAAAAATGGTAAAAGTCCTCCTTATTGAGTATATATCTCTGCAGGCTAGTCTTCTGGGCTCCAGCTGGTATATCCAGCATCCTACTTCTCATCCTCTCTTGGGTGTTCCTCAGGTGTCTCAAACTGAGCATATTCATCTCTGAGCCGTCTGTCTTTCTTCAAATCTTCTTTCTTCACATCTATTTCTTTACTTGGTGAATGGCATTGCCATCCTCCAGTAGCCCAAATTAGAAACCTGGAGGCAGGAGTTCCCGTCGTGTCTCAGTGGTTAACAAATCCGACTAGGAACCATGAAGTTGCAGGTTCAATCCTTGGCCTTGCTCAATAGGTTAAGGATCCGGCATTGCTGTGAACTGTGGTGTAGGTTGCAGACGTGGCTCGGATCCCACATTGCTGTGGCTCTGGCGTAGACTGGCGGCTACAGCTCTGATTGGACCCCTAGCCTGGGAACCTCCATATGCCACAGGAGTGGCCCTAGAAATGGCAAAAAGACCAAAAAGAAAAAAAAAGAAAGAAACCTGGAGGCCATCCTGGAATTCCCTGATAGATTTCATATTCAGTTTTAACATCCTTTGGGTGTATCTTCAATCCATGTCTTTTGTCTTTATGTTCCTTGCCTGATTCGGACCCTCAGTAGCCTTGTCTTAGTCTGGTTTTTCCCAGAAGCATATACTGAACCAAATAAAGATTTGTGTACAAGTTATTTATTTGAAAGATGAACTACACAGGACAGGGGAATGGGGATGTGAGACAAGGAAGAGAAAGCAGCCAAAATGTCTGTCATCAAGCTGGCTGCCCCTGAGGGCAACTGGATCCGAATCCCCCTGGGGCATAACAAACACACTAGAGTTAGATGCAAGTCGTTCTTGATCTTGGGTGAGGGTGTGGCTGGAGCATGAATTCTCTGATCCTTGAAGCCTACCGCAGGCAACAACATTGATCTACATCAACAAGAGAAATCTTGCAGGTGCAGAAATGCAAGTGCTTGCATTTAGAGGACTGATGGTGAACAGCCAAGTCCTAAGGGTGAGGCATTAACTATCTTCTTTTCATACATTGTACCTCTCCCACTAACACAATTATCTGTTTTTCAGCCAGGTGATACTTTTAAAATTGTAATCTGATCATGGCATAGCCCCTTGAAAATCCATTAAGGATTTTCATAGCTTTCTATATAAGATCTAAATAACTTAGCAAAGTGTGCATGCCTTTTCCTTCATCATTTGTCTCTTGCTTACTTCTTCAGCCCGATCTCTTACTACTTCCTCTCTCTGTCCTCCCATAGATACTATATTCCATTCTTATCGAACCCACTTGCACTTTGTAGAATGTGCCCCATTCTTTCATAGTTCTTTATTTCTGCAAATGCTGGCTCCCTCCTTGGAATGTTTCCCCTAATTCTTTCCTCTGCCTGGTTCCTTCCAGTCTATGGAGTAACTGAGCAGGTGGGGCTCTGGATAGACCACCAGACTCTTAGTCAGACCAAAGAGAGAGAGGAGCAGAGATATCTATATACATACATATCCATATCTGTGTTCCTTGTAGACTTTATCCTGAAAATGTGTCCTCCTGCTAGCAAAATAAAAGTAGAAATTGAAGATGACATTCAGAATTAGACTATCAAAATTCAGTGCCATCAGATATTTGAATCACACAAATAACTCTCTTAGTTCAAATTCCCACTGGTCACTAAGCAACCTTCTAGTTATAATAAAATTTAAATATTAACTGCCTACAGGGAAAGTAGAGGCCATGCCAGAATGAGCATTCTTTTGTATGTCGTGATCATATTTCTTATTTAAATGAATAAATTGCATTGTGATTTACATATAAGTCCCCTGTGTGTTTGGTTGTCATAAAGTAGTCTCCTTGAGTCTGATAGCTCTGGTGCACTGTGGAGATCAAGTTTTTGAAACTGCAATGCCAAAGTACATACCTTTGAGTACTGTGATGTTACCAAGGTAAAGCCCACCTGTTAGGTAACCAGCTAGCTTGTTTCCTTATGGTAACACCCTCTAATACCCTTCTTTTTAAGGTACAATGTTTCAGGCCCACCTAATTGTTGTTGATTTATTGATGTCTGAAGCTATGTTCTAAATATATCACCTTCTGTATCCAAAGATATTGCCTGTAACTATAAGAAGGTCACATCTGGTGCCTCACTAGTCTGTGAGTGGTTACATGTGGAACTAAGCCATGAACATCCTCTTGTTCATTTTTCCCATTGACTTATATATTTTTGAGGATGCTGATTGGACAGGTTGTATTCTTGAAAGCATTTATCTTTGGGCAATATGCAAACTGTGTGATTCTCACAGACCAACTCTACGGCTTGATCCAATGAGGCAGTCTAGATGAAATGATTGACTCCTTAAAGGTAGAAAGATTCTATTTTTTTTTTTTTATGGCTTCACCTGTGTCATATGGAAGGTCCTGGGCTAGGGGTGGAATCAGAGCTGCAGCTGCTGGCCTATACCGCAGCACCACCAGATCCTTAATTGAGTGAAGCCACATCCTCACGGATACTATGTCAGGTTCTTAACCTGATGAGCCACAACAAGAACTCCTCTTTTTGGTAGAGGGGCTGCAGCCACAGCATATGGAATTTCCTCGGCCAAGGATCAAACGCAAGCCACAGCAGTGACAATGGGTGAGTCCTTAACCACTAAGCCACCAGGGAAATTTTTTTTCAGAAAAAGATCCTGTTGTAGAGAATGTTGCAGGGGAAGATTAACCTTCTATGATTAAATGGTTTCATAGGGATATTAAACGAATAAATATCAAAACTCAGAAAGATTTCTTAATCACTGCTCCCAAAAATAATTAGATGGATAATTGTTTTAGGTAAGCAATATGTAGTTTGTTCTATTCACTTACTTTGTGCAAGCTGAAGAATGTCTAAATAAAATGTCATCCATCCACAGTTGAGTTTGCAGTTAACATTATTAGTTCTAAACATCTATCCTGAGAAGTTTGTGCTCTTAAACATATTAAATAAGTCCACAGCAAACTCAGCTTAGGAGGAGATTCTAGACAGATTATCCCCTCTCCTGATTAGATGTAGAACAGAAAGTATATTGATGTGAACACTTGATTTGCAACAATGAATTTGATGTCCTATACCTTGGTTTACCAAATAAGCAGTTGATCTAGAATTTGATCTATGGAGTGTAGCCACCTTTCCAAGAGATAACATTGAGCAAACAGAACCCTCCCACTCATGGTCCTCTTTGTTCTTTCCTTTTCCTAAGGCTGGATGCAGATAATGACAATGGCCTAAAGAATGACAAAGCATGGAAAAAGCTTGGGTCCCTGATTACCATGTGGAGGAGAGCCAAGGTACTGGCCTAAATTCCCTACCAGGACTGTTTTAGAAGTAAGACTAAATATTCTATTGTTGGAATCATTACATGCTTTTTGTCATGCCAATCAGTCCACCCCTAACTGGTCTATTGCGGGAAATACAGTGTGTGAAGTGAGTGAAATCAGGGGGACATGTGAGGCCACTAGGACCCTGAGATGACATTGAAAAACAAGGAGAGGGGAACTTCAAAATGTTTACAAAAGCGAGAGTTTTTGACTAAAGAGAATTAAGTTTTTGGTAAATGCAAACTATACAAGCATCATTCCTGGTTACACTGGTAATTAGGGCCCATCTTATACTATTACAATGAGAACAATCACATAAAAATGAAGTAAGTAGACACTGGAGGTCCTGCATGCCCTTGTGCTACCTATCTATACCTGGAGAAAAAGTCTGGAGCAGAGTAGGGTGGCTGAAGTTGTGCTAAGACAAAAGATGGAGTGAAACAGGAAAGAAATTAAGAATGTACAAAAGGGTTAATTGAGTCTGCATGCTTGTGATATTCTTAGAATACTGAGGATTTGTTTAGCAACAGACTTTGGCTGAGGTCAGTGAGAGTAATAAGCCATACTGTGCCATATCCACCTGTTCCCATGAGGAACATTGCTGTCGGGGATGAACCTTGGGCTAGAAAATGGTGGCTCTCCTAATGAGCGATATAAATTGGCCTGGGATTGTGGCATCTGTGACAGTTACTACTTAGATAGCCATTTCTACTTGCAGGAGGACTCAGCCCGCTGAGGGAAGTGGAATGGGGAGGCAACAATGTGTTATACTACAAAAAATTTTAGCCATATTCTTATTTATTTATTTATTTTGGGGGAAATACTGGCTTTTAAGAATTTAAGTATAGTTGATATACAATGTTGTGTTAGTTTCAGGTGTATAGTAAAGAAATTCAGATATATATATATGTGTATATATATATATATGTAGAGAGAGAGACACACACACACACATATATTCTTTTTCAGATTCTTTCCATTGTAGGTTATTATAAGATATTGAATATAATTTCTTGTACTATACAGTAGATCCTTGTTGCTTATCTATTTTATATATAATAGTCTGTATCAGTTAATCTCAAACTCCTAATTTATTCCTCCTTGCCCTTTCCCCTTTAGTAACTATAAGTTTGTATTCTGTAGCTTTGAGTCTATTTTTGTTTTGT
Source organism: Phacochoerus africanus (assembly GCF_016906955.1). Classification (NCBI taxonomy): domain Eukaryota; kingdom Metazoa; phylum Chordata; class Mammalia; order Artiodactyla; family Suidae; genus Phacochoerus; species Phacochoerus africanus. The sequence continues at coordinate 188,749,547 of NC_062544.1, forward strand.
AAATAAGTTCATTTGTATCATTTTTTTAGATTCCACATATAAGTGATATCATATATTTGTCTTTGACTTATTTCACTTGGTGTGATAATCTCTAAGTCCATCCATGTTGCTGCAAATGGCATTATTTCATTCTTTTTTATTTAGCCACTCTCTTATTTAAGAAATAAGAATTTACATTTTCATGCTTTTGTGCAAACAATACTTCAGTGAACAACCCTGAACCTTAATATATCTCCCTGCATGGGACATGAGTGTTTCTGAATGTAAGTTCCCAGAAGTGAAATGTATTTTGCTCTTTTAAGATCATGTAACTTTTTGCTATTATTTTTCTTAACCTTTCCATATTTTAATTGTTTAAAAAATCTCAATGAAATTATAAAGCAGGATCCTTTGGCAAGAGGTAACAGAAAACCCAGCTCCCAATTATTAAGAAGAAAAAAAAAAAAAAAGGAAATGTTGTCTTACATAACAGGCTCCCAGTGTAGGGGCTTCAGGATTGATTTTTTTTTTTTCAGTGGCCCAGCAGTTTCCCAGACTGAGGCTCTCTCCCTCTTTCCACTATGCTGGTCTCAGTATGTTGGCTGTCTAAGAGTTGGATTACGGCCTGGTAGCAAAGCGGTTATAGCAGATAATAAATGGTTTCTCCCCTGTGTCTCTTTTTAAGAGTGAAGAAACTCATTCCAGTTGCTTCCCAGCAGACTTCCCCCCAAATCACACAAGTACGTTCCTGGATCAATCATTGTGAGGGAATGAGACCTTCATCATCTACGACCAATCAGGATTTGCCTTCTGGGGCTGAGGCAGGACCAATCTCCCCTGATACAGAAGGTCTAGGAAGGAAAATACATACTTGTAAGCAACCAAGGTTTTGTAAGACAAGAGAAAAAGAAGAATGGTTGTTGGCTAGACATCTCACAATATCTATTACTGATCATGTTTGCTACATCTACTTTCAGAGTAATCTGTTGTTAACATACATAAAAATTGGATTTCTTATCCATTTTGAGAAGTATTTCTATCAATATGTATTATTGAACTGCTGACAACCACATATACCTCCAGAATATATTCAAAATAAAGCTACTTCCACTTAAAGGGATTAATACAACTAATGTAGATTTTAAAGATATTAAAAAAAATTCCTGTTCTTTTGAAATCAGGTCACTAAATCTCTGTTATAATGGTTGCAGCTGAAAGAAAGTCCAAATTTGTGTACAAGAAATGTTGTTTAAAGTTTTTAAATCTTTATGTTGATTTAAAATGGAAATAGTTCTTCTTGTATACTAACTTGCATTGGCAAACTCATATTTTAAAATACTAATTTGGCTTTGAAGATTTATTCATACATGTTTGGAGCAGACAAGTGCTACACATAATTAAATGACATAGACAGCTTCTTGTAGGTTCAAAAATTTAAACGCTAATTTTCACATTCCAGTCTCTACTCATCTCATTCAGACCGTGGTTAGTTTAACCCTTTGTTTTGGTGTTTTAAAGACATTTGTTATCTCAGAGAAAGGCAAAAGGAGACACTGTACAATTCAAGTTGTAATAGAGACAAGTGAGGTAGAATGTGGTTGGGAAAACTAAAACCACAGTGCTTCGTACATTCAAGTAAATACATTTTAAAATGCCCATGCAGACAAAAATGCACCTGACAATTTAAAAAATTAGTACATCTAGTTTAGTGATCTGTTCTAAATGTTAGACCTGTATTTCCTGCTCCTTGATGTTTCCTTTTCTCTGGCTTGCAAGGAAATGTACTTGTTTATCATGATCATCATTATTGCTTTAACCTTCTCTTTCTCCCTCCCATCTCCAACCTGGTCTTCCCAGCATAGCTTCCTTAGCACCAACATCATACCTAGGTACCCAAACCTGAATTACAGTGTCACTTCAGAGTCTTTCCTGCCCTTCACCAAAATCAGCCAATTGTTCTCTTATGTCTTGTGTCTCATACCTTCCAAATATCATGAAAGTAACTAGCTCTCTGTAAGAGACATTTGCTACTTCATCCTGCTTTCTTTGTTCCCAGATTTCCTTTGGAGAAGCTTCTTTCCCCCTCTTTAGTTCAAGTGATCTGGGTAGGGCTCCAGAGGTGGACATGGAACCCAGCCTTGCCCAATCGGCATGTCCTATTTTTCAGTTTACAGTGATAGATCAGAGTGAGGAACATATATCCCAAGTTCTTTCAATAAGATGCATATTCACAACTTTAATGCAACTTCTGGAGCTGCTGGTAGGATGGGACATAAGCCTGGAGCTGCTTATTGGCTGTTGAAAAAAAGAGAGAAATTGAGTCTTGGTGATGTCACTTGAGCTACTGGAGCCAGCTAAACTTGATTTTGCACTTTCTGGTTCAAGTGGCAACCCTTCTTTCCGTGGCAGCTGAAAATGTTCTGATAAACAATCACTTTTATGCCCACTTAACCCTCTTTGTCCCTTTCTTGAGACAGTCTGTGCTTTTATCTACTCTGATGATTCCATTTTTCTTTGAAACTCAGTGCAGGTGTTACTTCCTCAGAGAAGCCCTCCAGGATATCTTTCCTAATGAGAGGGTATCCAGTCCTGTGTTCTGCAAAAATATATTATGTACAAATCACCCTACAGTGTAATTGTCAATATACTTGTTAGTCTACAGCAGACATTACCTATCGCTAATCAACCCCCATTCTTTCTTTTTTCGTACAACAGAATCCCTCTTTTGTTTGGAGTGGGAAACACCTAGGTTAAATATTTGCCTTTCCGGACTCCTTTGCAGGTAGAGGTGGCTTTGCTGCACAATTCTGGCCAGGAGACATAAATGAATGTCCATCTGAGATTTCTGCGAAAGGCTTTGTTTTTCTGATTCTGGCAGTGTTCTTTCCCTCCTTTTCATTCTTCTTCTTCCTTCTTCCTGGCAAGAGGCATGAGGCTGGAGGTAAAGCTGTCACTTGGTAACCGTGAGTGACAAGCCCTATGTTGATGATGGTGGGCATCTTTGGAGATAGAGCCTGCATGACTCTGAATTACCCACCTCTGTATCTAACTTTGGGAAGAATATAGCCCTCTTCTGCCAATCCACTGTAAATTGATTTTTTATTTGGATGTAGCTAAGTGCCATCCTGAAAGGATTACATCCTAATTGATATTCCCACTCAGGACCACGATCTTCTCAAAGATAGAGCTTAGGCCTTTACTGAACCCTGAACATTCCTAATGCTTATATATAGTAAAGGTTCACTCTAATATTAAAAATGGGATTCAAGCTTAAGGTATGTTTCAATCCTGAGAGTTTATGTTTTCACCCTGTAAACCGCTTATGGTGTCTACTCTCACTCCAGCATTTACCCTCCTCCAGAGCCATTCCATTGCATGTTATTTTCTTTAATTTTTCTTTTTCCTTTTTTTCTTTTTAGGGCCTCTCCCGTGGCATACGGAAGTTCCCAATCTAGGGGTTGAATTGGAGCTCAGCTGCCGGCCACAGCCATAGCCACAGCCACGCCAGATGCAAGCCGAGTTTGCAACCTAAACCACAGCTCACGGCAACAACCGGATCCTTTAACCCACTGAGAGAGGCCAGGGATTGAATCTGTATCTTCACGGATACTGTGTTGGGTTCTTAACCCACTGAGCCACATTAGGAATTCCTGGATGTTGTTTTAAAGGGAACCCCCAAGCCAGGATGCAGAGGTTGGTCTCCATTTCTCTATAATATAGGTTAGTGCTGAAATTAACTTCCTTGCTTAATAAACTTCTAACATTTTCCCCACATTTTTCTTGTTTCCATTTCATATACAGGCCCTGTAAAGATTGAAATTTCAGATTCCTTTGAATATGGTTTCACTCAGAAAACACTTAAAACAATAATTCTGACTTATAAATTCAATATATTAACAGCTGCCAGTGTCAGTCATCAAATTTGGCTCCTTGAGAGGCCCTGGGCCTCAGATAAAATTCATCATCTTCCTAGATAAAAATGCATTTCTTTAGGCCCTGCCCCAGGGGACCAATCAGGCTGATGGTGATGATTATTATAATTAGCAGTAATTGCTGTTGGCTAAACACTGATTCCAGAAATTCTGAAGTCAAAAAGAAAAAAAAATCCACCCCAAACCCAGCTATTATTGTATCAAGGAAGAGAACTTTATTCCATAAGACGTGTGTTGTTTAACTGCCATCAACAGTAATGGAGAATTACACATGTACGTTTCTCATTCAAAAAGAGTATCCAAGTATTGGGAGTTTCCGTCCTGGCTCAGCTGTTAACCACCCAGACTAGTATCCATGAGGATGTGGGTTTGATACCTGGCTTCACCCAGCGGGTTAAGGATTTGGTGTTGCCATGAGCTGTGGTTTGCAGACACAGTTCTGATCCCAAGTTGCTGTGGCTGTGGCATAGTCTGGTGGCTGCAGCTCTGATTTGACCCTTAGCCTGGGAACTTCCATATGTCAAAAGACAAAAAGATAAAGAAAAAAAAAAGAGTATCGAAGAATTCAAAATGGGCGTCTCCCAATTAGTTTCTGAAAGCATAAGTGTTGTTATTACTCACAAGGGGGCAAAATTAATGTCCTTTCATTAAAAGAAGTTTAGTGGAAAAAGTTGCTTCTTTAGTAGAAGGCTTTTACACTATGAGAAGTAGGAACCAGAGTACTTAGATCATCACTAAAGTCGCTCCAAGTTGTAGATGAAGATAGTTTAAGCATTCACATAAAAAGAAAGAAGTCCCATGAGGTAGTAGCTTCTTGTAGAGTTAGAGGAATGTAGAATATATGATCCAGAATCTTTTGCGTCCATTCAATATAGTCAAAAAGTCTAGATATTAGAGCTAGAGCTGAATTAGTGATTATACTCACCAAATTTCAAACCTCTCCAAAGGACATTCAAGAAAGCCAGTAATACTTACCTGTGAATCTAGGCACTACCCTTCAAGACGAGGTATTGTTTTTAGCCTTTCTCAGAATTAATCCTCCCTCAAGGCTTTTCCTTATTGAACTAATCCTGGGACGTTGTCTATAAAAGTAGCTCTATCTACTCTTGAGATGTCAACTAAAATCATTTTATTTGTTGAACAAGTGCCACGAAAAAAAGAAAACTGAGGAATGTAATAAAAAGTGATAGTTTGGATGGCTGCTGTTTTAGAATGAATGGTCAGGGAGAGAAAGTGACTTGTGACTTTTCTTTCTTTTTTTTTTTTTTTTTTTTTTTTTTTTGCTTTTTAGGGCTGTGCCCACAAAATATGGAAGTTCCCAGGCTAGGGGTCGAATCCGAGCTACAGCTGCTGGCCACGGCCACAGCCACAACAACGCCAGATACCAGCTGGGTCTGTCACAAACACAACAGCCACAGCAATGCATGATCCTTAACCCACTGAGCGACGCCAGGGATTGAACCCACATCCTCATGGATACTAGTTGGATTCGTTTCTGCTGCCCCACAATGGGAACTCCAGAAGTGACTTCTGAGCTGAGCTATGAAGGAACTGAACAACAGAAGTCCTAGGAGGTAAAATTTGAGGCCGACCCAGAAGTGAGTCAGATTTTTCTGGAGTACAGAGTGACTAGGGAATACACAGCAGGCCCCTCTGTTGGAGCAAAGGTGGGAGTGAGTGAAAAGAATGATCTGTAATGATGACTTTGCAAGGGACAGATAAGTAGGCAAGGGCCAGATCCCACAAGCCTTAAGGAAGAGAATGTATTCTAAGTGGGAAGCTCTTGGCAATGACCTGATCTCATCTACATTTTATTTTTTTTTTAATTTAAAAAAATTTTTTTATTACTCAAATGAATTTATCATATCTGTAGTTGTATAATGATCATAACAATATGATTTCACAGGATTTCCATCCCACAGCCCAAGCACATCCCCCCACCCCCCAAACTGTCTCCTCTGGAGACCATAAGTTTTTCAAAGTCTGTGAGTCAGCATCTGTTCTGCAAAGAGGTTCCGTCTGTCCTTTTTTCAGATTCCACATGTCAGTGAAAGCATTGGATGTTGGTGTCTCATTGTATGGCTGACTTCACTTAGCATGATAATTTCTAGGTCCATCCATGTTGCTAAAAATGCTAGTATTTCGTTCTTTTTGATGGATGAGTAATATTCCATTGTGTATATGTACCACCTCTTCTGGATCCACTCCTCTGTCGATGGACATTTAGGTTGTTTCCATGTCTTGGCTATTGTAAATAGTGCTGCAGTGAACACTGGAGTCCATGTGTCTTTGCGAGTCGTGGTTTTCTCTGGATAGGTGCCCAGGAGTGGGATTGCTGGATCAAATGGTAGTTCTATGTTTAGTTTTCTGAGGCATCTCCACACTGCTTTCCACAGTGGTTGCACCAATTTACAATCCCACCAACAGCGTTTTAGGGTTGCTTTTTCTCCACACCCTCTCCAGCACTTGTTGTTTGTAGCCTTTTGGATGATGGCCATTCTGGCTGGTGTGAGGTGGTACCTCATCGTGGTTTTGATTTGCATTTCTCTGAAAATGAGTGATGTTGAACATCTTTTCATGGTTTCCCGGCCATCTGTATGTCTTCTTTGGGGAATTGTCTGTTTAGATCTTCTGCCCATTTTTGGATGGGGTTGTTTGTTTTTTTGGTATGGAGCTGCAGAAGGTGTGTATAAATTTTGGAGATGAATCCCTTGTCAGTCGATTCATTTGCAAAGATTTTCTCCCATTCTGCGGGTTGTCTTTTCAACTTGTTTAGGGTTTCCTTTGCTGTGCAGAAACTTTTAAACTTTGTTTATTTTTCTTTTTATTGTCAATACTCTGATAGGTGGATCTGAGAAGATGTTGCTGTCGTTTATGTCAGAGAGTGTTTGGCCTATGTCTTCCTCTAAGAGTTTTATACTATCTGGTCTTGTATCTAGGTCTTTAATCCATTTTGAGTTTATTTTTGTGTATGGTGTTAGGGAATGCTCTGATTTCATTCTTTTACATATGGCTGTCCAGCTTTCCCAGCACCATTTATTGAACAGGCTGTCCTTTCTCCATTGTATAGTCTTGCCTCCTTGGTCATAGATGAGTTGGCTATAGGTGTGTGGGTTTAATTCTGGGCTTTCTATCCTGTTCCACTGATCTATAGTTCTGTCTTTGTGCCAGTACCATGTGGTTTTGATGATTGTTGCTTGGTAATATAGTCTGAAGTCTGGGAGCCTGATTCCTCCAGCTCCATTTTTCTTTTTCAGGATATCTTTGACTATTCTGGGTCTTTTGTGCTTCCAAACAAACTTCAAAATATTTTGTTCTTGTTCTGTGAAAAATGTCCTTGGTAATTTGATAGGGCTTGCACTGAATCTGTAGATTGCCTTGGGTAGTACAGTCATTTTGATAATATTGACTCTTCCAACCCAAGAGCATAGTATGTCTTTCCATATAGTTGTGTCATCTCTGATTTCTTTCATCAGTGTCTTATAGTTTTTAGAATACAGGTCTTTTGTCTCTTTAGGTAGGTTTACTCCTAGGTATTTTATTCTTTTGGATGCAATGGTAAACGGGATTGCTTGCCTAATTTCTCTTTCTTATCTTTCATTGTTCGTGTATAGAAATGCCATTGATTTCTGTGTATTAATTTTGTATCCTGCGATTTTGCCAAATTCGTGGATAAGCTCTAACAGTTTTCTGGTAGAGTCTTTAGGATTCTCTAGGTATATAGCATCATGTCCTCTGCAAATAGGGATAGTTTTACTTCTTCCTTTCCAATCTGGATTCCTTTTATTTCTTTTTCTCCTCTGATTGCTGTGGCTAGGACTTCCAGAACTATGTTGAAGAGTAGTGGTGAGAGCGGACATCCTTGTCTTGTTCCCGATCTCAGCAGGAATTCCTTCAGCTTTTCACCATTGAGAATGATGTTTGCTGTGGGTTTGTCATATATGGCCTTTATCATGTTGAGGTAGGTTCCCGTTATGCCCACTTTCTGAAGGGTTTTTATCAGAAATGGGTGTTGGATTTTGTCAAAGGCTTTTTCTGAGTCTATTGAGAGGATCATACGGTTTCTATTCTTCAGTTTGTTAACGTGGTGTATCACACTGATGGATTTGCGGATATTGAAGAACCCTTGCATCCCTGGGATAAATCCCACTTGATCATGATGTACAATCCTTTTAATGTATTGTTGGATGCGGGTTGCTAGTATTTTTTTTTTTTTTTGAGTATTTTTGCATCGATGTTCATCGGTGAAATTGGCCTGTGGTTTTCTTTTCTTGTGGTATCTTTGTCTGGTTTTGGTACCAGGGTGACGGTGGCCTCATAGAATGAGTTTGGGAGTGTCCCTTCCTCTGCAGTTTTTTGAAATAGTCTCAGAAGAAGAGGTGTTAGCTCTTCTCTACATGTTTGATAGAATTCGCCTGTGAAGCCATCTGGTCCTGGACTTTTGTCTGTTGGAAGTTTTTTAATCACAATTTCAATTTCAGTTCTTGTGATGGGTCCATTCATCTTTTCTATTTCATCTTGGTTTAGTCTTGGAAGATTGTGCTTTTCTAAGAATTTGTCCATTTCTTCTAGGTTTTCCATTTTATTGGCGTATAGTTGCATATAGTAGTCTCTTATGATCCTTTGTATTTCTGTGGTGTCCGTTGTTACTTCTCCTTTTTCATTTCTAATTTTATTGATTAGAGTCCTCTCTCTTTTTTTCTTGCTAAGTCTGGCTAGGGGTTTATCAATTTTGTTGACCTTTTCAAAGAACCAGCTTTTCGTTTCATTGATCTTTTCTATAGTTTTCTTTGTTTCTATTTCATTGATTTCTGCTCTGATCTTTATGATTTCTTTCCTTCTACTAACTTTAGGTCTTGTCTGTTCTTCTCCCTCAAGCTGCTTTAGATGTAAAGTTAGCTTGTTTATTTGGGCTTTTTCTTGTTTCCTGAGGTGGGCTGGTATTGCTATAAACTTTCCTCTTAGAACAGCTTTGGCTGCGTCCCATAGGTTTTGGAGTGTTGTGTCTTTGTTGTCATTTGCTTCTAGGTATTTTTTAATTTCCTCTTTGATTTCTTCAGTGATCCATTGGTCGTTTAGTAGCATGTTGTTGAGTCTCCACGTGTTTGTGTTTTTGGCAGTTTTTTCTTGCTGTGGATTTCCAGTCATATAGTTGTAGTCAGAAAAGATGCTTCACGTGATTTCAGTTGTCTTAAACTTACCGAGGTTTGATTGGTAGCCCAGGATGTGATCAATCTTAGAGAATGTTCCATGTGCACTTGAGAAGAATGTCTATTCCTTTGCTTTTGGATGGAATATCCTATAGATATCTATTAAGTCCATCTGGTCTAATGCTTCATTCAGGGCCTGTGTTTCCTTATTGATTTTCTGTCTGGATGATCTGTCCATTGCTGTAAGTAGGGTGTTAACATCCCCCACTACTATTATGTTATTTTCGATTTCTCCTTTTAAGGTTGCTAGCAGTAGCCTTATATTTTAAGGTGAACCTGTGTTGGGTGCATAGATATTTAAAATTGTTATGTCTTCTTCTTGGATTGATCCTTTGATCATTAGGTAGTGACCTTCCTTGTCCCTTAAAATATTCTCCATCTTAAAGTCTATTTTGTCTGATATGAGTATTGCTACTCCAGCTTTCTTTTGATTCCCTTTTTGCATGGACTATTTTCTTCTATCCTCTCACTTTCAATTTGGATGTGTCCCTAGAAGTGAAGTGGGTCTCTTGAAGACAGCATCTATGTGGCTCTTATTTTTGTGACCATTCAGCCAGTCTGTGTCTTTTGGTTGGGGCGTTTAGTCCATTCACATTTAAGGTAATTATTGATATATATGTTCTTATTGCCATTTTATTAATTGCTTTGGATTTGTTTTTGTTGCTCTTTTTCCTTACCTTCTTCTCTTCTCTTGTGGTTTGATGACTATCTTTAGTGTTGTATTGATTTTTCTTATTTGTGTGTGTATCAAGTGTAGATTTTTGGTTTGCAGTTATTCTGACGTTTTGATGTAAGAGTCTCTCTCTCTCTCTCTCTCTCTCTTTCTATATATATATTTATATATATATAGAATATTGTACATCATATATGTGATTGTTTTAAGTTGTTGGTCTCTTAATTGCAAGTGCATCTCCAGTGTCCTGCATTTGTACCCTCCCTCCTCTTCTCATGATTTCTGATTTTGTTGGCATTATTTTGTGTGGATGATTTCGTATCCTTACCATATATATACCTTTATTGATGAGCCTTGTCATTTGTGGTATTTTTGTTGCTGGTTGCAGCCTATTTTTCCTGCCTAGAGAAGTTCCTTTAGTATTTGTTGTAAAGCTGGTTTAGTGTTGATGCATTCTCTTAGCTCTTGCTTCTCTGTGAAGCTTTCGATTTTTCCTTCAAATCTGAATGAGAGCCTTGCTGGGTAAAGTAACCTTGGTTGGAGTTGTTTTTCATTCATCACGTTGAGTATGTCATGCCACTCCCTCTGGCCTGCAGAGTTTCTGCTGAAAAATCTGCTGATAACCTTATCAGGATTCCCTTGTATGTTGTTTGTTTCTTTTCCCTAGCTGCTTTCAAGATTTTCCCTTTTCTTTAATTTTGGTCATTTTGATTAATATGTGTCTGAGGGTGTTCCTCCTTGGGTTTATTTTATATGATACTCATTGCGCTTCCTGGATTTGAGTGAGTGGTTCCTTTCCCATGTTAGGGAAGTTTTCGGCTATTATCTCTTGGAATATTTTTTCTGTCCATTTCTCTCTCTCTTCTTTTGGCACCCTTATAATATGGATGCTGGTACACTTAATGTTGTCCCAGAGTTCTCTGAGACTCTCTTTGTTTTCAATCTTTTCCCTGTTTTCTGTTCCATTTTCTGTTCCAGATTTCCACTGATCTCTCCTCCACCTCACTTATTCGTTCTTCTGCCTCCTGTATTCTGCTGTTGGCTGCTTCTAATGAATTTTTTATTTCAGTTATTATATTTTGCATCTCTTCTTGCTTAAGTTTGATATCGTGTATCTCTTTGCTCAGTGTTTCCTGTAAGTTATCCATCTTTTCCTCTAGTTTATTTCCAATGTCTTATATCATCTTCAGCATCAACAGTTTAAAGACTTTTTCCTGGAGGCTAAGAATCTCCTGATCACTTAGCTGTTTTTCTGGAGATTTTTCCTTTCTCCCTCATCTGAGTTATAGTTCTCTGTCTTTTCATTTTGATAGGTTTTTGGTGTGGTGACCTTTTTACAGATAATAGGGTTGTAGTCTCTCTTACTTCTGGTGTCTGCCCCCACTTGTGGCTGAAGTTGGTGTGGGGGCTTGCTGTTGACTTCCTGGTGGGAGGGACTGATGCCTGCCCACTGGTAGGTGGAGCTGATTCCTATCCCTCCGGTGGGTGGGGCTTTGTCTCTGGGTGAGATTAGAGGTGGCTGTGTGCCTGGGGGGTCTTTAGGCAGTCAGTTTACTAAGGGGTGGGGCTATGAGCCCACCTGGATTTTTGTTTGGCCTGGGGCTTCTCAGTGCTGATGGTTGGGGCCAGATTTTCCCAAAATGGCCACCTTCAGAGAAAGGCATGCTGCTGAATAATTCCAAGAGCTTTGCTTCCAGTGTCCTTCCCCCACAACAAGCCACATTCACCCCTGTTTTCCCAGGAGGTCCTCCAAGAACTGCAGTCAGTTCTGACCCAGATTCCTATGGAGACTTTGCTTTGCCCTGGGACTCAGTGCAGGTGAAAGCCTGTGTGTGCCTTTTAAAAATGGGATCTCCATTTCCCCTAGTCCTGTGGAGCACCTGACACAAGCTTCAATGCCAGATGCTCCAGGCACTCTTTCTCCCAGTGCCAGATCCCCACACGTGGAGGTTTGATGTGGGGCTCAGAAGTTTCACTCCTATTGGTGAGTCTCTGTGATACAATTACTTTCCAGTCTGTTGGGCTTCCCACCCTGGAGGTATGAGGTTGCTTATATTGTGTAATCACCCCTCCTACCTCTTGATGTGGCCTCCTCTTTGTCTTCTGAGTAGGACAACTTTTTGAAAGTTTCCAGTCCATTTGTTTGAAGATTGCTCAGCATTTCGTTGTAAATTTTGTTGTTTTTAGGAAAGAAGTTGAGCTCCAGTCCTTCTATTCTGCCATCTTAATCCCATCTCCTAAAATAATTTTGTTTTAAAATTTTATTTTTTAATACCAAAAAATAATACAGATGGGTGGCATTCTTTTCCAATTCAGTCTGATTTCAATCCAATTTTCTTTTTTTCTTTTTCTTTGTCTTTTCAGGGCCACACCCACAGCATATGGAGGTTCCCAGGCTAGGGGTCAAATCGGAGCTGTAGCCACCGGCCTACGCCAGAGCCACAGCAACACGGGATCCGAGCCGCGTCTGCGACCTACACCACAGCTCACGGCAACGCCGGATCGTTAACCCACTGAGCAAGGGCAGGGACCGAACCCGCAACCTCATGGTTCCTAGTCGGATTCGTTAACCACTGTGCCACGACGGGAACTCCAGGGCTGACTAGTTTTGAAGGGAGACTGAAAGCCATGAACTCTGAGAAGTACTATAAGTTGATGGTCATAGTCCAAATATTTCACCTTGTTGTCTTTGGGGGACATGCTTCATATTCAAATTGTTCTCATCTTTTCCACATTGGTAAAGACAATGGGAAAAATATATAGTGAGCTAACTGGGTAGAAAAATAATATTATTGTTTTATGAACAAATCCCTGGTAAGTGTGATTAGCATACACATTTTTTACATCAAATAGAATGAAGCTTCACTATGAGATGCGCATAATACATATCTGATATAATACCAACTGCTTTTTTTTTTGTCTTTTCTAGGGCCACACCCACATCACATGGAGGTTCCCAGGCTAGGGGTTGAATTGGAGCTGTAGCCACCAGCCTATGCCAGAGCCACAGCAACGCCAGATCCAAGCCGCATCTGCGACCTACACCTCAGCTCACAGCAATGCCGGATCCTTAACCCAATGAGCAAGGCCAGGGACCAAACCCGCAACCTCATTGTTCCTAGGTAGATTTCGTTAACCACTGAGCCACAAGGGGAACTCTGAAACCAACTGCTTTTTAAAAATACATAATGAAAGTGATGTAAGAAGGGAATATAATTAGCTTACATGACTTAACCAAGGTTTATTCCTACTTACTGTCTGTAGGATCTTGGAGAAGTTATTTAACGTCTTAAGTCTCTTTTCTCAACTATAAAGTTCCAGAGAACAATTTCTGTTATACTTTTTTAGAAGCCAATGCCTTACACAACAGATAATTAATATTAGGCGATTATGACTCCAAAGTAAGTAAAACTTCTGGAAGAGAGTATATGCATTTCTTTGAAAAGTGTCCTTAGGAGAATTTATCCTAGCCACTTATACATTTGTAAAGTGAATAAAATAGATGAATTTCTTAAAACATTGTCATATAAGGCAGAACAAATCTTCCCTTTTAATGTGTATCCTTACTTCAATATCCAATTCAATTAGATTAGCCTGGATGGTTTTGGAAGGACCTGACAATAATAATGCATAAAAGTTTGTCTAATAGCTGGCCACAAGCTTTTGTTGACACTCAGTGAAATCTGTTTAATTACTCCAACAGCCCCTATATTGGCTGCTGTGCTGGGGTCATTGGAGAACTCGACCCTATGGTTCTTGGGATACAAGAACATCTTCTGCTGATTGAAGCCAGTACCCTGTGGAAATGTTTTAATGTGATCCTTGAAGCATGTCCTAAGAAATGCTGTCAACACATATTCTTCCTTGTCAGGCTTTTATTTGGTCAGGAATACTCAAGAGCTCTATCTTTCTGTCTGTGGCTTACCACATTGTCTCCCATTTTCTTTCAAATCTGGTTTAGCTATGTTCAATAAAGCAGAGGTACCTGAATTAGACATCATCAACACTGCTCCTCCAGAGAAAATTTCCTATCAGATAAGTCGCTAAACCACCTACCATGTTTTGATGCACAGAAGACACATCCCTGAACCCTGATCATTCACTTGCAGAAAAACATATTCTCAGCATAGCGAACAAAGGGGCATGCCCAATGGAACATGAGGAAAGCTGGGGTTGATGGCAATTCTCCAGAACAAAGAATTTCAAAAGAAGGAAAAGGCAACAATAAAAGGACAACTTATTTATAACTCACACTATCCAGGTGACTTTTTAAAAATAACAAATAAAAGTTTTGGGCAACTACTATGTAATATAAACTAAAAGGTGTGGCATAATCCTTAAAAATCTATAGCTGCTTATATAAACATAAGGTTGAATATTATGAATTGATAAATTATGGTGATTAGGTATTGACAGACATAAGCATTTGCCATATCCAAAAGTGTGTTGCTTTTTGTTGGTTTGTTTTTAATGCATAGAAATTCCCAGGGAGTAAGAAATTGCCTTAACTGTGATCATTTGACCAATTAAAAATCATAACATCATGAGTTTTTTTTTTCTTAGTTCTGAGAATGGAGAATGTCCAGTGCACAATGCTGCCCCAAACAGCTGATATTTAGAGTAAAAGTAAGGCTTACATTTCTTTGAATAAGTGGTAGATTTCTTAGAAATGTGATCATTGGAGAAAATCTTTTTTTCTTTTTTTCTTTTTTTTTTTTTGCCTTTTTGCCTTTTCTAGGGCCGCTTCCATGGCATATGGAGATTCCCAGGATAGGGGTCCAATGGGAGCTGTAGCCACTGGCCTACGCCAGAGCCACAGCAATGTGGGATCTGAGCCGAGTCTGCAACCTACACCACAGCTCACAGCAATGCCGGATCGTTAACCCACTGGCAAGGCCAGGGATCGAACCCTCAACCTCATGGTTCCTAGTCAGATTCGTTAACCACTGAGCCACGATGGGAACTCCAAAAATCTTGATTTTATTAAAATAATTCTATTTTTTCAGACTATATTTAATCCAAGGAAAAACTTTAAAACCACTATCTTAAACCATTTTAACCCATTTGAAGTAAACTGGAATACCTGTACTTCATTTTCAATCAATTTTAGGCACCAATTAGTGCTTTCACTTTAAAGAATGATACTTTTAGAGTTGAAACCTTTCCTTCTAAATCACAGAATGTTACCTGGAAATGAAACTCCTTCAACTGACAGTAATAAATAAGAGAAGGAAATACAAATAAATATGAAAAACTTAGCCTCAATTGTAATAGGAAAATGTAAAATAGTACACATCTAACATACCACTTTTCACTTACCAAATTAGCAAAAACCAAAGCTAGATAGCACACTATTGGGATGGCTGTAGGCAAACAGGAACTCTTTACATCGGTTGAATATTATTATATTGCTTGTATATAAGTTAGTTACACTCTATTTCATGGTATCTATTAAAATTATAAATGCATGTATTTTTGATCCAACAGTTATATTTCCTACAGATATACTCACATACATGCAAAATGACACAAAGTTAATCAATGAAACAATGTTTAAAAGGATAAAAAATTGAAAACATACAAATATTCTTTGGGGCCTGAGTAAATAACATATAGTACATCTATACCACTGAATATTATTCAACTGAAAAGAAGAAAAATATTTGTGTACTTACATGAAAAAAAGTTCCATGATATATTATTAAGTTAAAGAAAGCAAAGCACATGAGAGTGTTTTTTATCTATAAGAGGGAGAACGATGCAAATTTTTATCTGTAAGAGGGAGAACGATGAATATATATTCAAACGCATAAGAATATAACAAGGTTTCCGTTGGGAAAAAGGGATGGGCTTCAGGAAATACAAAGGAGACCAGACGTGAGAAGTGTTTTCACTACATACCTTTTCATAACTTTGGATTTCTGAACAATATGAATGCATTACATACTGAAAAAATTTGAACTAAATTTTAGTTGGACATTTTTTTCTCTATGAATTATTTGGAAATAAACGTTCATACACTATGAAATGACTTTGTAAATATATTTGAGACAATCCCTATTTTTATTTTTTTGTCTTTTTGCCTTTTCTGGAGCCGCTCCCGCGGCATATGGAGGTTCCCAGGCTAGAGGTCTAATCGGAGCTGTAGCCACCGGCCTACGCAAGAGCCACAGCAAACACGGGATCCGAGTCACGTCTGTGACCTACACCACAGCTCACGCAACGCCGGATCTTTAACCCACTGAGCAAGGCCATGGATCGAACCCGTAACCTCATGGTTCCTAGTCAGATTCGTTAACCACTGCGCCACGAGGGGAACTCCAGAGACAATCCCTATTTTTAGAAAAACCACATTAAAGGCAATTATATTTCATTTAGAAATAGTAATTGTTTTTTCATATTTAATTTTAACATAAAGTTGATCACATTACTGTAACTTGGCAAACAAAAAACTTTCCAAATATCTTGACTATACCAGTCCCTCTTGATACTGAGGCAGGTACAGGAAGATAAAGCGGAAAATAGATTTTATATTATATTGTGTACACATACGCAAGACATATTTATAAAGGAACAGAGGTTAATTTTTAGACCATGCTGCACTATCTTAATCCCTTATCATTGGTTTAAATCCGTCACAGGGCCAACATATATCCTACAAGTTGATTCTTGTTTACATATAAAGAAATAGTGTGTGTTTAAATAATGCTGTATTTACTGACTATGGAGAAAAAATAGCACATTGAAGTCAATGGACTTCTGCCCTTGAAGAGATGTAATGACCTTGTGTATAGAGAAAATTTCCATGGTGCCTAGTGGTGAAGGGCACAGGATTTTGGAGTAAGGCCCATCTAGACTGAATCCACTGCCTAAGTGACCTTGAGTGAGTTACTTCAAGGAAACTGTTTCCTATCACATTGCTCATGGGGTTTTTATTAAATAATACGTACAGTTAGGTTAGCATAGATATCTACTTAAACCCTATCTTCATTATGAACTCTTTGTTCTTTAAATGTCTCCACATTCCTTTCTATGCTTGCAAAGAAAAAAATATGAAGAACACAGGTAGAAAAATAGGGAAATCAAGAGTTCCTTTCTTGACTCAGCAGAAATGAATCTGACTAGCATCCATGAGGGTGCAGGTTTGATCCCTGGCCTTGCTCAGTGGTTAAGGATCTGGCGTTGCTGTGGCTGTGGTGTAGGCCAGTGGCTACAGCTCTGATTCAACCCCTAGCCTGGGAACCTCCATGTGCTGCAGGTGTGGCCCTAAAAAGATGAGAAGAAAAGAAAAATGGAGAAATCAGTAACCTCTATGATACAATCTGTGGGATTTAAAAAGCTTCTTTTAGTCAGAAACATCTCACCAAAGGGGTGCACAAGTAGTCTGAGAAGTGAGCCAATTCCTCAAACAGATCTCCCGAGAACATACAAATAGCTCTAGAACGGGATTAATCCATTAACTACTAATATTTAGCATAGCACATTAAACAAATATTACTTTAATAGATAGTACCAGAAGTCATTTTAGAGAACAGTCTCTGTTTGGTAAAACACAAAGTCCTGATATTCCATTTCAGCTCTAAAAAGAGTCCTTGGAGCACACCTTGAATGAGACAGGAATAAGGCCAACAGAGCAAAATTGTTCTGTAATAGAACAGACAGAGACTTGTGGGATTGTGGAGCAGGCATTAGTCAGAGAAAAGGAGCAGACTTTGACAGAGGGAGAAAGGGAATGCTGGGTCCTCTTCCTAGTCCAGAAGACTGCAACTTCCCAGAAGCAGCATGGCCAAGGACTTTTGAGAACAGAAATATCTGAAAACTATCATAAGTGATTTGCATAGTTTCATGGCCCCAAACCTTTCCCAAGATCTCATGCATAGTCCTGAGTATCCAGGACTTTGGGCACTGAAGGGGTCTGAGTGATGTCTAGGAAAAAGACAAATGCAAAAGCAGGCATAAAATACAGAGAACAGAATAAATGCATAGTGGAGAAAATTTCCAGAAACAGGAAGGCAAAAATCAAAGGGCATTGGTCTAAAGTATCCCCAAGAATCCTCAGACACAACAGCAATGGGGATGGGCCACGGGTTGCCTCCTTTCCTACCACATATGGGGTGAGGAGGTGAGTTCATTTTTTTTTTTTCCCTCACCCCCAGCATATGGAAGTTCCCAGGCCAGAGATCAAATCCAAGCTGCAGCAAGACAATGCCAGATCCTTAACCCACTGCATCACAGAAGGAACTCTGGGTTGAGTTCATTTAATTAAGCCTCAAACGATGGAGTAACCTGGCTGCATGTTGGTTGCACAAAATCTCTTTAGTTCCAGCTCTCTAACAGCTAGGGAAAAGCTAAAAGCTGGACCCGGAGAGCCTATAGAACCCAGGGCTGACAGGAGAAGGATAACACAATTTGAGGTTAGAGGAGAAAGTTTGGGAAGGACATGTAAAGGGCATCAAATGGGGACACTTTAACAGGAGATGGTTTTTCTGAATAGAGAGAGCACCTGTGACTTGAGTAAGCCCTGCACAGATTACAAACTAACATTTCAAATATTATTCACCCAAAGTTAAATTCAATATAAGCTATGTGGGTAAGTGATCAAATACAAGATTACTGTGATAAATTACTGAGAGGAAACTATTAAATCTGTAACATGGCAAATACAATGGGAAAAATACCTGGATTAAAAAAACAAGCATGAAAACAGTACTTTTTCTTCCTGGATGTCTATTTAAAAGTGTTAAATTAAGACATGAAACGATCATATCAGCATTAATACTTTTCTGTTATTAATTGAACACCTTCTTGGAAACATGAAGATAAAAGTCCCTCCTTGGAGAATTTGAGATAAGAGTGACTGGAAAGGAAGTGAAATTAACAGGCTTTACCAGTTCATGCTCCTAACCATCACGCTCTGCTTGTTCAAAGCTGCCTACAGATGCATAATATTAAACTGAACTTTAAATGTATTCTGATGCGGGAGAGCTTACAATCATAAGGCCTGTTCATAGGTTCACACTTTTTTTTGTACATAGTAGGGGCCATAAAACCAGGTGAACAGCAAAAGCCTGCTGTGAAATAAGAGATTAGAGTTCCATGTGTTATAAAGAAATTCAAGTTGCTTCCTGTGATGAAAAATATATAGATATATATATGCACTGTACATAGTCCTCAGCTACACATAGTAGAGCCTATAATCCATTCATTTTTAGGCATATTAAAATGATAAAAGAAATGATGAAATTTAGTTCTTTGCCTGAGGAAGACTTGTCATAAATAACAAAATTGGCCAGATGTCCAGTAATCCTAAAAATAGGTAAGCTTCTGCTGTGAAATCCATCACTTCACAGGAAATAAAGAGAGAAGCACAGCGGCACTCTATGGAAAGGATCCACAAAGAAATAGCCAAGATAATTTCCTTCATTTGACCATAAACCCATCAAAACTTCATGGAATGTGGTTACTTTATTTACGCAGTAACTGTGTTCAGTTAACCACACATGCCATAACCTTCTTAAATAACGAGAGAGACAGACAACCATGGGACCTGTTCTCTAATAGGAATTCAATTATCAATGTAAATCTCCAGAATCCTAAGGAATTTTCTCCTGTAATCAACAGTCACCAACACAAACCAACCTAGAAGTAGATTATATCTTATTCCTCCTTGGCTCCTCAAAACATATTTAAAATCTAGCTACTTTGGAGCTCCCTTCATGGTTCAGTGGCTAATGAACACGAATAGCATCCATGAGGACTTGGATTCAATCCCCAGCCTTGCTCAGTGGGTTAAGGATCCGGCATTGCCGTGAGCTGTGGTGTAGGTCCCAGAAGTAGCCTAGATCCCTCATTGCTGTGGCTGTGGCATAGCTGGAGGCTACAGCTCCGATTTGACCTCTAGCCTGGGAACCTCCTTATGCTGTGGGTGTGGCCCTAAAAAGACAAAAAATAAAATAAAATAAAATCTAGCTACTTAAAGTGAAGCACTTTAAAAAAAAAAAAAAAGAGTCCAAAAGGACCATAGTTAGATATATTGATTCTGAGAGGCTGATTGTTATTCACAGGCTCTAACATTCACAGGCACTAGAACCAGTCATGCTTTTAAATGAAAATTGGTCCAGGATTAATGTGGGCCATAAAAAGATTTGAAGTCTTGATCTGTATGATGTCATGGAAGCTAGACCAAAATTTGACACCAAGTATGACCCACTCTTTCTTTGTATTTTGTATATGATGTCATGCTTGGTGTGCAGTAGTAGACTCTTGCCATGCTTCCTAGCAGTCCTGTCTGAAAGTAGCTGTCTTTCCACCCACAGTCCTCCAAAGAGCAAATTATCAATGGAACTACTTTGACAAAAAGTTAACTTATTTTAAAATACAAAACGGAAAGTTATAGCCAATAAGCAAACAAGTGTTACTTATTAAAAGACAGACAGGAAATTCCTAAAGTAAAAGCTAGTGAGTATGTCAGTATGTTTCTCTCATCATAGTGCACAATAGTATTATGTTAGCATTTCCAAAGGCATAGATGATGTTAGATGTTAAGGAGGATAATATTATATATTGTCCCTGTCTTTAAGAAATTTGTTTATTGCTTTAGTCACAGAAGTAAAGCTGTAGAACCTGTAAAGTAGCTATTCTGTTAGGCCATCAGTTGTAATTTTTGAAGCTGGGGAGCCATTTTTTCAAATAAAAGTTAGAAATCCACTTTATAAGAAATGTAACTGCTCTGATTGAGATCAGAAGGAGGGTAAGATCTATAGGAAACCTCTCTCAAATCCTGGCCTCAATCCCCCATCCTCTTACTTCCTTGGGAAGGAAAGTGTAAGTGTGGGCCTCGGGTACAAAAACTGGTATTGTATTATTTCTTTATTTCTTATTTTATTTCTCTAGTAAAATGTATGATGTTTAAAAATTTCTAAGCAAAACCACACTTTGAAATTAAAAAAAAATACACACACACAAAAAAACTTTATGGTATGTAACAAGATCTGAGCATAAATTTTAACAGAACTAGCTAAAAACTGTTCGCTTAACCTCTCTCGTTCCTGCCTCAGAGCTCTCCATTCTTTGTTCACTGCATCCAGCAGCCTTCTATGGAACCACCAGCCTCTTCTGGAACAACCAGCCTCTCCGCCTGGGAGTGAAATAAGGCTTAGTTTTCATCTACTTATATACTTTTGTACCCCTTCAATCAAAATTTTAAAAGTAAGATTACACTGACATGCAAACTTTCTGTCTTCAATTTTACTATTTTAAATAGATCAATCTTGCTCTACAGGGTGGGAGGAAAAAAATCTAAGTCTGTAGTAGTTACTGTGATTGAGGTTTTTGCTACAGGTGAGCAGATATTGCCATCTACTGTTGAGAAAAAATAAAATGGTTAAGCCAAAAGTTTTCAGTCTTAAGGTTTTGACAGATCATAAATTTAAAATGCTAAAAAATTGTTTTATAAAAGTAGGATTTAGTATTTATAAAGTTGTTTGAAAACTAAGAAGGATAGAAAATATAGCAAACAAAACTTTCTTCCCCCAAGTCAGGAAAATTGCTATGTGCAATTACTCTTTTGATTAAAAGTTGAAAGCAAATCATTGTTTTATTAGGTTTCTATTTGTCTCATCATTTTAGACACTACAGTGAAGAAAAAATATAAATAAATTATCCCTTTTTAATTATCTTAATTCTCTTCAAAATTTAACTTGATATAAAGGAATTATTAATTTTTTAAAATTTTATTGGGTTATAGTTGATTTACAATGCTATATTAACTGCAGGTTTAAAGTAAAGTGAATAAGTTTTGCATATACACATATCTATTCTTTTTCCCATAAAGGTTATTAGAAACATTGAACATACCTCCCTGTGCTATACAGTAGGTCCTGGTTAGTTATTTATCTATTTTATATATAGTGGTGATTTACTAATCCCATCCTATTTCCCCTCCGCCCATGTTTTCTTCTTTGGTAGCCCTACGTTTGGTTTCAAAATCTGTCTTTTCTTTATAAATAAGTTCTTTTGTATCATTTATAAATTCCATATGTAAGTGACATTATATGATATTTATCTTTGCCTGACTAATAATATGATCACTTAATATGATCATCTCTGGGTCCATCCATGTTGCGACAAATGGCACTATTTTGTTCTTTTTGTAGCTAATAATATTCCATTGTACCACATCTTCTCTATCTATTCCTTCATCAATGAACATTTAGATTGATTCCATGTCTTGGCCTTGGTAAAAAGTGCTGCAATGAATATTAGGATGCATGTGTCTTTTCAAATTATACTTTTCTCCAGATGTATGCCCAGGAGTGGGATTGCAGGATCATATGATAGTTCTATATTTAGTTCTTTAAGGAAACTCCATGCTGTTCTCCATAGTGATTGCACCAATCTACAGTCCCCCTTTCTCCACACCCTCTCCAGCATTTATTGTTTGTAGACTTTTTGAGGATGGCCATTCTGACTGGTGTGAGGTGATATCTCATTGTAGTTTTAATTTGCATTTCTCTAACAATTAGTAATGTTGAGCATCTTTTAGAGTAATTTTTGGACATCTCCTGGTCTTCCTTGGAGAAATGTCTGTTTAGATCTTCTGAGTGCCATTTTTTGAATGGGCTGTTTGGTTTTTTTATATATATATAAAGCTGCATGAGATGTTTGTATAATTTGGATATTAATCCCTTGTCAGTCACTTCATTCGCAAAGATTTTCTCCAATTCTAAGGATCTTTTTTTTTTAATGGTTTGCTTTGCTGTGCAAGTGCTTTTAATTAGGTGCCATTCATTTACTTTTGTTTTTATTTTCATTACTCTAGGAAGTGAATCAGAAAAGATATTGCTGCAATTTATGTCAGAAAATGTTCTGCCTATGTTTTCCTCTAGCAGTTTTATAGTATCCAGCCTTATGTTTAGGTCTATAATCCATTTTGAGTTTATTTTTGAGTATTTTATTAGAAAATGTTATAATTTTATTTTATTTTAGTCTTTTTATCTT
Source organism: Phacochoerus africanus (assembly GCF_016906955.1). NCBI lineage: Eukaryota > Metazoa > Chordata > Mammalia > Artiodactyla > Suidae > Phacochoerus > Phacochoerus africanus. The sequence goes on from NC_062544.1 coordinate 188,772,340, forward strand.
TTCTAGGGCCGCACCCAAGGCATATGGAAGTTCCCAGGCTAGGGGTCTAATCAGAGCTTAGCCACCAGCCTGCACCATAGCCACAGAAAAGCAGGATCCAAGCCGAGTCTGTGACCTACACCACAGCTCACGGCAACGCTGGATCCTCAACCCACTGAGCGAGGCCAGGGATTTAACTGGCAACTTCATGGTTCCTAGTTGCTTTCATTAACCAGGACAGGAACTCCCTAACTTTATTTTTCACATGTCCAGCTTTCCCAGCACCACTTATTGAAGAGGTTGTCTTTTTTTCCATTATATATTCTTCATAGATTAATTGACCATACGTGCATGGGTTTATTTCTGGGCTTTCTATCCCATTCCACTAAGCTATATTTCTGGTTTTGTACCAATATCATACTGTTTTGATTACTTTAGCTTTGTAGTATAGTCTGGAGTCTGGGATCCTGATTCCTCCAGATCAATTTTTCTTTTTCAAGATTGCTTTGGCTATTTGAGGTCTTTCATTTTTCCATACAAATTTAAAAAAATTTTTGTTCTAGTTCTATGAAAAATGCCATAGGGATTTTTAATAGGGATTTCACTGAATCTGTAGATTGTCTTCAGTATTATAGTCATTTTGATAATATTGATAAGATATAGATTAAATTTTTTTGGCCTTTTTTGGGGGGGTCCACACCCACAGCATATGGAAATTTCCAGGCTAGGGGTAGAATCAGAGCTACAGCTGCTGGCCTACACCACAGCCACAGCAATGCAGGATCCAAGCCACATCTGCAACCTGCACCACAGCTCCAGGCAATGCTGGATCCTTAATCCACTGAGCGAGGCCAGGGATCAAACCCATATCCCCATGGATATTAGTCAAGTATGTTACCACTGAGCCATGATGGGAACTCATAGCTTAATTCTTTGTTTTCTCATAAAGCCACTATAGGTGCTTAAGATAAAGTTAGTTTTTAAATTTAGATTTAGCTAAAGTTAAAACTAAATAAATTTTCCTTAGAAAAATGGGGTACTTAATACTTAGCCTTCTTTGGGGGTTCTAATAGTATATACTGAAGCTCAAACTTAGGAAAATCTCCTTTAGAGCAAAAAGTTGCCACAAAAGCAGTGCATCTGAGTCAGAAAATCTAACCACATTAAAATTCTCCTATTAGCAAGAGAGACAGAGCTCTGTACTTCCAGATCCACCAACATGAGGATGACCTGTTGCTTTTCTGGTGACTGGTGATGAGCTGGAGGACATGATTCAGTGGCCAAAAATCAGTTGTTTTGGCATGCAAAGAAGTATTTTTCCCTTTAGAATATTTATTTAGTTCTGTCAACAGCTGAGCACCATGCGATGCTCTGTGTCAGCTATCTCATGCTAGAGAGAAGCAGGTGTAAAGCATAATATGTGGATGGTGCCAAGCAAGCCCCCAACTTGAATGTCTATGAAAAGAAAGGAAAGAGACCTTTAATCTTTGCAGTGTGTTAATACAAGTATAAGAGCTGATTACACACCATGCACAGTATATGATATGTACATATGTGTACACATGTACATGTGTGTGCCTGTAGAGGAGTTAATGTTTTTAAAAACTGACAACCGACTTTGCTGTATCTACATTTATTATTCCAATTATTATGGCTTATTGTGTTGGATTTTTTCAGGTATTTTCATCATAACTAACATTGGTAAGGCATTTACTGTTTTTAAGGCACACTCATGCAAGTCACCATTTATTTGCTCATTTAACAAATGTGTACAGAACACCAGCTATGTGCAAATCTCTCACAACCATCAGAAATAGAAAGCTAGGGAGTTTCCTGGTGGATTATAGGGTAAAGGGTTCAGCATTGTTATTGCCGTGGCTCTGGTTACAGCTGTGGCTTGGATTTGATCCCTGAGCTGGGAACTCCTGCATGCCACAGGTTCCAGGAAAGAAAGAAAGAAAGAAAGAAAGAAAGAAAGAAAGAAAGAAAGAAAGAAAGAAAGAAAGAAAGAAAGAAAGAAAGAAAGAAAGAAAGAAAGGAAGGAAGGAAGGAAGGAAGGAAGGAAGGAAGGAAGGAAGGAAGGAAGGAAGAAAGAAAGAAAAAGGAAAAGGAAAGGAAAAGAAAAAAGAAATAGAAAGCTAGAAGACAGACCATCCTATCCTTCAAAGAGCCCCAAAGTCTAGGTGAGGTAAAAAAAAGCAACTTCACAGCGGGGTTTACAAAAAAATGTTAGGTTCCCTGACAAAGGAATAAGGAACACCATGTATAATGAAAGATAACAGGAGTTTCAGTTGTGGCTCAGTGGGTTAAGGACCTGATGTCTCTGTGAGGATATGGGTCCAATCCCTGGCCTCACTCAGTGGGTTAAGGAACTGACTTGCCACAAGCTGTGGCACAGGTCGCAGATGTGGCTCAAATCCAGTTTTGCAGTGGCTGCGGAGTAGGCCTTAACTGCAGCTCCAATTCAGTTCCTAGCCTGGGAACTTCCATCTGCCACAGGTATAGCTATAAGTAATAATAATAATAATAACAAATTAATTTTTAAAAATGAAAGATATCAAATCTAATCTGTTTCTGTTTGGAGAACACAGCAGGAATCGGGAAGGTGCAGATTCCTTCCTAGATAACTGAATAGAACATGAATCAGAAGAGGACACTTTCTGAGAACCACAGGTCACTGTTGGATGCCACATGCTCAGCAGACACCAGCAGGTGAGTCTAGGGAGGAAATGTCATGCAGAGGAGCTCCAGGCATATATGCCTAGTGTCATATATGCAGGGGAGATATAAAGGTTATGGGTAAACAGATTATGAGCAGAGAAGTAGCAGAATGTCTGTAATCCCTTGAACTTTCATTATCCCACAGGTTAGGCCCTGCATAGATGGTCCATCTGCCCCACAGCTAACATCGCAGTAGAAAGGAGCCCTGCCCCATAATATTCCAGCGAACAGGGAACATCTCTGCACCATGCAGGCTCCCTGGAGAGATAAGTGCCCTTGACAGAAAGGGAGGGCCCCTAAAGGCCACAGGCTGGTATCAGCCCATTCTTCTGTGGGCTAACTCAGACTTGCTAAGCCAGCCATTTACTAATCTACCCAAAATGGCAAGGAGACAAACCTCCAGTATAAGCAAATGTATTGCTCCTAAGAGGAGCAGAGGACAGGAACTGAAGGCTCTTGTTTGCCACACTGAGTTGACTTAAGGCCATGGGCATCAGGGAGCTACCAACTGTTCATGGGCAGAAAAGTAACAGGATCTGATTTATAGTTTAAAGAAGTAACCAGAATTGTGGAAGACAGGTAGGGGACAGGAGGCCAGTCTGAGAGCTATTGCACAAGGTCAGACTAGAGGGTCTGATTCAGAGCAGAGACAGAGAGGGTGAAAGTACAGACAGACTGGACAGATGAACAGTCAGCAGTAGAACAAACAGGACTTCAAGACTGGTTAGATTGGGAGTTCCTATTGTGGCTCAGTGGTAATGAACCCAACTAGTATCCATGAGGATGAGGCTTTGATCCCTGGCCTTGCTCAGTGAGTTAAGGATCCAGCATTGCCATGCACTGTAGTAGAGTTTGCAGACATGGCTTGGATTCTGCGTTGCTGTGGCTATGGTGTAGGCTGGCAGCTATAGCTCCAATTGGACCCCTAGCCTGGGAACTTCCATATGCCACAGGTATGGCCCTAAAAAGACAAAAAAATATATATATATATATTGGTTAGATCTGAGTGGAGGGAAAAAAGAGTCTAATATTACCTGGTCTATGGCTGAGTGACAAGCTGGATTGGAGAAAAGTGGATAGACAGGATGAGGAAAGATAATAAGGGTATTTTTTCAACTTTTTATGTTGAAATAATTATAGATACACAAGAAGTTGGAAACATAGAACAGAGAGGTCTCATACACCCTTCACCCAGTTTCCCCAAATGGGACCATCTTATATAGCTATAGCATAATATCAAAAACAGAAAAATTACAATGTACAATATATGTGGATAGTTCTTTGTAATTTTATCAAATGTGATTTGTGTAGCCACCAATGCAATCAAGACATGAAACTACTTCACAAAGATATCCCTCATGATACCCATTTACTGATACACTCACCCCTACTTCCCTCCAAGATCCATATTTCTGGCAACCACCAATCTCAATCTCTATAATTTTTTCATTTTTAGAAAGTAATGTAAGGAATCATATGGTATACGATCTTGTGTGACTTGCTTCTTTCACTGAGCATAATGCCTGTGATGTATCCAAACTGTTACAAGTATCAGTGGTTCCTTTTTACTGCTGAATAATATTCCATGGTATGGATATACTACACTTTGTTAACTACTCACTCAGTAAAGGACATTTTAGTTTTTTTCCAATTTTTTTGGCTATTAAAAATAAAGATGCTATGAACACTTACATACAGCTTTTTGTAAAAACATAAGTTTTCATTTCTCTGGTATAAACATCCAGGCCTGTGACTACCCGGCCATTTTGGTAAGTATATATTTAGTTTTTAAGACTTATATTTCAAGCTAAGTATGATTTTATTAACTTTTTGAAAGTAAGAAGTGAGAAGCATAGTGATTAGCAATCCAGGCTTTGGAACAAATAGACTTGGGGTTGAATCTTGCACTGCCATCATCAACTATGAAACTTGGTAAATTAAATCTTCTATATTTATATGTCATTTTCTCTCATGTGTAGATTTCTATAACCCTTTAATGGCTTCAGAATAGCACCAGAATGATAATTTCTTGCTTTACTTGAATACAAGACAGTAGGATTCCTAGGTATGAAATATATGGCATTGGTATAATTATGCCAGTTATCAAATAAGGAGAAGAGAAGCTGGGCTGAATAGAACCAAGAATCTAGCAATGAGGCAGTTTATACTTAGGTTAGGATGGGCAGGGAGTGTATTGGAGACAGATAGGAAAGGAGAATGAGGAGTTGGCCAAGTTTATAACTAGGCAACTGAAGAAATATCTAGAATAAGCCAGTCTCAAGACTCAGACAGGAAAAAAAATGGGATGTGTAACTTAAGGAAGGATTCTCAGTCCAGGAGGGTTCTGTTGCTGGTGGTTTTATAAGCTACAGGTGTGAGGAATTCAGGGATGGAAGCAGAAAGAAAGACAAAATATTTGTATTATCAATTCAGTAACAATTATGACTTATGCTCCGTATACGGTTTAAAGCTAAATTCAAAAGTAAGAGTATATCATGTTGGGGTGGAGATGGCATTGGGTAGCGATCATTTAAGAGGTCAGCTCTAGATGGAAGTCTAGACAAACAGGAAAGGTCAAATAGAAGCAAAGGTCAGGAGTTCCCTGGTGGTCTAGTGGATTAAAGATCCGGCATTGTCACTGCTGTGACTCTGGTTACTGCTGTGGCATGAGGTGGATCCCTGGTCCAGGAATTTCTGAGTGCCATGGACACAGCCAATTTATGGTCAAGTTCAAGGCAACAAAAGGTGTAAATATACCCAAGTCCAGGCAACCAGAGTTGACCATCAGAAGTTCAGCAGAATATGGGAGTTCCCATCTTGGCTCAGTTGTTAAGAATCCGACTAGGAACCATGAGGTTGTGGGTTCGATCCCTGGCCTTGATCAGTGGGTTGAGGATACGGCATTGCCGTGAGCTGTGGTGTAGGTCGAAGATGCAGCTGGGATCCCTCCTTGCTGTGGCTGTGGTGTAGGCTGGCAGCTGCAGCTCTGATTAGACCCCTAGCCTGGGAACCTCCATATGCCGAGCGTGCAGCAAAAAAGAAGTTCAGCAGAATAGATAAAGCAAGTGGGTGGATGATCTTCTGATTCTAAAACATAAACTGTTGCTTTTATCTATTTTCTGCTGTGTGCTGCTTCTGTGAAGCCCTGTGCCTTTGGATGTTAGATTTCAAAGACCTTCCAAAAAAGGCTATCTTTGGTGAGCATAAAGGACTGAGATTACCTCATGAAAGATTACCGGAAGCAAATGTATTAGGATGCTTTTGGATACAAATAACAATTAAATCCAACTGAAAGAGATTCAAACAATAAAGAAATGTATAATCTCATATAACAAAGTCCAGTGGTAGGAGATCCCAGAGCAAGTCAAAATAGCACAACAAAGCCATCAAGGACTCCATCCATTCCATATTCCCCTCTGCCATCATCTTCACACGTACCCTTTGTGGCTAAAAAATACACAGTAATGGACACAATATTAATCTCAGGATAAATGCAAGAAATTTCTTTAGAGGACTAGAATCAGAAAATTTAAAAACTAATTGTCATTAATTAAAGGCTGTGGTTAATTGAATTATAACTGATAGAAAGTCTTCTCTAGATTATTCTTTGTATTTTATACCTTGCCCAAGATTCCTCTGTAATATCAGTATCAGGCCACTCTCATGGATTTAGATGAACTTCCTTTTTTTTTTTATTTTCAGAGAGTAATATATAAATTTATAGCAATATGTGAAGATTTTTTAAAATATATGATTTAGATGAATTTTCTTTATTCTCATTCTCAGGACATGAAGAGATGTCTCAAAATATTTCTTTCAAGGAAGGAAGTTGTATAACTTAGATTTGCATAACAAGGTACTGTCACGTGGTTTGCCCAATCTAATCTTTACAAAGCTTTGTGAGTTAGAGAGAGCAAATATTGATAATCTCATTTTAGAGAGGAAAAAAACAGAGGCTCAAGTTTAAGTAAATTGTTCAAGGTCACTGAGAAACTATGCAGCAAAACTGAGGTTTAAGCCCAGAAGTTTTAACTCTCAATTCAATGCTCTTTCTGCTTTGGAGGACAGTACGTCTGATTTCTCTAGCCCAGTCCAGGTTTCATATGTGTAGACAGAATCTCTTCATTACTATATTCATATTTATTGGAACTTAGATATTGGGGTTTTTTTGTTTTTTGGGTTTTGTTTTTTGTTTTTTGTCTTTTTGCCATTTCTAGGGCCACTCCCTCGGCATGTAGAGGCTCCCAGGCTAGGGGTCAAATCGGAGTTGTAGCTGCCGGCCTACGCCAGAGCCACAGCAACGCAGGATCCGAGCCACATCTGCAACCCACACCACAGCTCATGGCAACGCCAGATCCTTAACCCACTGAGCGAGGCCAGGGATCAAACCCACAATTTCATGGTTCCTAGTCGGATTTGTTTCCACTGAGCCACAACGGGAACTCCAGAAGTTGGTTTTTAAATTAAGAACACACAAGCACTATAATTAAAACTGAGGAGGGCTCCCAAAGGAAGAATCAGGTCAGACACTCAACCTAATACTCTAAATTTCAGTGCAACGAAAGGATAGCTATCTCTCATTCCTTCCACCTTACTCATTAAAGAACAGAAGAGGAAAAATTAAATAAGTAACATAGGGCATGGGGATGTTGGAAGTACAGAGGCAGCTTTACCTGAGGTGATCACAGACCTTGCTCACCTTCATTTTTATCATATATGAAATTCGGATAATAATAGCTACAATACAGTGTTTTTGTACTAATAAAATAATTAAAGTATACAACAAAGAAGTATTGAATATTAGAAGAATTAAGGAATCTTTGCATATGATCTAGGCTCTAACTTCACATGGAGGGGTGGGGGAGGATAGAGGCACTGAAATTTCCAACCCCCTCAATCACCTGGTTGATTCCCCTACAACCAGTACCCAAACATAGGTGCTTTCCGAAAGTCACCTTATTAACATAAACTCAAGTGTGGCTGAAAGGGGTTTGTTATGAATATCAAGATATTTTTATCACTCTTACCACTTAGGAAATTCCAAAGGTTTTAAGAGCTCTGTGCCAGAAATGGGGAGGAAGACTAAATAAATATTTCTTATTATAAATCACAATATCACACCTCCCTAATCCACCAAAACTGCTCTTACCAATACATTGGATGACCATGTAACATAGTGGATAAGCCAAAATTTTTGAGAATTAAAGGGGGCATTATTAATAATTACACTGGGATGATAAGCACATGTAGGGCCTGTCCTATACATACACTAGAAAAAATGGCAACTCTATAAATATTTCCACTTGGATGTTTCACATCTCACTCAATATAAAAACACTGAATCATCGGAAGTTCCCACTGCGGCACAGTGGGTTAAGGATCCAGCATTGCCACAGCTGTGGCACAGGTTGCAACTGTGTTGTGGGTTCGGTCTCTCACCAGGGAACTTCCACATGCTGCAGGTGGGGCCAAAAAAAAAAAATCATTGACTTTCCTAAAAACTTGTTCTTCCTCATATTATTAAATCCCATCTATATCCATCCTCTTTGCTTGAGCCAGAAACCTAGGAATTGTGACTGATTCCTTCACCTCTATCAAGCCCTTCATAAAATCTCTACCATAGTTCATCTACACTGTATAATCCAAATATACGTAGTTCTCTCCTCCTCCATCTAAAACCTAAGTCTTCCTCCCCAACTCACTACTCTAGCACAACACCCTGTTCATTTCCTTTTTTTCTGTAATATATATTTATTAGTTTACTTGTCACTGTCTGTCTTCTCTACAGGGAGAAGAGTTTCCTGCCAGGGGCCCGGAGGTTTGGTCACTCAGTGCCTGGCATTCCTAACACCTAGCATAATGCTGACACATAGCAGGTACTCAATAAATGTTTACCAGGTGAATGAATACAGGAATAAACATATGGGGAAAATAGGCAAATACTTACAGAACACCTCAAGAGATACTAGCATGAACAATGTGAACTTGAGAATAATACAGTTATGCCCTAGTAAAAAATCAGCAACTAAATCTCTGAGACAAAGACCAAAAAACCAAGTAAGTGGGAAAAGTCAAGGGTACAGATAGGAGAGAAGAAAAGTAGAGAGAACTGGTGAATTCAAACCATTCCCTCTAGTCTTCTCCTTTGCTCTCCATAGCACTGTTTTAATTCTGTATCTTGCACTAGCAGAGAAAATTACCATTATAGAACATGTAAAAACAATCTTTTTGGAACACAAATCTGTCTGATAAAGAAAGGGAGACCTGTTAATGTGGAAGTAAACCATTCAGAAACACTATCATCAGCAGTGCTATTTTTTGCTGGAGTCAGGTTGTTACAAAGAATACCAAAGGAAGATTTATTCCATAACAGGAATAACATGTTAGACTGTCAGCCAATAACATGTATTAACTCTTTTTAAACATTAAGACAAAAATTAAGTAGACAGATTTTTCACACTTTAGTTATAACATTATTCATATGAATTTATCTGTAATAAGCAACCAGCCCAACAAGGTGAGAGCCTGTACTAGGGAAAGGAAATAATGAGAGTGGGAAATGGAAAAAGGCAGGAGTATTTCAAGTTTTCGTTATTGTATATCTCATTACTGAACATCTCCACATACATACACACACACACACACAGAGAGAGAGAGAGAGAGAGAGAGAGAGAAGATTCTCCTCTTAGGATAAGCATTTCAGCACTGTCTTTGGTTCTGCCTTCCTTGCCTTTAGTTAGTCCTCCATTTCCGAATAGCACAGTTCTGTTGTCAAGATGGGGTCTGCCTCAGCATTAGAGCCCATGTGCCTCTGCAATTTGACATTATAAATAATCACAAGCCACATCCATGGTATTTGGTAGCTCAAAAAATCTCTATAGGAGAAAATTTGCAAATAAGGTATCTGAAAGTTGCATGTCCTGTCTTTAGAAATGGCAATGCTACTTATTGGGAGTCCAGGGCCTGGGAATTCCAAATGGAAAAAGAGCAGGTCCTAGAGGTCTCTGAGGCAGGCCTCCTGTGTTACAGAGAACATTTCCTTCTAGGAAAGAAGCCATCCTAACCCCTTCTCTAGGACAGAACCATAATATAATTACTTGGCAAGATAGCAATCATACTGTAATCATACTGATCTTCCAGCTTCATTAAAGTAATTTTAGTAGCAGCAACAAGGACCTTGACTCCCACAGGCTTAAACAATCAAAGTGATTTATCAGTTCATTTATTTCAAAAGTGTGGACGTAGTGCAAGCTTTTAAATACAGTCCATTAAGGGCTCCACCTCTCTTTCTCTGTGTTTCTCTGGATTGTGCCTTTCTTTCTTTGTTGACTGTGTCCTCAGACCAGCCTCCCTCTTAGTTGCTAGTAGCAGAAACATTGGTTTCTTGCTTCTTCAGCCCCATCCTAAGAGAGAGACCCTTACTTCACTCAACAATTAGACTGAAGTAAGTGCAGGACTTGTTCTAGCAGGCCCATACCAGAACAAATCATGATGGCAAGGGAGATGGGATTAGAACCATCCTGGATAGAGGCAAGGTCAATCCATCCCACCTACAACGCATGGTTGCAACTGAATGCATGAGGCAGGCGTGATATAGAAGAGGCACCATCATTCCATATCCAGCCTCTGCACTGATACGCTTTGTCCCTGTAACTTAGAACACAAAGAGAAATAGACTCTTAATTTTAGCCGTTTTCTCTCTCTTGCCCCTCTTTCTCCTTCTCTCTCTCTCTCATTCTCCCCATCATCTTTACCTTCTGCTTTGTTAAAACTGATTGGCAGTGAAAGCAAGGTAGGAAAGGGGATGAGGAATAAGGGAAGAAAGATATAATGTGTTCTTCATTTTGGTAGAAGGACTCTAAGATTTAATGATTAAATAAATCTACACTGTTATCCAAAGTCTGCAGCTGTGGCCAGATCTAGTGGTCTAGATTAGCCCATACATGGGATGATCCAGAAAATTTTTATTTTGGAAAATTTTAGAAGAGAAAGAAAAATAGGCAGATTACCCAGAGATAATGTGCAAGTCTGGACAACTCTCCTTCAAAACAAATACTCTCCCTTGTGCTACTTGTGCACTCTTAGTAATTACTAAGTGAATAACCTAAAAATATGGCAAACATTGTGTATAATAATTATTCACAGTAGCACAAAAATAATTGAAAGCAACTTAAATATCCATCAATAGGCAAAGTGTTAGGTAGTTTATGGTACGACTATTCAATGGAACATTAAGCAACAATATTAAATAATGGTTCTGAAGGATCTGTAATATAAAAAAGTAATGCTGGAGTTCCTGTTGTGGCTCAGCACAAACAGATCTGACTGGTATCCATGGGGACACAGGTTCAATCCCTGGCCTTGCTCAGTGGGTTGGGGACGGCATTGCCGTAAGTTGTAGTGTAGGTCACAGACACAGCTCAGATTCTGTGTTGCTGTGGCTGTGGTGTAAGGCAGCAGCTGAAGCTCCAATTCAACCTCTAGCCTGGGAACCTCCATATGCCACCAGGGTGGCCCTAAAAAAAAAAGATCAAAAAAAAAAAAAAAGGTAATGCCTGTGATTTACTACCAAGGTTAAAAAAGCAGAATTTGAAAAATAATTATGTAAAATGCACATGAGATGAAATTATGTAAAATACACATACAAAAATAGACTAGAAAAAAAATACCAGATGGTCTTGAGTTTTAATGAAATGTGATTGTTCTCTACTTCTTGTTTTTATATACTATTATATTAATTTTATAACTGAAAAAAATTAGAAAGCATTATTACCTGGCATTTCTCCTCTGTGCTGGTAAAACAGTAGTTACAATTAGGTAGTCTGTCCTCTGTGCCAACAGCACTCATTCATTTACTCAACAAATAATTTTTGAATACCTATTATGTACTAGGCACCAGGGATATTTCATTGAGGTAAATGACCTGGTCCCTGTCCCTATGCTTACAACCCAGTGAATATGACAGACAAAAATCAAATAATTAATTACAAATCAGGAAAACACTGAATAAATGTAACCCACATAATATCATACTGGGAAGGAGAAGCTGCTTTAAAATGGGGTCTAAGAAGCTTCCAAGGAAGTAGTATCTAAACTGAGATGAAGAGGACAAGAGGCCAAAAACTGCAAATGTCAGGGCAGTGCAATTTAAGCAGAGGACCTAAGGTGAGAAAGAGCTGAGGCATGTCTTTCCAACTGAAAGGAAAAGGCCCAGGTGGCTGTAGCACAACACAAGAGGGGAAGAGGGTTAAAATGAGGTTGGAGAGGTAAGGAGGGTCCAGAACATGCAAAACCATGACAAGAATTTCAGATTTTATTCCAAGTGCACTGTGAAACCATCCAAAGGTTTTATAGAGAACAAACATGGTTCAGTTGCATTTTAATACACTCACTCAATTGTGATAAATGATTTGGTGGTGAGCAGGAGACAAGATAAGAAGCAGAGGAACTAGTCAGAAGGTCTTTGCAGGAGACACAGTGAACAGGATTAGGGTGGTGGCAATGGAATTAATTAGACTGTAAGATTTCAGGGTATGATTTCAAGATAGACCAGATTATTGGTTTCAGTAATTAAGTATATGGCAGTAGCACTTACAGATACGGGAAAAGTGAGGATGAATTTGGGAAATAAAATGAGGAATTTCATTAAATGTATTTATTTACTTATTTATTTTTGTCTTTTTGCCTTTTCTAGGGCCGCTCCTGCGGCATATGGAGGTTCCCAGGCTAGGAGTCCAATTAGAGCTGCAGCCGCTGGCCTACACCACAGCCACAGCAATGAGGGATCCCGGCCACGTCTGCGACCTACACCACAGCTCACGGCAATGCAGCATCCTTAACCCACTGATCAAGGCCAGGGATCGAACCCGAAACCTCATGGTTCCTAGTCGGATTCATTAACCACTGAGCCATGACGGGAACTCCTAAGAATTTCACTAAATTTAAATAACACTAACTATAACATATAATCTTCTTATATAATCTTAACCCTGGGAAGATCTTTAAGAATAGATAATATGTTTTTCACCTTTGAAGTCTCAGCATCCTGAACAATGCAACATGTTATAGACTAGCATTCAATAAGTGTTTGTTAAATGAAGTTCAAGCTTTACAAATATTTTTCTTCATTCCAGTGTAATAAAATAATACTTATGTGAAAAGCCTGATTTTACAGTTTTCCTTACCAAGGCAGGCAAGGAAAAATTGACTAACCATTAATTATTTCTTTTAACTGCAAAAGAGAAAGTATGAAATGCTTATTTTTTTAATTCTTTGTTTGTTTAGTTTTCTGTAGTTAAACTAAAACGGGAGTTAAAAGCTTTGTGTGTGTTTAAATTCTTGGGCCTGTTACTGACCTTCTTCAAGTGATTTTACCTCCCAGTGTTTTAGTTTCTCCATTTGCAAAAGAGAGATAATGGTAGTTGCCTTATCTCACAAGGATGTCATGAAAATAAGTCAGATAAATTGCTTTGCCCTCCTTGGAGAGGGGCTTGAGAAAGTAAGCATTATTAAATATGATGATGAATACCCACAACTTCAAAGATATTTTTAAATTGCCCCCAAGTCTTTGAACATGTTAAGCCTATGAATAGCACTGTGTTAGGTGTTTATACATTTCTGGCAAGCTTTCACCTCTTGTTAAAGCAGTAAATGGTCTTTGAACAAATGTATTTCTCTTTCTTTGATAACTATGCTTCCTTGTTTGTACACTTGAGAAAGATGATTATCATCTGGCATATGAGGTCAAGTTGAACTCCTTGGTGCCACTACAGTTCAACTGCAGCTTTAATTGAGTTTTTCCTCCAAGGCTGAAAATAAGTCAGTTGGTTCACTTTAGTAAGCTACTTACATTCTAAATAATTGTGAGATGAATTCAATTATTTTATGCAAATGATATGTGTAAATAATGCTTTCCGTTTTAGCAATAATACCCTCACTCAAAAACTGATATAAAAAATTTAGTATTTTTATGTCTTCATTGTTGTATTTTTTTCAATAGGTTTTCTTAAAATTGCTTTTAATAACTATAATTACTCATTTTAACATTTCTAACATAGACAGCCATGATACACATATAAATATCACAGAAGTAAAAGCCTACAGCCCTCAGGACAAAATACAGGATGATAAACATCATCCAAAACAACATGTCTTACTGCAGATAAGCATCAGGTTCATAATCAGTGTTACATTAAAAAACTGACATTAGCACTTTCACACTTATCCAAACATCCCTTGCCTATATATTCAACACAAATCAAAACCAATTTCTGCATGCGTGCTGTAAAATCATTCCTTGCAAACTATGAGAGTAAGACCTACCTCTCCTCTTTAATAAAACCATGCAAAGTAAGTCTTAATATACCCATTTGATAAATGTGGAATCTGAAGTTGTGTGACTTATACTAGATTCCCTCGGCCAGGTCAGAACACAGGCTAAAAATGTTTGACCATTTCTCCTGCTATCTTTTTCTCTCAAGGAAGAAATGAGAATTTGAGGCAACATAAATGAAGATATTGCACAGTTTGATGACTTTCTAAGAAGGGAGATCTAAACCAGGTAGAGGAAGGCTATGGGATAAATGGCCTCAATTCCACTAAGTGATGATAGACGCCTCCTCATGGCCCCAGCAGGCTCTGACAGAATGGACACTGAAGGACAGGCATATCCCTCAGCTAGGTCCATGGGAACAAATGTCCTATGTGTCACAAGTTCCATATGCAGGGAAGGTGTTCTATTTCTATTTTCAGAATATTATTAAAGTTTTATTTTGAAATTTGTCTTTAGGCATAGTCCCAGGGGCCTATAAACGATGCTATCAGCAAAACCTCCTCTCAAACACAATCCTATTGCATAGGCCTTTAACAGGTGTGGTGGCCTGAATTCCTTTACTACTTGGAAAATCATTCATGATTTCTAATATCATTGACTGTGCCTAAGCCAAAGGTCACAGATTAATAGCCAATAATGGGCTGATTTTTCCACAAAAGGTTTTTGAAGTGGACCTTTGCAATGATTTCTGACACCAACATCCAAGATAGGCCAAACTTCACAGGTTAAGGGCACAGTTCTCCAGAAAACTGCCCTTACTTCAGACACCAGCTTAAAGTTTGGGAATCCCCAAGCCACCCTCACTTCTGAAAAGCTGGCTACCCCTTCAGGTTAGATAATGCACTAGAATGACTCACAGAACTCAGAAAAGTACTATACTTATGATTACAGTTTTATTACAGCAAAAGAATTCAAGCCAGTCAAGGAGAAAAATGCATTAGAGATATGGGAGGATTCCAAAAGTAAGCTTCTTCGCCCAAGCCTCAAAGTGTCCAGTGTTTTTATTGGGACTTCACTACATCAGCACAACTGGTTGAATTACTGGTCAGTCTCTAGCCTCCTCCTCTTCTAGGAGGCCTGGCTGATAATAACATGTTTGCTCTTGCTGGTGTGACCAGCCTCCACCCTGGGTTCTCCCATAAGGTATTAGGTGTGGTCTGAGGAGCTCACTATGAATAAGGAATTCCTACATCTCAGAAAATGTCAAGGGTGCAGAAGCTACTTCTCAGGACTCAGGAAGAAAAGCCAAATTCTTTATTATACACCTATCATATATATATATATATATATATATATATATATATATATATATACATACACACATACATATATATATATAATTTTAAATTAGTTATCAACATTTTAAAATCAGTGTCTACATAAAAACTTGAACTTTTGTCTCCTCCTGAAATATCTGCAATTTTAGGTCTCCACTCCCACAAAGCTGCTGCCTCTTCTTAAAGGATATTCTCCTGACCATCTCCACAGTCTATTTTCTTATTCTTGGTGTGATTCACTCCTTTTGTCTCCTTAAGGGATTCTTCAGACATTTAAATTTGCAAATCTTGGCGTAATAAGCCTTGGATATTTTTGTCTCCATTGCATATTATCTTAAAAGAATAAATGAGGGAAGTTCCTGTTGTGGTGCAGCAGAAATGAATCCAACTAGTGTCCATGAGGATGCGGGTTTGATCCCTCACCTTGCTCAATGGGTCAGGGATCCAGCGTTGCCATGAGCTGCGGTGTAGGTCACAGACAAAGCTCAGATCCTCACGTTGCTTTGGCTGTGGTGTAGGCTGGCAGCTGTAACTCCAATTTGACCCCTAGCTTGGAACTTCCATATGCCACTGGTGCGGTCCTAAAAAGCAATGAAAGAATAAATGACAATTACCTTTTGCCATTTCATTCTCAGATTTTTTTTTTTTTTTTTTTTAGGGCCGCACCTATGGCACAGGGATGTTCCCAGGCTAGATGTCTAATGAGAGCTACAGCTGCTGGCCCATGCCACAGCCACAGCAAGGCGGGATCTGAGCCGCGTCTGTGACCTATACCACAGCTCACAGGAACACCAGATCCTTAATCTACTGAGGGAAGACAGGGATCCAACCCACAACCTCACGGTTCCAGTTAGATTCGTTTCCACTGCACCACGACAGGAACTCCTCATTCTCAGTTAAAACCACTCTTCCTTCACACTTTGTGAGAGTGTGGGTGCAGGTGCCATGTGTTTGTCTCTGATTTCTTGAGCCAGGCTAATATGGAATTTCTGACTGCAGAACCAGGACAAACTAAATTAAAACTCACATTATCCTCAGAATCAAAAACTACAGCCAATCTAGGACCTCAGAAATGAAGACTCTCATTCTAAAGACAAAACAAACTGACATTTCTCAATATTTTTAAAGCAATGACTTCCTTCATCAGCATAAAATTCTCACATTTTCCTTTATTATTTGACATTCAACATAACTGAAAATAAATAAATGAAACAAATATTATTGTCAAACTTCATTTGCTCCTTCCCCCCATTAAAACTCTTTGCAAATCACTTGCTTAAATAATCTTAAAGGCATGAAATAAGCCCCAAGTATTTCAGAAGCACGTGGACACCTGTAGTCTCTCCCAGGTACAGCTGTCACATAGACCTTGAAGTACAGTGGGTCCTCAATATTTGCAGATTCCATGTTTGTAAATTCACCTCCTAAAATTTATTTGTAACCCCAAAATCAATACCTATAGCATTTTTACAGTCATTCATGGACACGTGCAGAACAGTGAAAAATTTGAGTCACTTGACACAAAGGTCCCCAGCTGAGGTCAAACAAGGTGACACTCTGCCTACTTGTTCCAAAAAGAACACTGTAGGAGTTCCCATTGCGGCCCAGTGGTAACAAACCTGACTAGTATCCAGGAGAATTCGGCTTTGATCCCTGGCCTTGCCCGGTGGGTTAAGGATCCACTGTTGCCACAAGTGAGCTGGGGTGTAGGTCGCAGCTCAGATATTGAGTTGCTGTGGCTATGGCCTGTGGCAACCCCAGGTACTTCCATATGCTGCAGGTGCAGCCCTAAAAAGACAAAAAAAAAAAAAAACACCATGAACAAGTGTCCTTTTTGTGATCTACTTTCTACTTAGTGATGTTTTTTCTTTTTTTCATTTTTGTGCTTCTTGTTGGTGATTTTGCTGTTTAAAATGACCCCCAAGCATAGTGCTGAAGTGCTGTCTGGTATTCCTAACTGCAAGAATTCTGTCATACGCCTTACAGAGAAAATACTTGTGTATATAAGCTCATGTACAGTCAAGAGCATGTTGGACATGAATTTGATATTAATGAATCAATTATATATTATTATTATTATTATCATTGTCTTTCCTAGGGCTGCGCCCATGGCATATGGAGGTTCCCAGGCTAGGGGTCTAATCGGAGCTGTAACCACCAGCCTATGCCAGAGCCACAGCAACTCGGGATCCGAGCCCCATCTTCGACCTACACCACAGCTCAAGGCAATGCCAGATCCCTTACCACTGAGCGAGGCCAGGGATCTAATCTGCAACCTCATGGTTCCTAGTCATATTCGCTAACCACTGTGGCACAACGGGAACTCCTCAACAATATATATTAAATAAGGTATCTTTAAACAGAAACACACATAAAATAAGATTATACATTGATCAGTTGACAACAATGTTGTGACTAGAGGCTCTCAGGAATGCAATCCTGTATTTCCCCCAGAAGAAATTGTTCTGTATTCACTAAGCCAGTGTTTATGGTGACTTTATAGAACATAGTATCACAAATAACAAGAATCAACCGCACTTGAAAAACAGTGAAACACACAACAGACTTTCCAGTACAAACTTATTTCAAAGATGGTTGTAGAGGGAGAGGAGTAGTGGATGAAAATCAAGCTCAAAGGCAAATAAGCATTAAGGATCTTATTTTACTTTAAACCAGAAAATTATGTGGAGTTAACGCTAAATCTCTTTCCCAAGCAAGCCAACACAGCATTAAGGTGCCACATGGTAAACAGAACTTAAAAGTTTAGAGGCCTAGTTGCTGGCCCCAATTCTGGAAAAAAAAAAAAAAAATTAGCATAGGCAAGGCAGTTTCTTCATCTGCTAGAGGGACTTAAATCTTGAAGCAATAAGAAGTCATATTTGCCATAACTACATATTATCCACAAAAAGTTGTAATGTAAATTATCTCACTGGATGACCTCTATGACCCCTTGCTCCAAAATTATATAATTTAAGGAAGCGAATCATTCTACCAAAACAAAAAAATATATAATGTGTTCATAATATTGAGAAGAGTTTTCCTTTGGAATGTTTACATTTGTCAAGGAGAGAATTTCAAGTATAAGAATTAGAAAACATCTGCGGTATTTTTAAAAACTGCATTCATTAGGCCACTATTTTCTTTCTAAAAATGAGAAAAAGAGCATCCTCTGTTGGTAGCCATCCTTGCCTCAGCTTCACCACAAATTTTGTAAATGTGGAGAAGCAAAAGTACCACTAGATGGAGCACAAACAAAACACATCTATTTATTGGCAGTTCGAGGAATCCCTGGCAGTCTTCAAAAGAGCTCTTAAAAGACCACTTGCCCAGTAAATGGAAGCTTAGTGAAGCTAGCTGAGTAACCTCAAGAATCTAGAATATTCTCTGGCAAAATCAGATCTTGAACCTCATTCAATAACTTACCCTGTGTTCTTTCCAAAACTATGCTGATGGGAAAATTCTTTTTCCTTCTTAGAGAGCATAACCTGAAATGGTGCGTTCTAGTTTTTTCATATTTTTTAACTGAAGGTTAATTGTATTAGATGACACTGAGGGACCTACTTCAGGTAATAGGCTGAGATGCTGTAGATCTACACAGTCATAAATTTACTGGCAAGGTCCTCCTGATTTATCCGTTCCACTGAGGGTCAAGAGCTCAGTTAGGTATCACCCTGGTAATTTGCCTTTATAATTCAGGCTGCTGGCCACTCTCTCTCCCAGCAACTGCCGTCAGAATAGCAGTCCTAAGGACGTGAAGGCACGACTTCAGATGAATCCTCATATAAACCTGGAAGTTAGTTCTGAGGACGTGTGCAGAATGGCCTGTTGGTTGTTTCCTTTAACCTAATAGGCCTTTAGCTGCCCCCTCCCAACCCCTTTTGGCAAAGAAATCTGACCAAATTCTTTGGGGAGTGGAGGGTTGTAGATTTCTTCGGAAACTTCTTTTCAAAGTCACCACTTGATATTTTGCATCCAAAGACTGATGCAAAGATGAAAAGCAATGACCATTAAGGAGCATAATTTCCATTGTTTTAAGAACATATGAGATCTTCTAGTTAACAAATACTTATTGGACGAATTTTGGAGTGCCTACACGTGTCCTTCTGGTCCAATCGCCAAATTTGGAGGCCCAAAGGCCCACCACTGAAAGCGAAGTAAGACGGACGCTAACAAACGGCTTGCCTTCTTACAAGGAGAAACCAGAAGTGGGGGCACCGCCCCTCCCCCCCCGCAGCCCCTCAGGTTGCAAGTGTCTGAGCCGAGTCCCAGGTGCACAGCCCACAGCTTAGGGAAGCGCACAGCGCGCGGGGACCAACTCCGTTCCTTTCCCTGCGGTCAGAGCCTCGCCTTGGCCCCCGAGGGACCCGCGGCTGACAGAGCCCAACTCTTCGCGGCGGCAATGGGCGCCTCCGGAGAAGCCCCGGGCCGACCGCGGCCTCAGGCGGGGCGCGGGGGCTGGGCGGGCGAACCACCGCAGGTTCCCGGGAGCAGTGAGCGAGCCAGAGGCTGACATTTTTTGTTTGTTTCAGACTGGATGGTGAATGGCGGTAGGCCGAGGCTTTTCCGCCCGCTGAAAGTCAGCGAGAAAAACAGCGCGCGTGAAGCAAAAGCGCAGCGCCTACGCCTCTTTCAGTTAGGGTTAGACTTAAAAAATGGCCGCCACCGCTCCTGGGCCCACCCTCCGCAACCCGCCGATCGGGCGGATGCGTCTCCCTATAAAAGGAGCGGCCGCCGACCGCGCCGATTGGCCGAGGCCCGCCCCGCGCGGCTCTCGCGAGAGCCAGGCTCACTAAAAAAATTTTTTTTTTTTTCCTGAAGTTCCGTTTCCGGCCATGAGGTTAATCGCTGCACTTCTATCATGTTCCTAAATAGAAGATTTGGCTATTTTCTTCCAACCAGCCAACTTGTAACTTGAAAACTAACTAGAGAGAGTTCCCATAGTGGCACGGCGGAAACGAATCCCTCTAGGAAGCATGAGGTTGCGGTTTTTATCCCTGGCCTCGCTCCGTGGGTTAAGGATCTGGGCGTTGCCCGTGAGCTGTGGTATAGGTCGTAGAGGCTGCTCCGGCCTGCTGTGGCATAGGCCAGCAGCTGCAACTCCGATTGGACCCTTAGCCTGGGAACCTCCATATGCGGAGCGCGGCCCTTAAAAAAAAAAAAAAAAAAAAAAAAAGCGACCTTTGCCGTACGACCCGAGAGAAATGGAGTTCATAGAAAAATTTGGAGTCCAGGGATACAGAACAGTGATTCTCAGTTCTGATCATCACATTTGTTAGAGAACATTACGAATATAAATTCCCAAGCAGCACCAACTCAAACAGAATCTTGGATCAATCAGCTGGTTCAGCTGCCTCAGCGTTCCTGCTTGGCTTCCTTCTCATTGGAATGCCTTCTTCAACTTCTTGAGCAGAGGGTGTGTTTTATTATGTATAACTACTTCATTCTTAATTTTTATAATCATTGAATTTGCTTTAATGTTGTGGTGACATTAAGAAAAGAACAATGCACCATAAATTGTAGCACGTTTTTATATTGGCCAGTACGATGCCGTTTTTCATATAACTGGCTGATCTTAAAAACTGAACTCATTCAGTTGGGTGGATTCTGTGGATTTTTCGCCATTGGCCTCTCGATCTGAGAGAAAAGATAAGGGGATTGTTTTGATACGATTTAGGATAAGGAAAGTGTAACTAAAGGGAATTTTAACAGTTTATATTCCCTTCCCCTAGATTACTTGAAAAGGATCATCTGTGACACCAAGAGGCTAGAGTCTACAAAATATTCCAGACTAGTTCGGTTAACTGCCTAAGTTAAGGATTGTTTGCCCATCTAACCTAGCAAGCTCCTTTGGAGATCACTTTAAATTTAATTCTCTTAACCTCTTGAAATCTCAATTTCTTAATTCGTAAAGTGGGAATACTACTTGTCTTACCCATCTCTCTGGGATATTGAAGTTTAAATTAGATAAATATATGGTTATCCCTGTTTTAGGGGGAAAAAAGGGAGTTTTAAGAATTCTAAAGTGAGGGGTTTGGGGTCATTCTCTAGTGCTTATGAATATAATGAGTGCAGCATCAACTGTTCTACTGCTCCTAGATAATTATTTTCTTCACATTATCCAATCTAGTAGTCTTGCTTACAATCAGTAAAATGGGAAACACAGGCCAAAGAATGAAATGTACGTCTTCACAAATGCTTGATTCAGACTAAAC
Source organism: Phacochoerus africanus (assembly GCF_016906955.1). Classification (NCBI taxonomy): domain Eukaryota; kingdom Metazoa; phylum Chordata; class Mammalia; order Artiodactyla; family Suidae; genus Phacochoerus; species Phacochoerus africanus. Next base: position 188,793,861 of record NC_062544.1, read on the forward strand.
TGAATTACTTGGGGCTGCTAGTACATGACTATCATGTTTATACCTTAGAGCCTTTGCCCTGATGTTTTTTCTCTGCCCCCTACTGGGAGTGCACCATAGAAATCATCAGGGAAGGGGATAGAGATGAAAAAAGAAGAGCCCACAATCCTCGTCTTCTAAGGATATATCTAGCAAGGGAGAAAGCAAAAAAGATAAACCTGCATAAATTAAGTGGTCAGTAGAAGTACAAGTAATATAATGTGCTGAGGACGCAAATAATCGACTTTGACTCTATGGAGGAAGTTGCATGATCTATAAACTGATTCTATGGCAAAAAAAAAAAAGTGCCATAGACAGACATTATCTGATTTGAATTTCACAATGATCCTGTGAGACAGGGATTAGGATTAGCAACCCCACTTATCAGTAAGGAAATTGATCTTCACAGTGTTTAAACAGTTTGTTTAAATCATGCAGCTGGTAGGTGGCAGGGTCTGGACCTGAACCCACATTTGCCTGCTGCCCATAGGGAAGGGCGTTCTGCTAGATTTAAATTCCAGCTGTCCTTGAAGCTTAGCCTCAAAGCCAAATTTACCAGAAAGTCTTCCCTGAGCCCTCCAGGTATTTTCTCTCCTGTGAACCTTCATTTTATACTTCTCTCAGGACATTAAATCACTTTCTACCTGTATGAATGTCACCTCTTACACTAGACTGCAGGCCTCTGAAGGACACGGTGTGACTTCTGATTAAGCACTCACTGCATTTAGCCCAGTACTTTGCATGGAGCAAATACTAAATATTTTGAGTTATGTCAGTACTGCCATCATTCTGTCAACCACTCAGGTCATTTCAGACCCTTCTTTTCCTCTTCATAACGAATTAGGCACCAGAACTTGTCAGTTTTTCATAACTTCTTCTTTTTAATTCCTATTGCTTATAATTTTGAGTTTAAGACCTGACTACCTCATCTAAACAAATAATTTTTTAACTGATCCTTGAATCTCCAGAGCCTTTCCTAATCCAATTTATCCTACAAACTACCACTATATTCATTTCAATTCCCTTATGTCTCCTGTTTTTGAATCTCTAATGGTTCCCCTTTGCCTATAGGCCATTTAACACAAAGTCTTCCAGTCCCTGGCTTTAATTTATCTTCCTAGTCATTGCTCCTAGTCCACGCCATATGAGCTCTTCATTTTAACAAAACCAGTGTATTAAACATGCCTTGAATATGCATTGTTCATCTCTAGCCTCTTGCTCATTTCCATTGTGATTTTCTGAATATTTGCCCTCTTTTTTTACTCCCCACACTCATCCTAATGCCACACCATCCATGATGGCATACCTCCACTTCTCTCATAGCAACCTTCCTTCCATAAACTTCAACAAAGTTAATCTTATATCACTCATTTGGCACAGATTATGTTGTATCACAAATTGCTCTCTCCCTCTCTCTCTCTCAAGGAAATGTAGGAGTTCCCGTCGTGGCGCAGTGGAAACAAATCCGACTAGGAACCATGAGGTTGCGGTTCATTGGATCCCTGGCCTCGCTCAGTGGGTTAAGGATCGGTGTTGCTGTGAGCTGTGGTGTAGGTTGCAGACGCGGCTCGGATCCCACCTTGCTGTGGCTCTGGTGTAGGCCCGTGGCTACAGCTTCGATTCGACCCCTAGCCTGGGAATCTCCATATGCCACGTGTGCAGCCCTAAAAAAAAAGCAAATTAAATAAATAAAGGAAATGTAAGCTCCAAGGTCAAGAATAATATCTCCTCTATGCCATAAACATGTTATTTGACAACTTTACCATTATTTTCTCTCATTATGGAAATGCAATAGAGACATGGACGTTTCAATAATTGAAATATTTTCTGTTCTCCCAGAATCATATAATATCCAAAGTTTTCTGTCACATATACTCAAAATGTTTCCTTCTAACCATGTTATCTGTATTCAGAAGCATCTTTGGTGTACTATGTTGGGTCCAACTTCTTTAAATTCTGCAGCAGTGATCCACATATCCTGGAAGGCAGACAGGGATGCAAGAATAGAGCCTCCCATCCACACTGATATTTTCCTTTCTGGGGGAGCTACAACCTGCACAGGAGTGTTGGCAGGTACCACCTTTGCTATATCCTTAACTAGCCGTTTATCTAAACCAGGGAAAGAGGTTGATCCCCCAGCAAGGATAATATTGGAGAAAAAGGAATTCCTCAGATCTGTATCGCATTTCATTATGCTGCTGAAGCACATCTTATCAATGCCAGGGGACTCAAGGTGCATGAGACTCGGAGAAAAGAGGGCCTCTGGACAATGAAAGAGCTGGTCATGGAGCTTGATTATCTTCCCATCAGGTAGTTGGTAACCCTTCTCTACAGAGTCAGCTCTCTTGGCCTTTTCCTCTTCAAAGTTCATTGCCACATAACAAGAGGTTTCTTTAATGTCTGCGACAATCTTTCTGTCTGAAGCACTAAGCAGCATGATGCCGTGTTCCTTCAACAGCATCATCAGGTAGTTGGTGAGGTCAAGGCCTGCCAGATCTAGCTGCTGGACACCATGAGGCAGACAGTAACCCTCAAAGACGGGTACACACTGGGTAACTCCAGCACCTGAATTCAGCACAAAGCCAGTTGTGAAGCCAGCAGCAAAGAGAGCTAGCACCCCCTGGATGGACATATAGAAAGCAGGAACCTCCAGGTGCTCAAAAAACACTTCAGTGACCCGTTGCCGGTTGGCCAATGGGTTCAGTGCTGATTCGGTAATCAAGACTGGGCCATCACAGGGCTTCAGCTTCAGGTTATGGTCATAGATATGATTCCACATGATCTCCATGTCTTCCCAGGAAGTAATTAGACCACGCTCCACTGGGTAGCTGTAGGAAGAGCAAAGAGATAAATGGCAGCTTTTAATTTTTCCAGTGTCTATTCTCTTCAATCCTAGGTTAATCCATGTATTTATTACCAGTATCCCTTTATGAGCAAGACTGCCAGAGCCTCTGAGAGAGGGTAATTACCAGCAAAAGTTAGCACAGCTACCTTCCTCTGCAATCTTTGCTTTCCACTGCCCACACCCTCCCCTGCCCTATTGGAGTAACCCCCCCCCCCCCTTTTTTTTTTGTCTTTTTGACTTTTCTAGGGCGGCTTGGGGCATATGGAGATTCCCAGGCTAGGGGTCGAATCGGAGCTGTAGCCACTGGCTGTAGCCACAGGTCTACACCAGAGCCACAGCAAGGCGGGATCCGAGCCGCGTCTGCAACCTACACCACAGCTCACGGCAACGCCAGATCCTTAACCCACTGAGCAAGGCCAGGGATCAAACCCGCAACCTCATGGTTCTTAGTCGGATTCGTTAACCACTGTGCCACGATGGGAACTCCAAGGAGTACCCCTTTCGACTTGAAAAAAAAAAATAGGGAAATCTTCACATAATAATGTTTTAATATCAGTCAACTGGAAAAAAAAAAAAAAAAAAACAACCCCGTGACACAGATACCATTCATTAACATTCCTAAAACTCGTATTTTATGAATGAACTCGTATTTTATGAACGATAACTGTGTTTCTACGTTTGACTACATTTGACTAGATACCGAAAAGAAGTAATGGTCACTCTAGATATGTGGTCCGCTCAGATTTGTGGCTCAAGCGGTTGCAATAACGCGGGTTGTAGATACTTTCCTGTTCCTCCTTTCTTTACCTTTTCCCTCACTCTTGAGCCCCTCCTACGGGCACTCCCTCCTTCCGCTCCTCGGGTCCTGCCTACAGGGAGAAGGCGGTACCTGATGGAAAGGGAGTGTCTCCGCTCCTGAGCTTGGTCTCCCACGCACACTTCCTGCGCGCCCTCAACAGCCCAGGTCTGGCCCTTGGCGCGGCCGATGATATTCGGGTAGATAAAGTGAGGATCCCGGGACCCAGCCAGGCCAGCCTTGATCACTCCTGAGCCGTTGTCGATCACCACCGGTAGCTGGTAGTAGCTCATGCTGCCGCCGCAGCCTCCTGTCGCCCGGCCGCTCCGGCTGTTTTGGCTGCAGGCTGAGCGGGAAGCGCGCAAAGTGATGAGCGGGGGCCGAGGGCCTGGAACGCCGCGTCATAGAGCCCCGCATGGCCCCACGGGGCCTGAGCGGGGCTGGTGCGGCGACAGCCCAAGCCCGTGGGCTGTGTGGACTCAAGGTGCGGTCTGAAGTGCCACCCACGGTTGCGTCTCACCCGGGATGGACTACTCCTTTCCCCTTGGAATCCAGGAATACCAATATCGGAAAACCCGATTGTCCTCCCCAAAGATACAAATCTAATCCTTCACGAGAGGCTTTCTCTAGTACTTCAATGAAACATAAAAGGTTTTATTTCTCAGAGCCATTAAATTCTGATTAATAGGTCCAGGGACCTACGGGAAGCCCCGAAATGAGCCCTGGAAACTGGAATAAAGGTGGAGAGCTTTGACAGGTGAAAGTTTTAAGAGGGGAAGCACAGCCTATGCTTCTGAAACCCTCGTCAACTTCTAAAAATAAAAAGGAAAAAAAGTGCTATTATTTAAAGTGGATTTAAAATACTTTTATTATGGTTTCTATATATACTGGGCAATAGTTTGTGTTTCTCGCTAAGTAAAATGTACTCAAAACCAAAATAGTAGAAACATTTAAAAAAAAATTTTTTTAGCACTCCCATTACGTTATCCCCCCACCTCCTGCAGTGTAATATGGAAGCTCATTTCTGGTTCCCTAAAAATTCTTGATTTTTAGGCAGAAGAATGTGTCTGCTTCTTCACGGGGAAAACGATATTCAGTAGGTCACATGAAGTTCGGGCTTAGAAAAATTTATGTTCATTGTGCGCCAAAAAGTGCATCTTGGTGTCTGATTATTATTATTTTTTTAACCTCCTCAATTTTACACACCATGTAGAAGATTTTAAAGCAAGTACCTAAGCAGGAGAGAAGATTCAAAAGCTAATGACACGTCCCTTCACCAGAGGCTGAACCGGTTGCTTTCTCGCTAGCTAAACGACTCCTAAGGAGGTTGGTGCGCGAGTTCGCGTGCTGCGGGTCCTTCTTAGCCGGCCAAAGCCCTAAAACTCATCCGGGACTCTCAGCAGCTAAACGAGGAGAAAAGAAACTAATACAACACTTCTTTTCAGTGGAGGGAATTAAACCCAAAAGAAAGGCACCTAACGTGTGCCGGGTTTCTAACTACCTTTGAAAAAAGTACATGCAAATTCTAACTTTTGAAATAGTGGTACTATTTAATTGGATCTATGCTTATTTTCCTTTTTTTGTTCGTTTGTTTTGTTGATCTGTTTAAAGTTCCTTTATCTACTTCGAAGTGCTCAAGCTGCATGTTACAATAGCGATATCAACAAGCTTTAGAGTGCCTGTTGCTAGGAAGGTTTCCGTAGTGTAGTGGTTATCACGTTCGCCTAACACGCGAAAGGTCCCCGGTTCGAAACCGGGCGGAAACAGCAGCTCCCTTTTCTCCTCCCTGTTTGTTTTATGAAATTATGTTGTTCTTCAAAAACATAATCTTGATAGAAACTTGCAGTAAAACATAATCTTGATAGAAACTCGCAGTATCTTGGAAATTTCAAATTGCTTGTTTTATTTAAATACATCTCACAACCTAATACTGAAAAAATAATGTAATGTACAGCCTGGTAACATTACCGGGCAGGGCCTTTGGGGCTCCTGGGCACAAAAGCCTTTCTCTGTCCCCATTTCCTTTTAGGAAATAGGCCTCATTCAGCCTCCTTGACCTCCCTTGAGTGCCAAAGGGCAGGTAGTAGGAAGGAAAGATTACAGAAAACCAGATATCTAAAGTTGGGAAATTTAGCACTTTTCTATGAAAGAATGCAAATGTCTAGGCTCACTGAAATCATCCTTTGATGTGCATCTTCACCAGTGTTCTGTGTTTTCACAACCTGAGTTTCAAGGAGGGCAGGGGGGGGGGGGGGGCTCGCTCTCAGGAGTGGTTGCTAGATGGCAGGTGTTCTTTGTTTCCTTCCTGAGTTCCCACAGGCCTCCGAGGCTCAGCCTCCGAGGTGGCTGCATTCCCAGTTGATTTGTGCCATCCTTTGTTTTGTGGACTTAACTATCAGTGTATGTGATAAAGAACTAAAAGACCCTAGCAAATGGAAGATGTTAACTACCTGATGAAGGATTGTTCATTCTGGAAAGAAGGACCACTAGAACCAGTCCTGGGGTCACAAAAACACCAGCTTTGAAAAACAACGCAAGCCAGCATTTTCCCTGATCCTTATCTGTGGCCCTATTTTTCTACTTCCGAATTATAAAACCACTTCCTATTCTCTCCCAAAGGGGGGCACAGTCTTTAGGGCATTAGTCTGCTATAGCCCTCCTTTGCCTGGCAAAGCAATAAAGCTGTTACTTTCCTCCTTCACCCAAAACTCTTGTCTCCCTGTTTCTATTCAGCACTGGTGGACAGAGAGGTCCAGTTTCCACAACAAGGTAATCAAACACAGCACAAAAACTGGAGCCCTGGAGCCCTTGACTGTATTACAAGTCATTTGGTTTTCCATTAGTTTTCCACTTGAGATTACAGATTTATCTAAACCCGAGACCATGTTTTGTACTTCTAAATACTCAATATCTGTTCAACACATAGCAGAGGCTCATAAATATCTCTGAATTAATTACCAAAAAGGACTCTGACAAAACTAAAAGTACGATCAGAAAGAAAATTATACTTATAAACATAAAATCAAGAAAGAACCAGCCTCTTTTTTTTCCTAACGGTTGTGGTTTTATTCAAAAATATGATTCATACTGAGGAAAACTTAGAGACCAAACGGAATCTGGTCTTTTAAAAAAATCTCAGGAGAGAAGAAAAGAAACTCAAGTTGACACTGTCCTGAAAATAAAGTCGCGAGTAAACTTCCTACGATCCTCATATAACTTTTAACAAGAAAAAAATGTTGAAGTTTTGGTTTTCTTAGATTTATAATGTCCAAGCGTGGTATAATTCACCCTAACATATCAGCATGACTTATCTTACTGTTTCTGTCTTTTCATTTTACGCAGATAAGCGGCACCCCTTTCCCTCACTGTACAAAATCTGAATACAACGTAAATCATTGTATTAAGGTTTTTCTAGTCCAGACGCAGAACATTTTCCGGTATAAAGCCCACCTTTCCCCATGCGCATGCCCAGTATGCCCTACTGCTTTGCACCGCTTTCGTGCATCCCAGGCTTCCAACACCAGGTAAGGGTATCCTGCAAACTGGATTCCGGTTGGCTGATGCAAACAAGAGCTTTTGGGTACGTAAACTAAAAAGGAGTGATCAGTCTCAGCTCAAAAATTCCCATGGTCGAGAGCCCAAGTATATAAAGCAGCTGTTCCCACTGGCGGGGCCTCAAGAATGGTGAGGCTGATGGGAGAAGTCGAGCAACTAACTACAAGCCCCAGCATGCAATGCACAATTTGGCTCCCGGAAAGAGGCGCGCTGTGCAGAGGAAAGCAGCCTTGGCCGGGAACGCGGGTCGTGCGCGAGATGCTGACGGTCAGCCAACCAGAATGCTCAGAATGAGGAAGAGAGGCGGGGCGCTGTGAGCATCCCCTTAGATCTCTTATCCATGACTCTCCAATTTCCGGGTCTCCTGGCCCGCTAGGGAGGGAGTTCTCTGTGCGCCAGCCTCTTCCAGGCGGGTGTTAGATCTCCACGGTCCTAAGAGCCTACGCTGTTGCCACGGATCTCCCAGAGCCGGATGTGACGTTGCCTTGGAGGAGGAAGGGAGAGGCGGAGCGTAGCCCGGTGACGTCCTTCCATTATGGCGGAGAGAGAGTGAAGAAACAGTGTTTCCCCTTGGGTTGCTATAGGTGAGTTCTGTCTTTGACCCCAGCCCGCCATCCCAGCTCCCTCCAGATCCTGGGTCACTAGAGGGCAGGTTCCTTGGAGCGCGAGCTGTTGTCGGAGCGAAGTGTTAACGTTGAAAGCTCGGGCGAGGCAGTCCTGGTGTTGGCCTTGGCCACAACCTCTGCTGTGGGAATTCGCGGGAGTGGGAGCTGGGCGAAGGGCAGGGAGGCAGAAACCAGGAGAGATCGGCTTTGGTTGTCACCCTATGATACCACCTCGAGTGGGGAAGGAAGGGGTGTGGCTTCCTCGGGGTGAGTGACCTAACCTTTGACAACTCTTGGCCCTGCCCCCTCGGCACCCGTCTAGCGTTTTGAAGCCACTATGTAACAAGTTTCATTGGGGAGCAGTTTTCAAGACCTCGTACCGTGTCCTTACTGAGTTTGTCCCAAGGATCATTCTTTTAGTGGTTATTTTTTTTCTCCCAAATATATGTTTGCCTACTGAGTTTGAAAGTGAAAGTTCAGCTGATCCAAAAGCGTGGAATTTTGCAGTGCTTTTTTTTCCCTTTTTTTCCCCGCTTTATGGAAATATTTTCTCGCGTCGCCATTTATTACCGCGTCCAAAAGATTGTGTTAGTTGACCAAGATGAAATAAAAGCTAGGAAGGCATTTGTCCCTTCGGCATTTTTAACCATATCTGTGAATTTTCTGGGGACATAAAATGAGAACAGACTTTATTCTTGTTGCGTGAAAAGTTTGATGAAAACTTAGGTTTACTAATTTACTATTTATTTTTGTTTTTTAGAACAAGGGTAAAATTCGTTTGTGATATCAAAATGCAGTATTCGCACCACTGTGAGCACCTTTTAGAGAGGCTGAACAAACAACGGGAAGCTGGTTTTCTTTGTGACTGCACCATAGTGATTGGGGAATTCCAGTTTAAAGCTCATAGGAATGTGCTTGCCTCCTTTAGTGAGTATTTTGGTGCGATCTACAGAAGCACTTCTGAGAACAATGTCTTTCTTGATCAGAGTCAGGTGAAGGCTGATGGATTTCAGAAACTGTTGGAGTTTATATACACAGGAACTTTAAATCTTGACAGGTAAAGTACACATTTTATTTCCACTTATAAAAGCTGGTCAATAGTCTTTAGAGCTAAACCATTTTGGTATTTTTTCCATACAGTCATTGAACTCTTCAAATATTGATATGTACAGTGTTGTTTTTAATAAATCAGTGTCACTGATTTGGGATAAACAGACTATGTTTTGTAAGCACAAAAAAATACAGATGTTAATGTAGTTAACGCATTGTTTCTGACACATTTGATTTATCTACTGAAATAAAGCCTGTGATTTCAGTTATGTAAACTTAAAATATGATAAATATTAAGTGAATTACAATTTCCCCTAGCTTTTTATCTTTATGATTCTCTGGTCTTCTCTCTCACTCTCTGTCCCCTTCGTCTTAAGGTCTTTGGGGTGAGAAGGTGTAAGTGGAAAAAAGAACCTCCATTCATTTAATAGTGCTCCCATTTCCAGCCATAAATAGCAACATGCAGGACTTCTTCCTGATCTTGATTCAGGAAAATAATTCCATTGGCATGTTAATGGCAATGACTCTTGTTATTTCTGTACAGCTATCAGTATAATGTTTAAGTCAGGTCCAAGAGGCTAGAATGCTTAGCTAAGATGCTTAAAACAGTTGTTGCACTGACAAGAAGTAGATTCTGTTGAATTGGATAATGCAGGCACTTTGTGTCTTACATGCATGATGGACTATATAATGAGATTAATATCAATACATTTACTGCTTATTGGGGGAAAGGTGGTGGGGATAAAAGGAAAGAGAAACCAGTCAAATTACTCTTGTGTTTTCTCCAGCTTTTATGCAAGTGTAAACTTGAATAGATCATCATCTTGACATAGAAAGATTATGTGCTTTAGAATTAGATCTTGCCTTTCAGTTGCTATCTCTGAGCAATCTAATTGCAGCCTCTCTAAGCCTTGGTTTCAGCATCTGTAAAAATGAGATGGTAATAACTACATTGATTGTTACTGTGAAGATTTAGGGTTTACTTAAAGGACTACCTCCTTTAAGGCCTTAAACTACTGTTCCTTAGTTTCCATCCTTTCTTTCCTCTTCTCTGTCCTACTCTTCAAGCTCTTTAATTCCACATTTCTTAGAGAAAAGTGAGGGGAAAAAAACAAAAAAAGGGACACCCAAAATTCTGCTACCCACTGAGTGTTAACCACTCTGAACACGTTGATATTCTTTCATTCTTTTCCAGATGATCTCTAGATATATACATGTACATATTAAGGAAAACCCTTCTCTCTCTCTTAACATTGCAGCTTATCTCGGAAATATGTTTCTTTAAAAAACTGGATTCAGGCTGTTCTGAAATCCTCCTGAAAAGGAAGTATTTATGCTGTTTGGAATTACTTTTAAATTTTAGTGTAATGAAATTTTGGAGTCAGTTCTGCATAAGTTAAAGAAACAAAGCAACATCGTAGATTAATGTCACATAATAAGTTATTTAAGTTTATTGAATATTTGGCTATACAAATACCTCTTATCTAAAAATTTAGAATAAGTAATAAAAAATCAAAAAATCTGTAAATTTTGGTTGGTCTTCAATTTAGTGGTTTCCCTTTCTCAGTTAACTTTGCCAGAAAAATCTTGAATTATTTGAACTTTCATGCAAAGAACCAGTGTGAAGAAGAGCCAGATGTTTTGCTTAGTCTTTTTTGATAACATGTCTTTCTTGGGATGCTGGGGAGCTAATTGTTTGAGCCCAGCTGCAAATGTAAGAGAAGATGTAGAAAGTCTGTATAACTTAGTGAATAAGAAAACAGAATAGTAGAGAATTTAGTGGACTCAGGAGCCAAATCACCTTGATCAAATCTTAGTTCTAACACTGTCTGATCTTGGACAAGTTACTTAATTTCTTGGGCCCACTGAAACTTCATTTATATGTAAAGTGGGGATTATATAGATTTCATGGTCATGTCCTGAGGATAACACGAACTACTTATACAAAGCATTTAGCCATAAACCTGGCAATATATATTTAAATGACTTTCAGTGACTGTTCAAAAAGTGAAAGCAAGTTTGCAAGCACTGTAACTTAGTGCTCTTAAAAAGGAGATCAATTATGGACATAAGTGCTTACTGAATCTCTTCACTGTGGCTGAGATTATACGCTATCTATGAAATAGATAAATTGTATGAATTACTGTTTCACTACTGAACAGTTTGTGACTCAGGACTAGTTTGTATTGATTTTAAAGTCTGTCTCACCTTGTTTGTGGTTCATTTTATGGAGCACTGAGCAAATTATAATAAGTGATAGAATTAATTTGGGTTTTATTCTAATAATGCTCATTTATTGTAATTTAATAATAGACTGTAACAAAATCAATAAAAATGCTTAAGATATGTAGTGTTTTTAGGAAGCGACAGTGCTATATACATGCAAAAAAATATGAAAGATGAATAAGATTTTATTTATGTTTGGGGTATTCATGCTATATCTTTGCAGATAGAGAGTTAACTTGATTACAAAGATTATTTGTAATTTGCTCCAAAATTACAGCCAAAGGCCATGAAAAGAGGAAAGAGGGTTTTTTTTTTTTTCATTTTTTAAAGTTTTATTCAAGTATAGTTGATTTACAGTGTTGTGACAGAAAAGAGTATTTTAAGTAATGTTTTCCTAGCTAAGGGAGTCAATTTGCAAACATTACTTTCTGAAAGTGTATTTGTATTAGGAACTTGAGGTGGATTTTCCCAGATAACAAAATGTTCCCTAAAACTGATGATTAGGTTTCCAAACTAGCCTGTAAATCTACTTAACTTTCCTGAAGAGTTAAATAATATTTGGGGAAAATGTCAAATAGAAAGGTTACTTGAGTGTGTGTGTGTGTATCCAGCTTAAAATAATTAAAAGGGCATATTTTTAGTCTTAATATCAACTCAGCTCTCTGACTTTACAGCTAAGAAAATTGAAGGTCCCAAAGATGTTGACTTATCCTAATTAATTCAGCTAGTAATCCAGAGCCAGTGAACAGTCTTACTGTACGTTGTGAACATCTAGAGGGCAGAGACTATTTCTTAATCTCCTTCTCAGCACCTCACATGGTAGATGCTCAGTAAATATTTGTTGGAATGTTGAACAAGGTGACTTAAATTTTTCTACATAACTCTGATACAACAAAATCTCCAGCTAATTTGGGTTGAATATCCCATACACACAGAAAAGCTGGGAGGGTTGCTAGAGAGAGCTTAGTGCATTTTAAAACCTTGTTCTTCCAAGTGTGATCCACAGACCATCAGCATTGTCATCACCAGGGAGTGTGTTAGAAATGCAGATGCTGGAGTTCCCACCATGTTGCAGTTGGTTAAGAACCCGACTGCAGTGGCTAGGGTTGCTGCAGAGGTGCAGTTTCAATCACCGGCCATTAATGGATCCACAGGTCATAGCTGTGGCTAGGATTCAATCCCTGGCCAAGGAACTTCCATATGCTGCCATAACATTTTTTGTTTTAATTAAAAAAAAAAAAAAGAAAGAAAAAGAAATAAATACAGATGCCCAGGCCCCAACACAGACCTGCTGAATCTGAATCTACATTTACAAGATCCCTGGGTGATTCAAGTGCAGAGGAAGCTGAGAAGCACAGATACAGTTCCTCCCAGGAAAGCAGAGGAAGATAATAGTTTTTTTAGATTCTTCTTGTTTCCAATTGGTTGCTATCTGAAGAGGCCTCAGGATAAATGAGATGAAGCAGTAAGTTGCCAGCAACTACTATTGTGTTCCAAGTGTTTTTTAAACTGGTATAAATTTTAACATTTTGTTTTTTCGTGATTGTACATATGAATGAATGATCTGTTACTTCAAGTTCCATAAAACTGGAGATTTTGCTTAAACATTCTGAATGAATGAATATATTTTATAAATTTGTTCTCTTAAGGCTTTTTCATTAGGTCTTTAAAAAACATAGACATATGTTTTTTAAACATGTAGCTCTATTTCAAAAATGTTTTTTTCTTTGGTCAGACTATTGTCATTTAGCCTTGTTTCCTTACAGTTGGAATGTTAAAGAAATCCATCAGGCTGCTGACTATCTCAAAGTGGAAGAGGTGGTCACTAAATGTAAAATAAAGATGGAAGATTTTGCTTTTATTGCTAATCCCTCTTCTACAGAGATATCTAGTATTACTGGAAATATTGAATTGAATCAACAGACTTGTCTCCTTACTCTACGAGATTATAACAGTCGGGAGAAATCAGAAGTGTCTACAGATTTAGTTCAGGCAAATCCTAAACAAGGGGCTTTAGCAAAGAAGTCATCTCAAACTAAAAAGAAGAAGAAGGCCTTCAACTCCCAGAAAACACGTCAGAATAAAACAGTGCAATATCCCAGTGACATTTTAGAAAATACGTCTGTTGAACTATTTCTAGATGCAAATAAATTATCCACACCTGTAATAGAACAAGTTGTACAAAGAAATAATTCAGAACTTGAGTTGACATCAGTTGTAGAAAATACTTTCCCAGCACAAGATATCGTGCAAACTGTTACAGTGAAACGGAAACGAGGAAAATCACAGCCAAACTGTGCTCTGAAAGAACACTCTATGTCTAATATAGCCACTGTCAAGAACTCTTATGAGCTGGAGAGCTCTGGGGAAGAGCTGGATCAAAGGTATTCCAAGGCCAAACCAATGTGTAACACATGTGGGAAAGTGTTTTCAGAAGCCAGCAGCTTAAGAAGACACATGAGAATACATAAAGGAGTCAAACCTTATGTCTGCCACTTGTGTGGAAAGGCTTTTACCCAGTGTAACCAGCTGAAAACACATGTAAGAACTCATACAGGTAAGACTGGTTTGTGGGGAAGATAATTGTTTTTATATTGTGACTGAAGTAATATTTTTATAGACATACTAGTATACAGTGTTGACTGTGACCAGAATTTGGTGTACATTTGTATTTATAAAAGTACTGAGCATGTTAGACTTAAAAATGTCTTTGTAATTGTGAACAAGTATTTAATAGCTGTTTTATTTTTTATTGTAACTGATACTCTGAAACCCCAGTGTGTGAGCTCTTTAAAACATTTTCGCTCATAGTTAACATAAGCATAAACTTAGTTTTAGCTTGCTAAGTATTTAACAGACAATACATTAAAACTAATAAAAAGAAAAGGTAATTACAACTCAGACTGATTCTCACATTTTGCCAACACATCTCACCACCTGCTTCCTTAGACTTTTTCAACTTTCAAACAAAAATTACATTCCTTCCCTAGCCTCTGTATTTACCTATATTGGTACACTTAGATTTGTACTTTTCCTTTTTTTCTTTATGGCCACACCTGTAGCATGTGGAAGTTCCCAGGCCAGGGATTGAACCTGTGCCACAGCAATGATAACACCAGCTCCTTAACCTGCCCCACAAGGGAACTCCTAGACTTGTAATTTTTAAGACGCAATATGCATTTTTCTCTATTGTCATCTTTCACTATTAAGAACTAAGAAACTATGGAGTTCCCGTCGTGGCTCAGTGGTTAACAAATCCTACTAGGAACCATGATCCCTGGCCTCTCTCAGTGGCTTAAGGATCTGGAATTGCCATGAGCTGTGGTGTAGGTCACAGATTCAGCTTGGATCTCACTTTGTTGTGGCTGTGGTGTAGGCCAGCAGCTACAGCTCTGATTAGACCCCCTAGCCTGGGAATCTCCATATGCCGTGAGTGAGGCCCTAGAAAAGACCAAAAAAAAAAGACTAAAAAAACGAAAAAAAAGACTAAGAAACTAGAGTTTCTTTAACTCTATTGGTGTTTTCAGTAATCAATCTGGAAAAAGATCCTATTTGCATTTTTTCTTCTGGCAGTTACATTTTCTGAATACTGAAACTAGTGCTGTTGATGAACTCTTTTGAAAGCTTATATGGCTTAAGCGACTAAAACAATATTTCCTTCTAAATATAAATGTTATTTACTTTTGTTTTAGGTGAGAAGCCATACAAATGTGAATTGTGTGATAAAGGATTTGCTCAGAAATGCCAGCTAGTCTTCCATAGTCGCATGCATCATGGTGAGGAAAAACCTTATAAATGTGATGTATGCAATTTACAATTTGCAACTTCTAGCAATCTCAAGATTCATGCAAGGTAAAAAATAAAAACAAAAACCAGATGTTTGATCTGTCATTCACTGTAGCCTTAAATTGTATTAGAATGCATGACAGTAGAGTTTTAATTGTGGTACCACCACATAATATCCTTAGTACAGTCAAGGAACCACAAGGGAGCCAGGGTGGCTGGAAGTGAATAATTAAGGGAGGGAAATAAGATCAGAATGGTGTTAGGGCAAATAAGATCAGATGGTGAAGGTTTTGTAGGCCATTATAAAGGTTTTACTCTTGAGAATGAGAAATAAGTGATGTGGTCTTCCTTGCATTTTAAGAGGATCACTGTGACTCCTGTATTAAGAAATGATTGTAGGATTGCCAAGAGTGGAAGCAAAATTACTGGTGAGGAAGCTATACATAAAACCCAAGTGAGAGTGATAATAGTTTAGGTCAGAGAGGCAGCAGTGGAAAAGATGAGTAGCAGTCCAATTCTGGATATATTTCAGTCACAACCAACAGAATATGCTGCACACTGGATATAGGATATGAAAGGAAAAAAACAAATTAAAAATGATTCTGTGGTTTTGAGCTTGAGCATCTGAAAAGATGGAATTACTGTTAACTAAAATGGAGATTTGTGGATAGCGTAGTTCAAGTAGGAGTATAGGAGTTTAGGAGGAGAGTTCTGATCATGTTAAATTTGAGATGACTTTTAGACATCTGAATGGAAATGTACAATAGACAGTTATCTAAGCCTGGAAGTCAGGGGACTAGTTTGAGCTGAAAATATAAATTTGAGAGTCATGAACATATAGGTAGTATTTAAAGTCATAACGTTGGATGAGGTCACGCAGGGAATGAAGATGGATAGAAAAGAGATCACAGAATGGAGTCATGAGGCACACTAACCTTAAGAGTTCTAGGAGATGGGCAAGAACCAGCAGAAGTGACTAGGAAGGAGTGGCCAATATAGGGGCAAACCAGAAAATTAGTCTGCCTCGGAATCCAGGTAGAGGAAGTGATTGCAGAAGGAAGCAGTTTGCTGTGTCAAATTCTGACAATAGGGAGATTAAGAATGAGAATTGTATATTGGATTTGGCAAAGTGAGAGGTTATCAGTGCTCTCTGTCAAAGTTGAGAATTGTATATTGGATTTGGCAAAGTGAGAGGTTGTCAGTGCTCTAACACTGACAGAAGCAATATTAGCAGAGGCCAGTAGAGAAGAAATAAGGGAGTTCCCTTTGTGGCTCAGCAGTTAATGAACCCGACTAGGATCCATTAGGATGCCAATTCAATCCCCGCCGTGGGTTAAGGATCTGGTGTTCCGTGAGCTGTGGTGTAGGTTGCAGATTCAGCTCAGATTCCACGTTGCTGTGGCTGTGCCATAGGCCCGCAGCTGTCTCCCCAGTATGGCAACTTCCATATGCCACGAGTGTGGCCTTAAAAAGCAAAAAAAAAAAAAAAAAAAAAAGAAAGTAGAACTGTTGGAGATTCAAGATTTTACTAAAGGGGAGCAGAGGAAGAGAGGAGCAAATGAGGTCGGAGGTCTCTGTTTAAGATGGGAGACATATCAGTATATTCGTATGCTGCAATCCAGACTATTAGAGAAAATAGATGATGTAGGATGGAGGGATTGCAGGAATTATCATTGAGTAGGCAAGGAGGATAGTATCTTAAGTATACAAATAGGAGTAGTTGGATTCAGATGTACTGTCATTCTCACATAAGAGTTAAAAACTACTATAGATACAGATTCCTATAGGTGGAGATTTGTGGTGGTAGAAATTTTCTTCTGATTGCTTAAATTTTTCTGAGTGAAACAGGAAGCAAGAATATCAGCTGAGAGTGAGGATGGGTGAGGAGGTGCTGGAGGTTTGAGGAAAGAGTTTTGAAGAGCAAGTGAATGGACAGGCAAAAATAACTGCCTGCAGGAGTTCCCACTGTGGTGCCACGGGATCGACAGCGTCTCTGCAGCAGTGGGGACTCTGGTTTCGATCCCCAGCCCGGTGCAGTGGGATCTGGTGTTGCCACAGTAGGTTGCAACTCTGGCTTGGATTTGATCTCTGGCCTGGGAACTCCATATGCCACTGGGCAGCCAAAAAAAAAATTGCCTGCAGTATTAGGGGTGTACGTGACTACCACATAAAGCTGATGGCAAAACTTTTTGAACTAATCTCAGAACTAATGGAACTAATGTTTTTTTATAACAACCAGAACATTTGTTCTTGACCGTATGTTAAATACGTGTTCTTGATCTGTTAAGATGAAATAAAATACTGCATGAAAAATGTTTGCTATATAGTGTGATTCCCCAAATTGTTTTATTTACCAATGTATAACTTTATTTATCAATAGGAAGCATAGTGGAGAGAAGCCATATGTCTGTGATAGGTGTGGACAGCGATTTGCCCAAGCCAGCACATTGACCTATCATGTTCGAAGGCATACGGGAGAAAAGCCTTATGTGTGTGATACCTGTGGAAAGGCATTTGCTGTCTCTAGTTCTCTTATCACTCATTCTCGAAAACATACAGGTAAAAATTTGACACAGAGATTACTTAAATAAGGAAAATTATAAATAAAAGGGAAATCAAATCTTTCCAGACAGTAGGGTACAGGCTTTGTAGTAATGTATCTGTTGTGTTTGTGAACCTTGAAGCTTTTTATGCTTAAGATTTTCACGTAAATATTAGATATAAGAGCAGATTATTTTCTAGAATAATAAACAGTGGATGAAATTTTTTATCATGTAACTTAGCTATATACATTAAAATCAGATAATTTTACAATATATAAACTTGAGGCATTTTTTATGACCTTAAAAAAATTCCTTAGGCTCTTGAAGTTTCATTTCCCTTGGATAAAACTAGAGTTAAGGGGTTGGGGTGGGTTTGGGTAGAATATATCGATTTAATAACTTCTTAGGACTTTTCTTACACAGACATTCTAAGATTTGCAAATTAAACAGATACTGCAAACCCAGAGCACAATCTGTAGTTCAAAGGTTTTCATTTTTTGTAGGGTAATTTTTTTTAAATACAATTTTTTCAAATTAAAACATAGTTGATTTACAATGTTGTGCCAATTTCCGCTGTTCAACAAAGTGACCCAGTCATTGTAGGGTAATTTTTTAAATAGATCTTTCCTAAGTAATTTTTTTCCTCTTTAATAACCTTGTAGATAGCAAGAATTGAAATATGGATTGAAGAATTTTCATGTTTTGAATTATATAAAACTCAGACTTCTTGCCCAACGCTAGTCTCCTAGAAGGATATTTGTAGAAATAAAGTTTTATTATGTGAAAAAGCTCAGGTTACATGAACAGTGTAAAATAATTATTAAATGTTCATTTAAGTTGGATTACACTGAAAATACCTCTAAAATACAATATAAAGAGGTTTTAATGTAAATATTTTAGAACAACTTACTTTAGATTATTGTAATTGATAAATATTATATTGGTATAGTACACCACTTCGCTATCTTTTATTTTCCATCTAGGTGAAAAACCATACATATGTGGTATTTGTGGGAAAAGTTTTATTTCCTCAGGAGAGCTCAACAAACACTTTCGATCCCATACAGGTCTGTGTTTAGGGAGAATGTATTATTTTTTGTTCTCTCTAATTTCTTTTTATGTAAACCTTGACTTTAAACCATTATGGACTATATGGTATCTAGTCATACTCTAGCTATAACAATATTTCAATGTATAAATATCAGCTTTTTATTCGTTTGTTTTTTTAGTTATTTGGAGTGTGAATTAACTTTGGTCAAGAATTGTGTAGCTTTTCTTGGAGTTCCCATCGTGGCGCAGTGGTTAACGAATCCGACTAGGAACCATGAGGTTGCGGGTTCGGTCCCTGCCCTTGCTCAGTGGGTTAACGATCCGGCGTTGCCGTGAACTGTGGTGTGGGCCGCAGACGCGGCTCGGATCGCACGTTGCTGTGGCTCTGGTGTAGGCTGGCAGCTACAGCTCCGATTGGACCCCTAGCCTGAGAACCTCCATATGCCGCGGGAGCGGCCCAAGAAATGACAAAAAGACAAAAAAAAAAAGAATTGTGTAGATTTTCTAAGAAGCGTGCTAGATAATCAGTATTTTTTAAATGATTTGGATTAAATTGCACAGATATACCAAAAAATGAAAAGGAAAAGATAATACCAGATTTTCTTATTAAACAGTTTTCAGCATGCAAGTTTTAGGAATGCATTTTAATATTGACATGGTTATTGTAAAAGGTAGTATATAAGTGGTATGAAAAATATTAAAATGTGCAAAAATTTTTAAAACAAAAGCAAAATGCTACTTTGAAAATGTCCTATTCTTTTTCTTTCAAAAAGTTATTCCTCGTAATTCCTATCTAGTATAGTGTAGACAGTTAATAAATTTATTGGCAATGTCTATATTCTCATGTTCCTTAGTTTGCATTATAAAGCATTGAACAATACTTATTTCAAAACAATTAGTTTGTATTTTTATTTTATATTTTTAAAAGATTTTCTAATTTATATGCTACGTGAGAGCAGAAACTATAATTATGCATTTTTCCCCCAGCTACATCTCTTAACCAGAATCTGACATATAATTGACACTCAATAAATGTCTGACAGAAATAAAACAGTAAGGTTTTTTTTTTTCAGTTAAAATTTTTTTTAGGGCCACACCCGTGGCATATGGAAGTTCCCAGGCTAGGGGTTGAATCAGAGCTGCAGCTGCCAGCCTCAGCCACAGCCACACCAGATCTGAGCTGCATCTGTGACCCACACCACAGCTCATGGCAATGCCTGATCCTTAACCCAATGAGAGAGGCCAGGGATCGAACCCACATCCTCATGGTTACTAGTCATTCATTTCTGCTGAGCCACAATGGGAACTCCTAGTTAGAAATTTCTATTAGTGAAAACGCTCATTTTTTTCCTGAAATAGGGACACTTTGTATAAAATAAAGGTGTGCCTATGTGTATAGAAGTTTTCATTTTACCCTGTTAGAACCAAGAGATTAAAATGGTAATTTGAAACTAAATTTAAACAGTATAATAATGTTTGCATTGTGTTTATAAACATTGATATTTTTTATCTTAACAGCTTGAAAAATACTGAGACTTTTTTAACTTCTTTTTCAGGAGAAAGACCATTTATATGTGAACTATGTGGAAATTCTTACACAGATATTAAAAATTTAAAGAAGCACAAAACAAAAGTCCATTCTGGTAAATATTTGTGTTTTTGAAATTTTGATGCTGTCATATTGGTGCTATTTCTTAAAATGTTGAGATGTACTTTATAACAGTTTAAATTACATATATATAATATCACTCTTCCCCATACTAGAGTCTAGGTTTCCTGGGGTTTATTGTGTAGTTAGGTGAAGAAAGGAGCGTCATGAACACTAGCCCAGAACTACATGAGGAAATAGGGAAACAGGTAGCCCAAAATTGTTAAAATATGTGAAAATGGAAAGCTATACTGCAAAATTTTTAATCTGTTGCTTAAAATGAATCCTTGAGGAAGTTGCACTGTGCTTACCAATCTGCCATGATTAGAAACAAAACACTTGTCTTCAGTGTGTAGAGCTGACAGTCTTTGACAATAAACATAAACATAAGGATTAAGGTAGCCACATCTGAAAACTTTAGTGGATCATGAAATACAAGAAAAAAGGTAGGGTATGACAGAGATACAAGAGTGCTAAAGAAGAGAGAAGTCCTTCTGCAGTTAGTATTGAAAAGGCTTAATTCTAGGGAACCTGAAGTGTAGAGAAGAGTTCAGAACATGGAGATGGGAAAGGGAATATTCATCCCAAGCAGAGGAAACATTGTGAAGAGAGTCATTGGGTTAAGAGGGCACAGGTTGTATTTTTGGCTAGTTGGACAGAAGCACAGTCTAGCAAAAACAGAATTACAACTTTATAAAAGCAAATATGCAATTTTGTCTAACAAGGATAGTGAGATTGAAATCATGTCAGTACTCTGCAGTGACAAGAGCATGGTAAAGCTAGTGGAAAACTTGGAAGGAAAAAAATGTATCTTTAGTCAGAGGGCTAATTACTACCTTGAGTAGGGCAGAATTTCTATTTTCTGAAAATAAATGAAAGTGCCATACCTCTGAACTTGAACTCACAGAATAATATGAACTATTTATTAATACATTCAGAGAACAAGTAGAGTACTTATTATGTATATAGCACTTTTAGGTACTTTGAAGGAATTATAGAAGTGTAACTAGACATTTACTCTGAAGGAATTTCATTTATTGAGCATTCATGGTATACCTAATTAGAATCTTAAATAGAAATAAGATATAGATACATGTCAAAAGGTGATATATGAAAAATTGATAAATGAATGATAGAAGAGATAGGAAACAGCTTGCCTGATCTAGAACAATTAAGTCCATTTTTATAGTAGAGTTGATACTTGAACCTGGTCTTAAAGCTCATTATGTATTTGTATAGATAATAAGAAGGACAAATAACCAAAAAAGAAATAGTGTCACTAAAGGTGTAGGGTTGGAATGCAAGTTTAGTCTTCCTCAGGGTTTTTTTTTTCTCTTCCATTTCAGGTACAGATAAAATTCTAGATTCCAGTATAGAGGATCATCCCTTGAGTGAAAAAGAGTCCATACAAAAAAGTCCTTTATCAGAAACTTTGGATGTGAAGCCTTCTGATATGGCTTTACCACTGACTCTTCCACTTGGGACTGAGGACCACCACATGCTTCTGCCTGTCACAGATAATCAGTCTCCTACATCAGATGCATTGTTGAGATCAACTGTGAATGGGTATTCAGAACCACAACTGATTTTTTTACAGCAGTTATACTGACTTTGTGAGGAATATGGAATTGCTAAGGTGTCTCTGGTAGTAAACATAAACATCTCTGGTAAGGTGCATATATTCATATTAAATTAACCATTTATTTGGGTTGTGGCCATTATTTTTCATTGACTAAAGTAAAAGCACCTGATGCTGCATCACAACTGTGCAGTGCTTGTTTTGACATTTGGCTTTCATATTCAGGTTATACACACAGCATTTGAAGGGGTAAATTATACTACAGTAGCACTATTTTGCATGGATAAGTTTTACTTTATTTTAGAGCTGCCTTAATTCCATTTTTTAAAAAGTTTTACTGAAGTATATTTGATTTACAAGGTTGTAATAATTTCTTGCTGTACTTAATTCCATTTTTATTTTGCATTTTAGACTTGCCTTCCATTTACTGAAGTAGAATCTATCACTTTATGCTTCAGTTTTGTCCTGTGGGATTTATTTTCTTCCCTTCAAAATTTAAACAGAATCAGTGATAGTATCAGACCAAGACTGGTGCTGTTACTAAACCTCATAGACCAATACATAAACTATAGGGGAAAAAAATTCATATATATTCTAAGAGAATTTAGGTACTGATTAAAAATTGTGCTATTTCTCTATTAATACAGCCCTTTGGAGGTATCTTTTCTAATGAGACAAAAAATGCTTTTCTTAAAAGCTATAAAACTGTATATAAATTTTGTTCATTTAGAACTCAGTATTCTGGAGAAAACCAATGGTCAGTAGTTTTGAGTTATCTAAGACTACATTTTCAAAATGAATTTAAATATATACTTGGTTTTTTATCTTAGTAAAGACAGTTTCAAATTTGATCCATTGTGTTAATAGGTTTCTAGATTACTGGAGATGAGGAAAATATATACTGAGTTTTGACGTTTTTTGATAAGCCTCTCATACCTCTTATGCACTTTTTAAAATAAAAAAAATCCTAAAAAGAATTTTCTAAATAGAAACTTAATGCATAGTATAAAACACTTGGCTTCTGAATTTGATACATTATATTAATAAGTGATTAAGAAATTAACTTCAATTAAAAGTAAACATTTGAGTTATCAGAAAGCCAGTTTATTAAACATTTTATACTTGAGTTTTCTATAAGTTTCAAGTTTTAAAATTTTATAGCTTAAACCACAACAGTTGGTAGTAGTTGTAGTTTCACAGTATCCCTTTCCCTTCCTAATGAACTTAGAAAATTCAGATTGATTCTGATATTTACTACCACTCTTCCCTATCCCATTTTTCCCATACTAATTAATTTCACTGTCTAACCTTTAGGGCATTAAAGTATCAGTTCCACAAAGTTAGTTCCTGTACTGCTTATCAGACACCATGGTGACATTATTTCCTACTTCTGCCATGCATTAGTTGTGGCTTATTTTTTTTTTCTTCTTTTAAATTACACCTGTAATAAAATTAATGTATTTTCTGTTGGTATTGCTTTCTTTAATTGTATTTTTTCTGGGGTCCTAGTCATAGGAACTAACTAGAAGACTTAGAACTACTAAATTCTTGTAAACTATACAGATATCACCATTTCATTGCACACTCAACATTTTCACAATAAATTGCCACCAGTGGGATTGACTTGAAGAGAGTTTGAAATATTGCCTTTGTATAATATACATCAAACTTAGTATTTATCTAAGAAATCGAATTATACCTATGTGTTAACTTAATATACTGGGTTTAAATACAATTTATAAGGTTATAAAAATGTTCAAGTAATCTATTCTGGCTTAAATTCAATAGGAGTTTATTGAAATGTGAAGAAATTAAAGAAAATTAAGACTCAGACTTTTTAAGTCTATTGAAATGGAGAGGTTTTATTTAATTCATATTTTCATTAATCCAAGCATCTGATCAACAAAATTCCTGTTTAAAAACTGCTACACTGGAGTTCCCGTCGTGGCACAGTGGTTAACGAATCCGACTAGGAACCATGAGGTTGCGGGTTCGATCCCTGGCCTTGCTCAGTGGGTTAAAGATCCGGTGTTGCCGTGAGCTATAGTGTAGGTTGCAGACGCGGCTCGGATCCCGCGTTGCTGTGGCTCTGGCGTAGGCCGGTGGCTACAGCTCCAATTAGACCCCTAGCCTGGGAACTCCATATGCCGTGAGAGCGGCCCAATAAATGGCAAAAAGACAAAAAAAACAAAAAACTGCTACACTGATAATCATAATTCCGTAAGGGTAGTAGTTACCAAATTTCCTCTAGTACAATGGTAATCTGCATTTTTCCATTACATAAATTAGCTTTCAAATTTATTATTTCTAGGATTATTGGATTGGAGTGGCTAAGTTGATTTATTAAGCTTTTCTTCATCATATTATCTGCTTCTTAGCTAAAATAATTGTTTTTAATTGGCATGGCTTGATGCTTTTCCAGATGACATGTAAAGAAAGCTTGAAGCCTGATTATCCTGTCGTCATTGTTCTCATAATGCTGTAATTTTTTTTATCATAGTATACCTATATTTTAGTTGTATTGGCAATCTAACACTCATAATTATCATTTTAGTTAAGTTCAGATTTAAATATATTTGTTACATTGCAGTGTTTCGGGAAAGGTCTATTCCTAATTAAGTTTTTTGAAAGGTTTTTAAAATGCTAAAGATTTTATTGAGAAACAAATAATTTTCTAAATTAATTTTGTTTTGCATTTGTATTAGATTATTCCTACTGTACTGTTAGATTTTAGGCTTTTTAAAAAGAAACCATAGATTATATATAAGTGATTTCTGTTTTTAAATGGTATTTGTTCTATGTTTAATTTCATAGGATGATTTTGATAAATTTTAGAAAATTGGGTTTTTTCCAAAAGAAAAGGTCTGTCAGTTCTGCTGCAGCAGTTTATCAGTCCTTTTCTGTATGTTTCATTTCTGCAGAAATTGTGCAGATGAGAGTAGTTGAAATGTGCTTACATAAAGACAGTTAATATACATGCACTTGTTTCTTAAAATCTCCTAGAACAAAACCTCTAACATTTGATGCATACAGAAACATATTTTTGAAATAGTAGTATCAAAGCCCCACCCCACCT
The DNA here is from genome assembly GCF_016906955.1 of Phacochoerus africanus. NCBI lineage: Eukaryota > Metazoa > Chordata > Mammalia > Artiodactyla > Suidae > Phacochoerus > Phacochoerus africanus. The sequence goes on from NC_062544.1 coordinate 188,818,638, forward strand.
TAGGCCCTCTGAATTAGATGATCTCCAAAACATGCCAGAATATACCAAATATTGAGAACTATTATCCTAAACATTTCTCGGTGTTCTTCCTTTAGGCTCCTGATATATGGGCTTTTGATAATTAAGCTCTTGATAAAACTTTCCACCTTTTACTCAGAGATTTTGAGTTTTTAGAATTTGGCTGGAAATACCACCAAAGAAATTGTATTTTAATGCAGTTTCTTTAAATTCTACATGAACAATACTGAGATTTAGTTTTTGGAGCATTTCTTGAGACAGTAAGAGAGCTACTCTCTGTCCTCTTGACCCCTTTCATTCAACGGATTTGGTATATTTGCCTAAGGAATTTAGATAATTACCATGTAAACATAGTAGTCATTCAGAAATAGGGTGTTTAATTTCAAGAAGAATATATGAAAATAAACACCATGGATGTAAATCATATATTTGGATTTAAAATATTGGGCCATTATTTTGAATGCTGTAAAATTACTGAAATCAGAAAACATAAAGTGTCAAAGATGAGTAAGATTATCTCCAAGTTTATAGTCAAATGGGAAAGATAAGCAGGACTATAACTAGCAATGAAACAAGCCAGAATGCCAAGTGTTATAGTGGAGGAAGGCAAGAAAGGAAATGCTGAGCAGCCAGTGGAAATTGAAGGGACAGAGAAAGGGTTCTTGCTCCCCTGGATAGGCAAACAAGAAGAGATGGCTAATGGAGGAGTTTGTACACAGCTGGCTGAGGTAGGCAGAAGGGAGAGAAAATATGAAAGGTGCCTATATCATCTTGAAATAGTCCTCTGCCCTCAGCCTGTGCTGAAAGGATGGGATTAGATAGGCAAATTTATAATCCAGGATCTCACACACTCAACCGAGGTTGACTGCTGAAGGGTAGGGATGAGACGGCCACATTTGTAACACAATTCCATACTTGAGACCACAGCACAATGGAACACCTTACCAGGGAGAAACAATTCTTAGGCCAAACTGAGCTGCTTTCTCAAGAAATTAAGCTATGAAATGCAGTGACTGACTAGGTTTTGGTATATATGTAAATAAAAAAGATCATTTTAAAGTGACCCAGAGTCAGCCAAGCAAGTCAAAGTGGAAAGGAAATAGTGAAGAAGCAAAGAAAGCTGGTCTATAGAATGAAGCAAGGGGATGAAAGTAGGTTTGCAAACCAAGTGATTAAGGCCCCGAGTGAGAGAAGTCGCTTGGTTTCTTGAGGTTGCATAGTTGTGCTTCATTTCCTTGACTTTTGCCTATTAAATCTTTAGAGTAAATCCCTTTTCTTAAACAGGCTTGAGTCAGTTTCTGCTCCCTGTAGTTAGGCAGACCCCGATTTAGACACCTGAGTTTTAATCCTTAGCGATAGAAGAGTTGGTGATGTCATTGACTGTGATAGGGAAGATTAAGTGGAGGGTTTTATTGTGTTTTGTTTTCAGGCCACACCTGCAGCATATGGAGGTTCTCAGGCTAGGGGTCATATCAGAGCTGCTGCTACACCACAGCCACAGCAACACAGGATCTGAGCCATATCTGTGATCTACACCACAGCTCATGGCAGCGCCGGATCCGTAACCCACTGAGGCCAGGGATGCAACCCGTGTCCTCATGGATGCCAGTCAGATTCATTACTGCTAAGCCATGGACAGGAACTCCTAAGTGGAGGTTTATGGAAGAGAAGACTTTATTTTATAAGTGCTGAATTTGATTGGTGACTGTGATACCTATGTGAAAATGTCTAGCAGTGATTGAAAATGGTGACTGAAACTCAACAGAGGTTAAAGCTAGAGATATAAATCTTGAAGCATAAGGCTAATAACTACTGTGATAGGAATGATTTAGGCAACCCTGGGAGATGGTACAGAACAACAAAAAGATGAGGACAAACTTGGGGAAAAATGCATTTAAAGAATGAGCAAAAGACAGAAAAGGAGATGAAAAGTGATAACAGGAAGAAAACCAGGGCGGTACAAGTTTCATGAAGACAAAAGTAGCTTTGTACAGATCACGTGATACGGAGAAATTAAATAGGATGCAAATCAAAGACAACATTGGGTTGGGTAATTGGAGCATGATAATCCTTTGAAAAAGGCAGCTGCAGTAATAATAGTGGGAGTAGAAGCCAAGTGGATATGGTTTGAGGAGTAGATAAGACATAATGAATATGCCTATTTAGTTTGAAAAGCAGAGCAAGTACAGCAAACAAGGTCATTTTATCAAATATCTAAAAAGTATAAACCACTTTATTTCTTGCTTTTTTTGCTTTCAAACTTGAAACACTTAAATGATGAGCAAAATAGAGTATGCAACAATATAAAATGAGGCTATACTTGAGCTGGATCTTAAAGGAGGATTGCCAAGAGGAAAATGGAAGGGAAACACATAACACATATATTGTTGCAGATATACTCATTGCAGTTCAGATGTGTAGAGGAAGAGGAGTTTTCCTACAGAACGTATGTATTCTTACTCTTGAGTTCCCACCTAGTGGGAAGTTTAGGAAAAAATTAACTTTTAGTTTTAGCCACTTTAAAACATAGTCTGATATAAAAGAGATAGAATTTATAATATCTTAAGGTAATGCTTAAACATTTCAAAAATTGCTACCTAGAAATAATAACCCTTTTTCTCTCTAAAATGGTGTCCGCATGTATGGAAGAGGTGGCTTATATGATGTAATGGCATCAGGGAAGAAGACACTGTCTTACTGTCGTCACTCTTCCATTTTCTGGACATCTTACTGGCCTCTGATGCAATAGGTAAAAGCTTATGAAATATGTGATCAGGTTTTTCCTAGCCTGATCAGAGTCCAGTAGTTCTCCACTGACTTGGCTTCACCTTAGTTCTCTTGGGTTGGAGAAGAGAATTCTGAGACTTCTGTAAAAATGTCAAACAATCCTGTGTGAGTCAGTTTACAGGTTTAGCACATGCCACTCTACTGAAGGCTCCAGGTAAGCCTACTTATTTCTCGTTCATTTCCTATCTGCTTCCCAATCAGCTACCTTCTGAGTCTCCCTTGGGAGACTATAGGAACTTGTGGGTCCCCTCTGTAGCACACAGGAATAAGAGTAGCCTGGGAAAGCAAACTGCATTACTAAAGTTTACTTTGATGTTACTGTGTCTTAGCTTGAGAGTGTCAGAATCCAACAGGCCTGTATGGGGATACTTCAAAACAGTAAAAGATGGGACTACTGCTACATAAACAACTTGAGTGAATTACACCAATATAATGTACAAAAGAAGTCTGATACAAAGAGTGTATATACTGTATAACTCCATTTAGATAACACTCCAAAACATGCAAAACTACTCTGTGGCATTGGACATCATGATAGTGGTTGTCTGTTGGAATAGTTGGAGTTTCTGGGAAGCTTGTGGGTTTACTATCTTTTTCTGGGTCATGGTTAACACAGATGGGTTAGTTTTGTAATAATTAATCTAGCTGTTCACTTATATACTTCCATTTAAAAAGAAGTATGTATTAAAAAAAAAAAAAAACTAATTTGAAGACTGAGAAAACCAGAGCATTGGTTTTTAAACTTCAGTGAGATTAAGATGACCTGGATTGTAAAATGCAGAGTCCCCAGACTAGCCTCAGAAATTCTGATTCATTAAGTCTGACTCCAAGAATCTGGATTTTCAACATTTGCCCCAGGTGATTCTGATGCTTGACACTTTAAAAATTTTTGATTTAGTATCTTCAGTTTAAACTATCCTTACTCTCTGAACAGATAGTCAAGTGTAAGAAGTCTGTCATACTGTTATTCAAGCCTGAGTTTATTGGCTCTTAATTGCTAGAAGTAGCATTTCCTCACCAGCTTAATGTTTTCCAAATGTAATGACAATTATTAAAAAAAAGTTTGTATTGGGGAGTTCCCGTCATGGCTCAGTGGTTAACGAATCCAACTAGGAACCATGAGGTTATGGGTTCAATCCCTGGACTTGCTCAGTGCTTTAAGGATCTGGCATTGCCATGAGCTGTGGTGTAGGCTGCATTCGCGGTTCCGATCCCGAGTTGCTGTGGCTCTGGCGTAGGCTGGTGTCTACAGCTCTGATTCGACCCCTAGCCTGGGAACCTCCATATGCCGCAGGAGCGGCCCAAAAAATGGCAAAAAAATAAAAAAATAAAAAAAGTTTGTATTTTTGGGAGTTCCCATTGTGGCACAGTGGAAATGAATCCAACTAGTATCCATGAGGATGTGGGTTCAATCCCTAGCCTCGCTTAGTGGGTCAGGGATCCCGAGTTGCTGTGGCTGTGGTGTACGGTCAGCAGCTGTAGCTCCTACTTGACCTCTAGCCTGGGAACTTCCATGTGCTACGAGTGCAGCCTTAAAAAAAAAAAAAAGTTTATGTTTTTTCCTGTAGTATGATTTTCTTGCATTCATTGAATTCTGCGGTTTTTCAAATTTGATCAAAAGATTTTTTTTCATTTCCTATTGCATTTTTAACAATACAGAGATAAGACTTTCCTCGGACATACAACTTTTTTTAGTATAAATAATTCTAGCTATATTCAGCATGTAATAATGTAAAAGAAATTTGTAAAAAAACAAGTCTTCATATTTACAGAGAAGAAAGATCTTAAAATGGAAAGAAAGTAAAATCTGAAACAACATTGCAAAGTAAGGTCAATAAAACCTAATAACTAAGGGTAAAATCAAGAATTAGTAAAAATTAGAATAAATGTCAGGATACATGAAGTCACTTGTAGAATTCTTTAGTCTATACTGTTTTGTCGGGTCCATTGTAAACATCTGATAACAGCAAATATTCAGTGTTTTCTACAACAGTGAGAGGTCATATTATTTCTAAAATTCCATTATCGGATTGCAGTAGTTTTCTTTTAATATAATATATAAACACTACTTATCCCCCAAAAATCTGAGATTCATTTCACACATTTTGTTATTAACATGAACTAATGAGTGTGTATTTTTCAAACAATTCCAGATGTTTTAAGATTTTGTTTTTCAGCACAGACCTCAACCTGACAGCAACCATGTGTCCTGGATGATATAAATTCATCTCTCTGAAAGCATGAGAATGGATTTGGTAAGCCATTTAGGTCTTTCTTGGCTCAGTACCTCCATAAGATTCCATGAAAATAATGGCTCATATAATTTATTCAGATATTCTTCCCTTTTTATAACTACCACAGTTATCTGTGCCCACCTCAACCCTACTGCATTTCCGCAGGGAGTATGGAAAGATGGTATTAGGTGCTGAGTATAAGGAAAGACCTGTTAAACTAAACATCATTAAATAGTGATTAGGGAATATTTATCTTAATTGTTTAATATACTAAAGGAATGGATAAGACGTGAATTTCTTTGTAATGTTAAATTTTTAGAATAAATACAGCTATGATTTGAGGAATTCACAACATTTTTTTTTTTTTTTTGCTCTTTAGGGACGCACGTATGGCATAGGGAAGTTCCCTGGCTAGGGGTCAAATCAGAGCTACAGCTGTTGGCCTACACCACAGCCACAGCTACGTGGGATCCGAGCCTCATCTGGAACCTACACCACAGCTCGCAGCAGTGCCTGATTCTTAACCCATTCACTGAGTGAGGCCAGGGATCTAACCCAAGTCCTCATGGTTACTAGTTGGGTTTGTTACCGCTGAGGCACAATGGAAACTCCTCACAATACTTTAAATGAAGGCTAATACTTTGACAACTATAAAGCTGACAGCTACCTTTATTCCACCTCCTAACTCTCAACATTAGAGATAGATGTTTTTTTCTTTTAGACTGCAGAACCTAAAGTAACCTCTTTAAATTGTCCACATATTTTTCCTCACATTTTGCCCTAGCTTTAGTAATAATAAATAGTTCAAATTAAGCACTTGTCATATGTATAAATTAATAGATTTGTGAACACAGGTCTGTAATTGAAGGATTATAATGTCTGTTTGCCTCTTCATATAAATCTTGATTTGAAAATAAGATTGGCCACAGATAACAGGAGTTATTTCCCATCAAATCATTAAATATTACCGGCATCCTCCCAAAGAAAGAATTACCTTTAAAGGTTCATTGGATAGTTCCCACTGTGGTGCAATGGGATCAGCGGCGTCTCCACAGCGCCAGGACACAGGTTTGATCCCCTGTCCAGCACAGTGGGTTAAAGGACATTCTGCAGCATAGGTCACAACTGTGGCTCAGATCTGATCCCTGGCCCAGGAGCTCCATATGCCTCAGGGCAGCCAAAAAAGAAAAAAAAAAAAAGTTAACTGGCAGCACTGACTTGTGTGGAAAATACACACTTATATGTATTTGTATATGTGTATGTTTAATATGTATTTGCCTGTATTTGTGAAATTGTATCAACAACCATCTTAAAATACCTGATATAATTTAGTTTTTCAACTTCTAAACTATTTGAAGTTCCCTGGGATTTTGGCACCTGAAATCTTTTTATAACTTCGTGACAACTTTCAGTTAGGATACCTATTATGACCTTTCTATTTGGTAATATTTTCTTTATAAAAAGAAATACAGTTCCTCAGTTTCCTTCTCCAGGCATTCAAATTTTAGTCCCAAGTTTATAATTTTTGTTTTAAATTATTCAGTTCACAATGGACAGTTACTCAAACTTTAATATCTTTTACCTAACTAATGAAAGTAACTTGTTCTAATTTATGAAAGAAAAATTTTAATAGACAATAAAATATTAATTTCTGTGAAAGTAATAAGACAAATGTGTAAAAATTATTTTAAAGCTTGTTTTTCATAGATGTTGACCTATGGGTACAAGACTAAAACCTGCATTAGATGATTGGCTGCAAGCTTCTCCATAACCAGGTATCCAGTAGTAATGCCTTTTAAGGCCATTGGAGACTTCTGCAAGGTACACATGTCCATCCACTACAAATGGCTCCACATCTGTATTGTCAGGTTTTAGATGGCCCATGTGAATTAAATCTGAGTATGCCTAGGATTTTTAAGAAAAACTATCGTTAAGAAAATAGTTTATTTTGGAGTTCCCATTATGGCGCAGCTGAAGCAAATTTTATTAGTATCCATGAGGATGCAGGTTTGCTCCCTGGCAACACGGGGATCTGGTGTTGCCATGAGCTGTGGTGTAGGTTGCAGATGTGGCTCGGATCTGGCATTGCTGTGGCTGTAGCATAGGCCGGAAACTGTAGCTCTGATTCAACCCCTAGCCTAGGAACTTCCGCGTACTGCAGATTTGGCCCTAAAAAAAAAAGTTTATTTTACAGTGCTTAAACAAATTTCAATATTCAAATTAGCTGTGATAATTTATAGTTTGAAATAAATATTCTGAATAACACTACCAAATTTTAATATTTTCTGGGTATTGTAGTTTTTTATATTCATGTAACTCCACACGATGTAATTATAATCTTGCAAAACTTATTTCTAAGTTTAACATTATTATGCATGTTTTCTTTCTTTCTTCTTTTAGGGCCACACCTGCAGCATATGGAAGTTCCCAGGCTAGGGGTTGAATCCAAGCTGCAGCTGCTGACCTATGCCACAGCCACAGCAATGCCAGATCCTTAACCTACTGAGCCAGGCCAGGAATCACACCTGCATCTTCATGGATACTAGTTGGATTTCTTAAACCCACTGAGTCACAACAGGAACTCCCAGGCATGGGAGTTTTCTTATTTTATGACTCCCAGAGATAAAATTCTGTGTATTACCAATTTTGTGGACCAAAGGTCTTATGGTAAAACTTTCAAGTCCCAAGATGACCCAAATGAGGATGGCAGGCTGTTGTATATGCCCTTGAAGATTTTATGATAGCCAGTGATACATTTTTCAGAAAAAATAATCACAGAAAAATAAGCAATTTGGCATAGAGTTCATGGACTCCCTGAAGATTTAGGCTGAAGGAGGCCATTCCCATAGTGTTAGATGCTGGCCTGCTGGACACCTAATTATTTCTTTATTGTATAATTTTCTTTGCATATCTCTTGTGAATCATTGATACCTACATAAAGGTATCATACAAACTTGTTAAACTTATTTATAATAAGATTGTAATTTAGAGAAAGGCACAAGTTAGACTGGCTGCTTTGTGCTTTAGCTTGTCATTATTATTTTCAAGCTCAAGTTAGCTTCTAGTGTATAGAATATGGATATGATATTTTTCTGAAATCAAGGGTTTTTTTTTTTTTTGGCCATACCTGCAGCCTGTGGAAGTTCCTAGGCAAGGGATCAAACCCAAGCCACAGCAGCGACCCAGGCTGCTACAGTGACAAGGCTGTATCCTTAACCCACTGTGCCATGGAGAATATCAAGAAGTTTTTGTTTTTACTTTAAATTTACATTGTATTAGTCTTTTTAGTGGTGGAATTCTGGTTAGTCTTTTGGCAATTTTTGAGAATTTTAACATCTTATTTTTCTCTCCATTCTTTCCAAATGAAAACTATTTGTTACTATGCTTTTTGGGTTTTTGAAGGTAATATCATGGGTTCTCTATTTACATATGCAACATACCAAATATTTTGACAGCTTGTACTATCTCTCCAAATTCTGTGTCTTGGTTTAATTATTGGGTAGCAAATTGGAGACTATGCCACCTCAAATTTAAAGTCAACATTTGTGGTTTAAAAAACTTTGGAGGAGGAGTTCCCGTCATGGCTCAGTGGTTAACAAATCCGACTAGGAACCATGAGGTTTTGGGTTTGATCCCTGGCCTTGCTCAGTGGGTTGGGGATCGGCGTTGCCATCAGCTGTGGTTGCAGACGCAGCTCGGATCCTGCTTTGCTGTGGCTCTGGTGTAGGCCGTGGGCTGCAGCTACAATTGGACTCCTAGCCTGGGAACCTCCATGTGCCACAGGAGCGGCCCTAGAAAAGGCAAAAAGACAAAAAAACAAACAACAACAAAAAAAACTTTGGAGGAATTGACACTCTGTAATTCACTGATCTTTATACTAATATGTAATGTTTGCTATCTTATGGGATTTCAACCACAAAGCTTCCCAGTAGCTAATTTTTAGGACTTCTGTTAAAATTTATTAAAACTGCAGTGTCTCTCTATACTTTGTAATCACATCTAAGGCACCTGTAAATAATGTCTGATGTCACAGGCCTCAGTGAAGAAACTTACCACACATGTAGCTTCATCAAATTTGTTTCCCCAAATGTAGATATTAGAGAATGTGGGGTTTCTTTTCACTGACTGTGAAAGTGCAACAAGTCCTTCTCCCTCTATGTTGTTGCTTACCACTGACAACCTATGGAAAACCAAAAATAATAACCCTAGAAACTTTAATAGTTCCACAAAGAGAATGCATATAGCTGGCAACAGCATTTATTATACACATCTTATTGTGTTAAGTCTTAGCATTAAATATGATGTTTTCTTATTTTAAAGTTTTGTTCATATCAAATGATGATTTTTCTGTTAGAATTCGGGATAAATAATATAGGCAGTAAGAATTTTCTCATTTGGAGTTCCCGTAGTGGCGCAGTGGTTAACGAATCCGACTAGAAACCATGAGGCTGCGGGTTCGTTCCCTGATCTTGCTCAGTGGGTTAAGGACCCAGCGTTGCTGTGAGCTGTGGTGTAGGTTGCAGACGCGGCTGGATCCTGAGTTGCTGTGGCTCTGGCGTAGGCCGGCGGCTACAGTTCCGATTGGACCCCTAGCCTGGGAACCTCCATATGCCGTGGGAGCAGCCCTAGAAAAGGCAAAAAGACAAAAAAAAATTTCCTATTAATCTTAAGCAATCATAACTAGAATCAATCTAATTTTTAAGACATTACTTCTGAAAAACAAAAAATTAGATGTTTCGTATAACTTAGTGTGTTAATTTAGAAACTGAGTTTTCATATTTGATCATTAATCTTAAAGAGTTAAGAGGTTTGAGATTAGTATCCTAAAAAATTTAAGTTTCTCTGTTATTTTGATTGTAAAAACATACTAACGCTTTAAGAGTCCTGTTGTGTGCAGCAAGAGTGTCACTGAGATAGTTTGCTCCTGCGTTTTCTATTCTGTTAAAAGAAAGATCTATTACTTCCAGGGTAGTATTGCTTTTCAGTATATCGGCCAAACACGCCATTCCATCCTGAGTTATTTTATTGCTGGGGAAGGAAAAATATGTAGTTATATTTGAAAATATGAAGTATTGATTTTTTATTCATAGATAGCATGCTTAAAAACTTATGATAAACAGTACTTACTATTTTAGTTAAGATTTATTTTAATCATTCAGTTTGCAAAAAATTTAATGAAAATATTGCCATTAAAATGTTGTTTCTATTCTGGTTTACATATTTAAATTGCTCATTCAAATTATTATGAGATGGTATTTGGTATAAACTAAATACCAAGGCTCAGGATAAAAAACTGACAACAATGGTTGCATTTTCTAATCTTTAGAATTAGTGTCTGAACAATGAATCCTATATAGTATGAGTGTTTACATTGATTATTCCAGTGATTTAATTCCTGTATTAATACATAAATTATCACTTACCAGCTTATATCAAGGTAGCGTAGGCATCTGTTCAGATACAGTGCATCACATAAGTGCTTCATACCAGAATTTTTTATATCATGCTTAGACAGGTGTAGTTCAACAAGGCACTGATTTTCTTTCAACATGTGGGCTAGATGAACTGTGGACTCTTCCTAAAAATAGATAAAATTTTTTTCTAAAATATAATTTTGGGAGTTCCTGTTATGGCTCAGCAATAACAAACCCAACTATATCCATGAGGATTCAGGTTCAATCCTTGGCCTTGCTCAGTGGGTTAAGGGTTCAGCATGGCTGCAAGCTGTAGTGTAAATTACAGATGCAGCTTAGATCCCGTGTTGGATCCCATAGATGTGGCTGTGGTGTAGGCCGGCAGCTGCAGCTTCAATTTGACCCCTAGTCTGGGAACTTTCTTATGCCGCACCTAAATAAAATAAAATTTTGAAGCAAGACATGTTTATTACAAACATGCTAAGTTATTTAAATTAGTTTTAAAAGATTACCATCAGACTATTAGTCTACAATTTGCATTCGTTTGGCATGGCTTTTTAAAAATCATTTTGCCACAAATGCTATCTTTACCTTCTTAGAAACAGGCAGCAAGCACTTGTAAAAAATGCAGTGACTGAGTGATATAAATGAGGCTGGTTAAAAAAATCATAATCATCATTTAAAAAGCAACAATTATTCTAGAAGGAAAAAAAAAATCAAAACAGTTGGTCCCATGATGTCTTGAGCACATAAGCTCCCTTACTGCTGCCCTCTCAAGAGGCTTTCCCGCATTTACATATGTTCCCAAACTTTGCTCTTCATCTCCACTTTCTGTAGTTTTTAGACAAAATACAGACATTTCCCAATCATGATTCTATATTTAAAATGCACTCATTAACTGTATAATATATCCAATCCTCCCTTTGTAATCATCCCAAATTTCTAAATAGATCTTACTCTTGTTTTCTGGTCACTGGAAAGCTTTTTTCTTTAAATTTCAAAATCTAGCTGCTTCCAGGCAAAAACTATGTACTCTCAGAGGATTTGAATACCAACCACTATAAATTTTTAACAAAATCAAAGCATGTCTTAAAATGAATGTACCAAAGTATTTTATGTTAAGGAGTCCTGCTTCGTGATTGCTATTTTTTAAAATAAGTTTTATAATAGTCACTGGAAATGTTGCTCATGGATGGCTATATATGCTCTAATTATGTAAAAGTACTTTGAGAAAAAAATAAATCACATAGCAAGAGCAGATAGTACATGAGCTTTGTAATAAAACTGTCCAAATGCTAGCTTTACCTTGTACTAGCTATATCACTTTGGGCAAATTATTTCATCTAGCTGAGTCTCAGTTCCCTTTTCTATATAAAATAGGTGAAATTTTATTCTTTCACAGAATTAATGAAAATACCTCACACAAAATTGTTATATAGAAAACTACAAAGCATTTTTTATTGTTCATTATCCTATAATACTGTGATTTAAGTTATTGCTTTGACACTGAAAATATATATGCAGAGTGAAGCTGTAGTCTGAGATCTTAAGTGCAAACTGTTGTTCTGCATGGTGCCTGGAATAGAAGACATACTCAGTACAGATCTGTGTTATATGCCTTGATTGCATTTTTAGGTCAGGAAGTGCGAAAGAGGGACCACCCTTATTAAGGGAAAGAAAGTAGTATCAGAAACAGTAAAGGGATTTTGGGTTTTGTGATGTTTTTTGGTTTGTTTTGTTGTTGTTGTTTTGTTTTTTGGGTTTTTGTTTTTTTTTTTTTTTTTTTTTTTTAGCTCCATTCACTGAGTTTGTGGCCTAGGTTGCCTAGGGCGGCACCTAGCAACCCGCTTTTCCAAATTCCCCAGATAATAAACCCTTAACTGAAGATAGGTTTACTGGCTTCTATTTAGGAACAACAAAGGATAAGGAAGCACAAGAGGCTTCTACTCCACAACCACTTAAGAGAATAGTAATGTCAAGGATAGAGAGGGTGGTGGCTGCCTTGGAGAGGAATAGAATGCAGGCTAGAGTTTAGTTGACTGCCCAGAAGCACCAGGCTGAGAGCAGATCTCTGGGCTTTTAATAACTATCCTCAGATGGATTTGGGAATAATGACACCACTCACCATACTTAAAAGAGGAAGTGTGCTTCTAATGTAATTTCATATAATTTAACATACTTACTTCCTCAGAGCTTTAATCCAGAGAATTCTGGTTTAGGCTTTAAATCTCCTCACATGCCCTCAACTTGAGAAGCTGCCCTGCCACCCATCCCCCTGCATTGATTTTGAGGTCTTTCCTCCTGCCACCAAGGCAACCTGAGCATATCACTCTCCAGACTTGTCAATCTCCCTCCAAGTAGACTGAAAATAAGCTCCTTGAAAACAAGGGCTGTGTGCTTTGACTTATTATTTCTGGCACCAGCATTGCGTCTCATTTAGGTTTGCATTCAAATATTTATTGAGTGAAGAATCAAAAAAACAATTTACTGAATGTTTACTTTGAGCCAGGTATTTTGCTGGTCTTTAAAATAGGTTCTTCTGTTTGAGGATTCTGGGTCTTTTTGAGCAGATTAAATTTATATACATGAAGCAATTAACATGATCTAAAATTCCAAAAATTTTGGTACAGAGAAGTACAGAAATAATTCAAAGGGAGAGATCTATGTAGGCAAAGAATGCAAAATATACTTATGAATATGAAAAATAATTTCAAAATATGGTTAATTTTCAGTTACTCATACTAATGGGGAATGGTTTGTTTAGACCAATAGTAAAATGAATTCTTTTCTTTAGGGCGGCACCTGTGGCATATGGAACTTCCCAGGCTAGGGGTCGAATCAGAGCTGCAGCTGCCAGCCTACACAATAGCTACAGCAACACAGGATCTGAGCCACGTCTGTGACCTATACCAGAGCTCACAGCAACACCGGATCCTTAACCCACTGAGTAAAGCCAGGGATCGAACCCGCATCCTCATGGATACTAGTTGGGTTCCTCACCCGCTGAGCCACAGTGGGAACTCCCCAAGTGAGTTCTTATTCCTAGTGTTTTGCTGATAAGAAAGCCACCTAAAAGAATGTTAAGGAGCAAGGAGAACCTCTGAAAGTAGGAACCATGTTTTTATCATCATCCTGTCTCTAGCATGCAGCTTACCTGTAGGATCAAGTCCAGACCTCCCAGACTGCTATTCATATACAATTTGCCCTTATTATTCATGATTTCAGAGATGTAATGGTTCATCACATCAATATTGCCTTTTCTTTTTGCCACACCTACAGAATATGAAAGTTCCCAGGTCAGGGACTGAACCGTGCCACAGCTGTAACCAGAGCCACAGCAGTGACAACTCCCAATCCTTAACCTGCTGAGCCACAAGGGAACTCTCCTCTAGCCTTTAAAACTTTAATCATTTATGATTCTTCTTGAGCACTCTGCCCTTTACAGGTTTCTCACTAAGAATGTATTTATAAGAAAAAAAGACAACATACTTACTGTTTAAATAAGCATCATCTAAAACCATATTTATAAAACTTATCTAGAATTTAAATTTTTCCTTTCAATTTTTTATTCATAAACAGTAGTTTACAATTCTTTTTTTTTTTTGTCTTTTTGCCTTTTTTCTAGGGCTGTTTCCCGAGGCATATGGAGGTTCCCAGGCTAGGGGTCTAATCGGAGCTGTAGCCACTGGTCTATGCCAGAGCCACACAACGCGGGATTGGAGCCACATCTTCAACCTACACCACAGCTCACAGCAACACTGGATCCTTAACCCACTAAGCAAGGCCAGGGGTCGAACCCACAACCTCATGATTCCTAGTCGGATTCGTTAACCACTGCGCCACAACGGGAACTCCAGCAATTCTAAAAATATAATGCATTCATGAAGCTTGACATAACCCTCAGTAGATGGTACCTTTGTTTTATTCACGTACAGCATTATTAACGGCCATTTTGAATACATACCTGTTCACCATACAGTATAGGTCGGTTTATGTTTAATCCCTTAATTGTTTGGTTTTGAGTTAGGACTGTAGCAAATGCTATCACACTTTGCATTCCCTAAAAACAGATAAATTTATTAAGAAAACTGACAAAGTATATAAATTAATCTCTAATTCTTTAATATCAGTAATCTGGATCCTGATAAATCAAAATTGTGTTTTTTTAAAATTATTTATTTTTGCTTTTTAGGGCTGCATCCACGGTATATGGAGATTTCCAGGCTAGGGGTTGAATCAGAGCTGTAGCTGCCCGCCTACACTACAGCCACAGCAAAGCCAGATCCGAGCCGCAACCACAACCTACACCACAGCTCATGGCAACGCTGGATCCTTAGCCCACTGAGGGAGGTCGGGGATCAAACCTTTGTCCTCCTGGTTCCTAGTCAGGTTTGTTAACCACCGAGCCACAATGGGAACTCCTCATAGTTGTGTTTTTTAAAAACATAATTTAATTTTCTGCTCTTTGAATTGTAGGTTGATCAAATTTAGAAATGAATTGTTACTTTGTTATAGTCCCCCACCCACTGCCCTAAAATCTGTAACATGCATGCAGAGTTTCTTAAAGTTCCAGTATTCATTTCCTCTGAGTTTACCTCTAGGTTTGCTCCTAAACCCTCAAGGTTCTATATGATGTGGACACACAAGTGGATTCCAGCTAGGGCTCTATACTACTTCTAATATATATCCTTAAGCAAGCTTTATTTTACTTTCATATAGTACTTTTAGTATGTGTGTGGCAGGAAAGGGTTACTAATCACATTTTTCACAGCTCCCGTAGGCTGCCCTCTCTACCTTGTTGAAAGAGTCTAATCCTCCCCCATTTCTTTGATGGACACACAACTAGTTGTTATGCCAGAGAGCTGGGGCTTCCTCCCACTCTGTCAGTCCTCTTACCCTCCTGTCAGCTGATCACCAAGTCTTACAGATTCTGCATCTAAAAGATGTCTCAAATTAGTCCATCTTTGCAGGTTCTACCCCAGCCCCATTCCTCATCACCCACCTGAATTGCAGAAACTTCCTAAGTGGTCATTGGGCTTTCTCTTGCTACCATCTAATTCCCCACAGAAAAACCAGAGTGATCTTTTACAAGCACCAA
This sequence comes from Phacochoerus africanus, assembly GCF_016906955.1. Classification (NCBI taxonomy): domain Eukaryota; kingdom Metazoa; phylum Chordata; class Mammalia; order Artiodactyla; family Suidae; genus Phacochoerus; species Phacochoerus africanus. The sequence goes on from NC_062544.1 coordinate 188,834,189, forward strand.
TCATCATGTCGCACCCGTCAACTTAAAGCCTTTCCACGATTTGCATTTAACGCCCTTTGTCTAGCTATTCTGGCATTTCAGTTCTTGAAATCTACCAGACTCAGCATTTCAACATTCATGTATCCCCCTTCATGATTTTTTTGGCCATATCTGAGTATCAGTTTTACTATTTATCTAGTATGTTTCCATTAAATCAACTCACTTTTTCACCTATATTTTAAAACTCTTCACTATGATAAATGGAAAACCATTAATTCCTTGAAATAAATAGAAAGCATTTGTTAAAATAAATATACATGAGTGTTTTAAAAAATTACCTCAATCTGTCAGTAATACTACCCATACCACACTTGGAGAAGCACTATCTTAGAGTCTGTGTGTTCTGGACACCCTCCCTGGAATGTTCTGCCAGGCACCCTCTCCAAGGCAGCAGTTTCTCATTCCTCGTGACTCCTAAGTATTACCTCCTTAGGTCTTAGGGCAACCATCCTACCATGCATATTACCTTCTCCCCATTATCAGAGTACTTTGTCATCTTTGTAGCACTTTTCTCTAATTGGCTACTGATACTTTCCCATTTAAAATAGAACCTTTATAAGGGCAGAGACTGTATGTAATGCACTTTTGTATCCTTAGAATCTAGGGTTGTGACTGGTGGCCCTTAAAGGCCCAAGGGTCAACTGTGTGCCTTCATATATCATGGATTCAAACAACCTTGAATTATGTAGCAATTGAAGTAGTATTTATTATTGAAAAAAATCTACGTATAAGGACCCCAATGCTTCAAACCCATATTGTCAACTGTATATTGAATTAATGCTTTCCCAAAATCATACTGGCTGCTTCTATCCTCTTCTTAAGTTTTAGAGCCTATTACCCCCAAGAGCATCCTTGGCCTATCTTATTGTTTTCCTATCCCAGTAATTTTGTATTAACCTATTAAATTATAGGTTCCCAACAGTAGGTATGAAGGTTTGAAGGCATTTTTGAGAAAATGAAGCCTGGAATTTGAAGACATACAAAACCACACACTTCTCATCAGGCCAGATGAAGGTTCAGAGCAGCTTTTAGCATCATCTTAGGTTTTAAAGCTATAATGTAACTACTCATGACAAAATGTTTCCATAAGTAAAATATGTATATTATACAAATGAAGTAGTATTTGTTTAATTAAAATGAATACAGTCATCTTTAGAAACTCCTGTACATATTAAGAAGGGTAATAGATGGAACTTAGGAAGTTTTTTTTGTTTTTTTTTTTTGGCTGAGCATGCAGCATGCAGAAGTTCCCGGGCCAGGAATCAAACCCACACGACAGCAGCAATGTTATAAGCTGATTTTTGTTTTTAAAAAATATTTTTCTCTGATATTAGACAAGCTTAATCATTCGTAAGACTGTCATTTACCTAGTATCTAACAATCCTCTGTGCTTGTTTCCAGGAAGAATGATCCTGTATCGGGCTGAATATCTCATAAACAATTTACTCACCAGATCACAGTCACCCAGATCTAATTTCTCTAAGGATGAATTAATTTGTAGCATTGTAGCAAAAAACATTCCACCTTTATTTTCGATCTTGTTTCCAGTCATTCTTAGGTGTTTCAGAGTTGTATTCTTCTGAAAAGGAAAAGAAGAAAAACTTGGTTAAAATTTTAACCCAATTTTAATTCTCTTTAGATTACCTGAGTTAGGAGACTATTTACACATTCATCAATTTTTCATGGAGATAGAACAGGATATATTCCTTAAAGGTAACATTCAATTTCCTATTATAGATAGAAATCTAGTTTAATAATTTACTAAAAAGAATGTCCAGGAAATAGATACCAAAATAATGACTAGTAAATGAAGCAAATTTTAATAACTTTCATTAGAACATATATAAATTTATCTTCTAAGAAAGTTATATTGCTTTTTAAAATTGAGGTGAAATTCACATAAACCAAATTAACCATTTTTAAATGTACAATTCACTGGCTTTATACAACACTCACACTGTTGTGCAGCCATCACCTTTAGCTAATTCCAAAACATTTTCATCACTGCCAAAGGAGACCATATACCCATATTCCACATTCCTCCTGTATTATTTTCACAGTGATACAATTTTTCAGACATTTGCAGTGCTTAATTCTCTTATTTCATTCTTTTGATAAATATTTCACAAAGAAAACTATAGACATTTCATTCTCCTGATGAATAAGTATTTGGATGTATAAGTGCAAATAAATAAAACTGATTCAAACCCCCCTAAGGACAGGAAGAAGGCAAGGATGTCCACTCTTAGCACTTCTGTGTAACACTGTACTGGAGGGTCTAGACAGGGCAATTAGGCAAAAAAAAAAAAAAAAAGCACAAAAGGCATCCAGTTTGGAAAAGAAGTAAAATTCTTATTTGCATATGACACAAACTTGTATGTGGAAAAATCCTAAAGAATCCACCAAAGGAGGAAAAAAAAAACTTTTAGAAGTAATAAATGAGTTCAGCAAGACTTCAGGACACAAAATCAATATATTCAAGTCAATTGTATTTCTATAGAGTAACAATGAACAAGTAAAAATGAAATTAAGAAAATTCCACTTAAAACAGCATCAAAAAGAATAAAACATTAGAAATAAGTTTAATAAAAAGGCAAGACTTGCACACTGAAAACTACAAAGCAGCAAAGCATGGATGAAAGAAATTAAAGAATACTTAAATAAATAGAAACACATCCCATGTTCCTAGTTTGGAAGGCTTAATATTAAGATGGCAACATTCACCAAGTTGATCTAAAGACTTAAAGCAATTCCTCTCAAATCCCAGCTTGACTTCAAAACCTACTACAAAACTACAGTAGTGTGGGACTGGTCTTAGGATAGACATATAGATTAAAATAATAGAATGGAGTACAGAGATAAACCTTCACATTTATAATCAACTGACTTTCAACAAGGATGCCAAGGAAATTCAATGGAGAAATAACAGTCTTAAAAGGTGTTAGGACAACTGGATATCCACATGAAAAAGAATGAATCATATGGATCAAAGAACTAAATGAAAGAGCTAAAACAGAAACTATTAGAAGAAAATGTAAGTATAAATCTTCATGACTTGGCTAGGTAAAGCCTTCTTAGAGAGAACACCAAATATACAAACAACTAAACAAAAGATAAACTTCATCAAAATTTTAAAATGTGCTTCCAAAGACACCACTAAACAAGTGAAAATATGAGAAAATATTTGCAAATCATATCTGATAAGGGACTCGTAACATCACTATTAGAGAAATGCAAATCAAAACCACAAAAACCTCTTAATACCCACTAGAATAGCTCAAATCAAAAAGATAATAAGTGCTAGTGAGATATGGAGAAATTAGAACACCCACACATTGGTGGAATTATAAAAAGGGATAGCCACTTGAGAGAACAGGTTAGCAGTCATTCAAAATGTTAAACCAAGTCTCCAAATGACCCAGCAATTCCATTCCTAAGTATATAATACACCTCCCCCAGAACTGAAAATGTATGTGCACACAAAAATTGTACAAATATTCATAGTAATACTATTTATTATAGACAAAAAGTAGAAATCCAAATGTCTCAACTAATGGATAAACAAAAGTGATAGTTTCAAGCAACGGAACATTACTTGGCAATAAAAAGGAATGAAGTATGTTACAACATGGATATAAAACTTGAAAGCATTAAGCCAGTCATTAAAGGCCATGATTCCATTTCTATGAAATGGCCAGAATAGGCAATCTATAGGTGTAAAGTAGACATGACTGCCAGGTGCTAGAGAGTGAGGAAAGGAAGCATAGAGAAGGGTTGCTAATGGGTATAGGGCTTTTTTTGTGGGGAGAATTGTTTTAAAAACAGTGATAGTGGTGATGGTTGCATAACCGTGAATATAGCTGACCCTTGAACGATGCAGGGGTTAGGAGCACTGACTTCCCTGTGCAGTTAAAAATGAGTTTAACTTTATAATCAGCCCTCAGTATCCAGGGTTCTGCATCCTCAGGTTCAACAAACAGTGGATTGTGTGGTACTGCAGCATGCATTTAGTGAAAGAAATCCACATGAGTGGACCCATACAATTCAAACCTGTGCTGTCCAAGTGTCCACTGTATACTGAAAACCCACTGAACTGAATATTTACAAAGGGTAAATTTTATGTATGTGAATTATAGCTTAGTAAAGCTGTTCATTTTAAAAAATGAGTTCAAAAGTGTTCATATAGGAGTTCCCGTTGTGTCTCAGGGGTTAACAAATCTGATTAGGAACCATGAGGTTGCAGGTTTGATCCCTGGCCTTGCTCAGTGGGTTCCAGCATTGCGGTGAGCTGCATTGTAGGCTGCAGACTCAGCTCGGATCCCACGTTGCTGTGGCTGTGGTGTAGGCTGGCGGCTACAGCTCCAATTGGACCCCTAGCCTGGGAATCTCCATATGCCGTGGGAGCAGCCCAAGAAATGGCACAAAGACAAAAAAAAAAGTGCTCATATAATGTCCAAATTTTAATAACCTCAAGTGCAATAAAAAATAAATTCATACAATATTAAAATAAGTTGAGATTAACATTGTTTTTATTGGTTCCAAACTATCAGAAGTTAAAATTCCCAAATGTTAGTTTGAGGTTTATAAATGCTTACATGTAGTGCTTTAGCAATAACTTCTCCACCTTCGGGCCCAATGTCATTAAACATAAGGTTTAAGTAAATGAGATTATGTTGTTTCTATAATAAAGAGAGAAAAGAAGCTATTATAGGTGTTTTATTAGAAATCTATCAACAATATATAAGAGCTCCTCTTATTTAATTTGCTTTTTAGGGCTGCACCCACAGCATATGGAAGTTCCCAGGCCAGAGGTCAGATAGGCACTACAGCTGCCAGCCTACACCACAGCCACAGCAACGCAAGATCCAAGCTGCATCTGCGACCCACCCCATAGCTCACAGCAATGGCAGATCCCCAACCCACTGATCCGGACTAGGATCGAACCTGCATCCTCATGAATAGTAGATTTGTTTCCACTGTACCATGACGGTAGCTCCTTAAGAGCTCCTTTTAAAGTACAAGTGTTTACCTCCAAAGAAAATCTTCATAATTATGAAATATTGAGGTCCAGAAAAAAGAAAATATTATTAAGAGAAAAAAATCAATATTCTTATTTAAACATAAATATAATTGCAACATAAAGAAAAAGACTGGAGTTCGCTATGGTGGAGTGGGTTAAGGATCCAGTGTCGGTTGCAGCTGCAGCTAGGATTTGATTCCTGACCTGGGAATTTCTATATGCCTAGGCATGGCCAAAGAAGAGAAAAAAGAAAAGAAAAAGACTGCATTTTTATTTTAGGGCCGCAGGCGCCAGGCTAGGGAGTGGATCTGGAGCTGCAGCTGCCAGCCTACGCCACAGCTATAGCAATGCCAGATCCAAGCTACATCTTCAAGTCTATGCCACAGCTCACAGCAGCGCTGGATCCTTAACCCACAGAGAAGAGCCAGGGATCGAACTTGCATCCTCATGGGTACAAGTTGGGTTTGTTTCCGATGAGCCACAATGGGAACTCCTAAGACTATATTCATTTGTGATCAATGATTCAAAGTATGGATGTCCTTTATGTATTTATATGTACAAGTTTGTAAAATATGACTGAGGAGGCTCTAGGTACCAGCTTTACTGAGACCAAGTACACAAATGGGTTTTTAGTGTACTTCGATTGTTATAAATACATCACAGTCAGGACCCTTGACATTTTGCAAAACTATTGTTTTTTGTGTGTGTCATTAGACTTGGTAACTTCACCATAAACAAAACCAAGAACATTTTCATGGCAATGATTCTTGCAAGCATTTTTATTTGTGGTTGCTAAAAATAACTTGGTTACTTCATTTTTTTTAACCTTCACTCCATCCTTACATTTTGCATCATTTCATGGATATGAGAATTTTAAGATCATTTTAAGCTCTTTAGAAGTACTTGCAACAGATGAGAATGGGACAAACAAATAGGACATTAAATAGCCAATTTAAAGGAGGAATAAAAAATGATACATGCTGCTTTAAACATTTTAACTAAAAATACAGACATACACACATATGTGCCAATTTTCCAAGGTTGAAACAGAGCCTTTTCTTTAAGGACACCTATTCTGACTGGTGGACCACATTGTCTTTCTCAAATGAAATACAACCATAAAGCAGCATTTCAGCTTGGGTGTCTCCAAAGTGAAGTCTGCAAAAAAAGGGGGGGGCGGTTAACTTAAGCAGGCCAGGGGTGCTGAAGCTCTGCACATTCCAAAGAAAGGTCTGGTGCTTAACTGGGTCCTGAGAGAAAAAAAAAAAAAGAAGAACAAAACAAAACTAAGAACATTTTGTGGTTAAAAAAAAAAAATACCTGAAGCAGTTTTGCAGCATAGTATGCACCAACATCACTTATCCGGTTATATCTAACATCCAAACCTAAAGAACACAGAGGAATAGAAGCTGATGTTCTTTCTCATGAATACTTAAAAATCAGGAAGATGAAAGCAGGAACGAATGATTTTTAAGGATACATACCATTAATATATGGATTATTCTTTAAAATTCTGCAAAGAATCCAAAAATCTTCACCTGTTATTCTTTCTACCATCATTAAGCGACTATTACCAGCAATGTTTACTGTGATTCCTTCCAATCTGTTAAAATATTTAAAAAAGTAAAGAAATAAAGGTATTTTTCCTTCATGTTAGGTAGTACCATCATGGATAGCATTTTACTGGAACCAAGTACATACCACAATACAGATTTATACCAAATACTTTAAAACTAGAGCTTTTGCAAAGCACTGTAATATATAATTTCTCAACCACAAGAAAACACAAGTATTCCCACTTGATAATGATACTGAAGACTCTGATGATTTGCATAAATAAACCAAGTTCACAGGAGTTAAGGACAACTCCCTGGTGACTTGGAGACTGCCAGTAAACTCCACTACCTCTAAGACCTAACTAGTCAGTCATCGACTCTGAATCAAAAAGTAATGTCCATTTTATCAAGCATTTGCAAATGGCTTTCAAATCACTCAGTATGTCAAGATTTTCACACAGCTGAATATTGCTGATTTAATCAAGTATTTGTCTTCCTTACCCCTTTCCAATTTCTTCATCTACTTCTTGGAGTATGTGTAATATAAAAGGTTTAATTTCCTGGGACTTTTCCATACATAGCTCACAATAATATTCTTGGAGACTGCCAGGAGGTTCTGCAACTTTTGAAAAATAAATATAAAAACAAAGAAATGAAAATAAATGCACTACCCTTCACCACACATAAATTATACCAGGAGCTCCCTACCCCACCCCAAAATTAGACTTCTTTCAAAGATAAAAATGTGTGTGTGTACAGAGTTGTGGACAGACCTGCGGGAAGCAAAGGAGACAATATTAAGAATAGATAAAGACAGAGTTCCCATTGTGGCTCAGTGGGTTAAGAATCTGACTAGTCTCCATGAGGATACAGGTTCGCTCCCTGGCCTTGCTCAGTGGGTTAAGGATCTGGCACTGCAACAAGCTGCAGTGCAGGTCACACACGCACCTTGGATCTGGCATTGCTGTGGCTGTGGCTTAGGCCTGCAGCTCCGATTTGACCCCTTGCCCAAGAACTTTCATATGCCAGAGGTGCAGCTGTAAAAAGAAAAAAACAATTAGAGAAAGAGAAGCAAAATAAAAGGAATGGGAGAGAAGAAAAATGCTGTTTGGAGAACTAGGGCCATAGAAGCACCCCTGAGGGTGGGCAGACACTAAGTTGGAAGTGACACAAAGAACTAAACTCTGTTATGTAACAGGCCTGGCAGCTAAGGAAAAGAATGTCCAGAGAAATTATTTTGTCTAAAACTATACAACCAGTAAAGGCAGAATACAGAATCAAATTGACTCCAAAGCCTCTTTCCACTCTGCCACATGGACTAGGACTAGGGTGACCCAAGGTTGCTTACAATGACTTCAAATAAAGATAATTTTATCAGAGATTCTGAACTCAAAGGGGTTCTGAAAACTCAAGTGGAACAGGCTTCTTGGATAACCTCTACACCATGCAAGATGATGGCATCTCTGAATCTATTCTCTGACTGTTCTTCCTAACACCAAGTTGAAGCCTGGCTCATAGATGCATTTCACCTACCCTGAGTTTCCATTTCCTCTTTCTAAAGGTGATTTTTCCCTGTCCTGTCCTTAATAAGGAAAACAGAAACAAAACAGGAGTTGAGATCTTCTTCCTCTGTTATACCTGCAGCTTTCCTTAGTGGTGTTACTGTTTTCAATATTACCTTAAAAACATTATTTTTGTGGCCCAGACCTTCTGGGGTGGAAGGTATGCTGACTCTTTTCTTAGAAGCACACACTACTGTCTTTGTTTTCTGTCCTACCTTTTATGTATGTGTGTCTCTTTAAGAGTCTATGCCCAAAGAGATATTTAAAGTGCTAAAAGGAAAAAATATGCAACCTAGAATACTCTATCCAGCAAGAATATCATTTAAAATAGAAGGGGAAATAAAAATTTTTTCCACAAAACAAAAACTAAAAGAATACAGCAACACAAAACCCAGGTTAAAAGAAATACTGAAAGGGTTTCTCTAAACCAAAAAGAAAGGAAGGAAAGGGAAGAAAAAAGAAAAGAAAAGGAAAAAAAAAAAAAAGAAGAAGAGGAAGAACTAGGACTGAGGAAACCGCAATCAGACAGCAGTCACTCAAATAAGCCAGCATACAAATTTAATCATGAACATGCTTCAAACAAAATAAAATTAAAAAGAAAAAAATAAAAAAGAGTCATCAAAACCATAAAATGTGGGCAAGGCATGTTAGGAAATAAATAACCCTTTTTGTTTGTTTGTTTGTATGTTTCTCTTCTTAATTTTAATATAGTAATGAAGGGTTTGAACTTACAGGACCATCAGGCTAAAACACACAATTATAGGAAGGGGTTAGCATACTTAAAAAACACGGCAACCACAAGCCAAAACCAAATATTGCATTTGCAAAAAATGAAAAAAACAAAACACTCAAGCAGATAATAACAGGAGACCATCCAACCAAAAAAAAAAAAAAAAGGAAGAATGGAGAACCATAGAATCAACTGGAATGTAACACGAGGTTCAAAATGGCAATAAATAATCATCTATCAATTATCACCTTAAATGTCAATGGACTGAATGCCCCAATCAAAAGACACAGAGTGGCTGAGTGGATAAAAAGGCAAAAACCTTCAATATGCTGCCTACAAGAAACTCACCTTAGGGCAAAAGATACATATAGATTGAAAGTGAAAGGGTGGGGAAAAATATTTCACGCCAATAGACATGACAGAAAAGCAGGAGTCGCAATGCTCATATCAGACAAAATAGACTTTAAAACAAAAGACATAAAGAAAGACAAAGAAGGACACTACTTAATGATTAAGAGATCCATCCAAGGAGAGGATGTTACTATCGTCAACATATATGCCCCAAATACAGGAGCACCCAGATACATACAACAAATATTAACAGACATAAAGGGAGAGATTGATGAGAATACAATCATAGTAGGAGACCTTAATACCCCCCTCACATCAATGGACAGATCCTCTAGACAGAAAACCAATAAAGCAACAGAGATCCTAAAGGAAACCATAGAAAAGTTAGACTTCATTGATATCTTCAGGACACTACATCCAAAAAAGGCAGAATACACATTCTTCTCAAATGCTCATGGAACATTCTCAAGAATCGACCACATACTGGGACACAAAGCTAACCTCAATAAATTTAGGAGCATAGAAATTATCTCAAGTATCTTCTCTGACCACAATGCCATGAAATTAGAAATCAACCATGGGAAAAGGAAAGAGAAAAAACCTACTGCATGGAGACTCAACAACATGCTACTAAAAAACCAATGGGTCAATGAGGAAATCAAGAAGGAAATTAAAAACTACCTTGAAACAAATGATAATGAAGACACAAGCTCTCAAAATCGATGGGATGCTGCGAAAGCAGTGCTCAGAGGGAAATTTATAGCAATACAGGCCTTTCTCAAAAAAGAAGAAAGATCCCAAATTGACAACTTAACCTTCCACCTAAAGGAATTAGAAAAAGAAGAACAAAAAAGACCTAAAGTTAGCAGAAGGAAGGAAATTATAAAGACCAAAGAAGAAATCAATAAAATAGAGACTCAAAAAACAATAGAGAAAATTAATAAAACCAAGAGCTGGTTCTTTGAAAAGGTAAACAAAATTGACAAACCCCTGGCCAGACTCACTAAAAAGAGGAGAGAAAGAACCCAAATAAACAAAATTATAAATGAAAAAGGAGAAATCACAACGGAGACTGCAGAAATACAAAAAACCATAAGAGAATACTATGAACAACTATATGGCAACACGTTTGACAATCTGGAAGAAATGGACAATTTTCTAGAATCTTACAGCCTGCCAAAACTGAATAAAGAAGAAACAGACCAACTGAACAGACCCATCACTAGAAATGAAATTGAAGAGGTCATAAAAACACTCCCTATAAAGAAAAGTCCAGGACCAGATGGCTTCACAGGCGAATTCTATCAAACATATAAAGAGGAATTGGTGCCCATCCTCCTTAAACTCTTTCAAAAGGTTGAAGAAGAAGGAATACTCCCAAAGACATTCTATGATGCCACCATCACCCTAATTCCAAAACCAGACAGAGATAACACCAAAAAAGAACTATCGGCCAATATCTTTGATGAATATAGATGCAAAAATTCTCAACAAAATCTTAGCCAACCGAATCCAACAACATATCAAAAAAAATTATACACCATGACCAGGTAGGGCTCATCCCAGGTTCACAAGGATGGTTCAACATACGCAAATCAGTCAACATCATACACCACATTAACAAAAAAAAGTCAAAAATCGTATCATCATCTCAATAGACGCAGAAAAAGCATTTGACAAAGTCCAACATCCATTCATGATCAAGACCCTCGCCAAAGTGGGTATAGAGGGAACATTCCTGAACATAATCAAAGCCATTTGTGATAAACCCACAGCAAATATAATCCTCAATGGGGAAAAACTGAAAGCCTTCTCACTCAAATCTGGAACAAGACAGGGATGCCCACTCTCACCACTGCTCTTCAACATAGTTTTGGAAGTCCTAGCCACAGCAATTAGACAAACCAAAGAAAGAAAAGGCATCCATATAGGAAGAGAAGAGATCAAACTGTCACTGTATGCAGATGACATGATACTATACATAGAAAACCCTAAGGACTCAACCCCAAAACTCCTTGAACTGATTCATAAATTCAGCAAAGTAGCAGGATATAAGATTAACATTCAGAAGTCAGTTGCATTTCTGTATACCAGCAATGAAATATTAGAAAAGGAATACAAAAATACCATACCTTTTAAAATTGCACCTCACAAAATCAAATACCTCGGAATACACCTGACCAAGGAGGTAAAGGACCTATATGCCGAGAACTATAAAACTTTAATCAAAGAAATCAAAGAAGATGTAAAGAAATGGAAAGATAGTCCATGTTCCTGGATTGGAAAAATCAATATTGTAAAAATGGCCATACTACCCAAAGCAATCTGCAGATTCAATGCAATCCCTATCAAATTACCCAGGACATTTTTCACAGAACTAGAACAAACAATCCAAACATTTCTATGGAACCACAAAAGACCCAGAATCGCCAAAGCAATCCTGAGAAACAAAAACCAAGCAGGAGGCATCACTCTCCCAGACTTCAAGAAATACTACAAAGCCACAGTCATCAAAACAGTGTGGTGCTGGTATCAAAACAGACAGACAGACCAATGGAACAGAATAGAGAACCCGGAAATAAACCCTCACACCTATGGTCAATTAATCTTTGACAAGGGAGGCAAGAACATCAAATGGGAAAAAGAAAGTCTATTCAGCAAGCATTGCTGGGAAACCTGGACGGCTGCATGCAAAGCAATGAAACTAGAACACACCCTCACACCATGCACAAAAATAAACTCCAAATGGCTGAAAGACTTAAATCTACGACAGGACACCATCAAACTCCTAGAAGAGAACATCGGCAAAACACTCTCTGACACCAACATCATGAATATTTTCTCAGGTCAGTCTCCCAAAGCAATAGGAATTAGAGCAAAAATAAACCCATGGGACCTCATCAAACTGGAAAGCTTTTGCACAGCAAAGGAAACCCAAAAGAAAACAAAAAGACAACTTACAGAATGGGAGAAAATAGTTTCAAATGATGCAGTGGACAAGGGCTTAATCTCTAGAATATATAAGCAACTTATACAACCCAACAGCAGAAAAGCCAATCAACCAATGGAAAAATGGGCAAAAGACCTGAATAGACATTTCTCCAAAGAAGATATACAGATGGCCAACAAACACATGAAGAAATGCTTAGCATTGCTGATTGTAAGAGAAATGCAAATCAAAACTACCATGAGATACCACCTCACACCAGTCAGAATGGCCATCATTAATAAATCCACAAATAACAAGTGCTGGAGGGGCTGTGGAGAAAAGGGAACCCTTCTGCACTGCTGGTGGGAATGTAAACTGGTACAGCCACTATGGAGAACAGTTTGGAGATACCTTAGAAATCTATCCATAGAACTTCCATATGACCCCGCAATCCCACTCTTGGGCATCTATCCGGACAAAACTCTACTTAAAAGAGACACATGCACCCACATGTCCATTGCAGCACTATTTACAAGAGCCAGGACATGGAAACAACCCAAATGTCCATCGACAGATGATTGGATTCGGAAGAGGTGGTATATATACACAATGGAATACTACTCAGCCATAAAAAAGAATGACATAATGCCATTTGCAGCAACATGGATGGACCTAGAGAATCTCATACTGAGTGAAATGAGCCAGAAAGACAAAGACAAATACCATATGATATCGCTTATAACTGGAATCTGATATCCAGCACAAATGAACATCTCCTTAGAAAAGAAAATCATGGACTTGGAGAAGAGACTTGTGGCTGCCTGATGGGAGGGGGAGGGAGTGGGAGGGATCGGGAGCTTGGGCTTCTCAGACACAACTTAGAATAGATTTACAAGGAGATCCTGCTGAATAGCATTGAGAACTTTGTCTAGATACTCATGTTGCAACAGAACAAAGGGTGGGGGAAAAATGTAATTGTAATGTATACATGTAAGGATAACTTGATCCCCTTGCTGTACAGTGGGAAAAAAAAAAAAAAAAAAAGAGTCTATGCCCAGAGATCTCACTACTCAACTCAAAGTCTTCAGGATCCAGCTTCTCTAGGTCTCCATATCTCAAAGATGTCCTTTGCTGAGTGGATTTCCTCACTATATGAACTAAAGAGTTTTCTAAACAAACGTGAAAAATAAGGTTTAAAATGAGGAGCCTTGTATTAAAAGTGAAAGAAATAAACTGTTCTTATAGTTTTTAATTAAAAAAAAATTTTTTTTTCAGCCACATCTGTGGCATATGGAAGTTCTCTGGCCAGGGAACAAACCTGAGGCACAACAGTGACCTAAGCCACTGCAGTGACAATGCCAGATCCTTAATCCTTTTTCTTCTTCTGTATCCTTTTTTCCCAGTTAACATTGTGCACAGTTTTGCCATGTCATTAGACATTCTCTGAAAATTTTTAATAGCAGCATAATTCGTCTTATGGATGGATGTCCATAAGAAATCTTTCACTTACTCTATATAAACAGATAAACAACAAAGACCTACTAAACAGCACAGGTAACTATATTCAATATCTTGTAATAACATATCATGGAAAGGAATCTGAAAAAGAATATACATATCTATATGTATAACTGAATCACTTTGCTGTACACCTGAAACTGACAACATTGTAATTCAAGTATATTTCAATTTAAAAATTTTTTAAGAAATCTTTCATTTATTTTAGGAAATTTTCATGTATTTAAATAATATTTCAGCACAGTATTTCCCAAACTATGTTGTCTGTAATACTAATTATAAAACAATCAAAGACACTCTAAATAGAATGGTATTTACTCTCAAATAAGTTTGAGAAACGCTGAATTAAACAATGCTAGACAGATTCCTATTCTCAGCACCTTTAAAACTCTCAGGTGCACAAAGACTCCTCAAATTGTTGAGCCTGGAGCAGAGGGAGGATAAAAATCCTCCAGACTTAGGACTTAGGTGACCATAGTTAACATGGAATGCAATACAAAGAAAGAAAAAGGAGTTCCAGTCGTAGCTCAGTGGTTAACAAACCGGACTAGTAACCATGAAGTTGTTGCGTGTTCAATTCCTGGCCTTGCTCAGTGGCTTAAGGATCCAGTGTTGCTGTGGTGTAGGCCAGTGGCTATAGCTCCAATTGGACCCCTAGCCTGGGAACCACCATATGCCACTGGAGAGGCCCTAAAAAGACAAAAAAAAAAAAAAAATCTACTTTAGTGTCTCAACAGAAAGCAAAGTAGATCTCAAATAGATTTACTTGTTGGAGCTGGGCTTCCACTGGATTTCTTTCCTCTCTCTGGCTACTACCTTCCTTGGTACTAAAAATGTTAACAAAAAGTTCAGAAATGAAGAACTGATTGAAATACAGAGGTGTTTATTTGGGGTTTGTTAGGACTGGAGACTGGGAGCCACATATTCCAGAAGCACTTGAATTGTGCTCCACCAGACTACAAAATGGTGGAGGCTTATAAAAGCAGAAAAACAAAACCACAAGGATACATAAATTACCTGTCAAGAATTAGGATTGGAATGGGCAATAAATAACAGTGTTGGTAAACAAGGATTTGGTTGGGAGTTTGAAATGATTACAAAGTTGCAAAGGTGGGAGGAAATTTGAAACTATAAGGTTGCAGCTAGCCCAGCTACAAGCAGATATTGTTTTGACAACAGGGGGTAGTGTCCTTGAGTTTGACACACTTCAGAGAAATTCAAGTCCTCAGGGATGAAGGAATGCATCTGAAACCACATGCATAATGGCCAACAGGATCCATTTTGGTTGCCTGAATTCACAGTTTCTCTATTTTGATTTTTAAATGTTCTTAAATGTCATCAAAGAGAAGAGGTAGGATTGCCCTGAGAACTTCTCTGAGGTTCATTGCCTGATCTCAGCTGGCCAAACCACATCCAGGAAAATTCATGCTTTTAGGAAAGCATGAAGGAATCTCAGAGCCCAAGCTAAATGTAGCTAAAGAAATTTACAAGAATATTCATATTTAGGAGTTCCCGTCATGGCACAGTGGTTAACGAATCCGACTAAGAACCATGAGGTTGCAGGTTCGATCCCTGCCTTGCTCAGTGGGTTAAGGATCTGGCGTTGCCATGAGCTGTGTATTGCAGACACAGCTCAGATCCCGCGTTGCTGTGGCTCTGGCGTAGGCCGGTGGCTACAGCTCCAATTAAACCCCTAGCCTGGGAATCTCCATATGCCATGGAAGCGGCCCTAGAAAAGGCAAAAAGACAAAAAAAAAAAAAAAAGAATATTCATAATTACCTGGCCATTGATTTAAAGTATTTTAAAGCTTTAGCTATATTTTCCTGTTACTATCTCTTTTCTTTAAAATTCACCTAAGTATTGTACGTCAGGATTCTATGGCACCAATAATTTATTTCCTATACTGCATCCATATTAGGAAAACCAGTCCTCAAATAGTAAAGCAAAAACTAGGAATGACCAATTACACAAGAAGATGTCAAGAATCTAACCTACATTTCATTTTTCATCCACACCTAAGACTGAATTCCAAATAATTTTCACCTAGCAGCACATTTCAAAATTTCTAGACAAGGGCTCATCTTGGAGGTGGTTCTCAATACCCTCCTGTCCTGGAACAGTCAAGTACTGGGAAATCCAAAGATTGAGGGTGAGTCAGACTTGGGTGCCCATCCGGAACGGCTGTGTGATGCTGAACAAGTTACTTAAATTTTTTTCAATCTTAAATTTCCTCTTACTCTAAAAGCAGAGCATAACAATACCCATCTCTAAGTGCTGTGAGGAATACGTGAGGCTTCTGAAGCAGTTTCGTAGCTACAAGCACACAATTGTGCAAAACGAAAAAGATGGAGAGAGAAGGGGTGTCCAAGCTACGCTTAACTTGCTACAAGATCATTCATGAGTGCAGAAATACTTAAAACCCAGGTGGGGAGCTCCCATTGTGGCTCTGTGAGTTAAGACCCAACATTGTCCTCATGAGGACGTCAGATCCCTGGCCTCGCTCAGCGAGTTAAGGATCTGGCATTGGCGCAAGCTCCAGATAGGTCACAGATGTGGCTCCATCCCGTGTTTCTGTGGCTGTGGCATGGGCCTCAGTTGCATCTCTGATTTGACTCCCCTGGCCTGGGAACTTCCATATGCCGCAGGTGCTGCCATTAGGAAAAAAAAAAAAAAAAAAAAAAAAAAAAAAACAGAGTTCCCTTTGTAGTGCAGGGGAAGCGAGTCCGACTAGGAACCATGAGATTGGGGGTTCAATCCCTGGCCTTGCTCAGTGGGTTAAGAATCCAGCGTTGCCATGAGCCGTGGCGAAGGTCGCAGACGCTGCTGGGATCTGGCGTTGCTGTGGCAGAGGCCGGCAGGTGCAGCTCTGTTTAGAGCCCTAGCTTAGGAACCTCATATGCAGCGGGTGAGGCTCTTAAAAAAGAAAAAAGAAAAAAAGAAAGAAACCCCCCAAAAAACAAAAAAACAGGTGGCACAGAGGTGCAAAGTGCAGTTTCCAGACCCTCTCGCCGCCTGGGCCCTGCTCTGTGGGGACTTCCCAAGAAGGGCCCCAAGAAGTTTATCCAGACAAACTTCTCCGAGTTGACGACACACTTTACTTCACAGGACAACCTACCGTGCTCCAGGACAGCTCAACTGCCCTGGGATGTTGGGGCTCCCCTCCAGCCTGCCAGCGTTTGGAGGCGCCCAGAAGTTGCGGCCACGGCTTGGGTTACCAGGGACACCCGACCTCCGGGCCACCTCTGGCGTGAAACCTGCTCAGAAGAATGGGCCTGGCCCTGAAGCCCTTCCCGCGTTTCGTCTGGGCCCTGGCCGGCGCCGAAGGCCACCCCATTTCTTACCGTTACCGTCAGCCGCAGCCCAGACCGGGGTAGGGGTCGTAGCGGGGGCGGGTGTCAGGGACCCCGACTCTGGCCTGGCCTCCGCTCGGTGTTGCATGGTCTTGGCACCCCGCCGGCGGCGGCGACGTTGTTGTCATGACGACCGCGCGCGTGCGCCAGCCCCACCCCCGGAAGGCGGGCAAACTGCGCCTGGAGCAGACCCACCCTTGGAACTTGGGACCTTGGGACCTTGGGACCTTGATCGCTGGCCCTAGCCAGTGGAGCCGACCTCTGCCAATACACGCTTGGCTCCTGAGGCCTAACTGAGCAGGCAGTGCCCGCGGATGCTATGGAGGCTCTTTGGTCACCCCGTCTGGGTCCTGGTCACCTGTCCTGGGTTAAAGACACACTAAAGGAGAGCACCTCCGCTCCTTTGCGGAGAAGTTTTTGAAGTTTAGAGGCACGGCTGCTGGGTCAGGATACAAAGACAATTATGACACAGTACGCTCCCCCAAAGTGTGCACATACCTGCGGAGGCCAGGTGCAAAAGCAGAGTGGCACTAGCACGGAAAGGGCACAGAGCTAAGGGAACATAAAGGGGCTTGTAGGTTGGCCTTGTGGAGGGGTGGTGGCATCAGGAAGGGCTCCTTGGAGGAGGTATCATCCTGACTGACCCGGGTGAACCTGCCAGAGAGTAGAACTGCCTTGTGCTTTTTGGAGACGTGCAGGTATTTGGGGGCTGCTCAGATGAGCACAGACTCGTGTATGTGTGTGTGTGTGTGTGTGTGTGTGTGTGTCTTGGGCATCCTCTAATAAACACAGATGTTCTGGGTGTGTGTGTGTGTGTGTGTGTGTGTGTGTGTGTGTCTTGGGCATCCTCTAATAAGCACAGCTGTTCTGGGCAGGGCGTTGGACACTCTCACATGAGGAACAGCTGGTAGAGAATGGGTTTGACACCACCTAGGGAAGATGGGGTCTGAAGCTGCCCAGGAGGAATGAGAAGGAGACAGAACCCAGTGATAGTTACAGTAACATGGTCAGGATTTGGTACATGGGCCCCAGGAGAGAAGAAGAGAAAGGAGGGAAGGAAAGACCCTGTTTGGGCCATAGATCAAAGAGAAGGAAATGGAAGGGCCCTGCAGAGGACTCTGGAGCTAGAGACTCATTGCCTGAGAAAAGGTAGGAGGAAGATGCTCATGGTGAAAACAGGCCATTTATGAAAACAGTTCAAAAGTGAAAAACAAAATGTCTGAGTCCTCTCTCTCTCCTGCCACCCCACCAGGCAATTCCACTCCACTGCCAAGAAACTGGGCCAGGCAAAGCAGAGGTCTCTTGAATCTCTATGTAGCCCACAGATGTTAAGCATAATGAGAAGTATTTCTTCATATTAAACATGATGATGGTAGAAAAGACAATTATATTTTCATTTATCTCATGTGCTACCAACAAAGTGGAGAGGTAGCCTGAAATATTAAAGTGTGAGTGTAGGTACAATTCAGCAACTGCCCTTCCCTATCCCTCCCTTAAATTATTCTGAGTTAAGAAAATAGGGGAAACTCCATATGCCGCGGGAGCGGCCCAAAGAAATAGCAAAAAGACAAAAAAAAAAAAAAGAAAGAAAGAAAAGAAAAAGAAAATAGGGGAAAGTAAAAAGAGGTTGAGGATTCATTAATTGCTGCCCCAGGAGAAGGGAAGACTATTCTCCCATGGGAGCAAGAAGGGCAGAATCAGACGTTTGTTCTAGAGAGTGACTAACAAACAGGGTTGGGACAGAATAAAAGAAAAACAGCTGTGCTTTAACCACACAAATGGCACCTACCTTATCTGCCATAGCAAAACAAAACCAAAAACAGTATTTACACAGAACTGCAGCCCACAGTGTCAAAACGTGTATCAAATAGAATGGCCAAAAACAAACCAACCAAATGTTTAACTCATTTCCATTAGAACATTTCTCATTACCCCCAGTGATTTCCAGATATGGAAGAGGGATGTAGTTTGGAAAAAACAATCCCTGATTGGGAGGTAGGGAGCAGGAGAGAAGGATATTGCCGAACTGGCTTCCAGGAAACTGAGTGGATTTACTGCGTGTTTATGTGTCAAGAACCAAGAGAAAGAGAGAGAGAGAGAGAGAGTGCGAGCAAGAGAGTGAGCGAGCTAATTTAAATCTGAGCTTGCTAGAAGTCAGAACCAAAGAGAATAGGTAAGGTTATTGTCCTTCTACTTCATCCCTCTGTATCCTCTGGAACTGGTTCCAGGACCCACTCTAATACCAACATTTTGGATGCTCAAGTCTCTTATATAAAAGGCATAGTATTTGCACCTAAGCTGTGCAAAGTTATCCCTATACTACTTATAATAACTAATACAATGTAAATGCTATGTAAACAGTTGTAAATACAATGGAAATTTATGTAAATTGTTGCACTTTGCAAATTCAAGTTTTTTTTTTCCTTTTTTTTATTACTCAAATGAATTTATCAAATCTGTAACTGTATAATGATCACAGGATTTCCATCCCACAGCCCAGGCACATCCCCCCACCCCCCAAACTGTCTCCTCCAGATACCATAAGTTTTTCAATGTCTGTGAGTTAGCATCTGTTCTGCAAAGAAGTTCAGTCTGTCCTTTTTTCAGATTCCACATGTCAGTGAAAGCATTGGATGTTGGTGTCTCATTGTATGGCTGACTTCACTTAGTATGATAGTTTCTAGGTCCATCCATGTTGCTAAAAATTCCGGTATTTCGTTCTTTTTGATGAATGAGTAATATTCCATTGTGTATATGTACCACCTCTTCTGGATCCACTCCTCTGTCGATGGACATTTAGGTTGTTTCCATGTCTTGGCTATTGTAAATAGTGCTGCAGTGAACACTGGAGTCCATGTGTCTTTGCGAGTCATGGTTTTCTCTGGATAGATGCCCAGGAGTGGGATTGCTGGATCAAATGGTAGTTCTATGTTTAGTTTTCTGAGGCATCTCCATACTGCTTTCCACAGTGGTTGCACCAATTTACAATCCCACCAGTGGTGTACTAGTGTTCTTTTTTCTCCACACCCTCTCCAGCACTTATTGTTTGTAGCCTTTTGGATGATGGCCATTCTGGCTGGTGTAAGGTGGTACCTCAGAGTGGCTTTGATTTGCATTTCTTGAATAATGAGTAATGTTGAATATGTTTTCATGTGTTTTTTGGCCATCTGTATGTCTTCTTTGGAGAACTGTCTGTTTAGATCTTCTGCCCATTTTTGGATGGGGTTGTTTGTTTTTTTGGTATGGAGCTACAGAAGGTGTGTATAAATTTTGGAGATGAATCCCTTGTCAGTCGATTCACTTGCAAAGATTTTCTCCCATTCTGTGGGTTGTCTTTTTGTGTTGTTTAGGGTTTCCTTTGCTGTGCAGAAACTTTTAAGTTTGATTAGGTCCCATTTGTTTATTTTTCTTTTTATTGTCAATACTCTGAGAAGGATCTGAGAAGATGTTGCTGTCATTTATGACAGAGAGTGTTTGGCCTATGTTTTCCTCTAGGAGTTTGATAGTGTCTGGTCTTATATCTAGGTCTTTAATCCATTTGGAGTTTATTTTTGTGTATGGTGTTAGGGAGTGTTCTAATTTCATTCTTTTCCAGTTTTCCCAGCACCACTTATTGAACAAGATGTCCTTTCTCCATTGTATAGTCTTGCTTCCTTTGTCATAGATGAGTTGGCTGTAGGTGCGTGGGTTGAATTCTGGGCTTTCTATCCTGTTCCACTGATCTATAGTTCTGTCTTTGTGCCAGTACCATGCAGTTTTGATGACTGTTGCTTTGTAGTATAGTCTGAAGTCCAGGAGCCTCATTCCTCCAGCTCAATTTTTCTTTTTCAAGATGTCTTTGGCCATTCTGGGTCTTTTGTACTTCCAAACAAACTTTAAAATATTTTGTTCGAGTTCTGTGAAAAATGTCCTTGGTAATTTGATAGGGATTGCATTGAATCTGTAGATTGCCTTAGGTGGTATAGTCATTTTGATAATATTGACTCTTCCAATCCACGAGCATGGTATATCTTTCCATCTATTTGTGTCTTCTTTGATTTCTTTCATCAGTGGCTTGTAGTTTTCAGAGTACAGGTCTTTTGTCTCTTTAGGTAGGTTTACTCCTAGGTATTTTATTCTTTTGGATGTGATGGTAAATGGGATTGCTTCCCTAGCTTCCTTTTCTGCTTTTTCATTGTTAGCATATAGAAATGCTATCAATTTCTGTGTATTGATTTTGTATCCTGCAACTTTGCCAAATTCATGGATAAGCTCTAACAGTTTTCCGGTAGAGTCTTTAGGATTCTCTAGGTATAGTATCATGTCATCTGCAAATAGGGATAGTTTTACTTCTTCCTTTCCAATTTGGATTCCTTTTATTTCTTTTTCTC
Source organism: Phacochoerus africanus (assembly GCF_016906955.1). Lineage (NCBI taxonomy): Eukaryota > Metazoa > Chordata > Mammalia > Artiodactyla > Suidae > Phacochoerus > Phacochoerus africanus. The sequence goes on from NC_062544.1 coordinate 188,855,615, forward strand.
CTCTGATTGCTGTGGCTAGGACTTCCAAAACTATGTTGAAGAGTAGTGGCAAGAGCAGACATCCTTGTCTTGTTCCTGATCTCAGTGGGAATTCTTTCAGCTTTTCACCATTGAGAATGATGTTTGCTGTGGGTTTGTCATATATGGCCTTTATCATGTTGAGATAGGTTCCTGTTATGCCCACTTTCTGAAGGGTTTTTATCAGAAGTGGGTGTTGGATTTTGTCAAAGGCTTTTTCTGCGTCTATTGAGAGGATCATATGGTTTCTATTCTTCAGTTTGTTAATGTGATGTATCACACTGATGGATTTGCAGATATTGAAGAACCCTTGCATCCCTGGGATAAATCCCACTTGATCATGATGTACAATCCTTTTAATGTATTGTTGGATGCAGGTTGCCAGTATTTTTTTTTTTTTTTTGAGTATTTTTGCATCGATGTTCATCAGTGAAATTGGCCTGTGGTTTTCTTTTCTTGTGGTATCTTTGTCTGGTTTTGGTACCAGGGTGATGGTGGCCTCATAGAATGAGTTTGGGAGTGTCCCTTCCTCTGCAGTTTTTTGAAATAGTCTCAGAAGAAGAGGTGTTAGCTCTTCTCTAAATGTTTGATAGAATTCGCCTGGGAAGCCATCCTGTCCTGGACTTTTGTTTGTTGGAAGTTTTTTAACCACAGTTTCAATTTCAGATATTGTGACTGGTCCATTCATCTTTTCTATTTCATCTTGGTTTAGTCTTGGAAGATCGTACTTTAAGAATTTGTCCATTTCTTCTAGGTTTTCCATTTTATTGGCGTATAGTTGCATATAGTAGTCTCTTATGATCCTTTGTATTTCTGTGGTGTCCGTTGTTACTTCTCCTTTTTCATTTCTAATTTTATTGATTAGAGTCCTCTCTCTTTTTTGCTGGATAAGGCTGGCTAGGGGTTTATCAATTTTGTTGATCTTTTCAAAGAACCAGCTTTTCGTTTCATTGATCTTTTCCATGGTTTTCTTTGTTTCTCTTTAATTGATTTCAGCTCTGATCTTTATGATTTCTTCCCTTCTACTAACTTTAGGTCTTGTCTGTTCTCTCTTGAGCTGCTTTAGATGTAAAGTTAGCTTGTTTATTTGGGCTTTTTCTTGTTTCCTGAGGTGGGCTGGTATTGCTATAAACTTTCCTCTTAGAACAGCTTTGGCTGCATCCCATAGGTTTTGGAGTGTCGTGTCTTTGTTGTCATTTGCTTCTAGGTATTTTTTAATTTCCTCTTTGATTTTTTCAGTGATCCATTGGTCGTTTAGTAGCATGTTGTTAAGTCTCCACGTGTTTGTGTTTTTGGCAGTTTTTTTCTTGTTGTTGATTTCCAGTCGTATAGCATTGTGGTCGGAAAAGATGCTTGATATAATTTCAATTTTCTTAAAGTTACTGAGGATGGATTTGTAGCCCAGGATATGGTCAATCTTAGAGAATGTTCCATGTGCACTTGAGAAGAATGTGTATTCTGTTACTTTTGGATGAAATGTCCTATAAATATCTATTAAGTCCATCTGGTCTAAAGCTTCATTCAGGGTCTGTGTTTCCTTATTTATTTTCTGTCTGGATGATCTGTTCATTGCTATAAGTTGGGCATTAAAGTCCCCCACTATGATTGTGTTATTGTCGATTTCTCCTTTTAAGGTTGTTAGCAGTTGCCTTATATATTGTGGTGAACCTGTGTTGGGTGCATAGATATTTAAAATTGTTGTATCTTCTTCTTGGATTGATCCTTTGATCATTATGTAATGTCCTTCTTTGTCCCTGAAAATATTCTTCATTTTAAAGTCTCTTTTGTCTGATATGAGTATTGCTACTCCAGCTTTCTTTTGATCCCAATTTGCATGGACTATTTCCTTCTATCCTCTCACTTTCAATTTGGATGTGTCCCTAGAAGTGAAGTGGGTCTCTTGAAGACAGCATCTATGTGGTTCTTATTTTTGTGACCATTCAGCCAGTCTATATCTTTTGGTTGGGGTGTTTAGTCCATTCACATTTAAGGTAATTATTGATATGTATGTTCTTATTGCCATTTTATTAATTGCTTTGGATTTGGTTTTGCTGCTCTTTTTCCTTTCCTTCTTCTCTTGTTCATTTCTGCCTATAGAAGTTCCATTAGTATTTGTTGTGAGGCTGGTTTAGTGTTGCTGAATTCTCTCAGCTTTTGCTTATCTGTGAAGGTTTTGATTTCTCCTTCAAATCTGAATGAGAGCCTTGCTGGGTAGAGTAATCTTGGTTGGAGGCTTTTTCCTTTCATCACATTGAGTATATCATGCCACTCCCTTCTGGCCTGCAGAGTTTCTGTTGAAAAATCTGCCGATAGCCTTCCCTTCTATGTTATTTGTTTCTTTTCCCTAGCTGCTTTCAAGATTTTCTCTTTGTCTTTAATTTTGGTCAGTTGGATTAGTATGTGTCTCGGGGTGTTCCTCCTTGGGTTTATTTATATGGTACTCGTTGTGCTTCCTGGATTTGAGTGAGTGATTCCTTCCCCATGTTAGGGAAATTTTTGGCTTTTATCTCTTGGAATATTTTTTCTGTCTCCTTCTCTCTCTCTTCTCCTTCTGGCACCCCTATAATACGGATGTTTGTGTGTTTCACGTTATCCTAGAGTTCTCTGAGACTCTCTTCATTTGTTTTCAATCTTTTTTCTCTTTTCTCTTCTGCATCCGTAATTTCCACTAATCTGTCCTCCATCTCGCTTATTCGTTCTTCTGCCTCCTGTATTCTGCTGTTAGCTGCTTCTAGTGAATTTTTTATTTCAGTTATTGTATTTTGCATCTCTTCTTGTTTAAGTTTGATATCTTGTATCTCTTTGGTCAGTGTTGCCTGTAAGTTATCCATCTTTGCCTCCAGTTTATTTCCAATGTCTTGCATCATCTTCAGCATCAACAGTCTAAAGTCTTTTTCCTGGAGGCTGAGAATCTCCTCCATGCTTACCTGATTTTCTGGGGTTTTTCCTTTCTCCCTCATCTGAGTTATAGTTCTCTGTCTTTTCATTTTGATAGGTTTTTGGTGTGGTGACCTTCTTACAGGTAATAGAGTTGTAGCCTCTCTTACTTCTGATGTCTGCCCCCCTGTGGCTGAAGTCAGTATGGGGGCTTGGTGTAGGCTTCCTTGTGGGAGGGGCTGATGCCTGCCCCCTGGTAGGAGGAGCCGATTCTAATCCCTCTGGTGGGTGGGGCTTAGTCTCTGGATGGGATTAGAGGCAGCTGTGTGCCTGAGGGGTCTTTAGGTAGCCTGTTTACTGAGAGGTGTGGCTGTGATCCCACCTGGGTTGTTGTTTGCCCTGGGGCTTCTCAGTGGCTGGCTGACGGGTGGGGCCAGATTTTTCCCAAAATGGCCACCTCCAGAGAAAGGCAAGGCTGCTGAATATTCCCGAGAGCTTTGCATTCAATGTCCTTCCATCACAACAAGCCATGTTTACCCCCATTTTCCCAGGAGGTCCTCCAAGAACTGTGGTCAGGTTTGACCCAGATTCCCTTGGAGACTTTGCTTTGCCCTGGGACTCAGTGCAGGTGAAAGTCTGTGTGCGCCTTTTAAGAATGGGGTCTCCGTTTCCCCCAGTCCCGTGGAGCTCTTGGGCACAAGCCACACTGGCCTTCAATGCCAGATGCTCCAGGGGCTCTTTCTCCCCGTGCCAGATCCCCACACGTGAGAGTTTGATGTGTGGCTCAGAACTCTCACTCCTGTAGGTGAGTCTCTGTGAACCAGTTAGTTTCCAGTCTGTGGAGCTTCCCACCCAGGAGGTATGGGGTTGTTTATATTGCGAAATCGCCCCTCCTACCTCTTGATGTGGTCTCCTCTTTTTTTTCTGGAGTAGGGTATGTTTTTTACAGTTTCCGGTCCATTTTGGTGAAGTGTGGTCAGTCTTTAGTTGTGAATTTTGTTGTTTTTAGGAGAGAAGTTGAGCTCCAGTCCTTGTATTCCCCCATCTTAATCCCCTCCGCAAATTCAAGTTTTGCTTTTTGGAAATTTCAGGATTTTTAAAAACTGAACTTTTTTTTTTTTGCCTTTTAGGGCCGCACTCCCGGCATATGGAAGATCCCAAGCTAGTGGTCCAATCAGAGCTACAGCTGCCAGCCTACCCCACAGCCACAGCAGCATCAGATCTGAGCTGCCTCTTCGACCTACAACACCACAGCTCACGACAACGCTCATGGCAATGGTGGATCCTTAACCCACTGAGAGAGGCCAGGGATCAAACCGAAACCTCATGGTTCCTAGTCAGATTCGTTTCCACTGCTCCACACAGGAACTTCAAAACTGAATACTTTTGATCCAAGGTTGGTTGAATCCATGAATATGGAACCTTCAGATACAGAGGGCTGAATGTGTGTAGTCCTCATGCTTCAGTGAAAGGCAGCACTGGAGTTCCTGTCCTGGCTCAATGGAATCGAATCTGATTAGTATCCCGTAAGGATGAAGGTTAGATCCCTGGCCTTGCTCAGTGGGTTAAGGTTCTGGTGTTGCTGTCTGTCGTTGCTGTGGCTGTGGTGTAGGCTGGCAGTGGTGGCTATAACTCCAATTTGACCACTAGCCTGTGACCCTAAAAAAAAAAAGGGAAGGTGGCATTTACATTTCTCTCACCTTACTTATAATAGGAAGGCTAGTAGGTGTATTTTTATGTAAGAAGCTCAATAGACATGTCTTTGACTATAGGTTTGTAGAAGATCCAGGACTATTTTTGAAACGATTCTTTCTTTTATTATTATTTTATTTAAAAAGCCAGCAGCATGGTATTTAATTATGACTTGGAAGTCACTCCTTGAGGAAACACAGATAATACAGTCTAGTAAGTTATTTCCTGGTAGTATGGGGATAGAACCTGAAGGATCTGGGGGAATTAATATTTAACATATTCATTAGCAGGAGTTCCCTGGTGGCTCAGTGGGTTAAAGATCCAGCATTGTCACAGCTGTGGCGAGGGTTTGAACCCTGACTTCAGAACTTCTGCAAGCACCAGATGTGGCTGAAACAAACAAAAAACCAAAATGTATCCAATAGCTTGCTTTTTTTTTTTTTTCTTTTTAGGGCCTCACTGGAGGCACATGGAAGTTCCCAGGCTAGGGTCGAAATGGAGCTTCAGCTGCCAGCCTACACCACAGCTGTAGTAATGTGGGATCTGAGCCGAATCTTCGACCTACACCACAGCTCACGGCAACACTGGATCCTTAACCCACTGAGCAGGGCCAGGGATCAAACTCTCATCCTCATGGATAGGGAACTCCATCCATTAGCTATTTTAAGTATCTGAATTTTTGCCTTCTGGTGTGGTTCATGCATGCATGTAATTTGGGTACTGAATATGCAGATGGAAAAATTAGTGTTCTGTTATTTAAAAATGACTTGGTCTATGGGAGATCTGCCTGTGACACAGCAGGATTGGCAGTGTCTCTGCAGTACCAGGTCACAGATTCGATCCCAGCTTTGCCCAGAGGGTTAAAAGGATCCATGTCTTGGATCTGATTCCTAGCAAGGGAACTCCATATGCCACAGAGAGGCTAAAAAAAGAGGGAAAAATGATTTAGCCCATGGATAAAAGCAGCGTGAGTTGTATGAAGATTACCTTCTTCTTTCCTCAAGAGATGAGAAAATGAATCTGTGGTTTGTAATGGAATAGAGCCCAACACCTTCTTGCTCATTCATTCTGCAAAATAACAGTTTCAAAAACTACATTTTAGAAAATAAAATATTTTGTTTATGAAGCTAGGTCTATAACTTTGTGGTATGGGTAGGTGAATGAGGGCTAGGAATATTTATGAAAATGGATAAAATTCCACTTTGAGTCTATTACAAGGAAACAAGTCCTGAGAAGCTATTTTAGATCAGCAATTTGGCAACAATGAGGATGAGGGCACATTGCTCAGCATAAGCTAACAATTCTGGCAGAAGAATATTCCACTAAGGCCTTTTTCATCTTCGGGTGACTGATCAGATGCTAAAAGAACAGGGTTGCTAGATCCCAGTTTGGTATAACTCCTCACTCTACAAACCTTTCAGAGCCCATTATCAGATTATAGACCACCCCCCACCGCACCCTCCACCTGCATTTCCCCCCCCCCTTTTTTTTTGCTTTTTTTTTAGGGCCACACATGTGGCATATGGAAGTTCCCAGGCTAGGGGTCGAATCAGAGCTCCAGCTGCCGACCTAGACCACAGCCACAGCAACGCAGGATCCAAGAAGTATCTGAGACCTACACCACAGCTCATGGAAATGCCGGTTCCTTAACACACTAAGCAGGGCCAGGGATCAAAACTGAGTCCTCATGGATTGGGGTTGGGTTCATTACCACAACGAGAACTCCTCTTTTATTTTTTAATGGCTGTACTCTCAGGGTATGGAAGTTCCCAGGCCAATAGGAACCAAATTGAGTTGCAGTTGCAACCCAGGCTGCAAGTGCAGCAACGCCAGTTTCTTTAACCCCCTGCACTGGGCTAGGGATCAAACTTACACCTCCACAGTGACTCCAGCCACTGCAGTCAGATTCTTAACCCAGTGTGCCATGGCAGGAATTCCCACCATTTCTCTAAAGAAGAAAAATATCAAGAATCTTGATGTCCCAGTATTAACTACCACCGGTTCCTATTCACAGAACACTTTTAATATCAAATGTGTGGGTTTTACACAACAAACAAATCTCCAGTTCTCCCTGGATACCAACCAGGTGTCTCATAATTTAATGCTGACACTAACTACCCAGAGTTAGCACAGACTCCACAGATTTGGGTCTCAGTCCCACAAGACTGCTCCCTACTTCAGATACTAGTGGAAAGTCCCAGTTTGTCACCTGTATACCACTGACAGTTTCCATGTTTCCTCAGATCCAATAATTTGCTTTAATGGTTCACAGAACTCAAGGAAACCCTTTATTTACTTTATCTACTGATTGGGAAGAAGAAAATTTCATCAAGCCTTCTAAGTTCCTTTGGCTAGTCTAAGAATTCAATTGACCTGAGACAGATTAAGATAATAAAGTCAAACAAAAGTTTAATAACATGTATACATGGGAAAGACCCAGGAAAATCGAATAGCTCACCTGAATGGCCAAACCCTCACCTTAAACACCATCATCAACTAAAGACGAAAGAGGACGTTGCAGGTAGCACCTTGGGACATCAAATGTAGGGAAAGTAATTCACATGGAGGTGGAAAAGCAAATGTTTGGTAAATAAGTATTTGCTGAGCCCCTGCAGAGACAATGGGACACAGAGTGGACTCTGACCCTTAAGCCTTGTCTAGAGTTTTTCCCACTACACTTAGCTCATATTCTGTGCAGATGTCTCTGGTGACAGATGTGTTCTGGGAACAAGCCTGCTGTCTACATTCTTTTAGGTGGTTAAGGAGAAAGGTTAAAGTCTCTTCTTGAGTCTTTTGGGCCTTAATTGTTTTCATCTTGTAATAATCTGAACTCCAAAGAGACATTTTGGGATGGCAAGTTTTGCTTCCCTACATTACCATTAGCAGTTTATTATAAAGGATACAACTCAGGAATACCTAAATGGAACAGGTGCACAGGGCACCATGTAGGAAGAGACATGGAGCTTCCAGGCCCTCTCCAGGCAGGACACCCTCCCACACGCCATTTGTTCACCAACCTGGAAGCTCTCCAAACATCCCCACACACACCAAAAAAACCTTTTATGGAGGTTTTATTACATTGGCATGATTGATTAAATCATTGGCCATTAGTGATTTAACTGATTTAATGCAATCTCAAGCACCTCCTCCCTTCCCTGAAGTTGGGGGCTGGGCCTAAAAGTTCCACCCCTCTTATCCTGTGTTGCTTTTTCTGGCAACCAGCCTCCATCCTGAAGCTATCTTGTGGCTCATGGAGACTGCATGTATAAACTCAGGTGTAGCTGAAAGAGGTTTATTTTGAAGAAAAAAAGATGCCCTGCTCCACTCCTCTCCTCTCCCTCCTATTTCTAAGAAAATTCCAAGAGTTTAAGAAGCTCTTGTGTCAGGAACCTAGGAACAAAGACGAAGGCCACATATTTCTTTCTTTCTTTTTTCTTTTTTTTTTTTTTGCTGCATCCATGGCATTTGGAATTTCCCAGGCCAGGGTGGAACCCTCACCATAGCTGGAAACTTCGCCACAGCTGGAACCCTCACCACAGTAGTGACCATGCCAGATCCTTAATCCACTGAGCCACCAGGGAACTCCCTCTTTTGCAATCTTCCATATCCAACCTGAAAAGAGAATCAAAATAGGCATTTCTAAAAACTGAAATTAGACAACTTTTTAAAAAAAAAATAGTAGTCAACCTGTTAGGAGAAATAGGAGTCTACACTAATTCTTCTCTCCACATGAAACAAAAAAACCTACATTATGTTGTGTCATAGCACTAAATTTAATCAATTAAATTTTAATTTCATTTCTCCTAAGGATATCAAGTCTGGTGGCAGGTAAATGATGCTTTTTTTTTTCTTTCTTTCCCAGTATTTCAGATTTTGAATATTTGAACTTTCCATCAGAATAATGTCAAATGACATGACAAACTCAGGAGAATATTCATCTAGAATTCATCAGAAACATCATCCACAGCAGGCCTCTGATAGGACATTTTTCATTGACGCTTCTAATCAGAGCTTGCCTGCCATTCCAGCGGCGATTTTAGAATTAAGAGAATTAGAGGAACTGCATCTGGAAAACAACCAAATTACAGAAATCCCCAAGGATATTAAGTACCTAAGGAATGTCAGGATCCTCTACCTGAACAAGAACAAGTTAAGGGACCTGTGCCCTGAGCTGGGGGAGCTGAGCAGACTGGAGGGCCTGGACCTGAGTGACAACCCGCTCCTGGCCTCATCCCTTCCAGTGCTCAGCAGCAACCGCAAGCTACGTGAGCTCCGCCTCTACCACACTGACCTGGAGGAGATCCCCATCGTGCTCTGTAAACTCCTCCACCACCTCGAGCTGCTTGGATTGGCTGGAAACCACCTGAAATCTCTGCCCAAGGAAATCGCGAACCAGACCAAACTGAGGGAGATCCACCTGAAGCAAAACCAATTTGAAGTTTTCCCCCTGGAGCTGTGTCTTCTTGACAACCTGGAGATCATCGACCTGGATGAGAACAAGCTGACTGTCATCCCAGAAGAGATTGGGAACCTGAGGAAACTGAGGAAGTTCTACGTGGCTTACAACAGCTTGCCGGTTCTCCCCGAGGCGCTGTGCCAGTGTACCAAGCTGTCGGTGCTGGATCTATCCTACAACCGCCTCCACTCCATCCCGCACACTCTGACGGAGCTCACAGAGATGACCGAGGTGGGGCTGAGCGGGAACCACCTGGAGAAGGTGCCACGTGTCATCTGCAAGTGGACCTCGCTGCACCTGCTCTACCTGCGCAACACAGGCCTGCGGGTGCTGCGCCACAACTTGCGGCGCCTGGTCAACCTGCGCTTCCTTGATCTCAGCCAGAACTGTCTGGAATGTTGTCCGCTGCAGATCTGTGCCCTCAGGAACCTGGAAATCCTGGCGCTGGATGATAATAAAATATACCAGGTACTGATTCCCTTCCTGGCTGTCACTATGCTTCCATCCAGGGCCCTTCTGGCCCTTAATTGATATGGTTCTGTGACTTCAGAAAATTTAGACTGAGTTTATGGCCAAAAATCTGGGGTTAACAAATATATCCAACAAGGGCATAATTTATGATACTTCCCCTGCCCAATAGCAACAGTAATCATAAATAGTAGCTGATGTTTAGTTACAATATATATGTGCCAGTCCCTGGGCTAAATGTTTTACCTGTATTATCTCATTTAATCCTCACAAGGACTTTTTGATGTGGGTTTTATCCTCAGTGATCTTTGAGGAAAATGAGGCATGAGACGCTTAACTAACTTGCATAGGCTACATACCTGTACTGTGATAAAGCCAGGATTCCAACCCACAGGCTGGGCTGCAGGTTCATTTTCTGAACAAAGACCATCTCCTAACAGGGCTTCCTAAAATAGCAGAGTTTTCTGACACACACAAACTTGGGCTTCTTTTTTTTTTTTTTTTTTTCCCATACCCTCAGCAAGTGGAAGTTCCTCGTCCAGGGATCAAACCCAAACTATAGCTATAACCAGAGCCACAGTAGTGACAATATCAGGTTCTTAACCTGCTGCACTAGGAGGGAGCTCTCAACCTTAGACCTTTAATGTTCCATTCATGGGAAATTGCAAAACTGGATTTGTCCCTATAGAAACTTCCCTGCCTGGGTGCAGGGTGGTGTGTTCCAAAATGCCTATCACAGCATTGATGATAATCACAAAGTGTGGAAGATGATCTAAGTGTCAGTTGGTAGAGGAATTCAAAAGTAAATTGTGATATAGTCATAAAGTGGACTACTGCACAACAATTTAAGTGAACTGGAGATATATGTGCCAAAATGGATAGGTCTCAAAACCGGAATGTTTATTAAAAACACCTAGGAGTTCCCATCATGAGTCAGTGGTTAACCAATCCGACTAGGAACCATGAGATTGCAGGTTCGATCACTGGCCTCACTCAGTGGGTTAAGGATCTGGCATTGCTGTGAGCTGTGGTGCAGGTCACAGATGCAACTCAGATATGGCGTGGCTGTGGCTGTGGCTGTGACGTAGCCTGGGGCAACAGCTCCGATTAGACCCCTAGCCTGGGAACCTCCATATGCCTCAGGTGTGGCCCTAGGAAAAAGACCAAAAAAAAAAAAAAAAAGGTAAAGCACCTAATTACAGAACCTTAAACCACACATAATCTTTAATCGCACAAAATTACAAATACACAACACAGACAACACTTTTTTTTGGCTATTTCTATATGTAATAAAAGTATAAAAATATATACTGGGGGAAAACCCCATGAAATTCCTAATAGTAGCTGCCTCTGGGAAGAAGGAGGAAGTCAAGGAAGCAGGGACATAAGGAGAACTCAACTTTAATTGCAGTATTTCACTTTGTTTATTAACAAAGTTTTGGAAGGTGGGTACAGGTGCTTGTTTTTTCTTTTTTTTTTTCTTTTCTTTTTGTCTTTTGTCCTTTTAGGGCCACACTCGAGGCATATAGAGGTTCCCAGGCTAGGGGTCTAATCAGAGCTGTAGCTGCCAGCCTATACCACAGCCACAGTAATGCCAGATCTGAGCCACAGCTGCAACCTACACCACAGCTCACGGCAATGCTGGATCCTTAATCTACTGAGCAAGGTGAGGGATCAAACCTGAAACCTCATGGTTCCTAGTCGGATTCGTTTCTTCTGCGCCACATCGGGAGCTCCGATATTCTTTTTTTTTTTAACATTTGAAAATTTAAAGGAACAGAGTCCTGTTAAAAGCATAAGACAACTGGAAAGAGAAAGGGAGGTCTAGAAATCAACAACAGTAACCAATAATAGGTCTGTTTTTCCTGGCCATGAACACCACTCTCAGGTGTACCTCATACGTAATACAAGTCCCAGCCTTTTTTTTTTAATGGCTGAGTAGTATTCCATTGTGTATATATACCATGTCCCTTGCTGTACAGTGGGAAAATAAAAAAAATAAAAAAATAAATAAATAAATAAAAATAAATAGAAAATAAAAAAATAAAAAAAAAGAACAAAAAACAGAAGACAACTTTAAGGCTGGGACTTTTTTTAACAATGATTTTTATTTTTCCCATTATAGCTGATTTACAGTGTTCCACCAATTTTCTAAGGCACAGCAAGGTGAACCAGTCACACATACACGTATACACTCTTTTTTCTCACATTATCACGCTTCATCACAAGTGACCAAACATAGTTCCCAGTGACATAGAGCAGGATCTCATTGCTAATCCATTCTAAAGGCAATAGTTTGCATCTATTAACCCCAAATTCCCAGTCCCTCCCACTCCCTCCCCACCCTCTTGGCAACCACAAGTCTGTTCTCCAAGTCCATGATTTTCTTTTCTGTGGAAACATTCATTTGTGCCATATATTAGATTCCAGATATAAGCGAAATCATATGGTATTTGTCTTTCTCTTTCTGACTTACTTCATACAAACCAATGGAATAGAATAGAGAACCTAGAAATAAACCCAGACACCTATGGTCAATTAATCTTCGACAAAGGAAGCAAGAATATTAAATGGGGAAAAGACAGTCTTTTCAGCAACTGGTGCTGAGAAAACTGGACATCCACATGTAAATCAATGAAACTGGAACACATCCTTGCACCACACATAATAATAAACTCAAAATTACTTAAAGGCTTTTTTTTTTAATTTTTAATTTTCCCACTGTACAGCAAGGGGATCAAGTTATCCTTACATGTATACATTACAATTACATTTTTCCCCCACCCTTTGTTCTGTTGCAACATGAGTATCTAGACAAAGTTCTCAATGCTATTCAGCAGGATCTCCTTGTAAATCTATTCTAAGTTGTGTCTGAGAAGCCCAAGCTCCCGATCCCTCCCACTCCCTCCCCCTCCCATCAGGCAGCCACAAGTCTCTTCTCCAAGTCCATGATTTTCTTTTCTAAGGAGATGTTCATTTGTGCTGGATATCAGATTCCAGTTATAAGCGATATCATATGGTATTTGTCTTTGTCTTTCTGGCTCATTTCACTCAGTATGAGATTCTCTAGGTCCATCCATGTTGCTGCAAATGGCATTATGTCATTCTTTTTTATGGCTGAGTAGTATTCCATTGTGTATATATACCACCTCTTCCGAATCCAATCATCTGTCGATGGACATTTGGGTTGTTTCCATGTCCTGGCTCTTGTAAATAGTGCTGCAATGGACATGTGGGTGCATGTGTCTCTTTTAAGTAGAGTTTTGTCCGGATAGATGCCCAAGAGTGGGATTGCGGGGTCATATGGAAGTTCTATGGATAGATTTCTAAGGTATCTCCAAACTGTTCTCCATAGTGGCTGTACCAGTTTACATTCCCACCAGCAGTGCAGAAGGGTTCCCTTTTCTCCACAGCCCCTCCAGCACTTGTTATTTGTGGATTTATTAATGATGGCCATTCTGACTGGTGTGAGGTGGTATCTCATGGTAGTTTTGATTTGCATTTCTCTTACAATCAGCAATGCTAAGCATTTCTTCATGTGTTTGTTGGCCATCTGTATATCTTCTTTGGAGAAATGTCTATTCAGGTCTTTTGCCCATTTTTCCATTGGTTGATTGGCTTTTCTGCTGTTGGGTTGTATAAGTTGCTTATATATTCTAGAGATTAAGCCCTTGTCCACTGCATCATTTGAAACTATTTTCTCCCATTCTGTAAGTTGTCTTTTTGTTTTCTTTTGGGTTTCCTTTGCTGTGCAAAAGCTTTCCAGTTTGATGAGGTCCCATGGGTTTATTTTTGCTCTAATTCCTATTGCTTTGGGAGACTGACCTGAGAAAATATTCATGATGTTGGTGTCAGAGAGTGTTTTGCCGATGTTCTCTTCTAGGAGTTTGATGGTGTCCTGTCGTAGATTTAAGTCTTTCAGCCATTTGGAGTTTATTTTTGTGCATGGTGTGAGGGTGTGTTCTAGTTTCATTGCTTTGCATGCAGCCGTCCAGGTTTCCCAGCAATGCTTGCTGAATAGACTTTCTTTTTCCCATTTGATGTTCTTGCCTCCCTTGTCAAAGATTAATTGACCATAGGTGTGAGGGTTTATTTCCGGGTTCTCTATTCTGTTCCATTGGTCTGTCTGTCTGTTTTGATACCAGCACCACACTGTTTTGATGACTGTGGCTTTGTAGTATTTCTTGAAGTCTGGGAGAGTGATGCCTCCTGCTTGGTTTTTGTTTCTCAGGATTGCTTTGGCGATTCTGGGTCTTTTGTGGTTCCATAGAAATGTTTGGATTGTTTGTTCTAGTTCTGTGAAAAATGTCCTGGGTAATTTGATAGGGATTGCATTGAATCTGCAGATTGCTTTGGGTAGTATGGCCATTTTTACAATATTGATTTTTCCAATCCAGGAACATGGACTATCTTTCCATTTCTTTACATCTTCTTTGATTTCTTTGATTAAAGTTTTATAGTTCTCGGCATATAGGTCCTTTACCTCCTTGGTCAGGTGTATTCCGAGGTATTTGATTTTGTGAGGTGCAATTTTAAAAGGTATGGTATTTTTGTATTCCTTTTCTAATATTTCATTGCTGGTATACAGAAATGCAACTGACTTCTGAATGTTAATCTTATATCCTGCTACTTTGCTGAATTTATGAATCAGTTCAAGGAGTTTTGGGGTTGAGTCCTTAGGGTTTTCTATGTATAGTATCATGTCATCTGCATACAGTGACAGTTTGATCTCTTCTCTTCCTATATGGATGCCTTTTCTTTCTTTGGTTTGTCTAATTGCTGTGGCTAGGACTTCCAAAACTATGTTGAAGAGCAGTGGTGAGAGTGGGCATCCCTGTCTTGTTCCAGATTTGAGTGAGAAGGCTTTCAGTTTTTCCCCATTGAGGATTATATTTGCTGTGGGTTTATCACAAATGGCTTTGATTATGTTCAGGAATGTTCCCTCTATACCCACTTTGGCGAGGGTCTTGATCATGAATGGATGTTGGACTTTGTCAAATGCTTTTTCTGCGTCTATTGAGATGATGATACGATTTTTGACTTTTTTTTGTTAATGTGGTGTATGATGCTGATTGATTTGCGTATGTTTTTTGTTCTTTTTTAACCTTTGACTTTGTTTTCAGTTTCTAGAACTTTGGGGAGGGAGGAGATTCTGGTTTTCTTCATTGCTATCCAATTTTAAAACTACCTTTCAGGAAGTAAACATTTTGATGATGACTTTAAGATTTAGGAAGGTAATCTATAACTTAATCTCTACTTAAATAGCAACTCACCTTGAAGGATTTTCAAGGTTCTATGAGAAACCCTCTGCTCATCTCCCAACTATTCTGCCACTGATGTAAGAGCTTTCTTTTATAGTGAACAAAATGTCATTCCACAGCAGGAGTGAAAGCCTCAAAATATAAAGTGCCCTGGATTCACTTAAGTCCTGTTGAGTCATGAATGACACCTAGTCCCTTCCTGTGAGACATTCTAAGAGATCAGGGAGAAGGAGAGTCACACAGATGACTTCTTTGCAAAGTTAAGCCTCATCCAATACCAAGTTTTACTGCAAGTCAAACTGCACCAACATTTAGAAATGTTCAAAGTTATATTGTATATGAGAATCTCTATGTACCAGTGCTTATTATTTTTCAGTTCTTATGATGGCATGTCAGTGTTTTTATCTTCCTTTCTCAATTTCCTATTATGCCAACCCCTCCAGGAGCCTCCCAGTGCATTTCTCTCCATGATACATGGCCTTTCAGCCAGCTCCTTATTTCTCCCACCCCCAAAGTTTACCTCATGGGGCTTAAAGCCTGGCCAGTAGCTTCTTCTTGCCTAGGTGGAACCAAAAATAGTTGACTTTCAGTATGCATTTAGATGAATTTTATTTATACGATACATTTCCTTTAAGGGAGGAAAATTCAACTTCAAAGTGGCTACAGCTCAGTTATAGTGTCAGTAGTAATTGTTCTCATTTAACTCTTCAAAGGTATCCTGTACATCCAGATTTATTTCAACTGTAATTTGTTTTGTTTTGTTTTAGGGCTGCACCTGCGTCACATGGAGGTTCCCAGGCTAGGGGTCAAGTTGGAGCTGCAGCTGTCTGCCTACACCACAGCCACAGCAACTTGGGATCCAAGCCATGTCTGTGACCCATACCACAGCTCACAGCAATACCAGATCCTTAACCCACTGAGCAAGGCCCAGAACCAAACCCACATCCTCATGGATACTACTTGGGTTCATTACCCCTGAGCCACAATGGGAACTCCTCCACTGTATTTTAATATGACTATGATGGGATTAATTTTTGGATCTTGAATATCCTGAAAAAAATCTTTAAATTTTCAATGGCTTTTGAAAAAGAAAAGCTAAACTTCTGAGCTAAGCAAACAGCACTAAGAGTGAAATGACTAGGTTATAATGAAGTGGTTAGATTGAAAAATATTTGCCCATTATTTCAGACTGCATTGAATGCAGATGCTTTGCATTGAAGGGATCTAAGGGCCTGATGAAGAATTTCAAAACAGCCAGAAGGAAAGCTTAAATATCAGTTTCTTTGGAGATTGACTTGTTCTGAGATTTTTTTTTTTTTACTGTAAATAAATAAACAAAACTGTAAACATCTTATAACATTTTAAAGAAAATAGGCCCTGACCCTACTCAATAAAGAAAAAAAAAAAATGTCCTGGAGTTCCCGTTTTGGTTCAGTGGGTTAAGAACCCAATATAGTATTGGTAAGGATAGGGGTTCCATCCCTGGCCTTGCTCATGGGTTAAGGATCCAGTGTTGCTGTAAGCTGCAGCGTTGGTCACAGATGCAGTTCAGATCTGGCGTTGCTGTTGCTGTGGCTGTGGTGTAGGCCGGCAGCTGCAGCTCTTACTCAGCCCCCAGCCCAGGAACTTCCATTTGCCACTGGTGCAGCCCCCAAAAGAGAGAGAGAGAGAGAGAAATGTCTTATGGCAGACTCCAGGTACGTGATAAGTCAAAAAGCAAGCCCACTCTAGGGCTAATCTATTTTCTAATTATGTATCTATTCCACCCACCAATAGAGAGGTTGGGCTGAGCTGAACTCTACTAACCTTTCTCCTGAAAAGTAGAGTGAAGATTAGGGACTGGGTGGAAGGAAAGTCCCAGGGCTAAAGCAGGGCCCTGTGAGGAAGGATTTCCCAGGGCGGAATAAAGCCAGATGAGGGAAATGTGTTTCAGAACGAGTTAAGAAGCTATCAAGATACAGAGCTGGGCCCTTTTTCCGATGAGAAAACAGGCATCTCTGTAACATAATCAATAGGAGAATTGCGTTGCATATTTTAAGAATGAGATTTTGTCCATGTGGTTCCAAAGGGCCAGAAAGAGACCAATAAGTGAATATGATAGTGACACAGATTTTGGCTCCATAGGAGAAGGAAATCTGATCAGCAGTGGTCTTCATTCAATAAGCTTTTCATCCCAGGGGGTGCTGTTTAAATGTGTGCTGGACGGCTAGTTATGGAACATATTCAAAGAGGAGTTCCCGTCGTGACACAGCAGAAATGAATCTGACTAGGAACCATGAGGTTTCGGGTTTGATCCCTGGCCTTGTTCAGTGGGTTGGGATCTGGCATTGCCCTGAACTATGGCGTAGGTCACAAATGTGGCTCGGATCCTGCGATGTTGTGGTTCTGGTGTAGGCCCCTAGCCTGGGAACCTCCGTATGCCATGGGAGTGGCCCTGGAAAAGGCAAAAAGACCAAAAAAAAAAAAACAAAAAAAACTTATTAGTGGGTTAGAGTAGGGACCTTTTTAATGCCTTCCAACTCAGAAAAAGTCTGGGTGTCTGTGGCATGCCTGCCTAACACCAGGGCACATAACTTTGGGATCCACTTGAGGCCAGAGGATCTAATCATAATAGTTTGTTGTTTGTGTCTAACTGAAATTTCGACTTTGATTTTGAAACTTCTGAGCAATTTTGGGGTGAGAGGTCACGTCACTAAACTGATCAGTTCCAATAACTGAATAATTATGAATATTATACTAATAAGCTTAGCACCTTTTCTTTCAGTAGTGTCAAGCATTTTTAAACTATAGTTTAAAAATTTACAATAAAGTAGGTTAAAAATTGCTCTAAATTAAAACAGGGCATGAAAGTAAAGAGCAGAGAGTCTGGGGAAAAAGTAGAACTCCAGACTTCAGATCTACAAGTATAAATACTATACATGCAAACATATGTGCCAACTTTTCATCAATAGAAGACGCTAATATGCTCTCCTTTTTTTTTTTAAACTATCTGTCTCTAAACTAAAATCCAATTTATTTGCTTACTGTTAAAATTAATCTTGACCTGAAACTCGTCTTTTTGGAATACTTCCAGTTGCCTTCAGACTTTGGTTCACTTTCAAAACTGAAGATGCTTGGACTAACTGGAAATCAGTTCTCTTCATTTCCAGAAGAAATTCTTTCTTTAGAGTCTTTAGAGAAATTATACATTGGTCAAGATCAGGGAGCCAAACTTACCCATTTGCCAGAATGCATTAGGAAGCTACAGGTAAGCCTCCCCAAATGAGCAGGCAAAGAAGCATATACCCACTAATTCCTTGAGTTGGCTGGTATTGAGAAAATATGATGGTATTCTCATGGTGGCATGCAGAATTATTCATATTATATTTTCAGCTCCCAACAACTGTCATTATTATACTCTGAGGCTTCCACTGTCTTCCTGAACAACCCTAGGTTCCATACTCAAAGAGCATTCTATTGTGATTATTCTTGGATATGCCATGCCATATCATTTCTACTGTATGGTTTGGCCTGTTTTATTTATAGAAATTGAGCTATACCACTTCCAATTAATTTCCACTTTTTAAAAGAATCCCCTGAAAATTGTACTATTTTGAAGTTAAATATCAAACAGATGACATGGCTTTTTTTTTTTTTTTTTTTTGTCTTTTTAGGGTCATACCTGTGGCACATTTGACCCAGGCTAGGGAGTCAAATCAGGGCTGTAGCTGCTGGCCCACACCACAGCCACAGCAATGTCAGATCTGAGCTGCGTCTGTGACCTATACCACAGCTCACAGCAACGCAGGATCCTTAACCCACTGAGTGAGGCCCAGGATCGAACCTGCGTCCTCATGGATACTAGTCGGGTTCATTTACTACTGAGCCATGACAGGAACTCCAGAGTTTGCATTTTGTATGGGACAGTCTGATTTTTCTACCTGCATGGTAGAAGGCATATCATGGTTTATTTAACTGTTGCACCAGGTTCATGCTGAAGATAGGTCCAGAGCACTGCTAAATCCTAGCAAAGCAACAAGATAACATCATCCCAAGTAGCCAGACCAATGTGTCTTTATGTATACATACTTTAAAGAGTGATTTTTGTTGTTGCTGTTTTGGCCGTGCCCACGACATGTGGAAGTTCCCAGGCCAGGGATCAAATCCACGCCACAGCAATAACACTAGATCCTTAATCTGCTGAGCCACCAGGGAACTCCATAGTGCTATACTCTTACTAATGCTAAAGTAGGTATAAGCCACTACATAACTCCTGGTCGTGGAATTAAGCAATGATGTGTACATCACCTATTCATAATTCTCCATTCTTTTGCCCTGTGCTCATAGAACTCCTTTCACCAACTTGCTTCTTAGATATGTCATGCCACACTCTTCAGATTCTTAGGGTGAACTGCAAATATTACATTTTTGCCCAATGAGTTTGAAAATAGTTAACCTATGCTCTACACCTCTTGGCTACTTCCTCTTGGGTGATGTTGGATTGATAATTGAGGCAATTGCATAACAACTGCCACAGATAATTAGCTATTGAAAGGAAACAAATGATATTTGTAGTTAAATGATCCATATTGTTTTTTCAGAAAATTCTCAGGAAACAAATAAACATTAGATTCCCATGTTTTCTCTTCTCTGCATAAATGGGAATCATGACTAGTGGCTTTATTCAAAAATAGTTGTATTTTTTGATGATGGTTCTTTAAATATGTTTTCCCCTTTATCCCAATGCATAATATCCCCATTGAAAGAACATGGGAACTCACAGGTACTTCTGGTTGTCATAATTCCTTTACCAATGTTAAGATCATTATGGTACACTCTTGTGTTCTTTCAGAGTCTTAAAGAGCTGTACATAGAAAACAATCATCTTGAGCACCTGCCTGTATCCTTGGGTTCAATGCCTAACCTGGAAATTCTTGATTGCCGCCATAATCTGATTAAGCAACTTCCAGATGCCATTTGCCAAGCACAAGGTATAGAATCTTTGTAGATCTGCAGCCCAGTAGAGTTTGAGACGAACATTCCCCATTATTGAGGGCTTCCTTGCACTACTAAAGACCAGTCTAAGAGTTGAGAGCATAGATTTATCTCTTCACCTCCTTGAAGGGCTTCCTAGTGATGTGGGGAAGGCCAGGTGCCTGATTAATACAACTAAGAGCCTTACAAAGGTGGTTAGATGGTTTATTTGGAATTGAAAAGAAAATAGCAACTGCTAGGAAAATTAGCATTCATCTATAAAGCCAGTATACCACGAACAAGAATTTACTGAATACCTACTACCTGCCAGAATTTGGAGTTGGGGGTCCTTTAGTAAGTTTGCATTAGGTCACCAAGTTATGTGAATAAAAGGGAAAGTATTGACTCAGGGCACTGAAATTAGCAAGGGGGAGGGGACATTTGGAGCCATGTGATTGACACGACAAATCATACATGATTTATACTTAAACTCACAAACATTTTCCACTAGACTAAATTGTTATTTATAAATCCATTCATCCAAATAATAGGCTTTTCCTAGCTCCTACTGGAGCCAGATTAAAAGATGGTTTTTTGGCCACAGTGTTCTGAATCTTCAGGTTTATAGATGTTTTCCAACTATGACTATTCTTTAATGAAAGGAAGATGAAAGAATGTGAGTGAAAGCTGTTGCCTACCCACAGGACATTCAAAGATTAGAGGCAGGGGTGGGTACGCTCCCTCCTTAGTCATGCTCCTGACTACGCATTCGAATCCTGTCTGTGGTCCCTGGAGGAATAGGACATTCTCAACATTTTTTAGTATTTACTATTTTCCTGTCTCTAATCCTTATTTACACTGGCTGCAACAACTTCGAGTTGTTATGAAAAAGAGAACTTGGTTTTCCTCATTAAATGTGCTATCTTCTGTTACCTTGGCCCAGCAGGAAAGAAACATTTCAAAGTGATTGGACTAAAGAACGCATGCTTTAATTTTGGTTGTTTTTAAGACAAATCCATTATTATTATTTTTTAATTGTTTCAGCTTTGAAAGAATTACGGCTCGAGGACAACTTGATCACTTCTCTTCCAGAGAATTTGGATAGTCTAGTGAATCTAAAGGTTCTGACACTGATGAACAATCCCATAGAAGAACCCCCAATGACAGTGTGTACCAAGGGCCCTGAGACTGTATGGATCCACCTTAAAAAAAGAAGAAATATGAACATAATGGCAACAAAGGTAAAATCAGCAAAAATTCCCGATAACACTCACAGTTGCTTGGAGTGGATTTAGTGTTAAACATTACACATTATCCTATGGAGCTGCTCCTTACCCATCTATACCCTGTCCTTCTTGAGAATAGAGATTCTCATTTACTGTTACATCTCCAGCACTACATGAGAGATTTTTGAACATCATCCCAGCATTTTTTGTCTTTTCCTTTTCTCCTTGTCAGATAAGAAGCCAACAAAGAGGCAAAAGAAGCCAAAACTTCAAATCCCAAATGACCTAAAACTATTGGACTATTTGCTGGAGTGAAAAGATTTTATTATCAAAGTCAGAAAGATAAAGCTTAAAAATTAGAAATGAAAGCATTTGTGGAGCAGAGGTCCTAGAGACCACGGTTCTGCCCAGCCACTAACTCAACGTCAAGGGCTAAGTGCCTTGTCACTCTCCTCCTTATCCACCAAACCCATGGAGACATCAGGACACCCCAGACAGAGCAAGAACATGTCCACTTCAGTCAGTATTCAGTATTCTCCATTCAGCTGGTCCACGCCCCATCGCCTCACAACAAGATGACTACATTAGTCCACCAATTAGTCCTTCCCCTGCAATATACTTTCCACTCAGCAGTCAGACTTATGCTATTTAAACATAGCTCAGGGAGTTCCCATCATGCCTCTGTGGAAATGTATCTGACTAGTATCCATGAGGACGCAGGTTCGATCCTTGGGGCTTGCTAAGGATCAGGCATTGCTATGAGCTGTGGTGTAGGTCGAAGATGCGGCTTGGAACCTCCATGTACCATGGGTGTGGCCCTAAAAAGGCAGGAAAAAAAAAAAAAAAAGCTCTCATAGCTCAGATCTTGCCACTTCTCTGCTGAAATGAACGATTCTCCATTTTACCCGAAATAAGAGTTAGTCTTTGGTCTGTAATACCCTCTATCAGTGGCCCTTGACCACATCTGATATAACACCCTCCCTTTTCTAATAAATATTACGTAATACCTCCTTAACTCTTCTGAAATTAAGCTCATAGATAATATAAACTACTACAGACACATAATTTTAATAAATCAAAAATAATGCCTGGACTGTAACATAAAGGAATAAGGAAAGTAGTTTATATTAAATATTACTTTTAATATACACATACTCAGGAATGACTACGCTGGACGAATGAAACTAATACTTTTGGGATACTTCCTAAAAGCACTTTGAAAAACAACATACTCTTTTGCACATTTTAAAATTGATATTTTAAATTTTTTTTCACTAAGTTTAAATCATTGCAAAAGATTTACTGCCAATGAATTTTACATACTGACATCTTAAGAGAGAGTTGTTAGATCAATATTTTAAATGTATCCATTGGAATATAAATACTATTATGATTTGATAAGTCAGGTAGATATCAGTTTACAAAATACTTAAATAATCTCTTATTTTGCCTGCAGAAATCTTATCATTTCTTTTTCTTCTTGAACATGTATTTCCATTCCACTTCCTCTCAGAATTGATCTTAATGTTCCTCTCTCATTCTCTCTCTATATATATATGTATATTATATATAAAAATTTCTATATATTATATATAATTTTAAGTCATTTATAGATCATCTTTCATACTTCTGGGCTACAAAAAATTTATATAAATTACATTTTAAAATAAAAAATTTTTTCTATGACCATAGAGCTTTAATGTTCTGGATTGAGTCTTATACAATTATTAGAAATATAAAATTGACCGAGGAGTTCCCGTCGTGGCTCAGTGGTTAACGAATCCGACTAGGAACCATGAGATTGAGGGTTCAATCCATGCCCTTGCTGAGTGGGTTAAGGATCCGGTGTTGCTGTGAGCTGTGGTGGAGGTCGCAGATGCGGCTTGGATCCCGCGTCGCTGTGCCTCTGGCGTAGGCCGGTGGCTATGGCTCTGATTAGACCTCTAGACTGGGAACCTCTGTATGCCACAGGAGCGGTCCAAGAAATGGCAAAAAGACAAAAGTAAATAAATAAATAAGTAAAACAAAATAAAATAAAATTGACCGAAACAATATAAAATCTATTAAAAATTTTGAGGTTTAATTATTCGACCTATAGGATTTTTGTAAAATACATGTACAAATGAGAAAGGCTTTTTCACATAGTCTATATATCCTTGCATAAATATTACTTGTTGCTAGTGTGAGACAGGGTTTGGCATCAGTTCTATTCCAATTTTTGTTATTTTATAGATGAAACACTGAGAAATCTTGTTCAAATTCATAAGTTGACAAGAATGGAAGAAATTTTTTTTCCCTATATTACCTTGTTTTAAATATCAGTGCCTCTCTGAATTTCTCCCAAATATATTCCGCCCCCAAATCAGATAGCTCTTAGGTGACAAATCTTCATTTTTCTTGAAAGCAAAGCCACTTGTCTTATTAAAGGATCCGTTACCCAGCCCTCAGAGCTGACATCAATACTAACATTTTGTTTTTGGTTTCAGCTGCACCTGTGGCATGAGAAAGTTCCCAGGCCAGGGATCAAGCCCACACCACAGCAGCAACCAGAGCCACAGCAGTGACAATATCAGATCCTTAATCTGCTGAGCCACCAGGGAACTCCTATACCAATATTTTGAATTGTCCCTTTTTTTGGTGTCCCAGAGATTTTTGGAGCCCAGGGAAACTCCCCTAGTCAGACTCAGGTGGACGAGAGGCTGCCAGGCAATTGCGAAGGGGAGGTGGGATGAGAGGATCAGCAGTTGACTTTCCAGGCAGACACATTTGGGGGAGGGGAGGCGGGTACATATGGAAGTTGAAGCTCTGGAAATTAGTTGCTTCCCACTTTTCCAAGCCTACACACCCTGGAAAATAGACCAGGGTGCATGTAACATGATTGAAGTCTGTTAAATCTTTTTTTGTTTTTCTTTTTTTCTTTTTAGGTCTGTACCTGTGGCATATGGAGGTTCCCAGGCTAGGGGTCGAATCAGAGCTACAGTTGCAAGCCTATACCATAGCTCATGGTAATGTTGGATCCCTAACCCATTGAGCAAGGCCAGGGATCAAACCCTCAACCTCATGGTTCCTGGTCGGATTCTTTTCTGCTGCACCATGGCAGGAACTCTGAAGTCTGTTAAATCTTAATAAAAAGCCCTGTAAATTTCCAGGATGCCTCTCCTGGACAATCACCCTAACCGACCTGCTGTTTTCACTCCCATTCTCATCCTTACCATTTTCACTTTACTTCAGTCACAAACAGCATCCTTGCTGTTTTTCCAGGGCCCATGCATTCTCCTGCCTCAGAGCCACAACACTGGCACCTGCCTCGGCCCAGAGGTGCTGCTCCCAGAAGTGGAAAAGACACTGGACCCCACTTAGTTCAGTCTCTGCTTAAATATCCTCACAGCCCTTGACTCACCTAATATAAAACAGCGTACCTTCACCCACCACATTCATTCATTCATCCAACAAATATTTATACTATTCTAGGCACTGGAAAAACACCAGTGAACAAAATGGACAAATATTTCTGTCCTCATATTGCTTTAACCTAGTATGATAGGAATAAGAACATGGAATATAAAACATAAAATATCACTTCATATACTATGTTAGGAAGTGATTAAGTGGTATTGGAAAAAAAGTTCAAGCTAAGGAAAACTGATATTGCCACAAGTAGTGTGTGTTGCGTATGTGTTATGGGGTGTGTGTGTGTGTGTGTGTGTGTGTGTGTGTGTGTGAGACAGGGATTTCAATTTAGTGAGATGGTCAGGGGAGGCCTCAATGGAAAAATGACTGTCCTAGCTCAGGTGGCCATTATGATATATCATAAACTGGATGGCTTGAACAACAAAAAAACTTTTTAAATCAAATTTTATTTTTTATTAGTGTGTAGTTGATTTACAGATTTGAGTCAATTTCTGCTGTATAGCATAGTGACCCAATCACACATGTATATACATTCTTTTTCTTATATCTTCCATTATTGTCTATCCCAAGAGACTGGTTATAGTTCCCCGTGTTGTACAGTTGGAAAGAAAATTATTTTCTCTCAGTTCTCAAGGCTAGAAGTCTGGGATCATGATGCAAGCCAGCATGGTTGGTTTGTGGTGAGAGCTCCCTTCCTGCTTTGCAGACAGCTGCCTTCTCACTGTGTCCTTATATGATGGGGGGAGGGGGAGAATGGAAGGAGAGAGGGAGAGCAACCTTAGTGATAACTCTTCTGATAAGGGCACTAATTCCATCATGAGAGCCCCATCCTCATGATCTTATCTAAACCTAATTACCTCCCAAGGCCCCATCTCCAAATACCACCACATTGAGAGTTAGGGCTTCAACATATGAACTGGGGAGAGGGGTGGGACGAGGGACATAATCCAGTCCATAGCAATGACAAATGAGCAAATTCTTGAAGCAGTTGAGGGGTGATATCTCTGAATATAAGGGTTTTCCAGGCAGCAGAAGCAGCAAAGGCAAAGGCCCTGGCTGGGGTGGAGCCTGGGTGTGTCTGAGCAGAGAGGAGGCCTGCAAGGGTAGAGCTGCTGAGCAGGAGGGAGATCAGATAGGACTGTGTAAGCCATCACAAGGACTTGAGTTTTTATTCTGAGAGAAGTGGGGAGTCACCGGCAGGTTTGAAGACTCTACTAGAGAAGGGATGTTCCTGAGTTGGCACAAGGGATAGGATCTCAAGAATGAGTGAGAGCTGGCCCTGGATGGGAGCACAGATGTCTGGCAACAAGAGGGAAGGCAGCCACAGGCGCTTCCCCTTGCTCCGCACTGTCACCTCTGTGGCACTTCTTACCATCTGTCAAATTATACAGTCATGTCTTTTCCCCTCACTGGATTTTGAGCTCCACAAAGTCAGTGCCATGGGTATTTAACTGCTGATTCCCAAATGTCTAGAACGGTGCCTCACATGTAAAAGCACTAAATACTTTTAAAAGCTTTTGCCCAGATGATGAGCCAGTTGAGAAAAAGAGAAAACAAGGTTTAGAATTCTAATCGTATTCCATTCTCCACATCTTGAAACCCACACCCCAGACCAAAGAGCTGTAACCATGCCCAGTCCATTGAAATACCAGCTGATGCTTTTCTGGTTTGTCCTGTTTTCAGATTCAGGCATGGTGGCGTGGAGTAATGGTACGGAAGGGATTTGGGAAATTTGAAGACCTGCTAAAGTTGCAAAAGAAGGGAAAGAGTTCTCCAAAAGATAAGAAAGGAAAGAAGGATGTAAAAAGACAACCTGTAAAGAAAAATAACAAATAAATGTTTTATGTGTATGAATTGGAGTAATGAAACCTGATGATTAAGAGGACAAAATCTCCAGGAATTAGATGCCTCCCACACTAAAATTACTCATAGAGATATGGTTATATATAAAAATAAATATTCTTTTACTGAAATGTTTATAAATAAAAATTCTATGATGCCTGGGAATTGCTTCAGAATAGTATAAGGGACAGAGAAGTGTGGAGGACCCAAATGAAACAAGATTGGCCATAAATTGGTAATTGTAGAAGCATGTGATAGGTACATGGAGTTTCATTGTACTCTCATGTCTACTCTTAAAACGTTTAATTTTGAATCCACAGGAAGTTCCAAAGAAATGTACTGGGAGGTCCTTGCACCCTTCACCCTCCCTCAGTGTTGACATCTTACATAACTATAGTGCAGTATCAAAACCAGAAATGGACATCAGTACCATCGACAGAGCTTATTCAGATTCCATCTGCTATACATTCATGTGTGTGTGTCCAGTCGCAAGTTTGTGTAGCTACCACAATCAAGATAAAGAGTTGTTCCATCACCACCAATCTCCTTTGTGCTATTACCTTTAGTCACACCTACCACCTACCTACCTCTCTCCCAATTCCTAACTGTTCTCCATCTCTCTAATTTTGTATTCTCAAAAATATCATATAAATGCAATCACATAGTATGTCGCCTTTGGGGACTGGCCTTTTTATTCTGCGTGATTCACTTGCAGCCCATCCAAGTGGAACATCTATCAATAGTTCATTCCTTTCTAGTTGTTGAGTCGTATAGCATAGTTTGTTTCACTATTCACTTTCTAATACCCATTGGAAGGTATTGCTCTGTTTCCAGTTTTTTTGGCTAATATGAATAAAGGTGGTATGAACATTTGTTCACGGGTTTTTGCATGAGCATAGGTGTTCATGAAATTCATGGGAACACCCAGAGAAGTGAAGAATCTTTTTCTAAAACATCCCCATGTACACCACTCAAGAGCTCCTCTTCTGATGACTCTTTCTTTTTTTCTTTCTTTTTTTTTTTTTTTTTGGTCTTTTTGCCTTTTCTAGGGCCGCCCCCGAGGCAAATGGAGGTTCCCAGGCTAGGGGTCGAATAGGAGCTGCAGCCGCCGGCCGATGCCAGAGTCACAGCAACTTGGGATCTGAGCCATGTCTGCGACCTACACCACAGCTCACAGCAATGCCACATCCTTAACCCACTGAGCAAGGCCAGGGATCGAACCTGCAACCTCATGGTTCCTAGTCGGATTCGTTAACCACTGAGCCATGACAGGATCTCCTGATGACTCTTTCTTTAGGAGACATATTGATTTCAAATTCTACATATCTTTTAAGCAATGATTGCAATGTGAATTATTAGTATAGCAAGAAAAAAGTAAAATATAATGTGACTAGAGCATATCAGAACAGGAATGTGTTAGCAGACGCTTGCCATGCAATGAATTTTATGCTTTAATAAGATAAAACAAAAAAAAAATCCAAAAATCTCTTAGAGAAACACGAAAACTTTAATTATTGAATTAAATAGGGTTTATGTGGCAAATTTCATGCCAGAGAAATGCTCAGGGGTAATATGTTAATTTATTTTAGTGATAAAATATTTTAATAAGCTATGTTTTTGAAACTGGGTTTTGAATTTTTGACCACATTTAATTAAGAATTATATGTCCATGACTATTATTAGTATGGTTTATATTGAGATAAAAGACAAGAGAACATAACATAATAAACTACTGAAGGGAATACTTTCTGACAAAAATGTAAGTAGACCACATTAAGATACATATAATAATAAAGATAACAAGAAAATATTCAAACAGTTAGTGCTTTTCACATTAGAATTTCACACACATTCATAAACACCCTTATATTTAAAACATTTAGCATTTAGGAAAAGAGAGGCAGAAAATTCCAGGGGAAAAAAAAGGAGATGCCTCACCAGAATCTAAACATTTTTGTCAGGTCTTCTAAACAGTAAGTGAACTAACTATACCAAAACAAATGAAAATCTATCCAAAAATGTCATCCTTGTTTCATAAGATGGAGAATTCAGACATGCTCTTATTAGTTTATTGTGTACATATATTTACCAAACTCTTGTAACATAAATCTCATTAAACAGCTCAGAAGTTGGTAGTCCCTTGCCTGCACCGGGAGTCATTCATGTTCTTTGCCACCCTTTAGGATGGAGTGTAGCTTAGCTAGCCTCAGGAAGTCATTTTACTGAAACCCACTGTGGTCAAAGTGAATGCTGTTTCTGTGATTTTGGCCAAAGCATTCGAGTTCTTCTTCCTGTGAAGCTGGGAGGACCCACCTCCTCATTCCTATCTCAGTGATCTTGGGAAGTTTGGTCACAGCACATAACAAGTGTCTAAACCATTGTCTGCAATCCCGAAAAGTTGATGGCCGAAGGCTAACATCCAGTTCTGTTAGCTCTTTGAGGAGCCACAGGTTTTGGCAGAGGGTGGCCCATCCTGCATCACAGATGCTGTCATTATAGCTCAGGTCGAGGTTCTGCAGCTTGGCCAGGTGACCTGCCTGGATTACTGATGCTGAAAAACAAAATCACTCTAAATGCTAAAATCTAAGAATATTTTCTAACGTGACTGTGTCCCACTTCCCATAATATAGGACAGTAGCTCCAGGATTAGTAATGACAAGATTGGTACTTTGTAATAAAATGTTAGCTAGCAGTTTTATTCAGGATATCTGAAAATAGCAACAAATTTCCTCTCTGCATCCCACATACAGCTTGAAAAATTGATTTTTTTTTTTCCTCTTTCAAAATCCCAACCCAAAGAATATCTTTTTTTGGTAAGCTCCTGCTCTCTGTTCCACTGGATTCCCAGCTTTTATCGCAGACTTTCTCTAATCAAATATGAGCTCACTAGCTTTGACCCAGGACCATTCATTTGTAAATAGTCTTCTCACTGTTTAATTATTCATTGCTTATTCAGTCATTTTTCATTCAACAGTTAGGCAATTGAACACTTTCCATGGGCAAAATATACTTGGATAATTTCTTTTTGTTGTTGTTGTTGTTGTTGCTATTTCTTGGGCCGCTCCCGCGGCATATGAAGGTTCCCAGGCTAGGGGTTGAATTGGAGCTGTAGCCACCGGCCTACGCCAGAGCCACAGCAACGCGGGATCCGAGCCGCGTCTGTGGCCCACACCACAGCTCACAGCAACGCCGGATCATTAACCCACTGAGCAAGGGCAGGGACCGAACCCACAACCTCATGGTTCCTAGTCGGATTCGTTAACCACTGCGCCACGACGGGAACTCCTTGGATAATTTCTAATGCACCTCTAATACATGAGTCAATTTCCCCTTTGAATATCACATATCACAGGACTAAAATGTTTCTTAATAAATAACAGTTAATGATGCAACTAAGAAAAGGAGCTGGGAGAGACAGCCAAAGCAGACACAGCCAAAGCAGACAGGAGGTGCTTCCCTTTTTAACCAAAAATAGGAATGGATTACAGAGATGAGATGAGTAGTCTCAAAGTTGGAAGGGAATTTGGAGGTTTCCTCATTCATCCTCCAGATGGATGATTGAGAAGAATCGCTTTCACAACTTTTCTACTGGGGACTAGCAGGATTCTGCAGGAAGCCCCTTTCAGGCTGCCCCCGCAGGGGAGGGAGCCGTGCCTCAGGGCTCCATCTGACTTTACTGCACTGTGCACCTCCACCTGCTGGAAACCTCTGCTCCTTCCATGTGCCAGTCCTGCAGGGTTGGGCAAAGGTCAGGTCCCCTCAAATGTTCCCCCTTTAGGACTAAATGTGCCCAGGTCTTTCACTGCTCACACATCCAGATGCTTGTCCCTATCATTTTCATCATCCCAGTCAGAACTCCAAAGCTGCATTTGGTCCCACCACGTGCATGTCTTTCATTCCTGTCTTTTCTGTCTTTCAGTATGTAAACATTACTTACCATATGCTCAAAACTTAGCCTTTTCTCTTTAGAAAGTTTCCTATTACAGGCATTTTAAAACATATAAAAAAAATAGACAAGAGTGTGAACCCTCCTTTTCCCATTATTCAGCTTGAACACTGTTTTCATTGCAGTCTCATCCAGTCTCTTCCCCCTACTTTTTGTTTGTGTTTCAGTTTTTTATTTTTTATTTTTTTTGTTTTTTTGATTTGTTTTGGCTGAGAACCTGGGGCATGTGGAAGTTCCCAAGCCAGGGATCAAACCTGTGCCACAGCAGTGACAATCCTTAACCCGCTAGGCTACCAGGGAATTCCTGTTTTTCAGTATTTTAAAGCAAATCCCAGACACTGCTTCACCTTTCCTATACTGTTTGAATTTTCCATTTATGTGGGTAGTCTATTATATTGTAGTATTTATATTCATTATATATTTTTAATCTGGGTAATAGTCTCACAGGCCATGGAAATACTATTTTTTATAGTTTATTATATGAAAAAAATTGATGCTGTTATTTGTGAAAGAATAAAACACAAACTACTAGTGACTAACAAATTCTTAAAGTTTCTGTTAGAAATAATAAAAAAAATCAAAGTGGCAATGCTTAAAACCACACATAGTAATACTTGTTATTGACTAAAATCTGAAAGAAGGAAAAAATAACCTTGACAAAATGTTAACGTATAGGAGTTCCTGTTGTGGCTCAGTGGTTAATGAATCCGACTAGGAACCATGAGGTTGCAGGTTCAATCCCTGGCCTTGCTCAGTGGGTTAAGGATGTGGCATTGCTGTGAGCTGTGGTGTAGGTCGTAGATTCGGCTAGGATCCCGCATTGCTGTGCCTGTGGCATAGGCTGGCGGCTACAGCTCCGATTCAACCCCTAGCCTGGGAACCTCCATGTGCCACAGGAGTGGCCCTAGAAGAGGCAAAAAGACAAAAAAAAAAGTAAAAGTATAAATTTGGCCTGAGGGGGAAAAAAAAACATGGCAGTAAAAATTAAAAAAAACCCTATATAACAGCTGAAACTATCATTAATAAAATTTGATGCAGACCAAAATAAAACAGCTGAAGAAGCAAATTTTAGTGACTTTAAATAAAATAATTTAAATATTTTTAAAGATGTCCAATTCTGGAAAACAAAATACATGAAAGGCTGATTCTTTGAGAAGATTGATAATATTGATAAGCCTCTTGTGATCGTTAGAATTCTAAGGTCGCCCCAAGATTTCCAGCCTAATTCCTAGTGCTGTGTATATGATGAGTTCCCATGATTGCATTCTATTATGTGGCACAGCTGAGTTTAAGAAACACAGATTGGGAGTTTCCGTTGTGGCTCAGCGGGTTAAAACCTGACTAGGATGTAGGTTTGATCTGGGGCCCTTCTCAGTGGGTTAAGGTTCTGGGGTTGCTGAGAGCTGCTGCCTAGGTCACAGATGCAGCTTGGATCCCACGTTGCTGTGGCTGTGGTGCAGACCGGCAGCTGCAGCTCTGATTTGACCCCTGGCCTGGGAACCTCCATATGCCACACTTGCGGCCCTAAAAAGAAAAAGCAAGAAACCCAGACTCCCCTGGTGGGGTTAATCTACTCACAGGAGCCCTTTAAACACAGAGAGTTTGTTGCAGCTGGTGGTAGAAGAGGAAAGAGGAAGTCAGGGTGATTAGCACCGTAAGTGTGAGAAGCACTGACACCTGGTTGCTACTTGAAGAAGAGGAGGGGCCAGGTATCAAGAAATGTGAGCAGCCTCTGGTGGCACTGGTGGAGTTAGAGCAGCCCCCAGTTACAGAGCTGGCAGGAAAACAGGAACCTCAGCCCTACAGCTGCAAGAAGCTGAATTCTGCAAACAAGAATGGGTTTGAAAGTGCATTTATCCCCAGGGCTTCTGGTGGGAACTCAGCCCAGCTGACACCTTGATTCAGCCCGGTGATACCGGAAGTGTAGAACCCAGACAAGCTGATTCGGACTTCTGACCTACAGAACCGTAAGCAAATAAAGAGTTATTGTTTGAAGCCATACGTTACTTTGTTACATACCAATAGAAAATGAATATACTTTTAGTCAGACTAGCCAAGGGAAAAAAGATAGAAATACAAATTACCAATATCAAGAATGAGAGAGGGGGGTGTCACTGCAGACATGAAAAGGATTTAAGGGAAAAACTTTATTTCCACAAATTCAACAACCTAGGTGAGATGAGCCGATGCTGTGGAAGACACAATGTGCCAAAACCCAAGAAGAAAGAGAGAACCCGAATAGTCCTATATTTGTTTTTATTTATTTATTTATTTATTTATTTATTTATTTATTTTCTTTTTGCCTTTTCTAGGGCCGATCTTATGGCATATGGAGGTTCCCAGGCTAGGGGTCTAATCAGAGTTGTAGCCACTGGCCTATGCCAGAGCCACAGCAATGAGGGATCTGAGCTGCATCTTCAACCTACACCACAGCTCACGACAACGCCAGGTCCTTAACCCACTGAGCAAGGGCAGGGATCGAACCCGCAACCTCATGGTTCCTAGTCGGATTCGTTAACCACTGTGCCATGACGGAACTCCTATATTTGTTTTTAAAATTGAATTTGTAATCGAAATCTTCCCACAAAGAAAACTTTAAGCTTAGACCTAGGTTCTATGGTAAATTCTAGGAAGCAGTTAAGGAAAAAAGAATGCCAAGTCTACGCAATCCTTCCAGGAAATAGAAGAGGCAGGAACACCTGCCAAGTGATTTATAAGGTCATTATTACCCTGATGCCAAAGCCAGACAAAGACATCACAGAAAAACTATTAGACTTTGTTCTCTCATGAACATAGTCACATACATCCTCTACAAAATATTAGCAAATATATAAAAAGGATAATATGTTACCACCAAGTGGGGTTTATCCTGGGAATGTAAGGCCAGTTTAATATTTGAAAATTAATTACTATTAATCACCACATTAACAAACTCAAGGGAAAATAAATGTGCGCTCATTGTAATAGACACAGAAAAGGCATTTAAGAGAATCCCATTTTTAATTCATTGTAAGTCTTGCCAGATTAGGATTCCTTTACCTGATAAACATGGGGTGGGTTGGGGGAACAGGAGGAGACTCCCACCCCATCCACATCCATCTCCTTTGTTTTTTCTTTTTAGGGCCATACCTGCAGCATACAAAAGTTCCCAGGCTAGAGGTCGAATCAGAGTTGCTGGTGCACACACAGCCATGGCCACAGCTGCCAGATTTGAGCCGCATCTGCAACCTATACCACAGCTCATGGCAACACGGATTCTTAACCCACTGAGCAGGGCCAGGGATCGAATCTGAATCCTCATGGATACTAGTCGGGTTCATAACCCACTGAGCCACAACGGTAATTCCCATCCTTTGGTTTTAGAATTGCCCTCATCTGTCTTGGCCAGCTCTCCCGGAAGTTGCCTCTCCACCCCTCTTCCCTGGCCCTGGGCTGGCAGGGCAGGCACATGGGGCTCTGAGTGCCAGGGCCACTTTGGGTCCAATAGATACAAACCCAGGAGAGCCACGTCCTCCGTCACCAGGGAACAGCTGCTCAGCCTCAGCTCTTGAAGGAACGTTGAAACCTTCAGTGTTTCCAGGAGCAGCTTCAGGCTGCCACCAATGCACTTATTCCAAGAAAGGTTGAGTATTTCCAGAGCAGGGAGGTGAATGGATGCTTCAGCTGAAATTGAGAGCGATGAGAATAGTAACAATTTAGGGTTCCTAAGAGGACATAAGCCTGGAATTTAAGGAACCTAGACTAGGGAAACATAACCATCACTGAGGTGGAGAAAGTGGTAGAGACTGTTTCTCCTGTCTAACATTCATGGCCTCCAATTATGTTGTCTATTTTTATTTGGGAGAAATGCTGGAACTTTAGAAAAGTCAAACTTGATGAGGTAGAATTCATTATCAAATGGGATTTCTTTCCTTCACTTCACATTTAAGAGGGAGAAAAAGATGGACGGTTTTAACACCTAGTCAAGATTTCCAGAGAGTGTCCTGGTTCAGGAACTGTTGAAATTCAGAGACAAAGTCAAACCTCCTGAGAGCTCTGAAACACCAAAATGTAGTTGTGTTTGCTTAAACTGCTGTGCCAGAGACAAAGAAGGGAAATAATGTATTTTTGGAAAGAGTTTTAAAGGAAATTCAAAGATTTTCTGCTTAGTTCCCAGTTTCCTGTAATATTAAAATTAAACATCAAACTTTTGCACAAGCCATAGTCGTTAATTACATTTTAAACCGTTCTGCCTTCTTTCTAAAGAATATTATCTTTAAGGAGTAAATATATATTATTATTATTTTTTTTGGTCTTTTGTCTTTTTTGTTGTTGTTGTTGTTGTTGTTGTTGCTATTTCTTGGGCCGCTCCCGCGGCATATGGAGGTTCCCAGGCTAGGGGTTGAATCGGAGCTGTAGCCACTGGCCTACACCAGAGCCACAGCAACACAGGATCCGAGCCGCGTCTGCAACCTACACCACAGCTCACGGCAACGCCGGATCGTTAACCCACTGAGCAAGGCCAGGGACCGAACCCGCAACCTCATGGTTCCTAGTCGGATTCGTTAACTACTGCGCCACGACGGGAACTCCATATATTATTTTTATAATATCTAATAAGAACACTTCTCCTCATATGGTACAGAGCCCCATCAATAAGAAACTGAACTTTTTCTTCTAAAAGTAATGTTGATAAATATATATGCAACTTGCTTCTTTTTTTCAGTTCTTGATTTACTTCTTAATTCAAATTGAGTTAAACAGATCTTTGACTTGTGGGGTTATGTCCCAATAAGTTGAAAATGTCTTAAGTAAAAAATGCATTTAATACACCTAAACTTCCAATCATCACAGCTTTGCCTAACCTACTTAAATGTTCTCAGAACAATTATATTAGCCCACAGTTGGACAAAGTCATTTGACACAAAACCTGTTTTATAATAGAGTGTTGAATATCTCATGTAATTTATTGAATTCTCATGTAATTTATTGAATTCTATGCTGAGAGTGAAAACCGGAATGGTTGTCTGGCTACAGAATGGTTGTTAAGTTTACCCCTAGGAAGGCCTGAGAGAACATCATACCACGTGTATATCACTAGCCTGGGAGAAGATCAAAATTCAAATATAGGTTTCTACCGAATGTATATTACTCTATACCATCAAAAACTCTCAAGTCAAACAAACCATCATTAATCAGGGACTGTAGATTTGTCAGCTGATGTAATTTATTTTTATTTATTTATTTATTTATTTTTGTCTTTTTGCTATCTTTGGGCCACTCCCATGGCATATGGAGGTTCCCAGGCTAGGGGTCGAATCGGAGCTGTAGCCACTGGCCTACACCAGAGCCACAGCAACACAGGATCCGAGCCGCGTCTGCAACCTACACCACAGCTCACGGCAACGCCGGATCTTTAACCCACTGAGCAAGGGCAGGGACCGAACCCGCAACCTCATGGTTCCTAGTCGGATTCGTTAACCACTGCACCACAACAGGAACTCCAAATGTAATTTAATATCTACTTGATTTATTGATTGCGAGGCTGTAATTGAAAAGGATTGCATCTTCTGATGGCAGAAGACAAAATCAAAAACCGTCTTCTTTCAAAATATTCAGCAGTTTTCATTTAGGAGGTATATTTATGAAATATCATGTTGTTGCCAAATTTATTCCTTGTGGAATTTTCCTAACTGAACATTAGCCAGAGCAGGGGAATGTGGTGTGTGTGTGTGTGTGTGTGTGTGTGTGTGTGTGTTTGCGCGCGCGTGCGTGTGCGCGCACGCACATGAATGCGCATTTACCTAACCATTTTGGGGATTCCAGACTCCTTTGAGAAGTTTGTATGAGTTTATCTGTTTATTTATCTATCTACCTACCTACTTGCCTATCTCTTCTTATAATTAATATGTAGAAATACCTAAAATGTGCTTTGAATATGCAGTAAAGAATAAACACAATCCCTCTCCTCAAGGAGGTTACAATCTGGGAGAAATATGGACATAAAAAAACCACACAGGAGTTCCTGCTGTGGTTCTGTGGGTTAATGATCTGGGGTTGTCTCTGTGTTGGTGCAGGTTCAATCCCCAGTCCAGCACAGTGGGTTAAGAAGCCAGTGTTGCAGCTGTGGCCATAGTTTGAAACTGCAGCGTGGATTTGATCCCTGGCCCAGGAACTTCTGCATGCCATGGGTATGCCAAAAAAGAAAAAAAAAAGTAAAAAAAATACAAATAAATACATAATTATAAATTCTGCTAAAGGCTGTAAAGAAGATACAAATACTTCTAATTTAAATAGTGAGGGGTTGTCTTAAAAGGGGACATTCACACTTGAGACCTGCAGAGACTTTCAGTCAGAGCTACCCAAGAAAGTCTTGGGGGGTAGGAAAATCTAGAGAACTGGAAGGTCAAAGGCAGGAGAGAGCCCGGGGATAGGAAGGAATAGAAGGGGCTGAGGCTGGGATTAGGGAGCAAGGGAGAGAGCAAATGAGGGTACGGGGGCCTGTTAGACCCCATGAAGGAATCTGAATTTTACCAGAGGTGCTTCAAGCAGCCACTGGCTTTTTAAAAACTGGATAGTGATAAAATTTGCTTTTTAAATAAAATTTATAGACTTCCCGTAACATTAACAACTAACATTTACTGAGCATTTACTATGAGCCAGGTACCTTTCCAAAATCTTTACATGTATTAACGCATTTGATTCTTTTTTTTTTTTTTTGTCTTTTTGCCATTTCTCGGGCCACTCCCATGGCATATGGAGGTTCCCAGGCTAGGGGTCTCATCGGAGCTGTAGCTGCCACAGCAATGTGGGATCCGAACCGTGTCTGCGACCACAGCTCACAGCAACGACGGATCCTTAACCCACTGAGCAAGGCCAGGGATCGAACCTGCAATCTCATGGTTCCTAATTGGATTCGTTAACCACTGAGCCACAACAGGAACTCCTAACCCATTTGATTCTTAAAACCCAATGAGAGACCAACATCAAATGCTATCACTTACATGTGGAATCTGAAAAAAAGGACACAATAAACTTCTTTGCAGAACAGATACTGACTCACAGACTTTGAAAAACTTATGGTTTCCAAAGGAGAGATGTTGGGGGTGGGGGGATGCGCAAGGGAGTGTGGGATGGAAATACTATAAAACTGGATTGTGATGATCATTGTTCAACTATAAATGTAATAAATTCATTGAGTAATAAAAATAAATAATTTTTATTTAAAAAAAATTTTTCTTAAATGAGCGTTGCAACGTTTATTTCAGGTTCTCTCTTGTTTTTTTTTTTTGTATTTTTTTTTCTTTTTTGCCACACAGGCAGTATGTGGGAATTCCTGGGCCAGGGATTGAACCTACACCACACAGCAGCAACCAGAGCCACAGCGGTGAGAACGCAGGAGCCTCAACCCACTAGGCCATCAGAGAACTCCCAATAATTAATTTTTAAAAGATAAACTTAAAAAAAAGAAAAAGGAAAAAACCCATGAGATGAGATATTATTATTCCATTTTACAGACAAGGAAATTAAAGCACAGAGATATTAATATTAGGTACCTTAGGTCACAAGAGCCAGAGCCAGGATTTGCTTTCAGATGTCTGATTCCAGGTGCTCTGGAGCCAGAAAACATACCATACATTCCCCACCAACAAAATAACTGGAATCAGTTTTAGGAAGTTCACAGCCCCTGCGCTCAAACATAACTATAGACTGACTCTCTTAAGGGAGGTGCCAGGTACCCCAGATTGAGATCTCCAGGTCTTAAAGGTACATTTCCTGCTACTTTCCCCCATCCAGACATGTAGCCAATGAGATGAGCAGTGCTGGGGAAGGGCTAGGAGCAGTACATAGCAAGGACCAAGTCCATGTGGGTTGAACAGAACACTTGGGCTGAAAAGGAAGACAAGAGAACCCTAAATACAGAGTTCTTAGAATTTGGGGTAAATTATGTGTGCTTATTTTTATTAACAGATATCAATAAATAGCTACTTGTAATTTTTATTAATAACAGTCCTGTCTGGTTCATAGAACAACCACAGTACAATCCTTTTTTTTTTTTTTTTTTTTGCCACGCCCACAGCATGAGGAAGTTCCTGGACCAGGGACCAAACCTGTGCTACAACAGCAACCCAAGCCACGATTCATTTTTAAGGGAGTGTCAGGAGACATAACCCTTGGGAGAACATGAGAGAGAAGAACTGTTTTCCTCATTATCCATGAAGCACCAGAATCTGACCACTCTGGTCTTGTGCTTGTATGCAACAGAGAGTTGTTGGCCCTTGGCTGATATTTGGAAACTTGGAATTTGGAAGTGTTGCCACCATTCCTTAACTGATAAGGGGGATTTACTGTGCCTACAGTGTTTGTGTACCAATAATATAATTTATGCTGAACACTAGCTTTCCCTTTGTGAGTCTAGAATTTTGGTATCTGCTTAGGAGAGGGTGGTCCTAAGTCTCTACTAAAAACCCTGGACTTAAATATTCAGGCGAGTCTTCCTGGTAAACAATTCAGATGCATCATCACAGGGTGCTGCAGGAATGAAGCACATCCTATGTGACCCTACTGGAAGAGGATTTTTGGAAGCCTGTGCTTGGCTTCCTCTGGCCTTTGCCCCTTGCCCCTTTCCTTTTGCTGATTTTGTTTTGTGTCCTTTGGCTTTTTTTTTTTTTTTTTTTTTTGAGGGCCGTACCCATGGTATATGGAGGTTCTCAGGCAGGGGTCAAATCAGAGCTGTAAGGCTGGTCTACACCACAGCCACATCAACACAAGATCCGAGCCTCATCTGCAACCTACACCACACCTCACAGCAATGCTGGATCCTTAATCCACTGAGCAAGGCCAGGGATTGAACCGGCAACCTCATGGTTACTAGTTGGATTTGTTTCCACTGAGCCACAACGGGAACTCTTGTTTTGTGTTCTTTTGTATACGTGAGTCTTTCTAGTGAACTTAGAGGGGGCTGAGGACTCCCAGCACCATATGCTCAAACTGTTGGATGCCTGGGTGGGATATTTAAGAAAACTGGGCAAAGTCAGCTTCCTCAAAATATCTCCCTCTACTTCCTACAATGCTCTTGCCCCAGAACAGGTAGAAACGTCAGACTTAGTAAACCCTTGAGGTAGGCTGGGCTGTATCCATGACCTTTAGGTACACCCAGAGTCCTGAAGAGGACAGCAAATCCTATTGGGAAGTCTGCTAGGCAGTCAGCTAGGCTCACAGTAATTGCCTCCCTTTTTCCCTGAGACTCATAGCAATCCCAAATTATATTGACCTCAATGAAATTATAAGTTACTATGGATGTGGACCTCCAAGGTTGGTTATATAGTCATCCCTCGGTATCTGTGGGGGAATTGGGTTTGAGATGCCAAAATCTGCAGATGCTCAAGTTCCTTATATAAAATGGCATAGTATTTGCATATAATATACATCCTCCTATATATTTTAAATCATCTCTAGATTACTTATAATATTAATACAGTTTAAATGCTATATAAATAGCTGCCTCTATGAGATAAATTCAAATCTTGCTTTTTTGGAAATTTCTGGAATTTAAAAAAGTTTTTGCATATTTTCAGTCTGTGGTTGGTTGAATCCACGGATTTGGCCATGGATATGAAGGGCCAACTGTATACACCTTGAATTTTAAACGTTCAACTTACAAATACCAGAGTCATTCATGTGGCCCTTCGGAAGGTCACTTTTAAGAAAGCATATTTCCTGAAAAGAAGACAAATTGATACTTCACAACTTGGCCCATGGCTGAGTCTTGGAGTGGAATTCATTTAGAGGGAAAGAGAGGGACCCCCTCTCAGGTGTAATTGTACCTGCCTGCAGGGACCTGGGGAAGGCTCTTACCCAGCGCAGTGAAAGTCTCACTTTCCAAGGCACAGTTGTTGATCAGTAATGACCTCAGTGCTGGTAAGAATCGGAGTCTGCCGAGTAGGTTTTCAGAAGAGCTTCCCATCCTTTTGTTGGCAGATAAATTCAATTCTTGAAGGTTCGAGAGTATAGGGATAACCTGGGCTGTTCAAATATCAACAGGTACATGTTTTAGGCAGCATCTCAGAGTCTGCTGGGTGTTGGGTTCCCAGTCTTCTTGATCGGCAAGCACAGCTCTCTGCAGTGTGACCCCTGCCATCCCTTACCCAACCATTCACACCACACACACCAGCCACTCTTTCTCATGTGCAGCTTGGGCTAAGAGTAAAGAGCAAAGGCTTTGGAGGCAGAGAACTAGGTTCTAACCCTGGATTTGTGGTGTGATTTTGGACAAGCTCATTTCCCTGAAGCTCAATTTTCTCAGTAATAACAATACTATCTCACAGGGATAATGGGAAGATAAGACGACTTGATATATGTAAAGTGCCTGGAACAGTGCCTGGCGTACATTAAATCTTAATTAATGTTTGATATTGTTCTTTTCTCAGAACATAAGTCAGAAGTACTAGAAAGACAGTGAAACCAAGCAATGGGAACACATGTCCATTGGTAACAGCTCTGGAGTGGAGTCCCGAAGGCCCCTGCTGTGCCAGGAGTCATCCTGCTTCACTATCTTTCTGCTGCTTTTCCTGTTTCCAGGCCTTTGTCTTAGTTCTTTGTGGTGTGGGAAATGCCATGTCCTGGGATCTCTCGGGGGCTGGCTAACCTCCTCAGAGCCTTGCAGGGCCACTGAAGCCACAGTAACCCCTTGGTCACAGTCACGCCACCCTATGGTATTTTCCTCCCAGCACCCTCATTACAGGATTTGTGCATGTGTTTGTTTTCTGCCCTTCCTCCCTGAAGGTGAGCTCTGTGTGTAGGAGCTGTGTTATGCCCAAAGTGTGCACCAGAGCCTGGAAATCAGAAAGCATCCGTGGAAGGAGGAAAGGACCAGAAGAAAGGGAGGGGGAGGGAAGACAAGGAGGGCAGGCACTTGTAATCCCAACAGATTCCTCTTCTAACCCAGAACCTTGTTTTCCACCCTATATTTGGTTTATTCTTGTCCCACCAGATGGAAGCTCCTGACTGTGAATTTCCCTTGGCCCATAGCACCGTGCCTCAAACAATTGGATAACTAATCAAAAGTTGTTGACTAGGAGTTCCCATCAGGGCTCAGTGGGTTAAGAATCTGACCAGTATCCTTTTTTTTTTTTTTTTTTGGCTTTTCAGGGCCGCACCTGTAGCATATGGAGGTCCCAGGCTAGGGGTCTAATTGGAGCTATAGCCGCTGGCCTACACCACAGCCACAGCAACACAGGGTTCCGAGTCACATCTGCAAACTACACCACAGCTCACAACAATGCCAGATCCTCAACCCACTGAGCGAGGCCCGAGATTGAACCCACAACCTCATGGTTCCTAGTCGGATTCGTTTCTTCTGCGCCACTGCGGGAACTCCAGACTAGTATCCTTAAGGATACAAGTTCGTTCCCTGGCCGCCCTCAATGGGTTAAGGATCCGGCGCTGCCATGAGCTGTGGCGTAGATGTGGCTCAGATCTGGCATTACTGTGGATATCGTACAGGCTGGCAGCTGCAGCTCCAATTCAACCACCAGTCTGGGAACTTCCATATGCTGCAGATGCGGCCCTAAAAAGAAAAAAAAGTTGTTGGTTAGATGACCTGTAATTCCATTTCTTTGGAGTTACTGAGGCTGATCAGATAAAAGAAAGTTCAACTATTTAACAACATCAGGTATGAACAAGATGTATTTTCATTTCCATCTTTTCAAAATTAAGCAGGAGATCAACGTACTTCACTATAGCTATTAAAGAACCACTACCTTTCCGGGGCCATTTTGGTGGCTGCAAATCTAGATAAGAAGCTAATCCCTCTGTTGTACCAGTGGTGACAGTTCAGTCTAGCACTTTAAACTTCCTCTGAGTAACAAGACAAGGTGTGGTGTTTGTGTTATTTAGTTGTAGCAAGGGAAATTCATCATTTGGAATCTGGTCAGCTGATAAGACAGGAAGGTCTCCTGAGGTATGACACTCATAAGTAAAAGGGACAGTGATACCTCATCATCTCCACCTGGAGCTCCAAAAGGGATCATTTTGCTATTTTAAAATCTTCAGGAAATCCTTGAACTTTTCTCATTTTCCCAAATTGAGGGATAAGAGTCTAAGAAATAATTTTGCATGCCTTAAAGATTGTTTTTAGACTTAAAGACTTATTTTACTGTTTTCCTCCCCAAATTGTTCAAAAACAACTTAAAAAAATATTTTTTTCTTGTTTTGTGTTGATTGATTCATCCAATCAATCACATTTACTGGATACCAACTATGTGCTAGACCCTGTGCTTGAGCAATGGAGAGATGCTGGAGGAAACCATACCCCCACCCAGGAGGAGCCCGAGATCTGGAGAGAGAGCAGAGCATGGCTGGTGTGTGTGAGGAACCACAGCTGGTGTGGCTAGAGTTGCCAATGAGGCAGGGAGGAAAAGAAAATGCCTTCAGAGTGACAGAGGAGCGAGAAAATCATTTGAACTCTTGCCATAACCTGACAGGTGACAGTGGCCTGGACCAGGGTAGTAGAAGTCTGGACAGTGAGCCATGGTCAGAGTGTGGATGTATTTTGAAGGTTTACTGTGGCTGCAGATGGAATAAAACCCTCAAGGCAATGCTTACTGTTTCTTAGGGGGAACTTCATCTGTACATCACAAGACTATGTCTGTGGTAGGAAAGTAAGCCTAGTGATTTAAAGTTGTAATGTACACCCATTACACACAACCCCCTTGTTTTCTGGAACCTCTTTTGTATCTAAGTGGCACAACCACTCACTGGTCAGAAAGTCTCGACACCCATCATTCCAGCTTTCTCTCCTTATCCCTGTTGGTAATATACTTTGTGACATCTATTAACAGAGTCATTTCTAAACAGCCACATAAATTTAGTTTTTGTCTCCTTCAAGTGCCACATCTATCCTTTACAGATGTGTACAGGAGGAGTTTCGATTCATGAACATTAACTAGGCACTTAATATTTGCCAGATACTATATTGGGACATTAACAGAACTTTT
Source organism: Phacochoerus africanus (assembly GCF_016906955.1). NCBI lineage: Eukaryota > Metazoa > Chordata > Mammalia > Artiodactyla > Suidae > Phacochoerus > Phacochoerus africanus. The sequence continues at coordinate 188,898,742 of NC_062544.1, forward strand.
ATGATGTGATCCTCCCAGTAACTTCAGCAACACATGTCAAATTTGCAGGTTTCCAAACACATGCCGAAGTTCCAAACATCCTTCTGGGACTCTGCAGCACCTACTCACTCAGTGACACCACGTCGTGGGCCGTCAGTGAGCACTGGTGAAGATCCAGCACCTCCAGGTGCTCCAGCGTGGCCAGCCCTGGGGCATCCTCAAACCCTCCACCCAGCTCCTTGTTGCAGGAAAGATCTAGTGTCCTCAGCTCACACAAGTGTCTAAAAGCAGCATCTACAAAGAAGGTCAGAAGCCCATTCAGACATATTACAAGGTAGTCCCAGGAGAGGGGCAGGTGTGGAAAAGGGAGACAGAAAATATGTACACCATGTTGACAAAAGCCCAGATGGAGGGATAACGGTCCACTTGTTACCGTCTTCAAATACACACTCGTGTGATCTGCCTTGATTGCTAATGGTTTTGATCAAAAACTTCAGGCTAATGGTTCTTCCCCTACCATGCTTGAGCATGGGTGCTTTCACAGTACCCTAGACTTACTCAGACTGCCAGGAAGAAGGATATTCAGGCTATAGAAGTTGAAGGGATAAAAACCATTTCATTTCATATTCCTCCTTAATGTGGAGATTTTGTATATCAGAGTAAAATTTAATTCACCCTTTCAATTTGGAATGAGAGATGCCACTGAAGCTGTTCTTTTCACCAGGACCAATTCCTTTCTTCTACTGAGCATTAAATAATGCTGATGTTTCCCAAAGTAAGAGACAAATGGAGAGTTTCCAGTAGCACAGAAACTTTTATTTTGCCTAGTTATCTCTCTCAAACCTAAAATATCCTGGCCTTTTCAGAGATGGCGATTTTAAAAGGTTATTCTTATAATCATGAAAGTATATGTTCACTGTAAAAGATTTAGAAAATAAATCATGAAGATTTAAATCACCCATAATCTTATTCCCCAATGTAACTGCTGTTTATATTGTATTGCATTTCCTAACAGCATAAGAAATTACATATAAAATAAAATTATACAAAAACGTCAACCATTGCTAACTCACCCAGTAGTCTGACGCTCTTCTGTGATAATCCACATGAATGTAACTTCAAGACTTTCAGCTCTGAGGTACGTTTTAATCCCTGAGCAATACTGTTGAGACTGCCAGCGATGTTTCTATTCATAGAAAGATCAAGTACTTCAAGGTTTGGCAGCATAGGCAGCGACTGACCTGGAAAGGAGGAATCCGAAGAAGAACAACTCAGTAGAGATACAGGGTGTGAAAGTTGGGGCAGGCAGGAAGGGAAGTACAGCTTTATGAGATGTGCGATATAGTGAGCCACCCTTTCAATTTGAAGTGAGGGAGAACACAACCGATGTTAACTCCCAACTATCCAATCATGGGCATCTTCACATTTTTTTTCCCTAGAAAGTCCACTTACCCACGAACGCCCCATCTTCGGGTGTGAGGGCACAGTCCACAAGCTCAAGCGTTTGTATCTTGCTCCCTTCTTGGAACATCTGGAGGATCAGAGGCAAATTTCCTCCCACTTTACTGTTCCAGGATAAATTCAACTCTTCAAGTTCAGGCAGCGCTTTAAGTGCTTCTCCTATTACAAAATGGCCCAAAGATCAGGTTGCTCTCCAGTCTGCCAAGTGGGGAATTCATTTCAAAAAAATTCAGCCACTATTTACAGAGTATTGAAGGCGGGCCAGGTACTGGCTAGATGCTAAGCAGCAGAGAAGAGAAAAGAATCCAGTTCCTGCCCACTCCCAGCAGGAGAGCTTCTATATGTACAGAAACAGCAAGTCTAGCCCCTTTTGAATTCTGAAGCCATACTCATAAGCAAAAGCTGTGAACAAATCCACCTGTCAGTAGATTTATCAGATTTATCAAATTGTTTTGTGGTAGTAAATATTTCTTTTTCTTTTTCTTTCTTTTTTTTTTTGTCTTTTTGCCATTTCTTGGGCCGCTCCTGCGGCACATGGAGGTTCCCAGGCTAGGGGTCGAATCGGAGCTGTAGCTGCCAGCCTACGCCAGAGCCACAGCAGGATCCGAGCCGCGTCTGCGACCTACACCACAGCTCACGGCAACGCCGGAACCTTGACCCACCGAGCAAGGGCAGGGATCGAACCCGCAACCTCATGGTTCCTAGTCAGATTCGTTAACCACTGCGCCACGACGGGAACTCCATGGTAGTAAATATTTCTACAAGGCCATCTACTTTCTCTTATCCACCTTCTCCAGGAGTCAGCATTGCTTCTTGGCCAGAGGTCAAAGTGTAAAATACTTGGAAAATACATAAAACGTGAAGATTTAAATCACCCATAATCTTATTTATCAACATAGGCACTCTTTATATTTTGGCTAGAGGAAGCTTGGCCAGAGGTAGAAGCAAAGCAGGGCACTGGCCTCCACAGAGGAAGAGCTCACTTTGACATCGAGAATATCACTTACAACTGAAACCAGCCACTGCAAGGAGGAACTGGCAAGAGAACATCAGGCACTAGCAGCTCCTAACAGTGACCCAGGCTTGAGGGTGGAGCTTGACATTTCTGACAGTGTTTGATACAGGAAAGCCCCTGAGGACTACACGGGAATTGATGGGTAGAATGATTTTCATTGCCTTAGAGTAGAACAGAGTGGGAACCACACACATGGAAAATGTGCTTTCTCACTGTTGGGAGTCAATTGTAACACCAGTTAAGAATGTTGCCAGGTGGAGTTCCCGTCATGGCTCGGTGGTTAATGAACTCGACTAGCATCCATGAGGACACAGGTTCCATCCCTGGCCTCCCTCAGAGGGTTAAGGATCTAGCGTTGCCATGAGCCATGGTGTAGGTCACAGACATGGCTAGGATCTGGCGTTGCTGTGGCTGTGGTATAGGCCAGTAGCTGTAGCTCCGATTCGACCCCTAGCCTGGGAACTTCCATATGCTGCAGGTGCAGCCATAAAAAGAAAAGAAAAAAGAGGGAGTTCCCATCATGGCTCAGCAGAAACAAATCTGGCTAGGATCCATGAGGACACAGGTTCAATCCCTGGCATTGCTCAGTGGGTTAATGTCCTGGCACTGCTGTGAGCTGTGGTGTAAGTCGCAGGTGCGGCTTGGATCTGGCGTTGCTATGGCTTTGGTGTAGGCCAGTGGCTACAGCTGCAATTCGATCCCTAGCCTGGGAACCTCCATATGCTGCAGGTGCAGCCCTAAAAAGACAACAAATAAATAAAATTTAAAAAGAAAAGGAAAAAGAAAGAAATTATTAAATCCTCACAATAATTTTTTGAGGTAGATATCATTCTTGTTTCAGAACTAATAATACTGAGGCTCAGAAAGGTTAAGAATTTTGTCCATGGTCACAAAGACAGAAGTAGGATTAGGATTTGAACTAGGATCTGGCCAGCTCTGAGATGTATAATGTTTTTCCTCAGTTATAGGAAAGGTGAGTCGCAGGACATCAGCTGGCCCCCATCTTCTAGGGAGGGGTTAGAGAGAAGACTTTGGTATAAACTGTGTTGTTTTTATGGAAATCTTTGCAGGGATGTAAATGATCAAAATCATAAACTTCAGACAAAAAGAAGGCTTAAAAAGTATTAATGACATCTGAAATCAGCAAGCATGCTAATAAAGCAGTTGGGTTATCAGCATGACAAATTTTATCCTGTGTTCTATGTTGGTAAATGTTCAGTATATAAACCAACTGAATTGAGGTTCTAGTTCTATTTAAATCATTATTTTAATGGAAAAAAATCTTGATTTTTTTTTTTTTTGGCTTTTAGGGCCATACCTATACTATATGGAAGTTCCCAGAATAGGGGTCAGATTGGAGATACAGCTACTGGCCTACACCACAGCCAGAGCAACTTGGGATCTGAACCATGTCTGTGACCTACACCATAGCTCATGGCAACGCCAGATCCTTAACCCAGTGAGCAAGGCCAGGGATCAAACCTGTATCCTTATGGATCCTAGTTTTGCTAATGGATGAGCCACTTAGGGAACTCCCTTGATCAATTTTTTAAAAATGGGAATGGGAAAACCGAAGATAGAAGTAGGATTTTGGAATCACTTCATTATTATCTATCCCAACTCCTCTATTTTACAGATGAGGGAATAGACCTCAAATTTTACAATTACTATCTCCATTCGAACTCCATGAGAGCAGATGCTTGGTCAGCCTGTTCCCTTCTCTACCTCAGGCCTTAGTCTGATGCTAGATGAAGGCTACGTAGTTCTTTAGAAGGTATGCAAGTGCTCTACACATCATGTACAGACAGTTCTCTCATCCTGTCCATGGGGACCCAAGAGTTTGCCCTTGAGGGTTAGGGTTGCAGAGGTCCTTCCAGCAAAACCCTCTTTTAAAGGAAGCATTCATCATACCCAGTGCTCGAACATCATCAACTGTAAGTCTGCAACTACCCAGCCTCAGGATTTTTAACTTGCTGACAAGATGCATTTGCTGGGTGAGTAAATGCAGGGTTCCACCTATGAAATCATTCCAGGAAAGATCCAATTTTTCCAAGTCTGGGAGAGAAGGCAGCAAAGCAACTGGAAATGAACACAAGAAAAGACAGATTTGCACATGTCACTTATGATTTGTAGTAAATAGGATCCACTGCCTGTTGCTCTGTAAGAGGATAGAAGGAGGATGGACGTGCTGACTTTCCACAAAGCAGGGATCTCTCAGCCATGCGGTTGGAGGCATCATGACATTTACATTTCCTATTTCTTGGGACATTCTGTTTCTGCCAAATAACTGCACTTTGAAAATGCAGCAGTTTCTGTAAGATTTCATACAACCTCCTTTATTGCAGAAGAATTGGTAATTCTGCTATGACTGTTATACCACTGTCACTATAAGTGTATACTGGTCCTTTTATTTTGCAAACCCCTCTGACATCCGTCACCCTGTCATCCTATTGGGTCTTCAGGCTGAAGGCCTGGGGAACACTCCAGGACAACTGGAGTGGCCAGGACCACTGAGATGGAGGATACCCGTTACATTTTCTGTTTTATCTTGATCAGCTGGGTATCACCACCTTACAAATCCCCTGCTATACCTTCATGGACCAACACATGGAAGTTTAGACATGCACCAAGCTTGACCAGAACCCTCTCTGAGTCTCTACCATTGCTCACTAAAAGTGAAGTTAACTTCTATGAAAAAATTCTTATCTCCTGCAGCAACAAGGCTTGAAAGTGGAAATGTCAAAGTCAAGGGGGTAAAGCATCTTTGTTTGCTTGCTTTTGAACACTTGTTTTGAATGTTAAAATGGTTGCAACATTTTAACAGTCAGAAGCTTCATGGTGAGCATCTAGAGTTATAGGAACAGAAATTCCCGATCTTCCACAATTCTGAAGACATGATTGGGAGCAAAACAAAGAAAGTTTTCTTTTTACTGTATGACTTTAGCAATTTCATCTTGTTCACCATGATCCTAACTTTACAAAGTATGAAAATCTATTGAATATGTGAAGAAGGCGGAAAAAGAAAGAAAGAAAGAAAGAAAAAGAGAAAAAGAGGATTCCTGGAGCCCACTCTCAAAAATTTCAATTCAGTGCTTTGGGTTGGACTCAAGTGCCTACCTTTCCACAAGTCCTACAATAGATTCTGACATGTATATAGGCATTTGAGAACCACAGGCGTGATTAAGCTCTCTCTTAAGCAATCGGTCTCTGATATAAAGGCATGGATTCTAATTAAAATAGTCAAGGACCCCTCACTCAAAATGCAGTTCTTTTGATGCTTCTATTGGCAGACACATCTAATTTGATTGAAGATTTGATCTAAGATATCTGAGAAAAAGAGAATTTTTGAAAAGGTGGTGATAGGTGGTGTTGGGAAGAGGGTTCTTCACAACCAAAGTCCTGCGGAGGAGTCACGAACAGCAGTTGCACTTCTGTGTACAAAAGATGTGAGCACCTTTTCATTCCACAGATAACAACACGATGACCCTTGAATTCTCAGTAGGGCTCAATTTTATGGATGACTTCACATCATATGTGGGAACATGTTTTTTGAGGGAGCTGGAGGTAATCAGTAGAGAGGTAAAATTGCTCAGGAAAACAAATAAACCTCCATCTTAAACTCGGCTCAAATCTTTGAAGCTCAAGGAAGAACCTATTAACTGTTTGTTGTTGTTGTTGTTTTTAAATAGCAGTGTTGCTGTCCTTCCTAAATGGTCTGGGCCATCCTGCAGACCTTGGCTACCAAGAGCGCCAAGCGCTTTGCCTGTGAGGTCAAGTGCATACAGACCCGTTTCTCTCACGTCTGCTGTTGTCAGTCTGCAGTTGTTCAGGTCTAGACACTTGTCGACAGCCTTTTTGCCCCACTTCTGCAGGAACTGCTCATTTTCCTCCATCCTGGATTCCAATTCCATTTCTAAAGCGAGAGACTTAGAATAAAGTGTTTGCTGTGAACGACAGTATTAAAGATGCACAGTGATCACAATAAGACAAGTGAGAAGAGGGACAACAGCCATGAACCTGTCCCTTGTGAAAACTCAGCTCAGAAGGGGACAGAACTGACTTCTGTTCCTGTCTCTGCTCAACTCTGGCTGCTCCAGTGACCCTTTTCCTGCAAAGGGGCCTGAGGAACTTAGTGGCTTTTCTTTCATGTTGACCTGGGCCTCTTGACTGTAGATAGATTTGTGTTCCTGGACAAAGAGGAACTTGTTAGCACAGAGTTTAAGATGGTGCTGCTGGAAGGATATGCAGACATCTTTGGTGAATGGGACACTGGAGCTGAGGGGGCACACAGGTACTGGCCTCTTAACTAGAGGGGGCAGTGGCGGGAGGAGAAGAAACGTGTCAATCACCACCCAAGAGCCTCAAATGGTTACAGTGAAACACTCCTCTCCTCATTTCCTAGACCCTGCAGTTGACAAATCCAGAGAGAGTAGTGTATTTTCTCCACTCCTGTCAGAGAATACACCCAGGAAGCCTCTTTTGTCCTTGTTATTAGGGACCTGTTATGTGGCACCCTCAAGTTCCTCTGTAATAACACCACATGCTATTGATAAAACTTAACAAATCAAATAATAAAAACATAAAGCTATACTTTTATGGAATGCCAATTATGTACCAGCGCTTTACCTACCGTATATGTCAACATTTAAGACACATGTGAAACCCATCAGATTTTTGTAAGGAAAAATGAAAAGACATGTGCTGACAGTGACTTTAAAGAGGTTTTGTAAGTGAAAAGGTACAATTTAAAACACAGAGTATCCGGAATCCAAAAGGAAAGCATAAGTTCTGAATATGTGGTAATACTCTACTAACCCTGACAAAAAAATTATACAACCATACAGCAGAAAAGAAATATATCAGTACCATTGAAAATGAAAATATAGTGGCATTACAGTAGTAGTAAATCTAGGCTAAAATATTGGTAGGATAATAAAAACTCCACCTCTCCTCCACAGTGTGTCTGGTGGCTTGTTATTTTCAAGAGAATCGCCTATAGGTTGAAGGTCTCTGCTGGGGTGGTTGGTGTTGCCACATTTCACCAGTAGGAGGCAGCATTATCCACCCACCATTTATTTCTTCACTCTGGTCTTCGATGTTTATTATGGTACGTTAGATACAAGGCATTTTATTTTGGGTGGGGTTACCAGGCTGAGAAAAACAAAATTAGCACATCCCATTAAACAAAGTAAACAAGGAATCATTGTTTAGTAAAAGCATATCGCAAATATTGCATGTATTTTTTTTCTGGCAGCCCTCACTTGCGGTGGAGCCGAGGATTGTTGTGGTTGGGGGATGTGGAGGCACTGCCTCTTACATGCCAGTGAGTACAGGATGTTTTGTGTAAACTTAGTGCAGGGAGTCACAATTACACTATTTCATAGAAACTGAGACTCAGAAAGACTTACTTAGTAAGCAGCAGAGCCAGAATATGAATGCAGAAGTCTATTCCAAAGCCCATTATGTGTGTGTGCTTTTTAAATTTTTCATGCTTAAAAAATTTCTCTGCATTGTATCTTATTGTTATCTTTTTTGCTTCTGAGCTTTTTGTCTTTTGGGGAGGCGGGGGCCACACTTGAGGCGTATGGTAGTTCCCAGGCTATGGGTTGAATTGGAGCTACAGCTGCTGAGCCTACACCACAGCCACAGCAACGCAGGACCTGAGTCATGTTTGTGACCTACACCACAGCTCATGGCAACGCCAGATCCTTAACCCACTCAGTGAGGCCAGGGATCAAACCCAAGTCCTCACGGATACTAGTTGGGTTCGTTACCGCTGAGCCATGACCGAACTCCTGTTTCTGCGCTTTTTACCTCCATAGGCTCAACCTATAATCATGCTCAAATTCCAGCCTCCCCAAACTTTTTTTTTGTTTTCTGCTCAAGCCACTATTGTGTCAATCATTTCCTTTACTGTTAAATGTTTGTAGTGTATACTTGCTGTTTGAAAAAAATTGTATTTTTTTACCACAGTTACCAATTAACCCTCTACATTCTGGTTGCCACACTCACCTAGCCAAATAAATTGTTTCTAAAAGGTCACCACCAATGATCTGTGTATGGTGAGGCCATTCAAGATGGCTGTTCTCTTGTTCTCTGTACATACTCTGCTCAACCAGGCCCTATTTCACTCACATGACTACCCAACGCTCTTAATTATGGGGCTTAATTGACTATAAATAGTAACCTCCTTCCCTAAGTAGCCCGATTGATGTCATGACCTGTCTGCCATCTGCTGCACATGGTGGGGTGTCGCTCCAGGACCTTTGTGTGAGACTCCCCCAGCCAACAAACCATTAGTGTCACTGTCTCCAGGCTCTTTCTTTGGTCTCAGGGCTGGACAACAACAAGGCTTGCAGGCCAGTGGGTGCAGCCCAACAACCTACCAACAGATTCGGAAATCTCAGAATACATCCTACTTGGATGTATGTACAAATACTCATAGTATTTGATATGATTGGCAAGTCCAGGACAGCACAACTGGAAAACCTGGTTCAAATCATGGGCCTGTTGGGTAAGCAAGTCATGTAACTTCTCTAAGCCTTGGTTTACTCATCTATAAATGGAAACTGTAATTCCTGTCTGGTTCATTTCTCAGAAGAATAGTGACTTCAAGTTACTGAGGCCTTCCAGGAAGATGGGACTCTGCTATACCTTTTTTTTTTTTTTTTTTTGTCTTTTTAGAGCCAAGGAGGTTCCCAGGCTAGGGGTCGAATTGGAGATGTAGCTGCTGGCCTATGCCACAGCAATGCCAGATCCAAGTTGCATATGCAACCTACTACACCACAGTTCATGGCAATGCCGGATCCTTGACCCAATGAGCAAGGCCAGGGATTGAATCTGTGTCCTCATGGATCTAGTCAGATTTGTTTCTGCTGAGCCATGATGAAAACTCCTGCCATGTGTTTTACATGGGAGGTACTTTGTAAACATTTGTTGAATGAACAAAAAGCAATGAATGAATGAGTGAATGAATATTAGTTTTATAGTTATTCAATTATCAAAAGCAACATGATAAATCTTTCTCAAAATTATGCTAAAAGTTAAATAAGAGTACCGATTTATAAGGCCCCTGGAATCTTACAAGCCATGTATTTCTTTCTTTTTTTAACCTATGAAACTTTCTTTCTATTGAGCTTAAATCACAGCTCAATATCCAAAACAGATGAATGAGAGCTGCTACAGATTGGCTGAGATGGGAGGGCTGGTGCTCTGGGGAGGGTGCAAAGTGATCACACATGAGCAGATCCATGGAGAAATTTGAGGCCTTTTCTGGCTGCTTTACGGCTCAACCAAGCTCTTGCTTCTCCAGGTGATTCTGTGAGCTAAGCAGTGTCTTCTCATTAGCTTCCTTTCCGAGCTAATTATGTAGGGCTTTATTTCCATTGTTCATGAGCAAGAATCCCAATGCATTCGTAAAATATTGTTATATGTTTGTAACATGGATGGTGCCATACAGGGGACCAAGATAAGTTCCTCTTGTCAAGGAGCTACCTGTCAAATGGCAGAGACAGACGAGAGAGCCACAGTCACAGTAAGAGGAGAAGTACAATGGTGGGGGATGCAAGGGGTGCATGGTGGCCTGTGGCAGCAACAGTACCTCAGGTCTGGTGGGTGGGTCTTGGCAAGCTTCCAAGCAGAAGCAGTGGATAAATTGCACCTGACAGGATAAGTTGGTGGGAGCCAGATGGGTAGACATGAAGGAGGAAAAAACAGGGAGGTGCCGAGGGAGAAAGGTGACACAAAGGAAAGCCTTGTCAGGCAGAGGGCAGCACTTTGGGGGAATGTGGCCAGTTCAGGAAACTGCAAATAAGTCAGAATGTCAGGAGTAGAGGATGAACATGAAGTTGGGGGAAAGCAGAGGTCATGAAGAGATATCCAACTGACCAAAAACACCTTGAAGACCATGCTTGGGAGTGTAGATTTTCTCTTCAAGGCAAGAAAGACTCAGGGAAGGATTTTGAGCAAGTGAGAAACACCATTGTTATGTGTGGCTTAGGAAAAGCCCCCCAGGGTGGCAGTGTGGAGGGCAGGCTGGTGAGAGAGCAAGACCAGGAGCCACGAAAGCAGTTAGGAAGCTGTGGCAGTGGTCCAGGCAAGAGGTAAGGAAATCCAGGACAGCAATGGGGAGGAGGAGCCAGGTCCCAGAGCCATTTGGGGGACAGAATTAGCATGACTCCAGGAGCCACTGAATTTGGGAAGAAATGGAAATGGAGGAGCCACACACAGCCCAAGGGTCTGATGTTGCCCAGCCAGGCTATCCAGCTGGCTGGTCTTGCACTGTTAATTTTATCATGGTTATGGGTATTCATTAACCATGTTCCTGAACCTCCAAATCATACTTTAGAACAAATATCAACAACTTTCTGATTGCCTTCTTTTAGAGGTGAATCTTTAAACTTTCTATTTCCACAAATATATTCAATCTGCTTACAGGTAAAATAGTTTTGGTGTTTGGTGCAAATACTCTGATGGAAATGAGGGTAGATATAAAGAAAACAAGATTGGCCACAGGTTGATAATTGTTAGAGGCAGGGAACTTCATACTGTTCTTTTTTGTGTATGTTCACATAAAAACCTTAAAATGTTTCAAAATTACATTTAATATAATAGATAATATATTTATGGTATTGTAGGTGATGCATAACTTTCGAGAGATTTGGCAATATTTATTTTCATAACTCTTGAACTTGTAATCTCTGTTCTGGGAATTTATACTTAAAAAATAGCTGAAATACAGTGAAGCAGAACATAGGGGAGAGGGAAAGCTAAAGATATTCCCTAAAGTGCAAAAAAGGGAACTTAATTATGACATATGCATGCAATGGAATAGTATGCAGTTGTTAAAATTAGGCATGTGAACAGCATGCAGCAATGTGAGAATTGCGCGGTGTGATAATATGTCCCAGAAGTAGGATCACAGCTCCATGGAAGCTCAAGAGGGCTGTCTCAGCTATTATAACCATGCAAAGGATGTCCATTCTGGCCCCAGCTCCCTCTCTTGCTAGTCTGCTTTTCTCATCCTCTCTCCATCTCTTGGCCCACTTCAGCATCCCTAACTTTCTGGCTCCCTCTCATCTTGGGCCTTGGCATTTACAGATCCATTTGCCTGGAAAGTTACTACCATACATATCTATATGGCTGGCTTCATTCACTCATTCTACATGACTGACTTTATTTACAGCTCTGCACAGATGCTACCAAATCAAACACCTTCCTTCCAACTGCATCTAAAATAATACACCTCTCCCATCATTCTCTTATTTCTTTGGCCTGCTTTGTTTTCCTTCATACAACTTATCACACTGAAATTATGTCTGCTTTTGGTTCTTTTGGTTCTTTTTTGGTAAAGAAGTTCCTCTTTCTTGGGGGGAGGGCACCTGTGACATCTGGAAGTTCTTGGGTCAGGGCTTGAACTCATGCCACACCAGTGACCCAAGCCACAGCAGCGACAATGCCAAGTCCTTAACTCTGAGCCATCAGGGAACTCTCAGAAGGTGTCTTTCATGGCTTTATTTCTAACACAACAGTAGCTGGCACATAATAGGTACTCAATGTTTGTTGACTGGTTGGTTGACCACAAATGCAAACATATGAATAAAAACCTGAAAAGGATAGAAGAAATGACCATTTGTGTTAGAATGAAGGGAAATAGGATAGTTTCTTTTGATAATTTAAAAGTAAAATGAGCTAATTATTTAAATCATTTAACAAAATATTTATAACAGAAATTCACCAGATTAGGTTTCAGATTAGGTTTCATTTGACCCATGTGAACGCTTTAGGGGAGAACATTTCTCTAAATAATAAAGAAATTACAGCAGTCAGAAATGTACCAGTGTCTAAGGGGATTGGCCTCAGTTTCTCGTCACTGGGTTGGAAATCAGTTATTTTAAGGTCATTTTTCTTTCAGTTTTGGGGGACCTGAGTTTGAGTTTTGAGTCTCTGATGAATTTCTTGAAAAATGAAGTCTGGGGTTTAATTTCTCCTCCTAGGAACTTTTCTTCCCTATTTGACTCATAGTCAAGTTGAAAGGGGTCTTTCTCAATGACATCTTCCTGTGGGTTTGTTTTCTAGGATTTCAGAGAAGATAAAACTCTGTCAAGCCTGAGTAAATCCTAACTCACCTACAAGAATTTTTATTCCCCTCCTCAGTTTTTATTGCTGGTAATGTTTAACATAAAAATAAGAATGATGTAACCCAGGATCCGGGAACAGATGGTAGCAGATATAAATCCGAAGCAAATTTGAGTTTTAAACTTTGCCCTATTTTATTGTATGAGATACAGTTTATTAAACACCACTTTGGCAAGGGCATTAAATATGTCAATACCTTTTAAATTTCATCAGCCAATTAGCATTACCTTCTAAGAGAGATAGTTTAAGAGCCTTGGCATGCTACTAAGCTATCTGGGTCCTTTACAAAACCGTCACTCAAAGGAGTTTGCCTCCAGTGATCCCAGCCTCATCTCTTTGCATTCCGTTTCTTTTTCTCTTGGCATTTTCACCTTCTCTATTCTAGCCCTGCACCCCAACCCCATGAAAAACACATTGGCAGTAAAGAATTAATTCACTCCATAAACAAAATTTACTGTGAGCCAGATACTGTTCTCGAAACAAGAGAGTCAATGATGAACAAGACAGAGCTCATGACTTTGCAGTCTTAATCTGGTGGAAAGTTGGCCCTGTATACTAGTGATGACACTGGGTCAAAGGCCACCAGGGAGGAAAGACCTACTTAGTTAAGGAGCCTCAGCTGGACTAAGCCTGGCTTGGAGCACAGCCTTTGAGCAGTGAGTGACCTTGCATGTGTATTAGAGAATTGAGACAGCTAAAAAGAGAGGAGAGAGGAAAGTGTCCCAGGCAGAAAAAAAACAGGCTCAAAAGGTTCCAGGCATGAAGGCCTAAAAGAGCCTGGGGTTGCCTTAAGAAGTGAATTATGGTTTGTCTGGAGCAAAGATGTATGAGGTTAGAGGTAGGTGAGTTGAGATCCAAGATTCATAAGGGTCAAGCTGTTATCTTTCTCAAGGTTTGCTTACATTTTATGGGAGCGTTTAAGACTTAAACTAAAGGGATAAACTGTAAATGAAATTTTAGCTTCTGTTAATCCAATTTAGATTCCTTCCTTAGGCCAGGGCTGAATAGATATTCTTGAAATTATTATGTTCTTTTCTTCCTCCCTATAAAATAGGTCTTTCTGTACTACCATGTTCTAGAAGGGTTCAAGAAATACTTTGTACACAGGGGATCCTCAAAATGACCCTGCAGAGCCCACCTTCACGCTTGGGGGATGGAATGTTCGGTATACCTGGAGTATCATTTTAGAAGTCACAACTGGGCATCCTTTTCTTTCTTTTTCTTTCTTTCTTTCTTTCTTTCTTTCTTTCTTTCTTTCTTTCTTTCTTTCTTTCTTTCTTTCTTTCTTTCTTTTTTCTTTCTTTCTTTTTTTTCTTTTCAAGCTAGAGCAGGATCTGGCCCAGATTTACACAGGAACAGACAGCAATGAAAACAGACAGTTGTCCCAGCCACAGCCCCTCAGCTGACCAAGCCTCAGTAGGTTAGGTGGGAAAGGGAGAATTTTGGTTTGTGAATCCAGCCACAACCTGCAGCCCTGGCTGTGCCATCCTGATTCCACCATCACCCCAGGGGCCCTTTTCCTTCCACTAGTCCTCTAGCCCCCACCCAAGACTTACCTCCATGGTCATTTTCACTCATTTTTACCTTTTGGAGATTTATGCACAACTGTTCTCTGGAGAGCCATCCCAGGAAATGGTTTCATTTTTCCCCCTCCTTAACTGCTGTGACTCCAACTCCCAAGTCATAAGAAAACATGGCTGGATGATGTTCCAGGATGTGGTAATTTACACAAGTGAAACCCCACCCAGCTAGCAAGGCCCTGCCAGGTTTTCTGTGCAGACGCATCCACTACAGAGCAGAAGGGCCTGGGAGTGGGTGGGGCGGGGGGGGGGGGAGGTAAGAAACCATGCAGGACTCAAGAGAACAGAAGAGGAAATGAAACACGGTAGGGAGTGAGAAAGGCAGAAAGGAGGTCAAGGCAGGAGAAGGAAGCAACTGAGAGGCTGACAGGGAATCAAATGGAGGAACATGAGGAAGGCAGCCTTGGGAGAGAAGGGGAAGGAACTGCATACTTTTTTTTTTTTTAATTTTTACCTTTTATTATTATTTTTTTCTACAGTACAGCATGATGACCCAGTTACACATACATGTATACATTCTTTTTTCTCACATTATCATGCTCCATCATAAGTGACCAAACAGAAGTTCCCATCGTGGCTCAGTGGTTAACGAATCTGACTAGGAACCATGAGGTTGTGGGTTCGATCCCTGGCCTTGCTCAGTGGGTTAAGGATCCAGCATTGCCATGAGCTGTGGTGTAGGTTGCAGATGCAGCTTGGATCCTGTGTTTCTGTGGCTCTGGTGTAGGCCGGCGGCTGCAGCTCCCATTGGACCCCTAGCCTGGGATCCTCCATGTGCCGCAGGAGTGGCCCAAGAAATCGCAAAAAGACCAAAAAAAAAAAAAAGTGACCAAACCTAGTTCCCAGTGCTACACAGCAGGATCTCATTGTTAATCTATTCCAAAGGCAATAGTCTGCATCAATCATCCCCAAGCTCCCAATCCATCCCACTTCCTCCCCCTCCCCCTTGGCAACCACAAATCTATTCTCTTAGTCCATGAGTTTCTTAATACTACAGTGGTCCAAGCAACAGGTTACCAGGCTCACACTTAGAAAAACAATCATTTTTTTCAGAGCATGTTTGAGAAATTCCTCTTTATATACAAACTTGAACAAGTACTCAGGCTTCCCACACCAACTCAATATTTCAGACCAGCTTTCTCTTGTATCTGCATTAGGTTTTACTTTGTGAAGGTAAACCCTGGAAACTGAATTTGAGGATATTTCCAGATCACAACATAGCAACCAGACGACAGCAGCTGAAAACAGGTTTGCCTCTTTTCCTAGAATCAGAGGCATTCACTTAAGAGCCCTTTGGAAAAGCTAATGGCTGGCATTTACTTGAGTATTTACTGTCAATATTTACTGTATTATCAGTAAGTAAGTTCATTTGCCATGAAACCCTAAGGGTAATATATGCTTGACAAATTATTTCTCAGGCAGTTAAGTGATTTTTATTTATTTTTGCAAAAGCGAGGAATCCATTTTTTTTTTCCCCTTTTCCATACTTAGGTTGGGCTTAACATATATTTAAAATTTCTGAGGAATGCTTTCAATGGCATTTTTGATTCAGTGTTTCAGAGTGAATCATGTTTTAGGTGTTGCTTGTTAAAGCGCAAGGCATTATTCTTTCTCCACAAAAGTCACTTCATTAAAAAGCATGATACGTGCTACAACATAAATGAAACGAGAACATAAGAGAAAAAAAGCCCGTCACAAAAAGGCAAGTACTGTATGATTCCACTTACAGTATCAGGTGTATATATAGGAGTCAAATTCATGGAATTAGAGAGTAGAACTGTGGCTGCCAGGACTTGAGGAAGGGGGAAGCAGGGAGTTTTGTAAGAGTGTAGTTTTGAAAGATGAAAAAGTTCTGGAGATTCATTGCAAAACAATGTGAATACATTTAACACTACTGAACTGCACATTTAGAAATGGTTAGGATGGTAAATTTTATTTTAATTAATTAAATAATTTTTGTCTTTTTGCAATTTATTGGGCAGATCCCGCAGCATATGGAGGTTCCCAGGCTAGGGGTCGAATTGGAGCTGTAGCCACTGGCCTACACCAGAGCCACAGCAACGCGGGATCCGAGCCACGTCTGCAACCTACACCACAGCTCACGGCAACACCGGATCCTTAACCCACTGAGCAAGGCCAGGGATCGAACCCGCAACCTCATGGTTTCTTGTCGGATTCGTTAACCACTGCGCCGCTACAGGAACTCCAAATTTTATTTTATTTTTTACCACAAATATTATGTGTGTGTATACAATATTTTTAAATGTTCAGAAGGCTAAGACTCTAAATGTAAAGAATTTTAGGAATACATCATCCAACGTTTACTTTTATTTTTCTATTTATATATGTACAAGTATGGATTTAAAAATCCATACCTAAATGGCTAAATGGGTTTTAATACATATAAAGTAAAAATCCTAGGTAATTTTTTTTTGAATGTGGATTCCATTTATTATTTACTATTCTTTAAACACACTTTTTATTGAGGCACAGCTGATTTACAGAGTAAGCTTGAGAAGTACGACATTGTGATTCACAATTTTTAAAGGTTATGCTCCATTTATAGTTATTATAAAATGTTGGCTATAATCCCTGTGTATTATTTATTTATATTTTTATTAGTCAATGAATTTATTACATTTATAGTTGTACAATGATCATCACAATCCAATTTTATAGGATTTCTGTCCCACACCCCCAGCACATGACCCCCACCCCCTGAACTGTCTCCTTTGGAAACCATAAGTTTTTCAATGTCTGTGAGTCAGAATCTGTTCTGCAAAGAAGTTCAGTCTGTCCTTTTTTCAGATTCCACATGTCAGTGAAAGCATTTGATGTTGGTGTCTCATTGTATGAATGACTTCACTGAGCATAATTTCTAGGTCCATCCATGTTGCTAAAAATTCCGGTATTTCGTTCTTTTTGATGGCTGAGTAATATTCCATTGTGTATATGTACCACCTCTTCTTGATCCACTCCTCTGTCAATGGACATTTAAGTTGTACCCATGTCTTGGCTATTGAAAATAGTGCTGCAATGAACATCAGAGTCCATGTGTCTTTGCGAGTCATGGTTTTCTCTGGATAGTTGCCCAGGAGTGGGATTGCTGGATCAAACAATAGTTCTATGTTTAGTTTTCTGAGGCATCTCCATACTGCTTTCCACAGTGGTTGCACCAATTTACAATCCCACCAACAGTGTGCTAGGGTTCCTTTTCCTCCACACCCTCTCCAGCACTTACTATTTGTAGACTTTTTGATGCTGGCCATTCTGGCTGGTGTAAGGTGGTACCACATCGTTGTTTTGATTTGCATTTCTCTAATTATAAGTGATGTTGAACATCTTTTCTTGTGTTTTTTGGCCATCCATTTCTTCTTTGGAGAATTGTCTGTTTAGATCTCCTGCCCATTTTTGGATTGGGGATGTTTATTTTTTGGTATTGAGCTGCAGAAGCTGTTTATAAATTTTGGAGATTAATCCCTTGTCAGTTGCTTCATTTGCAAAGATTTTCTCCCATTCTGTGGGTTGTCTTTTCAATTTGTTTTGCTGTGCAGAAACTTTTAAGTTTAATTAAGTGCCATTTGTTTATTTTTGTTTTTACTGTCATTCCTCTAAGTAGTAGATCTGAGAAGATGTTGCTGTCATTTATGTCAGAGAGTGTTTGGCCTGTGTTTTCCCCTAAGAGTTTTATACTATCTGGTCTTGCATATAGATCTTTAATCCATTTTGAGATTATTTTTGTGTATGGTGTTAGGGAATGTTCTAATTTCATTCTTTTACATGTGGCTGTCCAGTTTTCCCAGCACAACTTATTGAACAGGCTGTCTTTTCTCCATTGTATATTCTTGCCTCCATTGTCATAGATTAGTTGGCTCTAGGTGCGTGGGTTGAATTCTGGGCTTTCTATCCTGTTCCACTGATCTATAGTTCTGTCTTTGTGCCAGTACCATGTGGTTTTGATGATTGTTGCTTTGTAGTATAGTCTGAAGTCTGAGAGCCTGATTCCTCCAGCTCCATTTTTCTTGTTCAGGATGTCTTTGGCTATTCTGGGTCTTTTGTGCTTCCTAACAAACTTTAAAATATTTTGTTCGAGTTCTGTGAAAAATGTCCTTGGTAATTTGATAGGGATTGCATTGAATCTGTAGATTGCCTTAGGTGGTATAGTCATTTTGATAATATTGACTCTTCCATTCCAAGAGCATGGTATGTCTTTCCATCTATTTGTGTCATCTTTGATTTCTTTCATCAGTGTCTTATAGTTTTCAGAGTACAGGTCTTTTGTCTCTTTAGGTAGTTTTACTCCTAGGTATTTTATTCTTTTGGATGGTAAATGATGGTAAACAGGATTGCTTCCCTAATTTTTCTTTCTGATCTTTCATTGTTCGTGTATAGAAATGCCATTGATTTCTGTGTATTAATTTTGTATCCTGCAACTTTGCCAAATTCATTGATAAACTCCAGCAGCTTTCTGGTAGAGTCTTTAGGATTTTCTAGGTATAGTATCATGTCATCTGCAAATAGGGATAGTTTTACTTCTTCCTTTCCAATCTGGATTCCTTTTATTTCTTTTTCTCCTCTGATTGCTGTGGCTAGGACTTCCAAAACTATGTTGAAGAGTAGTGGCAAGAGCAGACATCCTTGTCTTGTTCCTGATCTCAGTGGGAATTCTTTCAGCTTTTCACCATTGAGAATGATGTTTGCTGTGGGTTTGTCATATATGGCCTTTATCATGTTGAGATAGGTTCCCGTTATGCCCACTTTCTGAAGGGTTTTTATCAGAAGTGGGTGTTGGATTTTGTCAAAGGCTTTTTCTGTGTCTATTAAGAGGACCATATGATTTTTATTTTTCAGTTTGTTAATGTGATGTATCACACTGATGGATTTGCGGATATTGAAGAACCCTTGCATCCCTGGGATAAATCCCACTTGATCATGATGTACAATCCTTTTAATGTATTGTTGGATGTGGTTTGCTAGGATTTTGTTGAGGATTTTTGCATCGATGTTCATCAGTGAAATTGGCCTGTGGTTTTCTTTTCTTGTGGTATCTTTGTCTGGTTTTGGTACCAGGGTGATGGTGGCCTCATAGAATGAGTTTGGGAGTATCCCTTCCTCTGCAATTTTTTGAAATAGTTTCAGAAGGATAGGTGTTAGCTCTTCTCTAAATGTTTGATAGAATTCGCCTGGGAAGCCATCCTGTCCTGGACTTTTGTTTGTTGGAAGTTTTTTGATCACAGTTTCAATTTCAGATCTTGTGACTGGTCCATTCATCTTTTCTATTTCATCTTGGTTTAGTCATGGAAGATTGTACTTTTCTAAGAATTTGTCCATTTCTTCTAGGTTTTCCATTTTATTGGCATATAGCTGCAATAGTAGTCTCTTATGCTCCTTTGTATTTCTGTGATGTCCGTGTTACTTCTCCTTTTTCATTTCTAATTTTATTGATTAGAGTCCTCTCTCTTTTTTGCTTGATAAGTCTGGCTAAGGGTTTATCAATTTTGCTGATCTTTTCAAAGAACCAGCTTTTCGCTTCATTGATCTTTTCTATGGTTTTCTTCATTTCTATTTCATTGATTTCGACTCTGATCTTTATGATTTCTTTCCTTCTACTAACTTTAGGTCTTGTCTGTTCTCTCTTGAGCTGCTTTAGATGTAAAGTTAGCTTGTTTATTTGGGCTTTTTCTTGTTTCCTGAGGTGGGCTTGTGTTTCTGGAAAGTTTATAGAAACTTTCCACTTAGAACAACTTTTTCTGCATCCCATAGGTTTTGGAGTGTTGTGTCTTCATTGACATTTGCTTCTAGGTATTTTTAAATTTCCTCTTTGATTTCTTCAGTGATCCATTGGTTGTTTACTAGCGTGTTGTTTAGTCTCCATGTGTTTATATTTTTTGCAGTTTTCTTCTTGTTGTGGATTTCCAGTCATACAGTGTTGTGGTCAGAAAAGATGCTTCACGTGATTTCAGTTGTCTTAAACTTACCGAGGTTTGATTGGTAGCCCAGGATGTGATCAATCTTAGAGAATGTTCCATGTGCACTTGAGAAGAATGTCTATTCCTTTGCTTTTGGATGGAATGTCCTATGAATATCTATTAAGTCCATCTGGTTTAATGCTTCATTCAGGGCCTGTGTTTCCTTATTGATTTTCTGTCTGGAGGTTCTGTCCATTGCTGTAAGTGGGGTGTTAACATCCCCCACTACTATTGTGTTATTGTTGATTTGTCCTTTTAAGGTTGTTAGCAGTTGCCTTATATATTGTGGTGAACCTAGGTTGGGTGCATAGATATTTAAAATTGTTATGTCTTCTTCTTGGATTGATCTTTTGATTATTATGTAGCAACCTTCCTTGTCCCTTAGAATATTCTTCACTTTAAAGTCTGTTTTGTCTGAAATGAGTATTGCTACTCCAGCTTTCTTCTGATTCCCATTTGCATGGACTATTTTCTTCCATCCTCTCACTTTCAATTTGTATGTGTCCCTAGAAGTGAAATGCGTCTCTTGAAGTCAGCGTCTATATGGGTCTTGTTTTTGTATCCATTCAGCCAGTCTATGTCTTTTGGTTGGGGCGTTTAGTCCATTCACATTTCACGTAATTATTGATATGTATGTTCTTATTGCCATTTTACTAATGCTTTGGATTTGGTTTTGATGCTCTTTTTCCTTCCCTTCTTCTCTTGTTCTCTCCTCTTGTGGTTTGATGACTATCTTTAGTGTTGTATTTGAGTTGATTTTTCTCATTTGTTTGTTTATCCGTTGTAGACTTTTGGTTTGTAGGTATTCTGAAGTTTTGATATAAGAGCCTATATATAAAAAATAAATAAAAAGTCTATATATATATATATATATACGAGATTATTTTGAGTTGTTGGTCTCTTAATTGCAAGTGCATTGCCAGTGTCCTGTGTTTGTATCCTCGTCTTCTCACGATTTCTGATTTTGGTGGCATGACTGTGCATGGATGATTTCGTATCTTTACTGTATCTATACCTATACTGGTGAGCCTTGTCATTTGTGATAGTTATGTTTCTAGTTGTGGCCTTTTCTTTTCTGCCTAGAGAAGTTCCTTTAGTACTTGTTGTAAAGCTTGTTTCGTGTTGTTGAATTCTCTTAGCTTTTGCTTCTCTGTGAAGCTTTTGATTTCTCCTTCAAATCTGAATGAGAGCCTTGCTGGGTAAAGTAATCTTGGCTGGAGGGTTTTTCCTTTCATTGCGTTAAAAAATATATCATGCCACTCCCTCTGGCCTGCAGAGTTTCTGCTGAAAAATCTGTTGATAACCTTATCAGGATTCCCTTGGATGTTATTTGTTTCTTTTCCCTAGCTGCTTTCAAGATTTTCTCTTTGTCTTTAATGCTGGTCCATTTGAGTAATATGTGTCTCGGGGTGTTCCTCCTCAGGTTTATTTTATATGGTACTCATTGCACTTCCTGGATTTGAGTGAGTGGTTCCTTTCCCATGTTAGGGAAGTTTTTGGCTCTTATCTCTTGGAATAGTTTTTCTGTCCCTTTCTCTCTCTCTCTCCTCCTTCTGGCACCCCCTAGAAGACGGATGTTGGTGCACTTAACATTGTCCCAGAGTTCTCTGAGACTCTCTTCGTCTTCAATCTTTTCCCTCTTTTCTGTTCCACATTTGTGATTTCCACTGATCTCTCCTCCACCTCACTTATTCGTTCTTCTGCCTCCTGTATTCTGCTGTTGGCTGCTTCTAGTGAATTTTTTATTTTGGTTATTGTATTGTGCATCTCTTCTTGCTTA
This sequence comes from Phacochoerus africanus, assembly GCF_016906955.1. Taxonomy (NCBI): domain Eukaryota; kingdom Metazoa; phylum Chordata; class Mammalia; order Artiodactyla; family Suidae; genus Phacochoerus; species Phacochoerus africanus. Next base: position 188,920,663 of record NC_062544.1, read on the forward strand.
AGTTTGATGTCCTGTATCTCTTTGCTCAGTGTTTCCTGTAAGTTATCCATCTTTGCCTCCAGGTTATTGCCAATGTCTTGCATCATCTTCAGCATCGACACTCTAAAGTCTTTTTCCTGGAGGCTGAGAATCTCCTGATCACTTAGCTGATTTTCTGGGGTTTTTCTTCCTCCCTCATCTGAGTTATAGTTCTCTGTCTTTTCATTTTGATAGGTTTTTGGTGTGGTGACCTTTTTACAGATAATAGGGTTGTAGCCTCTGTTACTTCTAGTGTCTGCCTGCCTTGTGGCTGAAGTCGGTATGGGGGGCTTGCTGTAGGCTTCCTGGTGGGAGGGACTGATGTCTGCCCACTGGTAGGTGGAGCTGATTCCTATCCCTCTGGTGGGTGGGTCTTTGTCTCTGGGTGAGATTAGAGGTGGCTGTGTGCCTGAGGAGTCTTTAGGCAGCCTTTTTATTGAGGGGTGGGGCTGTGATCCTACCTGGATTGTTGTTTGGCCTGGGGCTTCTCAGTGCTGATGGGTGGGGCCAGATTTTCCCAAAATGGCCACCTCCAGAGAAAGGCATGCTGCTGAATAATTCCAAGAGCTTTGCTTCCAGTGTCCTTCCCTCACAACAAGCTACATTCACCCCTACTTTCCCAGGAGGTCCTCCAAGAACTGCAGTCAAGTTTGACCTAGATTCGTATGGAGACTGATTTGCCCTGGGACTCAGTGCACATGAAAGTCTGTGTGTGCCTTTTAAGAATATGGTCTCCATTTCCCCCAGTCCTATTGAGCTTCTGCACACAAGCCCCACTGGCCTTCAATGCCAGACACTCCAGGGGCTCTTTCTCCCAGTGCCAGGTCCCCATGGGTGGGGGTTTGATGTGGCGCTCAGAAATCTCACTCCTGTTGGTGAGTCTCTGTGATAGTTACTTTCCAGTCTGTGGGGCTTCCCACTGGGGAGGTATGAGGTTGCTTACATTGTGTAATCACCCCTCCTACCTCTTGATGTGGCCTCCTCTTTGTCTTCTGGAGTAGAATATCTTTTTGATAGTTTCTGGTCCATTTGGTTGAAAATTGCTCAGCATTTGGTTGTAAATTTTGTTGTTTTTAGGAGAGAAGTTCAGCTCCAGTCCTTAATTCCACCATCTTAATCCCACCTCCCCTAGGTAATTTTTTTAAACTTACTTTAGTCACTGAGTGGCATGCAATGTCTTGTGTTTTACAAGTCTGATGGGCTTACCTCAGCCCTACCGAGAACCTTGAAAACATGTTATTGTAGAGATATTTCTGTAATTGTAGTTAATATTACTATTATCAGTTAATTTATGCAGAAATGGGATTTATTAAAAGGATGACAAAACTATTAAAAAGATGGCAAAGGGAAGTTCCTGTTGTGGCTCAGTGGATTAATAATCTGACTTCTATCAGTGAGGATGCAGGTTTGATCCCTGGCCTTGCTCAGTGGGTTAAGGATCCAGCCATGAGCTGTGGTGTAGGTCACAGATGCAGCCCATTCCCGCATTGCTGAGGCTGTGTCATAGGCTGGCAGCTGTAACTCCAATCTGACCCCTAGCCTGGGAACTTCCATTTGCTGTAGGTGCAGCCCTAAAAAAAAATTTTAAAAGATAAATATATGTTTACCTTCATTCCTTTTTGAACCCCATTTAAACAGTTAAGGAATTAAAAAACACACACAACCATGTTACAAATCTGTAAGGATAAAGAGAACTGGATAGATGCCAACCAAATTTTGGAATCTAGAGAGCATGTGGGTTGGTTTGCTTGACACTATGGTTAATTGCCTGTAATGGTTGGGGTAACAAATTTTTCAAATTTCAGAATCCTAAAGTTTCAGTAAGTGAACCAGTAATTGTACCAGGTAGCTCTGAAGGAATATGTGGGTGTAGGTAGGAACAGGATGATTAGTTTTAAAGTATAAGAAGGTAAACCATTAAATTCCATTTCTCACCCCAGGGCTGACAGGAGACTGTCCTTGACCCCACCTTGGAAAAACTAGAGAGATTATTTCTCAGAACAGGTTGAAACATAGAGGATCTGGATTCAGAGACACCAGTCGTGTTTTTGTTTTATTTTGCTTTGCTTTTTAGGGCTGCACCCTAAAAAAAGCCACAGCATATGAAAGTTCCCAGGCTGGGGGTTGAATCCAAGCTGCAGCCGCCGGCCTATGCCACAGCCACAGGAACACCAGATCTGAGCTGCATCTGTGACCTACAAAAACCACAGCCCACAGCAATGCTGGATCCTCAACCAACTGAGCAGGGCCAGGAATTGAACCCATATCCTCATGGATACTAGTCAGGTTCATTACTGCTGAGCCACAACAGGAACTCTGACACTGGTCATGTTTTAAGTATCTTGCTAAATAGGAAGGTTGCATAAAGTCTATGTATGGAACCATCCATCCCTATTCCTCCTTTAGCTCCTCTAAGAATACACAGGAAACCAAGCTAAATTGCCCTCTCCCCGCCCCCACCCTGCCCTGCCCTGCCCTCCCCATTGAGGTATGTGGGAGGACACTTATCTGGGAAACTGACCAGCCAAAGAGAAAAACCCTATAGACATTGATTGTGTAGAGTTCCTCAACTAAATGAATCTGTTGCTGCCTGAGCATTTACAGCGAAGCCCACTGATTGGCAAGTCCTACACATATACACAGAACTCCCAACGCGATGTCTCATTGTACATGTGCTTAGAGGGCCAAAGACCTCAAGATAGTTGAGGAAACCCTCTGACATGAAAATGAGATGGAGAAACAATAAGAAAAAGGGAACTTGGATGATGTAAGGAGAAGAAGAGAATTTTTAAAATCACTATTATACTTAGAGAGCTCCTAGGCTCATAAACCAAGAATCAGAGATGTAAGAAAAGATAACATGGATGGACCTAGACTTTATCATACTAAGTAAAGTTAGTCAGATAGTGAAAGACAAACATGATATCATTTATATGTGGAATCTAAAGAAAGGGTAGAAATGAACTTATTTGCAGAACAGGAACAGACTCGCAGACTGAAAAACTTATGGTTACCAAAGGGGACAGGTGGAGAGGGAGGGATAGACGGGGGGTTGTGGTTGGCATATGCACAATGAGGTATATGGAATGACTGGCCAGTGTGGACCTGCTGTACAGCACAGGGAATCTACCCAATAGTCTTTGATAATCTATATGGGAAAATAATCTGAAAAAGAATGGATGTTTGTATTTGTATAACTGACTCATTTTGTTGTACAGCAGAAGTGATCACAACATTGTAAATCAACTACACTTCAATAAAACTTGAAAAAATGAAAAAAAGAGGAAGAAGCGAGAAAAGGGAAATCCAGAGAACAAAGGAAATTTAATTCTAGAATTTAATTTCTAGAAATTAAAAATGTGATAGTTTCTGTGCAAGATTAAAGTGGCAATCGAGTGGTTTTGAATCTAATCCCCCAAGATTAACCACAACCACAACAAATGCACAGCAATTATCTACTATAAAAGTAGTAAGGTATACTACTCCAAAATACAAGGAAAAGGGCTGATTCACTGACAGCAACAAGTCCACATATTATCAGCAAACAACAAGTCCACATATTATCAGCAAGCTGGCGGGAGACAAGTTTTTCTGGTGGCATGGAACACCAGCAAACTGATAACTCAGCCACCAAATGTGCTTAACCCTAAAATCTAAACATCCCCACTCAGCATAGAAAGCTAATTGATCTTTCTGGGAAGCAGTGCCAGAGCTGGAAGGGGGTTCTAAGGGTGAAGGTAAAGGAAAGATTAGACTGTGTGGAACAGTGTGGGCCCTATTAAATCTCAGAAGTAATCAATTGACTCTCTTTTCTAGGACAAAGTCCCTCCAGAGAAGGATCTGCTGGCAGTGAAATCTAAATTGAGCAGCACAGAGACATTACAAGCAAAGGCAAGAGGTGATTCAGGTAAAGAGGGGAAGGGGCAGAAAATGTGGTTTCAAAAAGCATGAGGCAGTATCATTTCACTCTCCATCATGACCACAGCAAAGCCTCCTCTTCCTGGCTACACCATGTGGGCCTCTTCCTAGGGCTGCCTGTTCCATTCTCATGAAATGCCACTGGATTTGTCGGAGTCCAGGATTCATAAGTGAGAGAAGGAGAAAGCTGTGATAGCTGTGAAGAGCTGATCACACGCCATCCCTTCCACCACATTCTCATCATTAGGAGTGATCCTCAAAGTCCAGCCCATACTCGCGGTGAGGGAAATTTCAGCCTGTCCTCTTGGTGAGGATAGAGTTCTGCTCTTTGAAGGAAGGAGTATCAAAGAATTTGCAGATGTTTAAAAACTATTCTATGAGAAGTTCCCATTATGGCACAGCAGAAACGAACCTGACTAGTAACCATGAGGTTGTGGGTTCGATCCCTGGCCTTGCTCAGCGGGTTAAGGATCAGGTGTTGCTGTGAGCTGTGGTGTAGGTCGTGGATGCAGCTCAGATTTGGCATTGTTGTGGCTGTGGCGTAGGCTGGTGACTATAGTTCCAATTCCACCCCTAACCTGGGATCCTCCATGTGTGGCCATGTGGCCCTAAAAAGCAAACAACAACAAAAACAAATACCTGTTCTGTGATATAAAAAGGACAAGAGAGAAAATTAGACCTATGAATAGAAGATAGACAAAGACAAACCAACATTTGTTTGTCAGTAGTTCTGAGGAATCTCCAGACCACCAAAAGGTAAATACAATCCAAATGTCCATCAACTGATGAATGGTAAACAAAATATGATTTCATACAATGGAATGTCGTTTGGTCCTAAAACAGTAATGAAGTACTGATATAGGCTTGAATATGGATGAACATTGAAAACATTACGCTGAGTGAAAGAGGCCAGACATAAAACTCTACACATAAGATTCCAATTATATTAAATATCTAGAATAGGCAAATATAGAGACAAACAAAGTAGACTATTAATTGCTTAAGGATTAGAGAAGCATAGGAAAGTGGGGGTGATGGGAAGGTGATAGGTAAAAAGTAATAAGTTTCTGTTTTGTTTTGGCTATGCCTATGGCATGTGGAATTCCCAGGCCAGGGATCAAACTGGCACCACAGCAGTGACCAAGCTGCTGTAGTGACAATGCTGAATTCTTAACCTGCTGAGTTACCATGGAACTCCACGGAGCAGATTTTGCATAGCCATAATAATGTAACAGTAAGTGTTATATTAAACTCTGGAATAATCATATTGAAGGGCTGTAGAAAGGGGAAATTTGTAGAGGTTTACAAAAATAAATTCTCATTTGCCCAACACAACAGGAACACAATAGATAATATCTAAAATTGTAAGTGTATTATTTAGGAATGCAGGGTAAATACTAGACCAAAGAATAAAAGAGATGGCTTGGGATAGACCATGATGGAAGATAATAGAAAGGGAATGTATACATCCATATGTACGACTAGGTCACTTGGCTGTACAGCAGAAATTGGCACAGTATTGTAAATCTACTATACTTTATTTTTAAGAAAAGAATAAAAAGAGTTGAAATATGTTGCTTGAACAAAACCTTACTTACAGCATTTAGGTTTTTCTCAGCTACTTTTTCATGTGATTCTGGACATCTATAACCTGTAAGTCTCACTCAATGTCTTCTATAAATAGAAGTTATAATAATATAAATACAAAGAGCAGGGTGTTTGTGATGATTAGATGAGATGATGCATGTCAGATGCTTATAACATCTGTGACATATCAAGCCTTCAATAAATGTTAGATTCTGATGTCATCATGATCATAATCATCATCAACCATCAGGACTATGAGGTTGCTGCCATTTACTGCATCATTTCCTAACTTTATGGCCAATTGGATGTTCATGGGAAGATCTAGATATGACTGCCAGGGAGTAGAAAGGATGGTTGCTCTTTGCTGTGGGGCCCTCGGCTTGTGCCTAAGGCCTCTCTGGGGTCCCCAGGGGACAGAGAGGACAGAGACCAGTCTTGAGTGCAGGATCTCAAGTGCAGCCAGTAGCTTCCTAGCCTCTCCACAACCCCTAATACTTAGTCCCTTATCATCACACACCCGTGCATCTCATTATGTAGTGAGTGGTCATCGAAGGTTGTAGTAACAAGCCTGCCCGCAAGGATCTTCACTCCCATTTGGAGGTTGTTGCTCCTCAGTTGTTTCCTGCAGTGAATTTGTCTCCTTATTGGCAAATTGCAGCATAAGGAATGTATCCATCTGAGCTCAAAAAGTCCTCAAATGGGTTTAGATTCTCCCAACAATTTCCTAACTGAGATAACACCTCCTCTGTGGCCAGCACCAGGAGAACATCAAGACTCATATAAAATTCTGAGCATTGAAGGGCTATTTGGACATATCCTGATCACAAAAACAGCCTAAGATAAAGGAAATGCAGAGTTAAAAACATGTCTGTCCAGTTAGTCACAGAAAACAATATAGGCCCAGAGAGATTTGAAGTATTTACCCTTCTCTGGTCAATGTAGCTTGTCCCAATTGCAATACTTAGGCTCCCTCTTAAATGTTCTCCAAACAGTCTGGAGCAGCTTCCTTATAGAGGAACTTAATGAAACAACACTTGTATAATAATATATATATATGTACCTTGCACAGTGCTGGGTTCTGACAAAGCTCATCTATGACAAAGAACCTGCCCTCTTACAGCTTTTACTGTTCCTAAAGCAAGAAATAGAAAGGCACATGCTTTAGCCAAGTGCAAAAGAAATGGAGAAATTCACATTTTTTACAGCGGTTTTATTCTTTTTGTTGTTGCTGCTTTTTAGGGCCACACCTGCAGCATATGGAGGTTCCCAGGCTAGGGGTCTAATCCGAGCTACAGCTGCCGGCCTATGCCACAGCCACAGCAATGCCAGATCTGAGCCATGTCTGCAACCTACACCACAGATCACAGCAATGCTAGATCCTTAACCCATGGAGCAAGGCCAGGGATCAAACCCGCAACCTCATGGTTCCTAGTTGGATTCGTTTCTACTGTGCCATGATGGGTTCCTCACAGTGGTTTTATTCTTGATAAGGGAAAAGATAATATAAAGACAAGGAAAGTGGCACCAGACCAGTATGGGGTTTTAAAGAGTTAAAGAGAGAGTTGGATGACTTTCCAAATTGGGCATTTGATTCTTTCCAAATTCTCACTTTGATTCTTTTGATATGTGGAGGGATGTACACCATGAATTATACACTCAAAATCTCTTTCAATCCCCTTCCAGAAGGTTTTCCCTACTGCAGGGACTACAGACTTACAATGCCTTTTCCCAGCCTCCCCCAAAACTAGGTTCTGGATGTGATTTAGGTTCTGCTGATCCAGGACATTTGTGCAAGCCTTGAATTTGCAACTGAGGTATTTGGGGAAAGGGGCAGGTCATGTGACATCCAATTTCCTGATGCATGAGGTTTAGAGTAGCAGCTGCAGCAGCTGCTTCCAGACAGTGGCCTCATTGTGACAGGGCAGCAGTTTTCCTGGTGGCTCAGTAATATGGGGTGACTTTGGGGTCTTCCTGGAAACACAACTCAGAATCCATTTCTCCACGATTCCATTGTGATTTAGTACCTGTAGCAAATTCAAGAAGGAACCCAGTGCCACTCCAGAAGAGCTGCTGGAGTAAAGAAAAGTATGATGGGAGGGTGAGAGATGACCATTAATGTTTCAAGAATACTCAAATAAGTTTTAGAATAAGAGACTGAAATCTTTAACAAAGACTTCAAATCCATATGATGTGGTTTCTATGTGTTTCATGAGTCTGCTGGACTGCACCCCCACTTACTCTTGTCCAGCCATGCTGGCCTTTTCTTTTTCAGATTCATGACTCCCTTCTCTGCCTCAGAACCCCAGTCAGGGATATTCTTTAACTAATAACTCCTATCCATTGTTAAATCAACCCTCCCACTAGACATCAGGATATCTGTGAAATGTGCTCTCTTGACCTGTTCTACTTCCCTTCATAATATGAGTCACAGTCAGAGATAAATACTGATTTATGTAAGTAGAAAATACACGTCTGCCCTGCAGACAGGAAAGTCCATGAGAGCAGAGACTGTCATATACACTAGCATAGCCCCAGTGTCTAATAGTGCTTTGCTCACATCCGGTGTTAAGTACAGCTTGAGTGAAGACACTCTGTCTTCCTGCTCCATTTTCGCTGCATTTCTATCTGATACCTGCTGCCATGATTATTGCAACAAAGGAAGACAGCTTGGAGACTCTGCCATTGGTTCTTAAATATACCTGTTGGGGAATGACATGCCTCACTTCCATGACCATATCATTGGCCAAAGCAAGTCACAAGGCCACCTGCACTAAAGAGGTGATCTAGGAAGGAAAGGAGGACTGTAAATACTGGTCTGCTACAACTCCCTACCCAAGACATTGACCTAAACGTTTAGGTTAGGTTGGGGAAGGTACTGATTTTTCTATAACTTGTGACTTGAGTTTTAACTTCCCAAAACAAGTCATTGCAGTCTTTGTTCTTAGGCACGTTTTCCCCATTTCACTTTTATTGTCATGTTCACTACTGGCTAATGTGCATTCTTATCTTGGAGGTCCTAAGCTCAGAGCTTTACCAGAAATTCCCTGTGAAAATGAACTTTAGGTCACTAGCAGAATTTGCTTACCCAAGCTGGCTCATCACCTATTCACTGCCTTAATGAGGACAAGCAGATTTAGTCCCTTTGTTACACACGAACCCTGGCTGTGCTGTTGTTCTCATTTGTTTGCCTTAAAATTAGCTGCTCTTGGAGCTTTGCAGCATGGGGCCGGCATCCACAATCAACCACGTGTTTATTGAACATCTGTTATCCATAATTCCTTTGCCAGGTATAGATAGGAATAAAGAAACACAGTTCATAACTCTTGTTCTCAGGAAACTAACCCTCCAGCTGAGGAAACAAGATGTGAACCCTTAAATATTACCTAGATGTATGGCCATGTATTTTTTTTAAATGGTTTTTATTTTTTCCATTATAGTGGGTTTATAGTGTTCTGTCAATTTTCTACTATATGTTTAAATACAGAATTGGTGGTTGGACAATGAAAGAATTTCAGAGGCAAGAGATCTCTGCTGAAGTGGTGGGGTAGTCAGGGTCTCTGGGGGGATATGGAAGGTAGGCTGGCCTTGGATGGTGGCCCACCCTAGGGGGTGGAGTGTGGATCTCCCTCCTGGGCCTGGGCTTCTCTGGGCAGGACTATGAGGGACAAAGGGGAGGAACAAGCTCAGCAAGAGCTGTGGAGGGGATGCTGAAGCTGAAAGCCCGACACTTAGCCCAATACTGGCCTAATGATGACTTGATTTAGTCATCTCCATTCTGACTTCTAGTCTTCCTGGGTCATGACTGCATCTGGGATTGCAGAAATCCTACTTATTCTGGGGGGGCTAGCATTTGGATTCATATCAGAATCTTACTCCATGTCAGGGATCTTCATGTCCCATCTAACATCCTCTCAGTCCATGGTTTGCTACAAGCATTGCTGGGACAGCCAGGGGTGTGCAGGCCTAACGGGACAGCACCACCTTGGCTGAACCCAGGAGCTCTGGTTCTCTGCCCTGGAACATCTCTGCTCCCACCTTGAGGGATGCTGGAGGGAGCTGCCCAGACATTCTACCGTGGGTGCAAGCCTGGAAGTGCCAGGAATTCACATTCCCTGGACAAACCTTGGCCCAGGGAAGCTTGGGGGGTCATGCAGTGGAAACACATTCCCCTCTTTTGTCCCTTGAGCTGATGATTGTGAACCATTTCACGCATTTTCTCAGGGGGTCTCCAGAGGGGAGAGAACTACCATTGACAAGAGAAGTAACCTCCTTTGTAACACACTCTGGACTGGCTTTTCTTCCTTCTCTGGAAGGAAGTCCCCGAATAAGCAAGTCTTCATGCCCAAGTTAGGAAATATACATTGCCGCCCCCCCGCCCCCAGAAAATGCTTTAAACTTATTTACTTCTTCACTAGAGCACTGACCCTTTTGCTTCAGGGTTATTCCTAATTTTTTTTTTTTTAATTCAAGAAGTTCTAATTTTGCACTTGCTCTTATAACTTAATAAACTATTTTGGAGATCTTTTCATGTTGGGACATAAATACCTGTGTGATTTTTCAAATGGTACTCACTTTATGGAATATCATAATTTAAGTAATCAGTTCTCTATTCACTCTTTCTGTAAATACTTTGATGGACATCCTTATGTGTGTATGTGTCCTCTTTTTCCAAATTGCCCTTAATCTTCATTATTATGTGATTTTTCCTGACCAAAATATTGAAAGAAATATCCTAGCCTGTTCTTCATTAGGAGAGATCAGGATTAATAGACCTTAGGCAGGAAAGCTGAGCTGGTTGGGATTTTTGCGAGCCATACAAATGTGCTTTTTTAAAAAAATTTTCTTGGCATATAGTTGACCTAAAATGTTGTAATAGTTTCAGGTGTACAGCTATCTCCTGTATATATCTCTAACTATATACCTAATTATATATAACTATATATACCTATATATAACTATATAGTAGCTATATAACAGTATGTAGTTTTATGCTTTTATACACACACACATATATATTCCCATTCTTTTTTTCCCATATAGGTTATTACAAACTATTGAGCAGATTTGCTGGTGCCATACAGTAGGTTCTTGTTAATCATCTACTCTATACAGTAGTGTGTATATGTTATCCCCATCCTCCCAAATCCTCCTCCCGCCTAGCAGTTTCCCCTACATTACCATAAAATTGGCTTTGTTTCTGTTTTATAACTTCTTTGTGTCATTCTTATTAGATTCCACATATAGGTGATGTCATATGATATTTGTCTTTCTCAGGCTGACTTACTTCACTCAGTACGATAATCTCAAAGTCCATCCATGTTACTGCCAATGGCATTATTTCATTCTTTTTTATGGATGAGTAATATTCCATTGTATATATGTACCATATCTTCTTTATCCTTTCCTCTGTTAATGGACATTTAGCTTCCATGTCTTGACTATTGTAAATAGTGCTGCAATGAATTTTTGGGTACATGTATCTTTTAAAATTATGGTTTTCACTGGAGTGATGCCCAGGAGTGGGATTGCTGGGTCATATGGTAGTTCTAGTTTTAATTTTCTGAGGACCCTCTATACTGTTCTCCATATTGGTTGCATCAATTTATATTCCCACTAACAGTATAGGAGGGTTCCCTTTTCTCCACACCCTCTTCGGCAATACATATAATGCTTTTATATCTGTGAAAATTTAGCCAACTGAGAGGTTAGAAGAAACAGTCCACACAAGTGACAACCCTCACTTCTGACACCAGTTGCAAGTTCTGGGGTTCCTAAGACAACTCTTAGGTTTGATAATTTGCTGGAAGAACTCACAGGACTCACTGAAATCTCACCAGTTATGCTTTAATACAGCTATAGGATTCAGATTAGAATGAGGTAAGGGAAGATGTACACATGGCTGAGTCCAAGAGAGTACAAAATGCAGAGTTTGTTTTTCTTCTCCCCATGGAGTCATGACACTGTCACTTTCTTGGCCTCGATATGTGACAATATACATTGAATATCACCTACCAAGGAAGTTTACCCAAGCCTCAGTGTCCAGTCTTTATCCAGTGGGTAATTTCAGGTTCCAGCCCTCAGGAGGTCAACTGAAGCCACCTCATACGCCCACCCTACATCACTTTGCGACCATATGCCTGACCCAAGGCCCCCAGGCTAACAAATATTTGCCTGTCAGGAAGTGAGGACCAAGGCCAGACTTTCTTTTTTGCACTAGAAGGTAGATTCTTTACTACACAACACCAAAACAGAATTGATTCCACTAGATTTTTCTAGAGAAATACCTAATTAACAATGTCTAATTTTTTCCCCCAAGAAAGTTATTTAATCAAAGCAGGTGGGAATGACCATCAATTTATTCAACAGCAGAAAGTGTCCTGGACAGCAATTGGCTTAACATGTGGCAAAGAGAAGACCATGCCAGGATCCTAGTCAAATGTTCCCTCCACCTCACTCCCTGCCCAAATGTGCCTCCTATGGCAAACAGCAAGCTGCACTGGCCACATATTTTCCCCGTGGGCTGGGAAATAAAATCCTTATATTTCTCAATCATTTATACTTAACTCATTTAAAAATTTGGCAATGGACATTCTTTGGTTCTCTCTTTCTTTAAACCTTGATGGGGGAGGGAGGCGGTTGTAGGAAAGGAGTAAGGCAGTTGTAAGAAGTAAAGAAGTTTATACCAGCGGGGGTCCCAAACATTTAACATAACCACAAACCTAGTTTCAAGCCAGGAAATCATGAATAATAATGTCGGTGTTAAGGATACCACATGACTGTATTCTTCTGGAGCTTATAGGCTCAAATCACACCAGATCCACAAAGACTTCTGGGGTACAGGAAGGAGGAGTTGTCTTAGTCCCTTCAGGCTTCTCTAAAAGACTGGGTGGCTTATAAACACAGAAATTTATTTCTCACGGTCTAGAGGCTGGAAAATCTAAGATCAAGTTACTAGAGATTCAGTGCCTGGTTCACAGACAGCTGTCTTGATCTCACAGTGTTCTTACATCACAGAAGGGGCCCAGGGAGCTATTTGGGGTCTCTTTTAGGACATGAACCCGATTTTTGTTTTGTTTCGTTTTGTTTTTTGACTGATTTTGCTTTCTAGGGCTGAATCCATGGCATATGGAAGTTCCCAGGCTAGGGGTTGAATGGGAGCTGCAGCCGCCGGCCTACCCCACAGCCGCAGTAATACGGGATCTGAGCCGCATCTGCAACCTACACCACAGCTCACAGCAACACCAAATCCTTAACCCACTGATCGAGGCCAGGGATCAAACCCACATCCTCATGGATACTAGCCAGGTTTATTAGCACTACAATACAACAGGAACTCCATGAGCCCTATTTTTGAGAGTTCTGCCCTCACCACCTAATCACCTCCCAAAGTCCCAACCTCCAAAGGCCATTACACTGGGGATTAGGTTCAACATATGAATTCTGGGAAGACACAAACATTTTCTGTAACAGAAAGGATCTCTCAGAGTTCCTGTGGCGGCATAGTAGAAACGAATCCGACTAGTATCCATGAGGATGCAGGTTTGATCCCTGGCCTCACTCAGTGGGTTAAGGATCTGGTGTTGCCATGAGCTGTGGTGTAGGCTGCAAATTCAGCTTGGATCCTGCATTGCTGTGGCTGTGGTGTAAACTAGCAGCTGTAGCTCCAGTTCGACCCCTAGCCCGGGAAACTCCATATGCCACCAGTGTGACCCTAAAAAGCAAAAAAAAAAAAAAAAAAACCAAATGGGACCTCTCAATCTTCTGAATGTTTTGCCATACCTCTGCTCTGACCCAATATAATAATAATGCAATACTCTAATAATAATACAATACCATATCTGCTTCATCTCTGTTCTGATCTAATTGTTACCTTGTGTGTTTATCTTTACAACCAGGGTATAAAACTCTGGGTAGGAGGGCACCTCACACCTTGGTATATATTGCGTCTTGCCCAGCACAGCCCACTTTGATTATAACTGCTGATGGAGCATGTAGTGGAAGTTCAATAGACATTTGTTGACAATAGAATGGGCTGCACCCATGGCATATGGAAGTTCCCAGGTTAGGGGTCGAATCAGAGCTATAGCTGGCACAGCAACTCAGGATCCAAGCTGAGTCTGCAACCTACACCACAGCTCTTGGCAATGCTGCATCCTTAACCCACTGAGCGAGGCCAGGGATGGAGCCTGTGTCCTCATGGATGCTAGTCAGATTTGTTTCAGCTGAGCCATGGTGGGAACTCCATGATTTATATTTTTGTAGATTCATTTGCACAATATTTATCTCTCTGACTCCCACACTACATATTGTTACTTTGCTCTAAATCTAGAAGACAAGCTCCTTTACCCTCCCCTCCCCATCCTTTGGTTATAAAGTACTGTGCCACTGGTTCTAGTAAAGCCCTCAGGGTTGACATTCTACACCTATTAATCACTGTCTTCTGCACCACACTGACTGGATGAAATTAAACATGATTGAATGGAAACAGAAACAATCTGAAAGAACTCCTGGACTGTGGGAAAGGAGGGATTTTGCTCTGGTTTTTTAACATCTTTCTTTTTCCTCACTGAGAAAGTATATCATTGACATCAAGAACAAACGCACAGCCAAAACCTACCAACTTTTTTGTTCCTTAAAGAAGCTTTATGTGATTTATACATTAAATGAAAGTAGACGTTTTGGAGAGTCGACATTACCACCGGTTCCCAAATCTGTGGTAAAGAACCGTATCATTTACACACAATACCAGGTTTCTGCACATGATTACGTTAAATTAACCCACTGGTTTGGGCATGATTGACTGGAAGACCATGTTCTGCACTAAGAGAACCCTTCATGACTAACTGTTGTGGTCTAGGAAAACAAGGAAACTCTGCGCCATTTTTTAAAAATGCGGTCAGGGCACTGTTCCCTTGATTGCTAATGAAACTTTAGGTGTTTTATTCAGTGGGTCTATTTCCAGAGTAATTTGGCCATAACATAGTTTTTTTTTTTTTTTAAATCCAGCTTTAGATACATTCTTTAAGGCTTTGGAGACAAAGGTTAATTAGATATACAAACATTTCTTGTAATCTTTGGCTTCATATCCATTTTTCCCAATGTTACTGAGGCTCCAGCTGTTTTATCTGGTAAATATTTTGCAAAACCAGAAACATCGTTAACTCCTTTTCAATAGTACTTTTGTAAAACAGGATAGTTTCAGCAGGATGCAGCAACTTAAGTGTAGTCCTACTGATCTGGGCTCAGTGTCTCCTAGAGAAGAGATTTGGGGCCAATGAAAAGCCCTCTTATAGTTTTTCAATAAGTAAATATTAAGAGACTCCACAAAATAATTAAAAGAAAAAAATTCCCCAGCTGAGTAATGAAGGAGGAGGAAAACAGGATATGTCACCCCAAAACATGCCTCTTTGACATAAAGTTATTTTGAGCTGAAGGCAATTAAGAAGCAAAAAGGAAAAGCTGTCTCTTCTGTCCATCTTTTCTGTGTAAAGGCAAGATATAAATTTCCCTTTACTAGAGATGATTCTAGTCCATTTATCAGGCCAGTGACTGCACCCAAGGATTCTGAAAACAAACCTTACTCTATTAGTTTCTTCCCATATATTTACCTTCCCACAATTTGCCACCCTTAGAAGCCTAAAACTACTTCTCTTCATCCTGTTGTTTCTCCACAAATTTATTGGCTTTTTGTTGAAGATGGTATATAAGCAGGAGGAGTTCTTTTTTTTTTTTTCAATTTGCCCAATGCAATTTAACACTTTTTTCTTTTTTCAAATGAATTTTATTACATTTATAGTCGTACAATGATCATCACAACCCAATTTTACAGCATTTCCATCCCAAGCCCCCAGCGCATCCCCCCACCGCCGAACCTGTCTCATTTGGAAACCACAAGTTTTTCAAAGTCTATGAGTCAGTATCTGTTCTGCAAAGAAGTTCATTGTGTCCTTTTTTTAGATTCCACATGTAAGTGATAGCATTTGATGTTGGTGTTTCATTGTCTGACTGATTTCACTTAGCATGATAATTTCTAGGTCCATCCATATTGCTGCAAATGACATTAATTTCTTTCCTTTTAATGGCTGAGTGATACTCCATTGTGTATAGGTACCACATCGTCTTTATCCACTCCTCTGTCGATAAACATTTAGGTTGTTTCCATGTCTTGGCTATTGCATATAGTGCTGCAATGAACATTGGAGGAGATGCATCTTTTGGAGTCATGGTTTTCTCTGGATAGAAAGCAGGAGTTCTAAACCACATTTTTCTAGTTACTTTTCTCTTTCCTCAAGTTTTTCCCATGCACATAAGAGATACACATGTTAACAAATGTCTGTTTGGTGTGCATTAGTGTTATAATGCTGAGTATAGCTGCCATTCAAATATCTGCTGGTTTTTCTCTTATTAATTTGTCCTTGTTAGAGGGGCCCCAGCTGAGAACATAGAAAGGTAGAAGGAAAGATTTTTCCTCCCCAACAAAATAGTTTGGATATGGGAGGAAGGAAGGGAAAGCGTGAAATAAGCAAATGCAAATAATTTGTTATTTGGTATTAGGCTATATTTGCATGCATACTCAGATTAACTGTATTTGGATATTCAAAAAATTTTAGTTTTGGAGTTCCCTCATAGCTCAGTGGGTTAAGGACCAGATACTGCTGAGGCTCTGGTTACCACTGTGACATGGGTTTAATCCTTAGCTGGGGAACTTCATGCCACATGCATGGCCAAAAAAAAGTTTATTATTATTATTATTATTATTATTATTATTATTATTATTATTATTTTATGACCACACCTGTGGCATAAGGGAGTTCCCAAGCCAGCGACTGAATCCAAGCTGCAACTTTAGCTCCTTTAACGCACTGTGCCAGGCTGGGGATTGAACCCTTGTCTCTGTAGTAACCTTAGCCACTGCAGTCAGGTTCTTAACCCACTGCACCACAGAGGGAACTCCTAGTTTTTCAATTAGCTTATTATGAATGCCTTAACCCTTGTGTTTTGAATACATACAATTTTATTTTTTTTCTTCCCCAATTTTATTGAGGTGTATTTTATCACAATAAACTGCACATAGAGTACATAATTTGGAGTATAGAATTTGATGAGTTTTGATATATGTATATACCTGTGAAACTATAATAAGATAATAAACATATCATCATCTTCCCCAAAGTTTCCTCATGCCCTTTTGTAATCCCCCCCCTTTCCTCCACACTTCAAACACTAATCTGTTTTGTTCATTATAGATTAGTTTGAATTTTCTAGAGTTTTATATAAATGACTCATTACAGTACATACTATTTTGCAAAATTATTTTGAGATTTATCTATGTTGAATTTATCATCCATTTGTCCATTTTTATGGCTGAGTAATATTCTACTATATAGATTCACCAAAACCTGATTATTCACTCATTAGTTGATGGACATTGGGTCGTTTCCAGGTTTTGGCTATTGCACACAAAGATGCTGTATCCATTTGTGTACAAGTCTTTGTGTTACCCACCTTCCCCAGTTGGGTCCCAACAAGGATCCTCCTGCCTGGTGTCACTAGTGCCAATAGAATGAAACTGAGTTCCATACAGAAGCAAAAGGAAGCTTTATTCTTTGATCAGAGAAAGGCGAGGTAAGAACTCTCACCTTAAAGCACTAGCTCTTCCTGACAGGCCATGGGAGGGGCTGCTTTATAGAGATCTCATGGTGGTGGTGTGGGTACGGAGTTCTTGCAGGACTAGTGCAGCTCTGCTGCTCAGAGCTCTGGCTCCAGATCGCAGTTTGGGTGCAGTGCTTCTGCATGCAGCCTGCTGAGCTGAGATGTCAGGGTGCAGTCGTTTCACACCAGGAACTCTGATCTGAAGTGCCAGGTGCTAGACCTCTGCATGCTACACCCTATGAGCAAGTGGAACTAGATAAAGCACAAGGGAAAAGAAGGTTGGACTTTATTACCAGATTCTGTTTTTATTTCCTGGGAATTAATGGGCTTTGCTGCTGACAAATCCCTCCTGTTTGTTGTCTTTCTCCTTGTTTTTGAGGGGCGCTGGTCCAGCTTCTCTAACTGCTTCCCGTGGATGTCAGGCATCATCATACCCCTGAGTAGAGGAGAACTTCTCACCAGCTACTTTTGATGTGCTTGATTGTCACCAGAACTTAGCCCTGACTCTTCGTATCCCTGAGCGACCCACCATTTGAAGTTTATAGATTCTGTTTCTGATCTGGGATCTTGGACTCTTATTTTATTTTATTTACTTATTTATTTTTGTCTTTTTGCCTTTTCTAGGGCAGCTTCCCATGGCATATGGAGGTTCCCAGGCTAGGGGGTCTAATCAGAGCTGTAGCCGCCGGCCTGCGCCAGAGCCACAGCAACGTGGGATCCGAGCCGCATCTGCGACCTACACCACAGCTCACGGCAATGCCAGATCCTTAACCCACTGAGCAAGGCCAGGGATTGAACCCACAACCTCATGGTTCCTAGTCAGATTCGTTAACCACTGCACCACGATGGGAACTCTTTAATCAATAGAAAATGATAAGAGCCCAGACAAGAAATTCAGGCAAAGCTTTATTGGGCTCATGCCTGAGGGCATGGAAACAAGAAACAGGTGCCCTTGCTCATAAGATCATCTCTGCCCGAAGGCTCAGGTGAGGGTTTTTAGCACAACCTTTAGAGCAGGAGTCCCTGGGGGTAGACTTCTTTTTTCTATTACTGAGTCAGGGAGGTTACCATGTATCCTGCCAGCCTATTTCCCTCCCTCATAGAACTACTCCTGTCCATGAACCAGTCCTCTTCAGCATTCAGGGAGGCTCATGCTCTAAGTCAAGAGATTGGAATAGACAACTGTTTCTATACAATCATGTTCCAAGGGCCCTGTTTCTGTAGGTACTAAGGTGGCAGGATCTAGTATGCAACAGGTTTTTATAGTAACCACTGGGTTGTCCAACGGCTCTATGATGCCCATTCTTGGGCCTTCCCTTTACACCCATAATTTTACAACTCTTTTTAAAGATAATTTTATTGTATTTTATTGATTTTGGGGGAAAATAACTGTTGGCCTATTGGCCTAGAATTCTACATCCAGATGAACTTTTTTTTTTTTTTTTTGGTCTTTTTGATTTTTTAGGGCCGCAACCGCAGCATATGGAGGTTCCCAGGCTAGGGGTCCAATTGGAGCTGTAGCCGCCAGCCTACGCCAGCCACAGCAATGTGGGATCCGAGCCACATCTGTGACCTACACCACAGCTCACGGCAACGCCAGATCCTTAACCCACTGAGCAAGGCCAGGGATCGAACCCGCAACCTCAAGGAACTAGTTCGGTTCACTAACCGCTGAGCCATGACAGGAACTCCAGATGAACTAATTTTTAAAAAATATAGTTGATATAAAATGTTGGAGGTGTACTACAAACATATATGGTTTGTTTTCATATATATTTGGTAATATATATATATTATTTTTCAAATTCTTTTCCATTATAGGTTATTATAAGATATGAATTACTTCCCTGTGCTATATAGTAGATCCTTGTTGTTTACTTATTTTATATAGAGTGGTGCGTATCTACTTATTTATACCAAGTTCCTAATTTATTCCTCCCTCTCCCTTTCCCTTTTGGTAACCATAAGTTTGTTTTCTATGTCTGTGAGTCTATTTCTGTTTTGCAAATAAGTTCATTTGTATCATTTTGTGGCGCTGGTGTGGACTCAGAATTTGCCAGGCTTTCCCCCAAGTCCAATGTCAGCCAAGGCTCCTTGAGGACCAATTGGAGTGCCAGCCTAAGAGCCCCTGGCCCCGCTATTCTTCACCTATTTCGACCATCTGCCTTCAAGGGTCGTGACCAGGATCTGCCATTTCTGTCCCCTTTGGGCAAGGGGATTCTCTCTTTTCCTGTCCTTTGTGTTTACATATGGTGCACTGATTCGGTACTAGTTTCTTTGGCTTGTTATCTCTGGGTGGGGGTTTTGGGTGTCTCTATGGAGCCTCCGTGGAGAGTTCGCCCAGATTCCCATGCTGACCAGTTGACCTTGAAAGGTAACAGACAGCAAGAGGGCTTGCCTCTGGGTCTTTTTATCCCCTGATATTTTCTCCTCTGTATCTTGGTTATTAAATATCCAGTAGGCAACCTTGACCAGGCAAAGGGTATAGGTATCTGGTTCAATTTCCAGCTTTTGAAGTTTGTACTTAATGTGAGGAGCACTTTGGGAAATGAAATACAGCCTAACCTCAGGATTGCATTCCCTTCCAGTGACTCAGGGTCAGTGGTAGTATTGATTCAAAGGCATTCCCTGAGGCGCTCTAAGAATGCCTAAGGGTTTTCCATCAGCTCCGGTTAATTTCCTTTATCTTATTCTAATTGACATGTTTCTTTTCCTGCTGCTTGGATTCTTTTCAGGATCTAATTTTACAATGGGTCAGCCTCTGTCTTCCACCCTCTTCCCATTGTCTTGGTGGTCCCAGTTGACTTTATTATCTGGGACTTCTTGATTCTCTGATCTGGAAATAGCATGATCTGCATTGTTTCCATTCTCTTTGTCTGCTTCCTCTTGGGCTTTTGAAAGGACTATGGCCTTTTCTTTCCGCATTAGGAGTACATTAAGGGGCTCTGGATGTCAGCAAGGTGGGGTCATGGGCCTAAAAGATTCCACTAATCAAATTCAGGAAACCCCCTGGATCTTCCCTCAAAATTTCCTATGACTATTTTCCAACTGTGGAAGGGGGAGGTTGGAATGATTTGTTGGCACACAAATGCCACAGGTTGGGCCTAAATAAAATTTGGAACCAGCACCAAACTGTTAATGGAATCCTCTAGAGACCCAAATAGGGGTAGACTCTGATACAATCGGGGCTTCCCCTTGAATTTCAGCCGAGACTACCTCCCAGGCCAGAGCAGCTTATCTGAGGGAAGGGGTCTTCTATTTCATCCTTTCAGCTGGAAAAGAAGAGTTTTCAGACTTCCCTCCAGGTGAGAGCTAAAAGCAGGAGGGGGTCCCTATAGGGTACTCACTAGATCACTGAGACTGATGCCAGGAGGGGAGTTCATGGAACCTCAGTTGATAAAGACTCACCCAAGGTTTGCCTCACAAGCAGAGGAGTAGTCAGAGCTTGGAAAATTAGAAGGAGGATTTCTGGTCATGGAGCAGCAAAAACAAATCCGACTAGGAACCATGAGGTTGTGGATTTGATCCCTGGCTTCGCTCAGTGGGTTAAGGATCTGGTGTTGCTGTGAGTTGTGGTGTAGGTCACAGATGTGGCTTGGATCTGGCATTGCTGTGGCTGTGGCGTAGGCTGGCAGCTGTAGCTTCAATTAGACCCCTAGCCTGGGAACATGCCGCGGGTGTGGCCCTAGAAAGGACAAAAGACAAGACAAGACAAGACAAGACAAGACAAGAAAAAAGAAAATTAGAAGAAAAAGAGATCAGAGAAGAGGTCAGGCGGTAGGTGTTTCCTGTTCTTGCCAGCAGCTCACAGGGCTTCCCGACAGTGTGTTTCTGGTATTACATGCAGCTCACAGGGCTCCCCAGCCTACTTCAGAGAAACTATCATTGACTAGAAGAGGTCAAGTCATTGGTTGAGTACCTACCTTAGAACACTTTCATACTCAGGCATCCCTGGTGCCTTTTCCAGATCCAGATTGAGCATCCTTCAGTTTTCTCAAGCAGTCCTTATCATCTGGGCCCTTTCTCCATCTTGCCTCTTGACTCTGGAGCAGACCACTTTCCTTTACCAAACCAAAAGTGATGGTGGAGAATGCTACTTTTGACCCCTGGCAGTAGACAAAGAAGGCAAAAGCCCTGGTGTGACTGCATCTGCCCTGTACAGGGGTCAAGAAGACAGCACCACTAGCCAGACACACCATGAGACCACCTTGGCTCCCCCTCATGCTTGGGCATCCAGTGATGCAGGAAAGCCAGAGAGGCAGTGGCAGGCATGCATGAGTTTCAGTCTCTGATTTCCAATGTTTCCCTCAAGGCAGCATAGTCCAAATGGTTCTGGGGGCTACACTGTCTGCACACAACACTTTATCAGGTTGCTGGGCAGAGCTGTTCTGAGATGGGCCAAAGGCTGTTACCATTCTACCCCATCAGAGTGTACTCGAAAACCAGACTAAGTCATCCTCACAGAAACCTCCCAAAGTATCCACTATTCTCTCACTGGAGCCTGGTGGATATGTACAGGTAAAAAGGCCATGGTCCATCCCTTCATGGTCACCAAAATTTGTTACTGACCCTTATGAGTTGAGCCCCCAAAATTTCCCTCCTGCCTGATGTCACTCGGGCCAATAGAATGAGACCAACTTTGGCTCAGAAGCAAAGGAAAGTTTTAGTCTTTGATCAAAGGGTGAAGAGGTGTGCATTCATGCTCTAAAGTATGCCCACTCCGGTAGGTCCTGGGCTGGGTTGCATTATAGATTTCTCATCTGCGGAGGGAGGAGTGGAGTTCTCGTGGTACCAAGAATGAAGTACCAGGTGCGGCATCTCTGCACACGGTACACAATCGCCATCTTGAATTGAGGGGTCGTGCACAGCATTTCTGCACATAGCCTGCCAAGTTGGGGCGACAGTAGCAGAAGTTCTGCACTGGAACTCTATTACAATGTGTTAGATGCAAGGCTTCTGCACACAGCCTTCTATAGGCCAGTGAAACTAGACAAAGCACAAAAGAATAGGTTAGACCTTATCTCCTAGGTTCTATCTTATTTCTCCTGGGGAACCCATTGGGCTTTTCTAGTGACAAATACATGTTTTTATTTCTCTTGGGTGAATACTTAGCTGTGCAATGGTCAACTCTTACGACAGATGTGTGTTTAACTTCATAAGAAATTGCCAAACTGTTTTCCAAAGTGATTATACCATTTTACATACCTATCAGCAGTGTGCGAGAGGGTTCCAGTTGTTCCACATCTTTGTCAATGTTGTATGGTCAGTCTTTGAATTTTAGCCAATTGAAGGTGTAGAGAGATAACTTGTTATTTTTGCTTTCCCTCCTGAAGCCCTATAATACCACTGTTTTTCTAATTTTCTAAATATTATTCATTATCAAGACCAAGCACAATATGGTATGTCCTTCAGAGAAATATTAAGCAATTATAAATAAATCAATGAGTCCTCTATTTATGCTGATGTAGAACAATCTCCAAAATATTTTAAGTGAAAATAGTAATATCTAACATATTACAGTGCTTTCTACATGTTAGACACTATTCTAAACATTTCATATACTTTAGTTCGTTTAGTTCTTAACCTTAAGAGTGAGATATTTAGACTTCCCTCTACTTTAGGGATCAGGAAACAGTCTCAGTGATTTTTGCCCAAGATCACACTGGTAGAAAAATGGCAGAGCCAAGATTGGAACAGATTCCAGAATCTCGTCTTATTTTTTTTTCTTCCAGTTTTATTGAGATAGAAATGACTTATAGCACTGTTTAAGTTTAAGGTGTATAGCATGATAATTTGACTTACACACATCATGAAATGATTATCGCAATAATTCAGTGAATAGTCATCATCTCATATAGTTACAAAAGACAAGAAAAAGAAAAAAACTTTTTTCTGTGATGTGAACTCTTAAGATTTACTCTTTTTTTTTTTTTTTTTGGTCTTTTGTCTTTTCAGGGCTGCACTCATGGCATATGGAGGTTCCCAGGCTAGGGGTCTAATCAGAGTTACAGCCGCCGGCCTAGCCACAGCCACAACCACAGCCATAGCAACGCCAAATCCGTGTCGCGTCTGTGACCTATACCACAGCTCACGGCAACACCAGATCCTTAACCCACTGAGCAAGGCCAGGGATGGAACCCACAACCTCATGGTTCCTAGTCGAATTCATTTCCACTGCTCCCCAATGGGAACTCCTACTCTTTTTTTTTTTAAGATTTGAGTTTTTTATTTTTTTATTTTTATTTTTTTACTACTTAATGAATTTTATTACATTCACAGTTGTACAATGATCATCACAACCCAATTTTACAGCATTTCCATCTCAAACCCCCAGCTCATCTCCCCACCACCCCAACTTGTCTCCTTTGGAAAACATAAGTTTTTCAGTCTGTGAGTCAGTATCTGTTCTGCAAAGAATTTCATTGTGTCCTTTTTTTAGATTCCACATGTAAGTGATAACATTTGATGCTGGTGTTTCATTGTCTGACTGACTTCACTTAGCATGATAATTTCTAGGTCCATCCATATTGCTGCAAATGCCTGAGTAATTATTAATGGCTGAGTAATATTCCTTTGTGTAGATGTACCACATCGTCTTTATCCACTCCTCTGTCGATAAACATTTAGGTTGTTTCCATGTCTTGGCTATTGCATGTAGTGCTGCAATGAACATTGGAGTCCATGTGTCTTTACGAGTCATGGTTTTCTCTGGATAGATGACCAGGAGTGGGATTGCTGGATCAAATGGTAATTCTATGTTTAGTTTTCTGAGGAATCTCCATACTGTTTTCCACAGTGGTTGCACCAATTTAAGAATTTAGTCTCTTAACAACTTTTACATGTAATAGAGCAGTATTAATCATATTAATTATGTTATATATTACACCCCTAGGATTTATTTTTCTTATGAATGGAATTTTGTACGTTTTGACCACCTTCCTCCAATTCTCCTCCCCCCCATCTCTTGCCTCTAGTAATTATAAATCTGAACTTTTCTATGAAGTTTGTTTCTTGCAGTATAACTGACCTACGACACTATGGTAGTTCCTGATGCATAACATAGTGATTCAGTATTTCTATACATTACCAAATGATCACCACAATAAGTCTAGTTACCATTTGTCATTATACAAAGATATTACTTTATTACTAACTTTATTCCCCACTCTACATTTCATTCACATGACTCATTTATTTTATAGGTGGAAGTTTGTACCCCTAAACCTCCTCATCCATTTCTCTCATTCCCCCCAACCCAGAGCCTCAGCTTTTATTAGGCGTACCATTGTACCACACTGTTTTAAGGCATAGCTACCAGTTGTAACTCTAAAGGTGGAGAAAATAGCTACTCATATTTATTTATATATGCATAAAATATCTCGGAGCAAATAAACAGACAGTAACATTGATTATCTTTGAGGAGGGAACTTGGAGTTGAAGCATAGGGGGAGACAGGAAGATCTTTGGAATTTCGAACTTTGAAATTTTGAACTTTTTTACTCAAAATATAAAATAAAATTTAAGTAACAAAAAAATAACCCACAGGTCCAACTTCTTTCCAAAGTGCCTGCCAGATCCTCAATTCTAGATCCATGTTGCTTAACAACTGATGTTTGGTTGTGCCCTCACTTTTCATGTAACTCGTCTTTCTCTACCAGACTATAAATACTTTGAATGACATACCACCTTCATACTTCTAAGTCTTGAAGTTCCCTGCAGTAGTCAGCACAGTACAGGGCATTAGCAAATGCTTAATAAAGACTTGTTTATTAACTGGTAAGCCTGGTCACAAGAAATCCTGACACGAATCCAACTTTGGGTAGCAAGTTGTCTTTTGTGATGAAAACATGTGGGGCTGAGTCAGCCAAGGTGAAGAAGATCAGGAACATGCTGATCGGCAAAAAGAGAAGCACTGAAAACTACTTTTAATAAAAAATTGCTCTTTTATTTTTGAAAAAAAAAATTGAAGTAGTCACCATGGGAAATACAAATGCTTTGCTGGATTTCCTACAAGTATTTTACAGTTGGAATTGTTTTTTACTTGTTTATATAATAGAGCACAGTTGTCTTTTCAATGCCTGCCTGCCTGGCTAGGGCCTCTAAGAACTTAATCCAGTTGAGAAATCACACAGAATGGAAGATTTTTCCATGATGATGTAATCTATTTGTCTCATTTTTGGATAAATAGGTGATACTGAGCATTTGCAGAAAAACCATTTAGGTATTTTACAAATGAAGCAGTAAGGGTATTGAGTTACTAGCACATAACTGAAGAGAGAGGCAGCCTTCCTAATGGTGAAGAAGACTGGACCAAAAAGAAAAAAAAGGTCGTGACGAATAAAAAAACCTTTTGTCTCCAATTTTGAGAACTGAACATTCAGGATAAATCTCTAGCATAGATGCTAAAATTTATCACATTTTATTTTTCATTAAGATTGGTTGGCATTACAAAAACAGGGCTTTGTGTTAGAAAAAAAATTAGTAGATGAGAAGTTTCCCATTATTTGAAGAGATTGTCACACAAAATTTGCAAAATATCTCTGCCTGGGTCTCTCCCATCAGTTGGAAAACTGACTGATTCACACAAAATGTTAGCAACATGATATTCTGCTTCCTAGGCATATTTACATTCTTCTAGGGTCGGCAACATTTAACTCATAGGAATGAACTACTTAGAGTAAAATTTCAGATGATGAACCATTTAGAAGTTTCTGCTTCCTCTTAAAGATGATCTTACTCTCTAAACTCCTTCCAGCTCTTAACTTTCTTTGCCACAGTTGCAAATTAAGAGTAAATTCCATGTTTAAATTTAGACATTGTCAGAGGAGAAATTTTTATTTTATCCAAACTCACTTTTAAATTTTACAAAAGAGAGGCAGGGAATGTGGCCACCATGTGAAAAGCCAGATGCTGTTCTGACTTTTTTAATTGTTTTGGAGAACAGAAGATTGTTTTTCTGTTGGAAATAACAGAATTGATTTTACGTTCAGCTACACTGACGATATACCAGTTTCCTTGCATAAACTACCGTTACTTCCACCATCGACCCTATTTTCCAATGTTCCATAATTTCTAAGATATTGCAGAGTTATTGACAAGCATGAAAGTTTGCAATTTAGAGGGATAGCAAAACAATTTGGCAGTAAGGAGTCCTTATACACTGAATACCATAAAAGCACAACCAAAGAAATATGCTGCTTGTGATGGAGCAAAATCTTTGTGTCTTTGAGAGTTTATCTTGACCAGATTACTTAAATAAGTCCTTTGTTTAACAGCCTGAGTCATAAATATTTATTTAGCTTTTGATTATTTATCAGCATAGGAAAGCAATGAAAAAGTACTTTTACAGTAATTTGCTTTATCAGTTCTTTCCAATCAGAGCTTATTCCCTTCTTAACGGACCTCACACTTTTCTAACTTCAAATTTTACCTTTTCAGAGAGATGGATATGGTTCTGTTTCCACATCTAAGAAGCCAGCCTGTGTGTCTCCTCTTCTGAATATTTACCTAGCTCAGGCCTGCTCACCAGATTGTTGGACGTTGTCAGAGGCTGGTGAGGTGCCAGGACACTTTAGGAATCTAAGCTCATGGCCAAACTCTTGGCAGGAAACTGGGATGAGCTTTCCAGGCCCCAGTATTGGAGGCCAGCAGCCTGGCTTCTCACCAGGGAAAGGTGGAGCTCTCTGCCATCGCCAAGGTTCTTCCCTACCCAGAGCTGTTGTGTTGGCTAAGAGAGCTATATCCAGTGACCTCCTAGGTGGCCATCTTTTTTTTTTTTAAGGGCCGCCCCTGAGGCATATGGAGGTTCCCAGGCTAGGGGTCAAATCAAAGCTGTAGATGCTGGCCTACACCACAGCCACAGCAATGGGGATCCAAGCTGCCTCTGTGACCTATACCACAGCAATGCCAGATCCTTGATCCACTGGGCAAAGCCAGGGATCAAAACTGCCTGCATCCTCATGGATGCTAGTCAGATTCATTTCCACTGAGCCATGACGGGAACTCACATCATTTTTAAAACATTATTTATTTCAACTTTATCTCATCATTTAAACTTTCTATTTCTGATTTATTATGCACATAGTACATTAAATAATAGTACATACATATAATTTATAAATAAACATATTTATATGTTTAATCTTCAAAATATACAAACACCTCATACAATTCAACAACAACGAAAACAAATGACCAAATTGAAAATTGGGCCGAAGACCTAAATAGACATTTCTCCAAAGAAGACATAAAGATAGCCAAAAAGCACATGAAAAGATGCTCCACATCACTAATTATTAGAGAAGTGCTAATCAAAACTATTATGAGGTACCACCTTACACCAGCCAGAACAGCCATAATTAATAAGTCTACAAATAGCAAATGCTAGAGAAAATGTAGCGAGAAGGGAAGTCTCCTATACTGTTAGCAGGAATGTAAACTGGTGCAACCAATATGGAAAACAATATGGAGATTCCTCAGAAAAGTAAAAATGGAACTACCATATGATCCAGCAATCCCACTCCTGGGCATATATCCAGATAAAACTGTAATTTGAAAAGATATATGCACCCATATGTTCATAGCAGCAATAATCGCAATAGGCAAGACATGGAAACAACCCAAGCATACACTGACAGGATTAAGAAGATGTGCTGCATAATACAATGGAATGCTACCTAGCCATAAAAAAAAACAGAACAATGCCATTGCAGCAACATGGATGCAGCTAAAGATTATCACACTGAGTGAAGTAAATCAGAAAGAGAAAGGCAAATACCATATGATATCACTTATATGTGGAATCGAAAATATGCCACAAATGAAGCTATCCACAAAACAGAAACAGACTCACAGACAAGGACAACAGACTTGTGGTTGCCAAGTGGGGGTGGGGGGTGGGGAAGGAGTGGGATGGACTGGGAGTTTCAGGTTCACAGATGCAAACTATTACATTTAGGATAGATAAATAACAAGGTACTACTGCATAGCACAGGAAACTATGTACAATCACCTGGGATAGACCATGATGGAAAATAATATAAAAATGAATATAAATGAGTTACTTTGCTGGTATGATAGAAATTGGCACAACATTGTAAATTAACTATACTTTAATTTTAAAAAAAGGAAAAAAAATGCCCTTTTCGCAAAAGGAGTTAAAAATCTCAGAGTTCCCAAAGTGGTGCAGCGGAAATGAATCCAACTAGAATCCCATGAGGAAGTGGGTTCAATCCATGGCCTCACTCGTTGGGTTAAGGATCCAGCGTTTAGCTGTGGTGTAGGTCGTAGACACAGCTTGGATCCAGTGTTGCTGTGGCTGTGGTGTAGGCCGGCAATTACAGCTCCAATTTGACCCCTAGCCTGGGAACTTCCGTATGTTGTAGGTGCAGCCCTCAAAAAAGCCAATAGTCACCTTTGGAGGATGTCAGTGAACCAACTAATTATTTGGAAAAGAATCAAGCTTGAACCTGCCTTTCCTGTGTGAACTATATCCACACACTCAAGGAATAGTAGACTTAGACTATCATCATTTGGCATTTCTCACATGAAATAAGATCTAGGCCACTTATCAACAGCCACCAACCTCACAAGAAGAGAGAGCTGAACATGATGTATCTACTGATGGGAAATTCAACACCATCTTTGTATAAAGCGATCCTGACAGTATCAAACCAGAATTGGATCAAGCATCAAAATCTCATGACAAAGTTTTAGGAAATACAGAGGCCTGTGGATCATATTCACAACACCAGGGTAATGCAATAAGCAAAAGCAGGCAGTGGGAGACTCAACAGGAGAAATGACTTGCTTCCTTAGACAAATATATTTCAAGGGAAAAGAAGGGGGAGGAGAACCTATAATTTAAACTCAAGTCATGTAAACTGAATGTAACAGGTAGATATTTTTTGGATGCTCATTCCAACCAACTTTTCAAAATATGATGATGAGACATTGGGGAACCTTGAATGTTGACTGGAAAATAGATGCCACTTAGAGATGGTAATGTTTTAGGCGTGGTTATGGGTTCATGGTAATTTTTGGAAGATCTTTGACTGAAATATTTGTGGATGGAATGATATCAGAGCTGGCACTTGCTTCGATATAACCCAGGGTGGGGAAGGAGAAGAGGACAGCATCACTGAAACGAGTGGACACGGTTTTGCAATTGTTGTAGTGACATATTGACACACTCAGGGTCATTGCTCTAGTCTGTCTCCTTTAGTGTATGTTTGAAATTATCTATGATAAAAAGACTTTTTAAGGGCTTATGTCCAACCATTCTCCTCCTTTCTATTCCCAAACTGCATACCAGAGAAAATGTTCCTCAAAAACAAGAATTTCAAAGTCTCTAGTGAAATCCACAAAATCACATGAAAAGGACCTGTAAATGTCTGCTCCAGTCTCACCTCTTGGAGACTGGAGAAAAGCCAAATAAAAGAGGCTATGGTTATCTTGATCATTGTTCCATATGGGATTTCCCTTTCTTCATGGTTGTTGGGCATATAGTAATTGCCTGTAAGTGTTCATTGAGTGAATATTTGTGCATATAGTGTTTTATATGATCTAAACTTGTTCTTCAGGGGAGGGGACATTCTAGTTATTCACCAGAACATAGCCTAGATGGAGAACACAATTTAATACAATTTAATAACCTCATTGTGATAGTAAGAACTACTGTCCGTTTGGTGCCTTGATATTACAGCTAAAATGTTCCAATACGTGGTGCTCTGAGGGCTTAACTGGGTCTATTAATTTCCTAGAGCTGCCATAACAAAGACTCATAAACTGGGTAGCTCAAACAAAGGAAATTTTTTTAAATGTTTTAAGTCATTTTTTTTAATTTTTAATCTTTTTCAGAAGTATGTTTGAGTTTTTTCCTTCTTTTTCAATTTTTTATTATAGTTGATCTACAATGTCCTGCTAATTTCTGCTGCACAGCAAAGTGACCCAGTTATATATATATACATATATTCTGTTTCTCACAATATTCTCCATCATATTCCATTACAATGGATTATATAGTTTCCTGTGCTAAGCAACAGGACCTCATAACTTATCCACTCCAAATGCAATAGTTTGCAACTACTAATCCCAAACTCCCAGTTGACCCCACTCCCTCCCCCTCCCCCCGGCAACCACAAGTCTGTTCTCTATGTCCATGAGTTTGTTTTTATTCTGTAGATAAGTTCATTTCTGTATACACTAGATTCCTGATATAAGTGATATCATACGGTATTTGCCTTTCTCTTTCTGACTGACTTAGTATGAGAATCTCTAGTTCCATCCATGTTACTGCAAATGGCATTATTTGGTTTTTTTATGGCTAAGTAGTATTCCACGTGTATACACACCAGATATTCTTAATCCATTCCTCTGGAAATGGACATTTAGGTGGTTTCTAGGTTTGGCAGTTGTAAATTGCAGTGAACATAAGGGTGCGTGTATCTTTTTGAATGAAAGTTTTGTTGGGATATATACCCAGGAGTAGGATTGCTGGATCATGTGGTAGTTCTATACTGAGTTTTCTGAGGAACCTCCATACTGTTTTCCATAGTGATTGTACAAATTTACATTCCCACCAACAGTACAGGAGGGTTCCCTTTTCTCCACACCCTCTTGAACATTTGTTATTCGTAGTCTTTTTAATGATATCCTTTCTGACAGGGGTGAGGTGGTACTTTATCGTGGTTTTGATCTGCATTTCTCTAATAATTAGTGATGTTGAGCATTTTTTTCACGTGCCTGTGGCCATCCATATGTCTTCTTTGGACAAATGCCTATTGAGGTCTTCTGCCAATTTATCCATTTGATTGGTTTTTTTGCCACTGAATTGTATGAGTTGTTTGTGTATTTCGGCGATTAAGCCCGTGTTGATTGCATGGTTTGAAAATATTTTCTCACATTTGGTAGGATGTCTTCTTTTTTATGGTTTCCTTTGCTGTGCAAAATCTTGTAGGTTTGATGAGGTCCCATTGGTTTACTTTTGTTTTTATTTCTATTGCCTTGGGGGACTGATCTAAGAACACATTTGTATGATTGATGTCAGAGGATTTTTTACCTATGTTCTCCTCTAGGAGTTTTATGGTGTCTTCTCTTATATTTAAGTCTTTAAGCTATTTCAAGTTTATTTTTGTGCATGGTGTGAGGGTATGTTGTAGGTTCACTGATTTACCTCCAGCTGTCCAGTTTTCCCAGCACCACTTGCTGAAGAGACTGTCTCTTTCTCATTTTACATTCTTGCTTCCTTTGTTGAAGATTCGTTGACCATAGGTGTCTGAATTTATTTCTGGATCCTCCATTTTGTTGCATTGGTCTGTGTGTCTGTTTTTGTACCAGTATGACACTGTCTTGATTACTGTGAATTAGTAATACTGTCTGAAGTCTGGGAGACTTATGCCTCCTGCTTGGGTTTTGTTCCTCAGCATTCCTTTATCAATTCTGGGCCCTTTAGCAACACTGGGTCTTTTAATTTATATTCCATATTAATTTTTGGATTGTTTTTTCCTAGTTCTGTGAAAAACATCATGGGTAACTTTGTAGGGAATGCATCGAAACTGTAGATTGCTTTGGGTAGTAGGGCCATTTTAATGATATTCATTCTTCCAATCCAGGAGCATTCCATGTCTTTCCATTTCTTTCAGTCCTCTTTAATTTCCTTGATTAATTATTTATATAGTTCTCAGCATGTAAGTCTTTCACCTCCTTGGTCAGGCTTATTCCTAGTATTTTTTTGGGGGGTGTGATTTTAAAAACTATCCTATTTTTATAATCCTTTTCTAAAATTTCACAAATTTAGATATCTTTGTCTGGTTTTGGTATCAGGGTGATGGTGGCCTCAAAGAATGAGTTTGGGAGTGTCCCTTTCTCTGCAATTTTTTGGAATAGTTTCATAAGGATAGTTACATTCTGTAAATGTTTGATGGAATTTGCCTGTGAAGCCATCTGGTCCTGGACTTTTGTTTGTTGGAAGTTTTTTATTTTTATTTTTTTTTTTTACTTTTTGTCTTTCGCCTTTTCTTGGGCCGCTCCCGCAGCATATGGAGGTTCCTTGGCTAGGGGTCTAATCGGAGCTGTAGCCACTGGCCTACGCCAGAGCAACAGCAACGCGGGATCCGAGCCTTGTCTGCAACCCACACCAAAGCTCACAGCAACGCTGGATCCTTAGGCCACTGAACAAGGCCAGGGACCGAACCTACAACCTCATGGTTCCCAGTCAGATTCGTTAACCACTGCACCACGACGGGAACTCCTGTTGGAAGTTCTTTAATCACCGCTTCAATTTCAGTACTTGTGACTGGTCCATTTATCTTTTCTATTTCATCTTGGTTTAGTCTTGGAATTTCTAAGAATTTGTCCATTTCTTCTAGGTTTTCCATTTTATTGGCGTATAGTTGCATATAGTAGTCTCTTATGATCCTTTGTATTTCTGTGATGTCCGTTGTTACTTCTCCTTTTTCATTTCTAATTTTATCGATTTGAGTCCTCTCTCTTTTTTTCTTCCTAAGTCTGGCTAAGGGTTTATCAATTTTGTTGATGTTTTCAAAGAACCAGCTTTTCGTTTCATTGATCTTTTCTATGGTTTTCTTCATTTCTATTTCATTGATTTCTGCTCTGATCTTTATGATTTCTTTCCTTCTACTAACTTTAGGTCTTGTCTGTTCTTCTCTCTCAAGCCACTTTCAATGTAAAGTTAACTTGTTTAGTTGAGCTTTTTTTCTTATTTCCCGAGGTGGGCTTGTATTGCTATAAACTTTCCTCTTGGAACAAACCCATAGGTTTTGGAGTGTCATATCTTTGTTGTCATTTGCTTCTAGGTATTTTTAAATTTCCTCTTTGATTTCTTCAGTGATCCATTGGTTGTTTACTAGCATGTTGTTTAGTTCCCATGTGTTTATATTTTTTGCAGTTTTCTTCTTGTTGTGGATTTCCAGTCATACAGTGTTGTGGTCAGAAAAGATGCTTGATATGATTTCATTGTTCTTAAATTTACTGAGGTTTGATTTGTAGCCCAGGATGTGATCAATCTTAGAGAATGTTCCATGTGCACTTGAGAAGAATGTCTATTCCTTTGCTTTTGGATGGAATGTCCTATGAATATCTATTAAGTCCATCTGGTTTAATGCTTCATTCAGGGCCTGTGTTTCCTTATTGATTTTCTGTCTGGAGGTTCTGTCCATTGCTGTAAGTGGGGTGTTAACATCCCCCACTACTATTGTGTTATTGTTGATTTGTCCTTTTAAGGTTGTTAGCAGTTGCCTTATATATTGTGGTGAACCTAGGTTGGGTGCATAGACATTTAAAATTGTTATGTCTTCTTCTTGGATTGATCTTTTGATTATTATGTAGCAACCTTCCTTGTCCCTTAGAATATTCTTCACTTTAAAGTCTGTTTTGTCTGAAATGAGTATTGCTACTCCAGCTTTCTTCTGATTCCCATTTGCATGGACTATTTTCTTCCATCCTCTCACTTTCAATTTGTATGTGTCCCTAGAAGTGAAATGCGTCTCTTGAAGTCAGCGTCTATATGGGTCTTGTTTTTGTATCCATTCAGCCAGTCTATGTCTTTTGGTTGGGGCGTTTAGTCCATTCACATTTCAGGTAATTATTGATATGTATGTTCTTATTGCCATTTTACTAATGCTTTGGATTTGGTTTTGATGCTCTTTTTCCTTCCCTTCTTCTCTTGTTCTCTCCTCTTGTGGTTTGATGACTATCTTTAGTGTTGTATTTGAGTTGATTTTTCTCATTTGTTTGTTTATCCGTTGTAGACTTTTGGTTTGTAGGTATTCTGAAGTTTTGATATAAGAGCCTATATATAAAAAATATATAAAAAATAAAGAGTCTCTCTCTCTCTCTCTCTCTCTCTGTATATATATATATATATATATATATATATATATATGAGATTATTTTGAGTTGTTGGTCTCTTAATTGCAAGTGCATTGCCAGTGTCCTGTGTTTGTATCCTCGTCTTCTCACGATTTCTGATTTTGGTGGCATGACTGTGCATGGATGATTTCGTATCTTTACTGTATCTATACCTATACTGGTGAGCCTTGTCATTTGTGATAGTTATGTTTCTAGTTGTGGCCTTTTCTTTTCTGCCTAGAGAAGTTCCTTTAGTACTTGTTGTAAAGCTTGTTTCATGTTGTTGAATTCTCTTAGCTTTTGCTTCTCTGTGAAGCTTTTGATTTCTCCTTCAAATCTGAATGAGAGCCTTGCTGGGTAAAGTAATCTTGGCTGGAGGGTTTTTCCTTTCATTGCGTTAAAAAATATATCATGCCACTCCCTCTGGCCTGCAGAGTTTCTGCTGAAAAATCTGTTGATAACCTTATCAGGATTCCCTTGGATGTTATTTGTTTCTTTTCCCTAGCTGCTTTCAAGATTTTCTCTTTGTCTTTAATGCTGGTCCATTTGAGTAATATGTGTCTCGGGGTGTTCCTCCTCAGGTTTATTTTATATGGTACTCATTGCACTTCCTGGATTTGAGTGAGTGGTTCCTTTCCCATGTTAGGGAAGTTTTTGGCTCTTATCTCTTGGAATAGTTTTTCTGTCCCTTTCTCTCTCTCTCTCCTCCTTCTGGCACCCCCTAGAAGACGGATGTTGGTGCACTTAACATTGTCCCAGAGTTCTCTGAGACTCTCTTCGTCTTCAATCTTTTCCCTCTTTTCTGTTCCACATCCGTGATTTCCACTGATCTCTCCTCCACCTCACTTATTCGTTCTTCTGCCTCCTGTATTCTGCTGTTGGCTGCTTCTAGTGAATTTTTTATTTTGGTTATTGTATTGTGCATCTCTTCTTGCTTAAGTTTGATGTCCTGTATCTCTTTGCTCAGTGTTTCCTGTAAGTTATCCATCTTTGCCTCCAGGTTATTGCCAATGTCTTGCATCATCTTCAGCATCGACACTCTAAAGTCTTTTTCCTGGAGGCTGAGAATCTCCTGATCACTTAGCTTATTTTCTGGGGTTTTTCTTCCTCCCTCATCTGAGTTATAGTTCTCTGTCTTTTCATTTTGATAGGTTTTTGGTGTGGTGACCTTTTTACAGATAATAGGGTTGTAGCCTCTGTTACTTCTAGTGTCTGCCTGCCTTGTGGCTGAAGTCGGTATGGGGGGCTTGCTGTAGGCTTCCTGGTGGGAGGGACTGATGTCTGCCCACTGGTAGGTGGAGCTGATTCCTATCCCTCTGGTGGGTGGGTCTTTGTCTCTGGGTGAGATTAGAGGTGGCTGTGTACATGAGGAGTCTTTAGGCAGCCTTTTTATTGAGGGGTGGGGCTGTGATCCCACCTGGATTGTTGTTTGGCCTGGGGCTTCTCAGTGCTGATGGGTGGGGCCAGATTTTCCCAAAATGGCCACCTCCAGAGAAAGGCAGCTGCTGAATATTCCCAAGAGCTTTGCTTCCAGTGTCCTTCCCTCACAACAAGCCACATTCACCCCTGTTTTCCCAGGAGGTCCTCTAAGAACTGCAGTCAGATCTAACCCAGAATCCTATGGAGCCTTTGCTTTGACCTGGGACCCAGTGCATGTGAAAGTCTGTGTGTGCCTTTTAAGAACGTGGTTTCCATTTCCCCTAGTCCCATGGAGCTCCTGCGCACAAGCCCCACTGGCCTTCAATGCCAGACACTCCAGGGGCTCTTTCTCCCAGTTTCAGATCTCCACGGGTTGGAGTTTGATGTGGCGCTCAGAACTCTCACTCCTGTAGGTGAGTCTCTGTGATAGTTACTTTCCAGTCTGTGGAGCTTCCCATCTGGGAGGTATGAGGTTGCTTATATCGTGTAATCACCCCCCTACCTCTTGATGTGGCCTCCTCTTTGTCTTCTGGAGTAGGATATCTTTTTGATAGTTTCTGGTCCTTTTGGTTGAAAATTGCTCAGCATTTCGTTGTAAATTTTGTTGTTTTTAGGAAAGAAGTTGAGCTCCAGTCCTTCTATTCCGCCATCTTAATCCCCAGGAAATTTATTAACTCAGTTCTGGAGTCTTGATTCCAAGGTCAAGGCTTGGTTCCTTCTTTTTTTTTTTTCCTCCATCTTTTTAGGGCCGCACCCATGGCATATGGATTTTCCCAGGCTAGGGGTCAAATCGGAGCTACAGCTGCCTGCCTGCACTACAGCCACAACAATGCCAGATCCGAGCCTCTTCTGTGACCTACACCATAGCTCACGGCAACGCCAGATCCTTAACCTACTGAGTGAGGCCAGGAATTGAACCAACATCCTCATTGACATTAGACAGGTTCGTTAACCACTGAGCTATGACGGGAACTCCCAGGCCTGGTTCCTTCTGAGGCCTGTGAAGACAAATTTGTTCCATGCCTCTCCCCTACCTATGGTGGTGAGCTAACAACCTTTATTGTATTTTGGCTGTAGGAGCATCACTCTGATTTCTGTCTTCATGTTCACATGCTATTCTCCTTGTGTGAATGTCAGTGTCCCCAATTCCCTTTTTACAAGACCTAGGTCTTTGGATTAAGGCCCATCCTAACGACCTCATCTTGACTTGATTCCTAGGCCCTTTCTCCAGTAATGTTACATTTTGAGGGGGTTAGACCTTCAATATATAAATTTTAGAGGTACACATTTCAATGGATATCACACAGTAAGCCTTATTTCCCCAGGCTCTCTGTCCTTGGGAATGACTGCACTGCCTGGGATTCTGAGTTTTCCAAGGAAGCCACTGGGTTCCAAGGCCGCAAGCTCTCCTCCTTTTGCTCTTGGCTCCAAGGCAGCCCTCCCAGTCTTGCTTCGGGAGCTTTCTCCACCCATGAAGCTGTGGTTCATGTTGCCTGTTCTGGCTCTTGGTGGCCTGGCATTGTGGCTACACCTCCCCTATTGCCGGAATATGATTTTCAGCTCTTTCCTTTCATTGAAGTAATCCTGACAACTATAGAAGAGTGTCTCCCCTGCCAGTAAACACAGCTTTTTTAACCTAACTTCCAGTGGCCTAGTCTTACACTGGCTGTTACATTCTTTGAGTCCCCTTGAAAAGGGAGCCTGCTGTTCTTTGGGGGACTTGGGATATATTTCCCAGATCTAGAGAAATATGAGCAAATCATAGAGTACTTCTACACTATTGCTCTTGAACTCTTTCCCAGGGATTGCTTTTCCCTTTTTCATTCAAGACACAGGGCATTCTCTGTTTTTCAGGGTACCCCAGTCCCCATAAGTCAAGGGAAGCCTTCATCACATCTTTGTTTGAGATTCCTCTTGATGCTCTAGGAGGGTGTCATGCATGGGAGTCCTAAGTAACCTGCTGGGATATTCAGGATTTCCTATGGCCAATGTGCAAACCGTGCATCCATCAAGCTCTTAACATGAAGAACATCTTCACATAATCATCATTCCTGCTGTTTGGAATCTGTGCCAAGAGCAAGCAAACAAAGGAAAGCCTTACCCTTTCAGATATGTAATGTAGAGTTTCAGTTAGATTAGCAGCATTCTTTTTTTTTTTTACATTTTTAAATTATCATGGATTTACAGTGTTGTGCCAATTTCTGCTGCACAGGAAAGTGGCCCAGTTACACGTATAAATACATTCCTTTTCTTTTTTTTAATATTTTTTTCTATTATAGTTGATTTACATTCCTTTTTTAATATTATCTTCCATTATGTTCAATTGTATATAGTTAATTCCCTGTTGTATACAGTAGGATCTCATTGCTTATCTATTCTTCTTCTTCTTTTTTTTTGTTTTTGCTTTTTTTAGGGCCACACCCACAGCATATGGAGGTTCCCAGGCTAGGGGTCCAAGCAGAACTACAGCTGCAGGCCTGCACCACAGTCACAGCAATGCCAGATCCAAACTGAATCTGTGACCTACACCATAGCTCACAGCAACGCTGGATCCTTAACCCACTAAGTAAGACCAGGGATTGAACCTGCATCCTCATGGATCCTAGTCAGATTCATTTCCGTTGCACCACAATGGGAACTCTAACTTATCTATTCTAAATGATATAGTTTGCATCTACTAACCCCAAACTCCAGGAATATCCCACTCCCTCCCCTATCTTGGCAACCACAAGTTTGTTCTCCATGTCTGTGAGTCAGTTTCTGTTTTGTAGATAGGTTCATTTGTGCAGTATTTTATTCTGTCTTTAAAAGTTTTGTTGTAATATAGTTGATTTACAATGCGATCATTTCTGCTGTATAGCAAAGTGATTCAGTTACACATATACACATATCTGTTCTTTTTCAGATTCTTTTCCCATATAGATTATCACAAAATATTGGGTAGAAAAGATTCCACATATAAGTGATCATATGGTATCTGTCTTTCTCTTTCTAACTTACTTCCTTAGTATGAGAATCTCTATTTGAGTCCATGTTGCTGCAAATGGCTTTTTTTTTTTTCTTAATGGCTGAGCAGGATTTTGATTGGCTGCACTCTTAATTACAGTTCTTCCAAAATTAAAGCTAGAAAGATGACAGCTGTGGACTCATATTCCCATAGCCAAAGAGTGCCAAGCGATGTTAACATAAAACTTCAAGAAACTTATGTTCACCCTGTGTTTTCTGTGAACAGACAATTATACTCCAGGTCATCACACAATAGTAAAACTGCATGCTGAGACCACAACTGCATGAAAAAAATGAGTAACCTGAGAAAGGACCAGGAACTGGAGAACAAAGAAAAGGCCCAGAAATTCCAAAGGCTCAAACTTAGGGGCAAGGATAGAGAGTAGAAGGGGGTGAGTTCTGCTTTAGGCCACTCATCTCCCACTTTTGGCTGTGTGTGAGGGTGAGAAGCTTGTGAAGACAGACAGACTTGTGTTCAAATCCAGTTCTGTCTCTTACTAGCAATGGGAGCCTAACTGTGTCGTTGCCTCAGCATCTTCATCTGTAAAATGAAAGTAATAATAGTACTTGCCTCACAGATCTGTTGTGGTGGGTATATGAGATATCATGTAAGAAGAGCATGGCATAGGGCTTAATACAGCATAAGCACTCAATATATGTTAGCGATCATCATCTTTATTGTGTCAAGTCCAAGGTGCCCTCATGTCCTAAGGCTCTGTGCTTCCCCTCCCTGCCTGCATTTATGGACAAAGAATTCCCTCTCTCAAAACTCAAATTAGTACCTTGAGGTAAAAACACCTCTGAAAAACATGTTTTATTGAAAAACAAACACCAAGGCAGAACTGCCAAATTTCTTTGGCATTTTGTAAGATGGAGGTACATTCACCAATGTTACATTTCACAGTCACCCTCTACACCTTCAACAATTCAATGGAATATGGCCAGCTTATCAACCTCACCAAATAAAACATCCACGCAGTTGGAGTTATGTCCCAAAATGCATGTCTCAAATTATGTCCCCAAATCATGGCTCCTTGAATCCCAAGGAGCTTTCTCTAAATGAGAACAGTGACAGAGGCAGCCTTTTTATCCTGAGTGACAAGGGTGAAACTCTAACTTCCAGGTACGAAGGCTGTTGGCATGGTTTCTGAGGCAAGAGTAGAGTACAGAGTATGGTATTTCTATACTGTTTTGCACTAACAGATGGAAAAGATAAGATCTCACCCTTGCTTCTCATAGTGTGTCTCTAGAAGGGCAACAGCCAGAGAATAGAAAGTAGGAAAAATTAGTGATGAGAAAAATTGATGCATTAATCCTGAGGACAAAATTTCAAAGTTACTTATTTTTCTATTATATGTAGAGAACTCATAAGTCATCCCCCACTTGGCATACTGGCGGTTGCTTATATTTACAGTTGACTTCTCTTCTTCTTGACTGACTGGTTTTGGCTTTCTGGCTGTTCCTGGATTGCCCAGAGTCTACTCTGGGCGCTCCCCACATGGGCGGACTGGAGGAAATCATGCTCCATGGTTAAAACATGGTGACCAGCTGAAACTTGTTTTCCCCTGAAGTGTATTTCTTCTTCCGATCAAGAGAACCTGGGTTTATGACCCCAGGGTGTGGCATGAAGCATTTATCTTTGATCAGGATTTATTCCTGTTATGTCCATGGTGATTTTGTTTAGTTAAATATTGGGGAAGTTCCTGTCATGGCTCAGCGGAAACGAATCTGACTAGCATCCATGAGGACATATGTTCCATCCCTGGTCTCACTCAGTGGGTTAAGGATTGGGCTTTGCAGTGAGCTGTGGTGTAGGTCGCAGATGTGTCTCAGATCCCACGTTGCTATGGCTGTGGCACAGGCCAGTGGCTACAGCTCCGATTGGACCCCTAGCCTGGGAACCTCCATAAGCCAAGGGTGCGGCCCTAAAAAGACAAAAGAAAAAAATAATAATTTGATTATTAACTTTTTTGTCCTCATGGTTCCTAGTCGGATTCGTTAACTACTGCGCCACGACGGGAACTCCCGTAATTCTTTTTTGAGCAGAACTGTCCACACACTGCAGGGCGTTGCCATCCCTAGAACCACTCATAAATCTCATAATATTCTCTATATAACCTAACAACTCAAAACCCTTTACAGTTTCCAAATAGCCCCTAAGGAGGCACTGTTGACCCTAGCAAGAATCCCCAGTCCGAGATTCCTGCTAGCTCAGAAATTGGGTGGTTCTGTTTATATACTTTACCCCAAACTTAATCTAATTTATTTTTAACACCTCATGTGTGCCTTGCAATGAGGTAGCAAAGATAAATGTATGCCTTAATTTTTTTTTACATAAACTTTAAAAAATACATGCCTAGCATAGCCCCGATACATAGTAGATGCTCAATAAATATTTCTTTTTTTTTGTCTTTTGTCTTTGTTGTTGTTGTTGTTGTTGCTATTTCTTGGGCCGCTCCCGCGGCTTATGGAGGTTCCCAGGCTAGGGGTTGAATCGGAGCTGTAGCCACCGGCCTACGCCAGAGCCACAGCAACGCAGGATCCGAGCCGCGTCTGCAACCTACACCACAGCTCACGGCAACGCCGGATCGTTAACCCACTGAGCAAGGGCAGGGACCGAACCCACAACCTCATGGTTCCTAGTCGGATTCGTTAACCACTGTGCCACGACGGGAACTCCTCAATAAATATTTCTGAGTGTATGTATGAATACATGTAGAGAGGATAGTCAAGTCTTTTCCTTACATTCTAATTGAAGATGTCATTCATATCTGATACATTCTAATTGGGAAATTAAGAAGAACATACGACAACAATAAAAGATCAGCTCCAAATAATACTTCATTAAGGGGTGCATCTTATGACAGAAGCTGTAAGTAAAGCAAAGTAATGAAAGAAATTACTGAGGTACCCAGGAGAAGGTTCTGCAGAGTCAATGGAATTGGACCTGGGCACTGAAGGAGGGGTTGAAACTTGGATGAGACAAGGGGAAGGCTTTCCAGGGAAACTGAGAGGATGCAGGGCCCAGAGTCAAGAATGTGCAAGGACTGTGTGAGGAGCAGGGCTGGGAGGCGCCCAGCTCTGCGGGAAGGGCAGCAAGTTTCACATTAACAAAGGATGGGATCGTTCATTAGGGGTGCAGAGCCCAGATTTAGAAGGACTTTGAATACTAATTAGTTGAGACTTATTTGAAAGATTTTGAGGAAAGGCCAAAGTTATACACTAGTTTAGAAACCCAAGCAAAATGCTAACATTGTTGGAAGATGAGAGGACGCTTCATGGCTGAGAGCACAAGTGGTCTAAATAGTGATGTGCTGGAGCGAGCTTGTACCAACTCCAGTACAAGAGTGATCATTAAATTTGTAGGAATTCTGCAAGTTGATTGTTAAACCCAGCCACTCAAAAAAAAAAAATCAAGTTATATACATATGTGATTGAATCAAATTTATTAAAATAAAAGTCATATATTCTCACAATTTATCACTTGGTGATTATTTTACCATATTTTATGATTTTCAGTGCTTTTGAGTTTTCTCACATCTACTTATCCGAATGGTTGAAGGAACGTATAAGGCTGTGTGTCTCTTCAGGGATGGTGGTGACTTGAAATCACTTGGAGTGAAAGTATGGACACCATGGAATCAGAAAGTGCTATGGTTCAGTGCTTCATATATTGTTTTATTGATTGTAGACTTAAGAAGGTGATTGACAAAATGTTAACAATCCAGATGAAAACTTTAAAAGTGTGTCATGTCTCTAAGCCGTGACTTGGAGACTAGCATACAAAATTGAGGAAATATTCTTCCAGTATGCATAAATATTTTTCAACTTTATTGAGGTAAAATTGACAAAATCATAAGGTATTTAAAGTGTACAACATGATGATTCGACATAGATATACATTGTGAAAGTATTCCCCCATCAAATTAATTACATATGCACTCACATATTTACCTTTTTAAAAAAATTTTGTTTTACTCTCTTAGTACATTTCAATTATACAATGCAGTGTAATCAGCCAGTCACGTTTTATATTAGATCCTCAGACCTTTCATCTTAGAGTGGAAAGTTTGTACCTTTTTATCCATTTCTCCCTATTTCCCCCACCTCCCAGCCCTTGGCAACCTCTTTTCTACTCTCTCTCTCCATAAGTTTGACTTTATTTAAAAGATTCTAGGAGTTCCCGGAGTTCCCGTTATGGTGCAGTGGTTAACGAATCCAACAAGGAACCATAAGGTTGCGGGTTTGGTTCCTGGCCTTGCTCAGTGGGTTAAGGATCCGGCGTTGCCGTGAGCTGTGGGGTAGGTTGCAGACATGGCTCAGATCCCGCGTTGCTGTGGCTCTGGCGTAGGCCGGCGGCTACAGCTCCAATTTGACCCCTAGCCTGGGAACCTCCACATGCCACAGGAGCAGCCCTAGAAATAGCAGAAAGACAAAAAAAAAAAAAAAAGACTCTAGGAGTTCCCATCGTGGCACAGCGGAAGTGAATCCAACTAGGAACCATGAGGTTGTGGGTTTGATCCCTGGCCTCGCTCAGTGGGTTAAGGATCCAGTGTTGCTGTTACCATGAGCTGTGGTGTAGGTCGCAGACGCAGCTTGGATCTGTCATGGCTGTGGCTGTGGCATAGGCCGGGGCCTACTGCTCCAATTAGACCCCTAGCCTGGGAACCTCCATATGCCACGAGTGTGGCCCTAAAAAAAAAAAAGACAAAAAAAAAAGATTCTACATGTAAATGATATTATGCAGTATGGAGAAAATATTTGCAAATCATATATATCTGATACAAGGTTACTATCCAGAATAGATAAAGAACTCCTACAACTCTACCACAAAAAAGAAAACCCAATTAAAAATCAGGCAATGGACCTGAATAGACATTTCTCCAAAGATAAACAAATGGCCAATAAGCATATGAAAAGATGCTCAACATCACTAATCATTAGAGAAATGCAAATCAAAACCATAATAAGACACTACCTCACAATTGGAGAAACCGATATTATCAACAAAAACAAAAGAGAAATAACAAGTGTTGGCACAGATGTGGAGATATTGGAACCCTTGTGCACTACTGGTAGGAATCTAAAATTGTTCAACTACTATAGAAACAGTATGGAAGTTCCTCCAAAAAAGTAAAAATGGAATAACCACAAGGTCCAGAAATTCCACTTCTAGGTATATACCCAAAGAATTGAAAGCAGGGTATGGAAGAGATATTTGCAAACCAATTTTCATAGCTGCATTATTCTCAATAGCCAAAGGATAAAGGCAACCCAAATGTCCCTCAGTGGATGAATGAATAAACAAGAGGTGGTATATACATGCAATGGAATTTTATTCAACCTTAAAAGAGGAAAGAAATTCTGGCCCATGCCACACATGGATGAACCATGAGGATGTTATGCTAAATTAAATAAGCCAGACACAAAAGAATAAATACTATATGATTCCACTTATATGAGGCACCCAGGATGGTCAAAATCAGGGAAATGGAAAGTAGAATGGTGACTGCCAGCAGTTGAGGAAGTGGGGAATGGAGAGTTGTTGTTTAATGGGTGTATAGACTTCCAGTCTTGCAAGATGAAGAGTTCTGGAAAGTGGTTACACAACACTTGCTACTGAACTGGACACTAAAAATGATTAAGATGGTAGATTTTATGTTATGTGTCTTAAAGCACAATTCAAAAAAAGATATTTCATGCCATGTAGCATTCATAAAAGTGATCATT
The DNA here is from genome assembly GCF_016906955.1 of Phacochoerus africanus. Classification (NCBI taxonomy): domain Eukaryota; kingdom Metazoa; phylum Chordata; class Mammalia; order Artiodactyla; family Suidae; genus Phacochoerus; species Phacochoerus africanus. The sequence goes on from NC_062544.1 coordinate 188,964,862, forward strand.
ATTTAGGCATAATATATTGATATTTGAGATTGCTTTGAAATATGATACTGCTCACATCGAGTAAGAGCACTACGCTCTGGAGGAGTCAGGGAACTAGGCCACATTGTCTCATCAACGATCCACCATATGTGGAGCACGGTTATTGCACCTTTTGAGAATTTGATCATATGCTTCTTAGTGCCTTCTTAAAAAAACTAGATGTTTTAGGTATGAATGGAATAATATTTATAAAACTACAGAGGCTCTTTACCAAAAAGAAGATTTTAAGTAAAAAAGAGAAAAGTATCATCAGTGTTATTACGCAAATTCTGTAAACAGTATTACATTCTTAAAAAGAATCTGTCCATTTATAACTGTTCTGTGCTAGATATGTATTAATGATAGGCCCTTTGTCCCAGCAAGTAATATTTAGTTTCTAGAAACCAATCTTTAAAAGCCTGCTTTGTGCAACTGTTGAAGTCTATCATTACAAGGATTTATTTTTGACACCAGATCCTGGAGCTTTGGCTAATAGCAGTCCATGGAGGTAATTCTAGCTTAATCTTGCAAGTGTTCTAATGGCAGTAAAAACATATTACCTATGAATCACAGTGACACTCAGCAAAGAGCTCAATGTTTTATAGCACATAAGAGCATGGTAACTGTAGTTCTCATTTTCCATGGTCATTTTTTTTGTCAGGAATACTTTTATTATTTAAAGAAATGCAAATAATTATCAGGGGGTCAAATTCCATTGCAATGAATACCCACATAACAAAAATGTGTTCAATACCAGAAGTATTTGTGATATAGCCAAGCAGTCTAGATTCAAATTCCCTGGAGGAATTTGTATCCTGTGATCTTGGTACCAGAGAAAATATCACCATGAGTGAAAAAGTGCAAAAAGTGTTTTTGTTTGTTTTAATAAATTTTTTAAATTAAATTTTATTGGAGTATAGCTGACTTACAGTGTTGTGTTTGCTTAGGTGTACAGCAAAGTGATTCAATTATACATAAACACATATCCATTCCTTTTCAGATTCTTTTCCTAAACAGGTTATTGCACAGTATTAAGTAGATTTCCCTCTGCTATACAGTAGGTCCTTGTTACTTATCTATTTTATATATAGTAGTGTGTATATGTTAATCCCAAACTCCTAATTTATCCCTCCCCACCCCCATGTTTCCTCTTTGGTAACCATAAATTTGGTAACAAAATCTTTGAGTCTGTTTCTCTCTTGTGAATAAGTTCTTTTGTATAATTTTATTAGATTCCACATATTAGTGATTTTATGTATTTGTCTCTCTCTGACTTACTTCACTTAGTATGATAAATTCTAGGTCCATCCATGTTGCTGCAAATAGTATTATTTTGTTCTTGTTTATGGCTGGGTAGTATTCCATTGTGCACATGTACCACATCTTCTTTATCTATTCCCTTGATGATGGACTTTTTGGTTGCTTGCCTATCTTGACTATTGTCAATAATGTTGCAGTGAACATTGGGGTGCATGTATCTTTCAAATTATGGCTTCTTCTGGATATATGCTCGGTAGTGGGATTGTTGGGTCATATGATAATTCTAGTTCTATATTTATTTTCTTAAAAAACCTCCATACTAAGATAGAATAATGGAAATCACTCAATCTGGTCAACAGACACAAAACCGAATCAAAAAACTGGAAAGCAATATAAGAGACCTATGGGATAATATAAAGCGGGCCAATCTACACATAATAGGAATTCCAGAAGGAGTAGAAAAAGATAAGGGGATGGAAAATATATTGGAAGAAATTATCGATGGAAACTTCCCAAATCTAAAGGATACTGGGTTCAAGATACAAGAAGTACAGAGGGCCCCAAACAAACTGAACCCAAATAGACCCACAGCAAGACACATCATAATAAAAATGGCAAAAGTTAGTGATAAAGAGAGGATCCTAAAGGCAGCAAGAGAAAAACAGAATGTTACCTACAAGGGAACCCCCATAAGAATATCAGCTGACTTCTCTACAGAAGCACTACAGGCCAGGAGGGAAGGGCAAGAGATATTTAAAGAGCTAAAAGGAAAAAATATGCAACCTAGAATACTCTATCCAGCAAGAATATCATTTAAAATAGAAGAGGAAATAAAATTTTTTTCCAACAAACAAAAACTTAAAGAATACTGCAACACAAAACCCAGGTTAAAGGAAATATTGAAAGGGCTTCTCTAAACCAAAAAGAAAGGAAGGAAAGGGAAGAAAAAAGAAAAAAAAAAAAAGAAGAAGAAGAAGAGGAAGAACTAGGACTGAGGAAACCGCAATCAGAGAGCAGTCACTCAAATAAGCCAGCATACAGATTTAATCATGAACAGGCTTCAAACAAAATAAAATTAAAAAGAAAAAAATAAAAAAGAGTCATCAAAACCATAAAATGTGGCAAGAGATGTTAGGAAATAAATAACCCTTTTTGTTTGTTTGTTTGTATGTTTCTCTTCTTAATTTTAATATAGTAATGAAGGGTTTGAACTTACAGGACCATCAGGCTAAAACACACAATCATAGGAAGGGGTTAGCATACTTAAAAAACAGGGCAACCACAAGCCAAAACCAAATATTGCATTCGCAAAAAATGAAAAAAAATACACTCAAGCAGATAATAACAGGAGACCATCCAACTAAAAACAAAAAAAAAAAAAAAAGGGAGAATGGAGAACCATAGAATCAACTGGAACACGAGGTTCAAAATGGCAATAAATAATCATCTATCAATTATCACCTTAAATGTCAATGGACTGAATGCCCCAATCAAAAGACACAGAGTGGCTGAGTGGATAAAAAGGCAAAAACCTTCAATATGCTGCCTACAAGAAACTCACCTTAGGACAAAGGATACATATAGATTGAAAGTGAAAGGGTGGGGAAAAATATTTCACGCCAATAGACATGACAGAAAAGCAGGTGTCGCAACGCTCATATCAGACAAAATAGACTTTAAAACAAAAGACATAAAGAAAGACAAAGGACACTACTTAATGATTAAGGGATCCATCCAAGGAGAGGATGTTACTATCGTCAACATATATGCCCCAAATACAGGAGCACCCAGATACATACAACAAATATTAACAGACATAAAGGGAGAGATTGATGAGAATACAATCATAGTAGGAGACCTTAATACCCCCCTCACATCAATGGACAGATCCTCTAGACAGAAAACCAATAAAGCAACAGAGATCCTAAAGGAAACCATAGAAAAGTTAGACTTCATTGATATCTTCAGGACACTACAACCAAAAAAAGCAGAATACACATTCTTCTCAAATGCTCATGGAACATTCTCAAGAATCGACCACATATTGGGACACAAAGCTAATCTCTATAAATTTAGGAGCATAGAAATAATCTCAAGTATCTTCTCTGACCACAATGCCATGAAATTAGAAATCAACCATGGGAAAAGGAAAGAGAAAAAACCGACTGCATGGAGACTAAACAACATGCTACTAAAAAACCAATGGGTCAATGAGGAAATCAAGAAGGAAATTAAAAACTACCTTGAAACAAATGATAATGAAGACACAACCGCTCAAAATCGATGGGATGCTGCGAAAGCAGTGCTCAGAGGGAAATTTATAGCAATACAGGCCTTTCTCAAAAAAGAAGAAAGATCCCAAATTGACAACTTAACCTTCCACCTAAAGGAATTAGAAAAAGAAGAACAAAAAAGGCCTAAAGTTAGCAGAAGGAAGGAAATTATAAAGATCAAAGAAGAAATCAATAAAATAGAGACTCAAAAAACAATAGAGAAAATTAATAAAACCAAGAGCTGGTTCTTTGAAAAGGTGAACAAAATTGACAACCCCCTGGCCAGACTCACTAAAAAGAGGAGAGAAAGAACCCAAATAACCAAAATTAGAAATGAAAAAGGAGAAATCACAACGGATACAGCAGAAATACAAAAAACCATAAGAGAATACTATGAACAACTATATGGCAACACGTTTGACAATCTGGAAGAAATGGACAATTTTCTAGAATCTTACAGCCTGCCAAAACTGAATCAAGTAGAAACAGACCAACTGAACAGACTGATCACTAGAAATGAAATTGAAGAGGTCATAAAATCACTCCCTACAAATAAAAGTCCAGGACCAGATGGCTTCACAGGCGAATTCTATCAAACATGTAAAGAGGATCGGGTGCCCATCCTCCTTAAACTCTTTCAAAAGGTGGAAGAAGAAGGAACACTCCCAAAGACATTCTATGATGCCACCATCACCCTCATTCCAAAACCAGACAGAGATACCACCAAAAAAGAAAACTATCGCCCAATATCATTGATGAATAGAGATGCAAAAATTCTCAACAAAATCTTAGCCAACCGAATCCAACAACATATCAAAAAAATTATACACAATGACCAGGTTGGGTTCATCCCAGGTTCACAAGGATGGTTCAACATACGCAAATCAATCAGCATCATAAACCACATTAACAAAAAAAAAAAGTCAAAAATCATATGATCATCTCAATAGACGCAGAAAAAGCATTTGACAAAGTCCAACATCCATTCATGATCAAGACCCTCGCCAAAGTGGGTATAGAGGGAACATTCCTGAACATAATCAAAGCCATTTGTGATAAACCCACAGCAAATATAATCCTCAATGGGGAAAAACTGAAAGCCTTCTCACTCCAATCTGGAACAAGACAGGGATGCCCACTCTCACCACTGCTATTCAACATAGTTTTGGAAGTCCTAGCCACAGCAATTAGACAAACAAAAGAAATAAAAGGCATCCATATAGGAAGAGAAGAGATCAAACTGTCACTGTATGCAGATGACATGATACTATACATAGAAAACCCTAAGGACTCAACCCCAAAACTCCTTGAACTGATTCATAAATTCAGCAAAGTAGCAGGATATAAGATTAACATTCAGAAGTCAGTTGCATTTCTGTATACCAGCAATGAAATATTAGAAAAGGAATACAAAAATACCATACCTTTTAAAATTGCACCTCACAAAATCAAATACCTCGGAATACACCTGACCAAGGAGGTAAAGGACCTATATGCCGAGAACTATAAAACTTTAATCAAAGAAATCAAAGAAGATGTAAAGAAATGGAAAGATAGTCCATGTTCCTGGACTGGGAAAATCAATATTGTAAAAATGGCCATACTACCCAAAGCAATCTGCAGATTCAATGCAATCCCTATCAAATTACCCAGGACATTTTTCACAGAACTAGAACAAACAATCCAAACATTTCTATGGAACCACAAAAGACCCAGAATCGCCAAAGCAATCCTGAGAAACAAAAACCAAGCAGGAGGCATCACTCTCCCAGACTTCAAGAAATACTACAAAGCCACAGTCATCAAAACAGTGTGGTGCTGGTATCAAAACAGACAGACAGACCAATGGAACAGAATAGAGAACCCGGAAATAAACCCTGACACCTATGGTCAATTAATCTTTGACAAGGGAGGCAAGAACATCAAATGGGAAAAAGAAAGTCTATTCAGCAAGCATTGCTGGGAAACCTGGACAGCTGCATGCAAAGCAATGAAACTGGAACACACCCTCACACCATGCACAAAAATAAACTCCAAATGGCTGAAAGACTTAAATATACGACAGGACACCATCAAACTCCTAGAAGAAAACATAGGCAAAACACTCTCTGACATCAACATCATGAATATTTTCTCAGGTCAGTCTCCCAAAGCAATAGGAATTAGAGCAAAAATAAACCCATGGGACCTCATCAAACTGAAAAGCTTTTGCACAGCAAAGGAAACCCAAAAGAAAACAAAAAGACAACTTACAGAATGGGGAGAAAATAGTTTCAAATGATGCAGTGGACAAGGGCTTAATCTCTAGAATATATAAACAACTTATACAACCCAACAGCAAAAAAGCCAATCAATCAATGGAAAAATGGGCAAAAGACCTGAATAGACATTTCTCCAAAGAAGATATACAGATGGCCAACAAACACATGAAGAAATGCTTAGCATTGCTGATTATAAGAGAAATGCAAATCAAAACTACCATGAGATATCACCTCACACCAGTCAGAATGGCCATCATTAATAAATCCACAAATAACAAGTGCTGGAGGGGCTGTGGAGAAAAGGGAACCCTCCTGCACTGCTGGTGGGAATGTAAACTGGTACAGCCACTATGGAGAACAGTTTGGAGATACCTTAGAAATCTATCCATAGAACTTCCATATGACCCCGCAATCCCACTCTTGGGCATCTATCCGGACAAAACTCTACTTAAAAGAGACACGTGCACCCGCATGTTCATTGTAGCACTATTCACAATAGCCAGGACATGGAAACAACCCAAATGTCCATCAACAGAGGATTGGATTCGGAAGAGGTGGTATATATACACAATGGAATACTACTCAGCCATAAAAAAGAATGACATAATGCCATTTGCAGCAACATGGATGGAGCTAGAGAATCTCATACTGAGTGAAATGAGCCAGAAAGACAAAGACAAATACCATATGATATCACTTATAACTGGAATCTGATATCCAGCACAAATGAACATCTCCTCAGAAAAGAAAATCATGGACTTGGAGAAGAGACTTGTGGCTGCCTGATGGGAGGGGGAGGGAGTGGGAGGGATCAGGAGCTTGGGCTTATCAGACACAACTTAGTATAGATCTATAAGGAGATCCTGCTGAATGGCATTGAGAACTTTGTCTAGATACTCATGTTGCAACAGAAGAAAGGCTGGGGGAAAAATGTAATTGTAATGTATACATGTAAGGATAACCTGACCCCCTTGCTGTACAGTGGGAAAAAAAAAAAAAAAACCTCCATACTATTCTCCATAGTGGTTGTCCCAGCTTACATTCCCACCAACAGTGTAGCAGGGTTGTTCCCTTTTCTCCACACCCTCTCCAGCATCTATTGTTTGTAGACTTTTTGATGATGGCCATTCTGAGTAGTATGAGGTAATATGTCATTATAGTTTTGATTTGCATGTCTGTAATAATCAGTGATGTTGAGCATGTTTTCTTGTACTTTTTGGCTGGCTGGCTTCTTTGGAGAAATATCTGTTTAGATCTTCTGACCATTTTTTAATTGGGTTGATTTTTTTCTTATATAAAGCTATATGAGATGTTTGTATATTTTGGAGATTAATCCCTTGTTGGTTGCTTTGTCTGCAAAGATTTTTTCCCATTCTGTGGGTTGTCTTTTTGTTTTGTTAATGGTTTCCTTTGTTGTGCAAAAGCTTTTTTTTTCTTTCTTTTTAGGGCTGCACCGTGGTATATGGAAGTTCTGGGCTAGGAGTCGAATAGGAGCTGCAACTGCTGGCCTACTGCACAGCCACAGCAGTGCCAGATCAGAGCCTCATCTGTGAACTACACCACAGCTCATGGCAGCACCAGAGCATTAACCCACTGAGTGAGGCCAGGGATTGAACCCTCATTCTTATGGATACTGGTTGGGTTCTTAACTTGCTGACGCACAGCAGGAACTCCTGAAAAAGCTTTTAAGCTAAATTAGGTCCCATTTGTTTATTTTTGTTTTAATTTTCATTACTCTAGGAGGCGGATCTGAGAAGATATTGCTGCTGTTTAAGTTACAGCATGCTCTGCCTATGTTCTTCTCTAAGCATTTTTTTTTTGTCTTTTTGCTATTTCTTTGGGCCGCTCCCACGGCATATGGAGGTTCCCAGGCTAGGGGTCTAATCGGAGCTGTAGCCACTGGCCTACGCCAGAGCCACAGCAACGCAGGATCCGAGCCGCGTCTGCAACCTACACCACAACACCACAGCTCATGGCAACACCGGATCGTTAACCCACTGAGCAAGGGCAGGGACTGAACCTGCAACCTCATGGTTCCTAGTCAGATTCGTTAACCACTGTGCCACGACAGGAACTCCTCTCTAAGCATTTTAAATATCTGGTCTAACATTTAGGTCAAATCTATTTTGAATTTATTTTTGTGTATGGTGTTAGAGAGTGTTCTAATTTCATTCTTTTACATGTATCCATGTAGTTTTCCCATCACCGCTTTTTGAAGAGATTATCTTTTCTCCACTGTATATTCTTGCCTCCTTTGTCATAGAGTAATTGACCATAGTACATGGGTTTATTTCTAGGCTTTCCATCCTGTTCCACTGATCTATATTTCTCATTTTGTGCCAGTACCATACTGTTTGGATGACTGTAGCTTTAAAGTATAGTCTGAGGTCCTGGTGCCTGTTTCCTCCAGCTCTGTTTTTCTTTGTCAAGATTGCTTTGGCTATTTGAGGTTTTTTGTGATCCATAAAAATTTTTTAAAAAGTTACTCTAGTTCTGTGAAAAAATGCCATTCATAACTTAATAGGGATTGCATTGGATCTGTAGATTGCCTTGGGCATTAGAGTCATTTTGACATGTTGAATCTTCCAATCCAAAAGCATGGTGTAACTTTCCGTTTGTTTGTGTCATCTTCAATTTCTTCCAACAGTGTCTTACAGTTTTCAGAGTACAGGTCTTTTGCCTCCTTAGGTAAGCTTATTTCTAGGGATTTTATTCTTTTTGATGTGATGGTAAGTGGGATTATTTCCTTAATTACTCTTTCTGATTTTTTGTTGTTAGTATATAAGACTGTAAGAGATTTCTGTGTATTAATTTTGTAGCCTGCAACTTTACCAAAATCATTAATAAGCTCTAACAGTTTTCTGGTAGCATCTTTAGGATTTTCTATATATAGTATCATGTCATCTGTAAATAGTGACAATTTCCCTTTTTCAATTATAATTTGGATTCCTTTAATTTCTTTTTTATCTCTGACTGCCATGGCTAGACTTCCAAAACTATGTTGAATGAAAGTGGTGAGAGTGGACATCCTTGTTGTGTCCCTTATCTTAGAGGAAATTCTTTCAGCTTTTCACTGCTGAAAATGATGTTATCTGTGGGTTTGTCATATATGGCCTTTATTATGCTGAGGTAAGTTCCCTCTGTACACACTTTCTGAAGAGTTTTTATCATAAATATATATTGAACTTTGTCAAAAATTTTTTAGCATCTATTGAGATATAAGGTTTTTATTCTTCAGTTTGTTGATGTAGTGTATGACATTGATTGGTTTACATATATTGAAAAATCCTTGCATCCCTGGGATAAATCCCACTTGATCATGGTATATGATCCTTTTAATGTACTATTTTATTCAGTTTGCTAATGCTTTGTTGAGGATTTTTGTATCTATGTACATCAATCATATTGGCCCATAGTTTTCTTTTTTTGTGTTATCTTTGTCTGGTATTGGTATCAGGGTGATGGTGGCTGCATAGAATATTCTTGAGAGTGTTCTTTCCTCTTCAGTTTTTTGGAAAAATTTCAGAAGTATAGGTGTTAACTCTTCTCTAAATGTTTGATAGAATTTGCCTATGAAGCAATCAGGTCTTGGACTTTTGTTTTGGAAGGTTTTTTTTTTTTCTAATTTTTTTTAAAGGCCACACCTGTGGCATATGGAAGTTCCTGGGCTAGGTGTCGAATTGGAGCTATAGCAGTCAGCCTATGCCACAGCCATTGCAACACCAGATCTGAGCTGCATCTGTGACCCATACTACAGCTTGCCACAATGCAGGATACTTAACTCACTGAGCAAGGCCAGCGTTTGACCCCTGAATCCTCACAGAGACTACATTGGGTCCTTAACCTATTGAGCCACAATGGGAACACCATGTTCTTTTGGAAGTTTTTAAATCACATTTTCAATTTCCGTACTTGTGACTGGGATATTCATATTTTCTCTTTCTTCCTGGTTCAGTCCTGGAAGTTTAAATCTTTGTAAGAATTTGTCTGTTTCTTCTACGTTGTCCATTTTATTGGCATATGGTTTCTTGTAGTAGTCTCTTATGATCCTTCATATTTCTATGGTATCGGAGTTCCTGTTGTGGCGCAGGGGAAACAAATCCAACTAGGAACCATGAAGTTGTGGGTTCGATCCCTGGCCTTGATCAGTGGGTTAAGGATCCAGTGTTGCCATGAGCTGTGGTGTAGTTCACAGATGCAGCTCGGATCTGGCATTGCTGTGGCTCTGGCATAAGCTGGTGGCTACAGCTCCAATTAGATCCCTAGCCTGGGAACCTCCATATGTGGTGGGTGTGGCCCTATAAAGACAAAAGACAAAATATATATATATATATTTCTGTGGTGTCAGTTGTAATTTCCCCTATTTAACTTTTAGTATTATTGTCTTATGCCCTCTCCCTTTTTTCTTGACGAGTCTGGCTAGAGGTTTATCAATTTTGTTTAGTTTTCCAAAGAACCCCAGATTTTAGTTTAATTGATCTTTTCTATTATCTTCTTCATCTCTATCTCACTTATTTCTGCTCTGATCTTTATGATTTCTTTCCTTCTACTAACTTTGGGTTTCATTTGTTCTTTTTTCTCTAGTTACTTCAGGTATAAGATTAGGTTGTTTATTTTGGACTTTTCTTGTTTTCTGAGGTGAGATTGTTTTGCTATAAACTTCCCTCTCAGAACTGCTCTTACTGCATCCCACAGGTGATATCTTCATTGTCATTTGTCTCTAGTTATTTTTTTTAAACTTCCTTTTTTATTTCTTTAGTGACATGGTTGTTTAGTAACACATTATTTAGCCTCCATATGTTTTTTTTTTGTGTGTGTGTGTGTGTGATTGTTTTCTTACAGTTGATGTTTAGTCTCATAGTGTTGCAGTAAAAAAAAAAATGCTTGATATGAATTCAGTTTTCTTAAATTTACTGAGGCATGATTTGTGGCCCAAGATGTAGTCTGTCCTGGAGAATGTAATCTCTCCTGCAGCAAGTGCAATTGATTTAATGATCCTTTAAAATTAACTTCCTCTTAAATTAATTATCCTTTTTGAAGATAAAATGTCATTTCTTTTTGTTTCCTAGTCTAATTTTTCCAATTAGCTTGTCAATTACGTTTAGTGCTTATTCTTGTGCTATATCAGTAGTAAAGAGGAAGGAACAGGGGACTCATGTAGCAGAAACAAGTATCTTTTTAAGAAAAAAATATGTATAGATTATAAGTAAACAAGAACCATATTTAAGCATAAAATCAGCATACAATTCTCACAGTTCTTGGCATTTTATGGCCATTAAAAATTACTGTAGGAGTTCCTGTAGTGGGTTAAGAACTTAACTAGTATCCATGAGGATGCAAATTCAATCCCTGGCCTTGCTCAGTGGGTTAAGTTTCCAGCATTGATGTGAGCTGTGGCGTAGGTCATGGATGAGGCTTGGATCTGGCGTTGCTGTGGCTGTGGTGTAGGCCAGCAGCTGCAGCTCCAATTTGACCCCTAGCCTGGGAACTTCTGTATGCCATGGGTAAGGCTCTAAAAAGAAAGAAAAAAAATCACTACAAATGGAAGTCCCCATGTGGCATAGCAGGTTAAGGATCTGGCATTGCTGCAGCTGTGACACAGGCCACAACGGGGACATGGGTTCAGTCCCTGACCTGAGAACTTCCACATGCCATAGGCATGGCCAAAAAGAAAAATAACTACGAATTATATTTTATTTTTTTAGTTGTAAATGTTTAAGAATTTTATTTAAAGCATATGATAATATAAACACATTATGTAAGATATGCTCATTCTTACGGTATGAAAACTTAAAATGTTTTGATTTTCTAAAGCTAGAAGTATAATGTGTTAAGCAGGATTTCTCTAAGCAAAAGTGTAACAGTTATATTTCTATTGTTTTGTCTAAACTGCATATTTTCCACATCACTAAAATTATTTTTTATCAGCTGAAAATCAAGAAAAACAACTTATTTTAATTCACAAGATTTTGCTTTCTTAGCATTACAAGCAATAATGGATAATGTCTTCTTTGGGGATGTCTTTGAAACTATATAATACATGAATGTGTCACCTGCATTGCTTTGGTAAAAATAATTTTTCTTATACTTCTGGGAACTGATGAAATAAAGTCTCTAAAGACTAAGAAATTCTTTTTTGAGATTCCTATTATTTATTTATTTATTCTTTTTTCTTCTGAGGAATGGTCATATAATTTTAAACTAATCAGTAAGTCATTTTTTTTGAGGAAGGACAGGTATGTGAATTTCAGTGTATGACTTCATAGGAACCCAAAGAATTGAATGATTACAAAGTAAATGATATTTTTCACTACTTTTTCATGTTAATATAGTTTCAGGAATTTTATAAATGAAAAAGATAAATGATGCTACATTAGAAAAACGAAGATACCTGGTCTTGATTATCACTGCAAAAATATATATTGTTTATCTGTGGATATCAACTGTTTGAAGATGGAAGATTCATCACTCTTTCAAAAGATGTAATTCCAATATATACATTTTTTTTTTCTTTTTTGGTCCTCACCTGCAGCATACAGAGGTTTCCAGGCTAGGGGTCCAATCAGAGCTACAGCTGCTGGCCTATACCACAGCCACAGCAATGCTAGACATGTCTGCGACCTACAGCACAATTCATGGCAAGGCCAGGTTCTTAACCCACTGAGCAGGGCTGGAGATCGAACCTGCATCCTCATGGATACTATTTGGATTCATTACTGCTGAGCCACAACAGGAACTCCCAAATGATATCTTAAAAGTATTTGCCCACACAGGAAATAATTTTGAGTATTATTTTTATTGTAAAGGTTTGTGGCTTTCTAAATCTTAGTAAGATTTTATGTAATAAGATGATAAGTAATCTTATTTTTGAATGAGAATATTAAGGAAAGCAAGGCTTTTGAAAAATTAAGGAAAATGGCAATTAAAACTAGTATCTAAAGAGACAAAAACCACTGTTGATTGTCTCTCTTATCTTAGCATTTCCAAATTGTCATTCACATGTACAATATGTATAAGCAAGAGATGAACCAAAGTTCACTGATTCAATGGAATTGCCATTATAACAATAATATACTTTACAATATGAATATATGCACATTGGTGTAAAGTGTGTTTGTTATTTCCAATTCAATTATTTCCAGAAGCAATTTTCATTTCTTTAAGGCTTATACCACATACAGTCTTCTGTTAACTGCTAGAAGCATTATAAAAAAGCATATAACAACTTGAGAAGAATGTATTTAATGCTATCAAATTTTTAGCAAATGAATTACAATTTCATTAAGCTGTATATTCCAGTTTTTTACAAATTAGGAGATTTGAATTTTTCACAACTTCCTTGGATTGTGAAATAATCACCATTGACATTCTGAGCAAAGAAAAGGAAGAAGGAATATTTCCTATTCTTTCTTTGAAAATCTTTCATTTACATGAAAAAGTGTCCTTGGAATAAGGAACTTCTATACTTACATTCTGCATCTATACTTACATTCTGCATCTATACTTACATTCTGTATCTATACTTTAAGGTTTATCTTACAGAAAAAAAACTCTGAACATTGTAGGAGAAAATAATTTCAAGTGCATGGTGGATCAGAAGTGTGTCAGTGTCAAAATAAATGAGAAGATAAAGTAGTTCTAAAGCAATCTTCGTCAGCGTATCCCCACCACACTCAGGGAAGTCATTGATAGTAAGTCAGTAAGAACCTTAGGAATAAACAGAACTTGAAAGCTAACTTTACATTTTTTAAATAGATGAAGGTGAAACAAAGATGTGAAACTGTCAAGCTGGCAGCCACTTAGGATGGCTCAGTGGCAGAGTCAGGGAGCTCACTGCCATGGGAACAGAGCAGGTAAGAACTCCCCATCATGGCAAAGGCTGCAGTGGTCTGGCTTTGAGTCCCACACTTCCTATTTTCACTTGCTTAGTTGAGACATTTGTCCTTTTTTAAAATGTTTGTCCTTAAAACTAGACTTTGTGTTGAGAAAATAGATGATCTCTGTTGGTTAGCATATCAAGAGCCAGGACTGGAGGACCTGCTCACTGTTGTACATTAGTAAAATCCCAGAAAATCAAGAAAAAGATGACCTACCCTTTGATTCAGGAGTGCCCAGAGTATTCTAGAGTCCAAGAGACGAGAACTGTTTTAGATGAGGGGAGGGGAAGCTAAGCACCGAAGCACTCTTGCTGCATGTCTCACATGGTTTCCTGGAAGAAAACTTCCCAGCAAGGTGCCCTGGAACAACCTATGGGGGACCAAGAGGCCAGGCAGAGAAAACCTGAGTTAGCTTTCCTGAGTAACCCAGAGTAGTGTGGAATGAGGTGCCTGCATCCTCTTGGGCCACATAAAAATAGCAAGGACTCTGTCTCCGAAACTTGCTAAGGTTAGTCACTAATTCCATGGCAAAATAACTGTGTGGTCAAAGGCTATGGGCAGGGTCACCCAGGCCACGGGATTTACAGCCAAACCTCAGGGGCTCTGCTGTGCTGGATGCTGTGTCAACAGGTAGTGGCTTTGGGTGAGTAGACCATATGATGGTGTCCACCTGGAAAGCCAGCAGAGCCCCCTACCTGGGGCAGCACCAGGAGAACCGAGGGCAGTATGTGGTTCCTCAGTATTCTCCAAGATCTCTTCCCCCACTGCTCCATCCCAAGGTCACTGCAAGCTATCCACCCCCAACTCCCATGTCATCTCAAAGAAGAAGAAAAGGAAAAATCGAAAGGAGACCTTTTGAACTTGGAAGAGACCGATTTACCTGAGAAACACCATCTCTTTGCATTATTGGATACGTTTGAATTTATCAGATTGGGCTCTCTTTTTATCCAGAAAGTAGGACTTTTGAAGGAGACTAGATCAGCTGCAGGAAAATGAAGAGGCTTTTTTTTTTCTTTGTCCTGAGTGCAGGATGAAAATTTACAGCACTCTTAAATGACTAACAGATAATCCCCGGGGCCTTAGTGGTTTCTTATCCTCACTTGTTCCTCTCTTTCTTCTCACTTGTTCCTCTCTTTCTTCTCTTTCTATGGAGCTTCTTCCAACTATTCCCCAAATAGCCAGGCCTAGCCCTCCATTCCCCTCTCTGTTGGCAGTCATTGCTTTCAGGGAACTCCCTCCTTATTCACAGGCAGTCACCTCCAGCACTGAGCAGTCCACATGGAAGCTGGCCAAGGCGCTGGATCAGGGACCTGCAGGCCCCTTTAGAAGCTGTGCTGTGGGGCAGAGATATCTCAGGGGAGATTCTGGAACAACTGGATCAGGGTTGCTCTTGGGGGCTCAGGGTCATGGCTATTTTCCAATTGAAAGAGGAGGATTTCCGTATTATAACAATCAGCACTGCCAGACTGGTGTGTACCGACTGGATACCAGAAGCTTCTATCTCCTCTCCCACTTCCAATCAGAGCCCCAGACTCTCCAAAAGCTACTGTTTCTCTTACTTTCCCCAATTGCACCTGTCAGGCCTTCCTTCTTCCTTCATCTAGTCTGAACCCACCTTCATAGCAGGAGTTGGTATAGAGGAGTAAGAGAAGTACAACTGCAGGTGAGGGTCCAGGGACCTCATCCTAGGCTGAATCAGGAGAAAGTGTGTCATTCAGGAACCCAAATGGTACTCTCATCACATTTCCAGAAAAAAAAGAATTATAAATGGTAGCTCCACAGTGAAATGTATACCACTGTTACAGTGTTGGATGGGTGCTTATGCCTTGGCCAGGAACCTAATTACCCTTTAGGATGTTGCATATATGGAAACCATGTGTTTACAAGTTCCGGCTGAGCAAAGTATAGACAAGTCTTTCAGACATAGCTCTTCTAATTTGAGACTACCGGAGTGATGAAAACCTATATGCATTTATTATTTGTTGGCAGAAACTTCAAAATACACATATAATACAATAAGAAAAAGGGTTTAGTAAAGAAATCGAGGCAAAAGGAAAATAATACTAGGGAAAAAAGATGAAACCACAGATAATGTCCAGTTTCATAAGCATGCTTAAAAGCAGCCACAAATTTGTCCCTGAGATTCCTAGCAGATAATGCAAAACAAAAACAAAAAACAAACAAAACCCCTAAACCTCATTAAGTTACATGATTCTTGAGATTTTGTTTTGGGCCAGATTTCTCAGAGAAAAGCCCACTTATTCCTAGTACTGTGGACTGAGAAAAATTTCTCCCATGGATCCTCAACAGAATACTCCACGTAATATAGCTATCTAACACAACGGCTAAGACTTAGAGGGAACTATCCAGGTACTTTGTCTATACTGTCACCTTCACATCTCAGAAAAACTCTGTGAGGCTCTTCTGAGATAAGGAAACTGGAGCTCCCCTCGTGATACAGTGGAAACGAATCTGATTAGGAACCACGAAGTTTCGGGTTCAATCCCCAGCCTCCTTCAGTGGGTTAAGGATCCGGTGTTGCCATGAGCTGTGTTGTAGGTCACAGACATGGCTCAGATCCCGCGTTGCTGTGGCTGTGGTGTAGGCCAGCAGCTACAGCACTGATTAGACCCCTAGCCTGGGAAACTCCATATGCTGGAGGTGCAGCCCTAAAAAAAAAAAAAAAAAAAAAAAAGGAACTGAAGTTCAGAGGAGTTTAATAACCCAGCCAGGACATTTAGCTCTTACATGGTGGGCCTGGGACTTGACTAGGTCTGTTAGTCATCACTGCTTCATGAACCATCATCCTAGAGTGAAATCAACACATCCCATGTGGTATTTTTTATAGTGGCTGCAATAGCTTATAATAAAAAATATCTTGGGATTTCCCATCGTGGCTCAGTGGAAACAAATCTGACTATTATCCATGAAGACACAGCTTCAATTCCCAGCCTCGTTCAGTGGGTTGAGGATCCAGCATTGCGGTGAGCTGTGGTGTAGGTTATAGACATGGCTCAGATCTGGCATTGCTGAGGCTGTGATGTAGACCAGTGGCTACAGCTCTGATTCGACCCCTAGCCTGGAAGCCTCCATATGCCAGGGAGTGCAGCAATAAAAAGACAAAAAAAAAAAAAAAAGTATCTCAACAAAGCAGAAAATTATCATCACACTAGAAGCCTGGAGCATTACTTGCAACACAACCTAAATTTTTCATACTAAATTTTTATTTTCTTTTTGTCCTCCCCGTGGCATGTGGAAATTCCCAAGCCAAAGACTGAACCCAAACCACAGCAGTGACAGTGCAGCATCCTTAACCCACTGAGCCACCAGGGAAGTCCTGAATTCTTATTTTGTACTTTCCACTAGTAAAATTATTAGGAATAGTAAAAATGTGGTTGTTCTTTTTCAAGGCTGCAAATATTTCTTTAAGTAAATAGGCAGGTCACATTTTTAAAATTCCTTATTTTCTCTTTTATATAGATCACAGTTCTGGCACAGACTATGAAAGGTTTTTTCACTGTCTATAGGAATAAAGTGGAATTGTCAATACTAGGAGCTTCTTCCTTAAATAGACTGCCACTTTTTTTTAATTTTGCAGCTGTGTGGAAAATAACTTCTTTTACTACTTGCAAAAGGAACTTTTCCATTCAAAACCTGTTGGAAATAGGAACTAGGTCTATTTCCGTCAAAGAAAAGGTTATTACTTATTCACGTAATGTTTTACTTTTGTGTCAAATTGAAGAGTGGCATTAACTGAATGCCCACAAAGCGTCTTAAAGGCTAAGGAAGGATTAAAGTAAAGGCTAAACTCTGAGACAGGTTTATGTACACTGTAGTGCACTTTCCTGGGGCTTAAGGTCTTTTTGCCTATCCGTAGAGGATATAGAGGGCAACGTTTCTGTCATGAAATAGGACTAATCAACTTAGCTGCGTTCGTATTTAAGGCAAGGTGAATTAATTAAGACAGTCTGAAACAGTTGTTAGGTGTGTTTTTCAGCCTACAGTCAGAGAATCTACTGAAACTGAAAGACAAAGTCTTCGGATGTTTCTTCCAGCAATGTCAAAACCAAGAGGTCTTCACAGTGGATGTAAGTATATAAGTCTACACATGGATTAGTCCAAACTGAGACTCTTTCCTTCATTAAAATGTTTAAACATAATATTATAAAAGGACAATTTTATCTTAAAAGGAATGCACTTCTATGTGGGTCTAATGAAAAGTGAAGACGTAGGGAAATACTCTTGAATTATTATTACATAAATACTGTCGACAGCATTCCTCCCAAAATCGTGGGGCACACTATGAAAATACCACACCATACACTTGGAAAAAATAAATTTTTATAAGGGAATAATTAGATTTATTGATAAATTTTATTGGTTCCACTACTAACAGTATGTTGGCTAATCAATTATTTGGCTGAAGTTACTACAGCATAAAGACGCTATTCTGCTCTTGCCAGATAAATAAATACTACCTTGATTTGTTTGGGTTTTTTTTTAAGTAAAAGTGAAAGGAAGTTTAAGATAAAGTCATTTGAAAAATGTATGTAGTTTCTTGTTAAGTGTTAAGTCTTCAGGTAGATTACATACCTGCCTGATGTGTTACTGCTACATTTACTCTCTATTCTTATTTTAATGGCCTCCTAGCACTGCAGATAACTATATGCAAAAAAAAAAAAAAATGGCATGGTAGATGAACCATGAAATGTCAGAGTAGAAAATTTGGGACAAGGCATTTTGAGAAGTAATCAGTGATAATCATAGGGGAAAACTCGTATGTTAATATTTCTTAATTCTTTCTTTAAAACAATAACTAAAATATATAAAATTCAGTTCAATAATTTGAGTACTGATAGAATTTCACTTCAGTCTATGCACCAGTTTTTTGCTTCACAATCTTTTGAAGAGAGTGTGAACATAATGTACACAAACTGTAGTAGTCCTTAGATTATGTTGATTTCAAGAAGAAAATAAATTATATAATTTCTGCTGAACAATGACAAAGGTTTATTCCTTTTCATTACAGTATTTTTAAAAAGACCTAGAGCTTTGCATTTCAACAAGGCAGGGATGGATCTGATGACAGCGAAGTCCTGGAGTGAAAAGAAGTAAGAGGTGAGGGAAGCATGCATATGTCTTTAACAACACCTTCTGGGGTATGTGCTGTGATAGGATGCATTTAGAAAAGTGATGAAATGCATGTCTTCAGGAAAAGCGAAATATATTTTAGGACCACTGCCAGGTGTTTTGGAATTAACTGTCTTTTTTGTCAGTACTGCTGACCACTATAGTGATAACTCATTTTCATTGATACTGTGCTTACTGTTACACTGTGCAAAATTAAGTCTAGCCGCCTTCTAAAGTGAGATATTAGTGGCATAATGCAAACCGGTAGAAAAGAAACCTCAAAATGCTCCCCTGTCCTTGGCAAAGATGAGTAAGAGAGGAAGAAAATGAAGAGAACCAGAGTCAAAAGCCCACTGAGGATAAGCTCAGAACAGAGTCAGAGAGAGGGCTAGAGAGGCCTCTGCAAAATAAAATGGGAGAAATTGCTTTGGAGTTGTTGGGTTGGCAGTTGAGAGAAGGTAAAAATAAAGGAACAAGAAGCCAGAGCTTGAACTGTCAAAATTGCCCAAAGGAATGTTACGCAATGGAGAAGTCTAATGTTCAATTTTAAGTTGTTTTTGACACACCCTTCTCCATTTGGCCAAGACCTGGGTAAAGTCAGCTACAGACACATGTCACCTTGTGTGAGTGGTTTTATGTGGACATTGAGGGAAGTTGATAGCATTCTGAGCCAGTGTAGAGCAGAGAGAGAAGGTAACAACTAAGGGAGATGAGCTGTGGGTTAGCCTAGGAGTCCCATAGGAGCATAAACTCAGAACCTGAGCACCCATGGAGATGAAATTGCCATGACTGGGTAGAAGCCTTGCTGGAGATGTATGATGGGAGCTGAAGGTGACATCAGCTGCTCAGATTTTAAGGAGCAATATCATTTGTCCTGTTATAAGTGACCATGATGCACACTTGGGTTGAAGATGTTTTAAATGTAACTATTTCTTCTGCTTGGATAATTTTAGAATTCCTGTGTAATCTGAGGAAATATGTGTTTCTGCAATTAGGAACAATCAAGTATTTTATGCCAATTTATTCATCTGGTCTTCTACTTTATTTCAATTAACAAATTATTTTGAATATCAATACAACTGTTTTTATTCTATACAATTAAACATTTTTATAATTATTTTTGAAATATTTTTATTGGATATAAAAAGATTTCTCACATGTCTAACTATAGCTATGAGAAATTGCCATGATCTCTCTTCTAACAGCTGTTTTTTCTGCTAAAATATTTGGTAATGAAATGCTTTGGAGCAGCTCTCTTGACCTCCCTCATTTAAAAAATGATTTCCTGTTTATTATTTTAAAACACTGAAAATATACTTAAGGACATGTGAATTACACTTTAGCATTATCATGCTTTTCAGAACTTACATGAATATTGGCACCTAGAGTAGTGAATATGTGAAGCTACTAAGGATTGTTTTATACCTAACAAAAGACCTCTAAGATTATCTCCCTCTAGTTTTAAGTATTTGTGTTTATTTTTCTCAGAATTGTAAAACATTTAGTTCTACTGATCCACATTTCCAATGCAAAAACTTATCCAGTAGAGTAATTATTTAAAAATTAATTTACCTTAATATAATCCCAGAATTCATGCATTGTACATGCGACAAATATTTTAAATATAATTGCTCAAATTCAGGGTTGGCCAAACTCACATTGTACTTATTTTCATGAATGGTCATAGTAAAGAAATATGTTGCAATCAGCACCTGGCTGCTGTGCACAAGGCAGGCGAGTATTGTCAGTAGCCGCAGTACTCAGTAAATATCTGCTGATTTGGCAAGGGCTTTAGTTCATGGAGTTCATGTCTTACTACTATTGCCCTAATCAGTTGAGACAGAATTAGCACTAGCTAAATCGCCTGTGTGCTGCCTGGAGAGGTTTGTTGAGGGTAAGAGTCTGAAGACCAAGATTAAGGAGTCTTCATCCTCCTAAAGTGCTGGGCATCCAGGATTAGAGCTCTAGGTCAGAGAAATCCAGCCCGAATGCAAACCTAAGCACCAGAGCATTTGGGATTACCAGACACGCTCTGCAATGGGGACAGATATCCCGGCCTATGGACGTTTCATCTGCCACAGCAAAGTGACCTTGGTTCATAAATTGTCCACATCTTTCTAAACATGTAGAAGAGGATACCCTGAAAAAGTGAAAGTTAAGGTTTAAAGATTCATGGATTGGTCTATGACTGAGTAACTCCAAAATGGTGAGTTCGTAGAAACATAGATTTGGAGCTTCAAGTATCTATGTACCTGGCTGGTAAAGTGAAAGATCTGGTCAACCCAACAATATTACCTTGGAAATATCCAACTATATTTGTTTTAAAATATAATTTGGTTTAGGGCAGTGAAACTACTCTGTATGAGACTATAATGACAGCTGTATGTCATGATACATTTGTCAAATCCAAAGAATGTACAACCCTAAGAGAGAACCAACCCTAAGGTAACCTGTGGACTTTAGGTAATGTTGATGTGTCAAGGCAGGTTCATCACTGTAATACATGTAAGACTCTGGCACAGGATGTGGATAGTGCAGGAGGCTCTGCATATGTGGGGAAGAGGAATACATGAATTCTCTGTACTGTCTACTCAATTTTGCTGTGAACCTAAAACCTCTCTAAAAAATCAAGTCTATTGACAAATATATAAGCAGAAAATATACATATATAAAATTGAGGGCATACAAAAGATAACAGGCACAATATTTTAAAAGTACATTAGTCCATTCAGGCTGCATAGTCTGTGTGGCTTATAAACAGGGACATTTATTTCT
This sequence comes from Phacochoerus africanus, assembly GCF_016906955.1. NCBI lineage: Eukaryota > Metazoa > Chordata > Mammalia > Artiodactyla > Suidae > Phacochoerus > Phacochoerus africanus. Next base: position 188,986,456 of record NC_062544.1, read on the forward strand.
CACAATTCTGGAAACAGGAAAGCCCAAGATCAAGGCACCAGCAGATTCCGTGTCTGGGGAGGACCTGCTTCCTGGTTCATAGATGACTTTCTTTTCACTGTGTCCTCATGTGGCAGAGAGGTTGAGGGAGCTCTCTGGGGTCTCTTTTCTAGGGGTGCTAATTCCACACTAAGTCACCCCCCAAAGACCTCACCTCCAATTACCATCACATTGATGGTTTCGTTTCAACATACGAATTTTATGTTGGGGAGACATTCAGTCTATAGCACCAATGATTTTTTTTAAAAGGATACCATCTACTGGAAAATCTGTTGGATACCAATAGATATGATAGCACTTGTATCACATAAGCACTTGCTTGCAAGTGTAAAGATGAAAAGAACTAGGAAAGCCAAGTGGAGCTCAGAACTGTGCCAATCAAGTGTGGTAAATGCCAGTGACTCACTCTCTTCTCCAAGGACTTTCATGACATAGGGACATTTCCCTGGACTGGGGAATTACATTTTAGGTAAAATTTTGGTGGATTGATTAAAAATAACAAATTTATCATACCACAAGTGTAACAAAATTTTATAGATTACATTCAATTCCCCCCTAACATTGCAAAAAGAAAGACAGCTAGATCTAAGCACCATGGAATCCAGAACAGATATGGTACCAAGGAGGGCTTTAATGTTAAATTAGATGAGACTTGTCTCTGACATCTCATTTCCTCTATGCCATTGGCCTAATAGCCTTGAGTTCCCCCATTTATTTCACTGAACACATAACTATCAGTAAAAAAACATCCTGTTGTATTGTTGCAGACAATGGACCCTACAGAGCCTCGAAGAAATATGCCTATGCCTGGTGAACCTGGTAGTCCAGAAGAAAGGCATTTGTGGCGATTATCTAGTGGAATGACATTAGAAGGTAACCACATGGCCTCAACAGCACCAGACATTCTGGCTGCTACTCCATATCCCCTTTCTGAGTTCATCTGTAACCACAGAGGTCATTTCCCATCCCAAAGACCTGTATCTCTCTGCTTCACTCTGAAGGCTTTCTCCTGCACCATAGCAGCTTGTTGGATTGAGCTCAGGCATGACCCAGGTGCAAGGGAGAATTGTGTCCTCCACCAGTGGCTGACAGAAATCAATGGGTAAATGGCCAGCTTTTTGTCTTTCACTGGGACAATTATGAGGTGTGTACCACAAGGTTTGTTAGATAGTCTCCAGCAGGGTTACGCATAGTGGTAACTCATAATTAACTCACCCCTTATTGGCTCTTCCCTTCTTGGGGAAAAAAAAAAAAAACTTACCGACTTGCTCACATGGGCTTCCTGGGATCACCTCCCAAAAAAATTACCTGCATTCAAGTGCTTGTCTCAGGCTCGCTTTGGGGGAACCCCAAAGTCAGACAGTCTCAACAACTTTTGGTGACTGATCTCCATGGCATTTCCCTATGGTGACATGTGTGAGGTAGGGGGTGGTCAGCCTCTAGGCAATGCTTACTCTGGAGGGATTCTGCACTGCTCCCTTTCTTCCTTCTCCTCCCTCCAGATTTGTCTCAGGTATCATGTAAAATGCAAGATGAGCACAATATGTTATAGCTTCAGATTCCATCTCATTCATAGGTAAGTTTAAATTGCTGTCAGAGACCATCAGTTCATGACACAAAGGTCAGTAATGTTTCAAAGTAAAATGCCAAGTTGTATTCCCATATTGTCACATTGCTCTGTTGTATAATGGACTAGGGGAAAGAAGGTGGCCATGCACCAAATCTCAGATCAGGAGGACCTGAGGTTTCAAGCCACAGAACAGTGTCCTTGCTGCAAGACCAGAGATGACATACACCCAGCCAGAGCTCTTTGTTGGCCTTCTCACCATGGTTGGCAGGCATCTGGCAGATATTTTTATCCTGATCCTGGCTGGTCACCACTCTGAGGCCAACTATCAGGGAGGAAATTTTACTGGGCTCACAGAAATACAGTGAAATTGAATCCACACAAAGAACTTCAAATATATATATATATATATAATTGGATGGTGAAAAACAATGTTAGGTGACTTCTGGGCTGAAATTTCCAATTTGATCAATAGGTTTAGGTCTGAAAAAGAAACTAAAGAAGTGATTGCTTATTTAAATAGCATTATATTTTTAGTTTTTGAGCCATTTGAATGGATTATTTTAAAAATTAAGTGAAATACACACACAAGAAAAAAGAAGAAAAGAAAGACCACTAGTTCAAAGAAAAAAAAAAAACTGGCTTCCTAATTTTCTTTTTTTTTAAACATGGTTGAAGGCATCTCAATTTTTTTAAACAATTGAAGATGAAGAAACTAAAGTGACCTGTTTGACTAGCCTCATTTAATATTTAAATTATTCAAAGGACATTAATAATTAACAAGAAAACAAGGTAAAATTTTATCCCTTTTACAATGAGCCATTTTACTGATCCCTAGGTTCTAAAGATAAAGTTATGAATGCTGTGTTTATGTATGTTCAGATATAACTTTCTCACTTGTTCTAGTTAGATACAGTCTCATATAGTCAGCCTGTATCCACTTTAATTAGATATATTTTTAACCATTAAGAAGATTTTCCCCTTCTTTCTGCTTTAATCTTATCAATTAAATAGGAATATTTTTCCAAAGATTGAATGTATGGGAGCATACACGCATTTGTACCTCTGGAAATATACAAATTAAAATAAATTGTAATAAAAGAAGATGGTATATCTGGAATCTTGCAAAGATGGTTTAATTTTATTATTGCTTATAGTATGGCATAGTATTACCTGTAGACTCTCCAACAAATTCCAAAGGCACACTGAGTTCTACAATTGTGTGTGGATAATTACAATGGAGGAGTTTTTGTTTAACTGAAACCTGGGTATAGCCAGGCTTCCCAAGTATTGGGAAGATAACGAAAGGTGTTCATTATGTTCAAACAGAATTCAAACAATTCACAAAAAGTAGAGGTATTTGTTGACATTATCTGTTTGTTGTTTTGTTTTGTTTTGTTTCAGAACTCCATCAGTGGCAAGGGATATTGACGATAAATCCAGCGATGGCCATGAACCCTTTGTTGACCACATCAGGGCAGCAGAGGATCCCACTGATTCCCTCATCATTTGAACCTCCAAGTGCAGATAGGTATTTCCCTCCAATGTGATATTCCAATCAAAGGAGAAAATGGATATTGTTAAATTTGCGAATGCTGTTAAGGCCAGTGTCATTTTATCATCTAATATTATTTCAGGGAAATGTGGTACAGTAAATCTGCTGGCCACATCTTCAACAAACTTCCCATCACTACCTCTTTGAGGCCCTCTTGATGTCCTCACTCAGCAAAAACCTAAAGAGCACTTGCTGTACAACAGGCATCACATAGGTACAAATATTGTTGCAGTTAGCTAAGGCTCCTGTAGCACAATATCACAGACTGGGTGGTTTAATTTTATTTCTCATGGTTCTGGAGGCAGTCCTATATCAAGATGCTGGCAAATTTAGTTTCTACTGAGGCTTCTCTCCTTGGCTTGCAGATGGCCGCCTTTTTACTCTGTCCTCACATGCCTTTTTCTCTGTGTGCTGGCACTTCTGGGGTATCTTCCTCTTCTTATAAGGACACCAGTCCTATTGGGTTAGGGCTCCAGCTTTATGACTTCGTTTAACTTTAATTACCCCTTTAAAAGCTCTATCTCCAAATACAGTCACATGGGGTGGGGGTAGGACTTCTAACATATAGATTTTGGAAGGGGACACAATTCAGTCCATATTAACTGGGTACCCTGGATTTCCTGTAATAGAACAATTCTTTCTTTGCAACGAAAGTGAAATTATCAGTATTTTTGGTTACACACTCTGGCAGTTTCCTATCTTCGCTTCTTTTGATTATATATAGTCTATAAATTCTGACATTCTGAGGAGAAAGTAAAATTCACGATTCATTCTTGTTCACGGAGCATGAACAATGGATTTGGACTTCTAGAGACTACTGAAGTTTGTAGAAGTAAATTGTCTACCCAAGCAGTCAAACACTGATCCCAGAAGGCAAAACTCAACCCGGAGTATGTTCCCAAATGAGAAGGAAATATTGTAGTCAAGAATAGTATATTTGGAGTTCCCATTATGGCTCAGTGGAAAGGAATTTGACTAGTACCCATGAGGACACAGGTTCAATCCCTGGTCTCACTCAGTGGGTTAAGGATCTGGTGTTGCCATGAGCTGTGGTATAGGTTGAAGACATGGCTCTGATCTGGTGTTCCTGTGGCCATGGCATAGGCCAGTGGCTACAGCTCCAATTTGCCCCCTAGCCTGAGAACCTCCATATGCCATGGGCACAGCCCTTAAAAAAAAAAAAAGAAAAGAATAGTGTATTGATCATGGAAGATCAGACATTGATATTGATTTGATCAGATTTCTTTTTCCTTAACATCTCTAACTTTCCTTTCCTGCTATGTTGTCAACTGGGTCACTCCTTCCTTAGTAGAGCCCTTTCTCCTAATCTTTCTTATCATATTTCTGCTCAAACCAATAGAGATTTTAGGACCTTTGTACTTCATTTTGGGAAGAGATGATAGAATCCCATATGACAATAAGAAAGCTCATTGCCTATGCCAAGGAAATCTTGTACAATTCATTTTACCTGTTTTATATCTTTTTCCCTAGAGATTTACTGCCTCCCACTGTGGCTCCAACTGATCCAAGACAGTTTTGTGTTCCTTCTCAGTTTGGAACCTCTGCTCTATCAAATGCAACTATGCCGAACATGCTGTCCAATCATGTCTACTCAGGTATGAGCAATAGATGGCTCTCACCTGTGGGCCACCGTGAACTGGATTGTTGCACTAACCTTACCATCAAATTTGCTGCTTACTTTTGGAGGCAAAACTGTACGGTAATTATGCTTGTATTTTCTATGGTTGCTAGCTAGCTTTAAATGATGGTTCCACCACCATGTAACCAAGTGTAAGTTGCTTAGCTCCTCCAACCATCAATTTAACATGAAATTTGCAATTACTATCTGCCCTATTTTACATGCAAGGAACTTACAAGATCATGAGAGATGAGGTCTGACAGTTAAAGGCCCTGGGGTAGCTTATTTATGGTCTAATAGGTCATTGTGAGGACTTGTCTTTTATTCCAGGTAAGAGTGAAAGCTTCTGAGGAGTTTGAGCAAAGGAGTGGCATGGTCTGACTTGCATTTTACCAGGATTGCTCTGACTGCTACGCTGGGGACAAACTTGATAGGATTAAAGTTCTAGAATTAAACTGATGGGAGTTAATGGGCTATTAGAGGAGTCAAAAGATTATGATGGATTGGCCCTGGAAGGTAGCAGAGGAATAGTAAGAAGTGGTTAGATTCTGCAATTATTTTGAAGGTAGAAACAACCTGACTTTCTCAGCTTTTAGATATGAAATGTGAGAGGAGGAGAGGTGTTAAGGATGACATCAAAAATGTTGGCTGATCAATGGGAAAGATGGAGTTGCTATTCACTCAGTTAAGGAAGATTGTGAAAGGAAGAGTTCTTGGGGCAGGGAGAGAGATCATAGGCTTTGAGATGCCTAATAATCAATCAATGGGAGATGTCCATAAGGCTACTGAAGTTGAGAGAGGACTTCTGGAGACAGCCTGGAGCTATGATTTTGGAAGACATCAGGATACTGAGACTAGATGAGATCATCTATAGGGTGAGTTGAAAGGATGAGTTAGAAGTTAAAAGGATGATCCCTGGGACTTACCAACAGGGTCCAGAAGATATGGAGAAACAAGCAAGGGAGAAATAGAAGGAGCAGTCAGTGAGGTAGGAAGAAACCCAGGAGAGTACAGAGGCCTGGAAGCCAAGGGAAGAAAGTGTTTACAGAGAGACTGAGCAACTCTTCAAGTATGCCACTCACAAGTCAAGTAAGATGAGGGCCAAGAATCTACCATTAGATTGAGCTATGTGGAGGTCATTAGTGATCTGGTTAAGAGCAATTTCAGTAGAGTGGTGTCAGTGAAAACATGGGTATGGGACTTAGGAGAGAATAAGCGATGGGAGTTTCCTCACAATATTGAAGATCAAATCAATGCATTTTATCTCCCCTAAACTATATTTGCAAGTTTCTATTTGTCCCTGCTCCTCAATTCTAACAACTCTTAATAGATTGGAACAATGTGAGTGAAAAGCCTAAGACAAAAAGAAATATGATTGGTGCCAGGGCCAGGAAAGATACCAGCCTGTAGGATTTGAGCACCTTGTCTACCACAATGCACAGATCCACTTTGATGAGATTGAGCAAGGGCCAGATCTGAAACTAGACACATCCGCTGGAGACAAGCCCAACATCTGAACTTGGAAGGTGGCCCCACCTGGCAGTAAGAACCCATCAAATCTGTAGTGAAAAAATTACAAGCAGCACATAAGCAGACCAGAGAAATAGTTGCACTGCTGACTCAGAGAGAGCTTCTTAGTGATCAAGAATCCAGAAAGTGCCACTCTTTGGCTACAGACAGGCAGGTTGACAACCTGTCCCAGGAACAGAGGTCTGTCTCCCACTTTAAGGCTGCTGCAGAAGAGAGTAAGCAAGGGCAAGGTAGGGCCTCAGTCCTATGGAAACCGAGCCACTAAGTAAGTTAACAGAATAGGGATTAAGACAGGGATCTATTTCAAAAATTGGGATGTTAGATACAGGGTGGATTAGTACAACTGGACTACCACCAAGTTTGATGTCACCTATCTGGGAAAGAAAAAGAAACATGAAACAGATTTGATGAGTCCAGATTTAACACAGGGCCCTAAAATATAAGTAATGAGAACTGTGAGCTTTAGAGTCAGAAAGATTTTTTTTTCTTTTTAGGGCCACACTAGAAGCATATGGAGGTTACCAGGCTGGGGATCAAATCAGAGCTACAGTTGCCGGCCTACAGCATAGCCACAGCAACGCAGGATCCAAGCCATGTCTGCAGCCTACACCACAGCTCACGGTAAGGCCAGATCCTTAACCCACTGAGTGAGGCCAGGGAATCAAACCTGCAACCTCATAGTTCCTAATCAAATTCGTTTCCTCTGCACCACGACAGGAACTCCCAGAGTCAGAAGGATTTTTAGAGATCACATCATCTAACCTCTGAATTTTACAACTGAAGAAGAATCTCCTAAAAGTAGATGTAGTATCATTTATTTCAAGATAGGTTATTATTAATAGGAGTTTCACAAGCTCTGAAGCTTGGTACAAAGCAAATGTAAGAACAGGTCTAGCCTTCATGATACTAGCCTTCATATTGGGGAGAACAGATTTACACATGGAAAGTATCATTGAACAAAACTGTGTAATATAATTTTGTGTCTGTTATTGTGCTAGAGTGTGGTCTATACACCATGCTGATCCGAGAAGTGTTTGTATAAATAAATGCATAGAGAGTAAGGGCTTGCAACTTTTGCAGCAATTTGACAGGGTTATTTTATGTCTATTAATCTAATGTTTAAAAAATGCTTGTATTTGTTCTTGTCTTCATTTCCAAAATGTTACGTTATGTATTTTTTAAAAAGTATTGGTGCATACTGGGTTGGAAATTTTAAAGAAAAAATATAGTCCTTTACCATGGATGGTTTGAGAAGCACCATTAAAAATTATCAGGTGTTATCATGCATAGACACTAAGTACATTAGGAATCCAAAGAAAAAAATAAATATAAGCATGAAGTTACCAGGCAAGAATACAGCCTTGGATTTTAATGATGCTGTCATTATTCTGAGACATTTTGGACGGGTGACACAAAGAATGGAATTGCTGTTCAACTATATTGAAATTATTTTGGAAAAAGTATTTGCCACAGGTGTGCTAAAAAATCCACACAGAGAACTTCATATTTTATCCACTTAAATCATTGCATTTATTTCCAGGGACTTTAGTGCATCAAGGAGCACTTAGTTACCTTTTTTTTTTTTTTTAAGTTCAACTAGTTCTCTAATTCTTGTACCAAAAAAAAGTTAACAATTTTTTACTTCAAAAGCAAGAGATCAAGAGATCCACAGTTAATTTCATATTTTTCCTTTTGAAGAATGACAGGAAAACACTGCCAGTCATGAGACCCACACTTAAACAAAAAAAAATTTTCTGGTGTTATCATGCCATCTCCAAAGAGACTCTGAGATGCTGAATAGCCATGAACAGATACATTTCTGACATTGTGCTCAGTTGGTGGTTTCTTGCAGATACTGTTTTAAATCATTATATTTTCTTTTATTATTTTTAAGAAGCTATTGTTAATTTGTTTGTGGGGTGGGATGGTGGTTTTCTTGTTGAAGGTTGGGGCATTTTACCATCTGAATCCGTAAAGGCAATGGCTAGAAGGAATGAAATGATTCAAAGGCAGCATACTGCCAGGTAATGTAACAATGTTCTTTTAATTATTTTCTGTTCATTCATTTGTATGTTTATTCATTTGATTTACATTATGTAAATATACTTTTACATATACATTCATTCATTTATTATATTTGTGTATTGTTTTGTTATATTGTTATATTTGTGTGTATGTATTTACTGATTATATATCTGTATCTATACACACACACTCTGATTACTTTTAAAAAGTATTTCAGAATATTATAAAAAGAAACATGTACAAACATGTACACAGTTTGGTTAAGGATAAACGCAAGATTAGCAATAACACAGAGGGAGTTCCTATTGTGGTTCGGTGGGTTAAGGATGATATAGTCTCCGTGAGGTTGTGAGTTCTATCCCTGGCCTCGCTCAGTAGGTTAAGGATCTGGCCTGGCTGTGAGCTGCAGCATAGGTCACAGATATGGCTAGGATCTGGCATTACTGTGGCTGTGGCATAGGCCTGCAGCTGCTGCTCCTATTCAACCCCTAGCCTGGGAACTACCATATGCCACAGGTGCATCCATAAAAACATTTTTTAAAATAATAAAAAAGAAATTACACAATGAGGTGAAGTCTATACAGATCATAACAGTTTGTCAATGTCTCATAATTAAAATGCCTAGCTGTGATTCCTTTGAGATTCATATTGGCATTTCTGTCTTAAAATGACTTCAGTTCTTCCCAAAGATAGGAGCCCAGCTTGCCAGTCCCTCTTCAGATTATGCTATTAAAGCCCAGACAACCCATGTCAGCATAAAAATGGCCTTCAGCAGCCAGGAGAAAGAAACACACAGCACTCATGACTAGGGTATGGATGTGGGTGAGATAAGGCATCAGAGTCAACTTTTTTACCACTGAACACTAAGGGGTCCAATGATGACCAAGAAGCAGAGTAAAGTAAGCAAAAATACCAGCAAGTCCTGCCCCCTCCTACTCTCCCCCACCCCATTGCTGCCATTAATGTTAACAGCTGAGAGTTGCTGTGTTTCTTGAGTCTCACTAAAATTCTACTGCAGAAGTTTAAAAACTTCTTCCAAGAATTTTAGTTTCTTTGAGGATTAATCTCTGGCAAAAACTGCACTGTGCTTCATTAGTCCCATCTCTGCTAAAGTTGCCACGTCCATTAGAGATAATGTCCTGAAGATGGGCCTTGGACTTCCATCGTGAAATTCAGCCAAACCCTGCACCCTCTGATCTTACTCCAAACTCTCCTTCCCAGTAGCTTTCTGGGAGATTTGTGTTTATACCTAATAAACTTCAAATAAACAGCGTGAGGACTCATAAGAAAAGCAGAGGTGCTACCTTGTGAATTTGTGCTACCAAATTCTATTTCTAATGGTTTTCTTGGGTTGTATAAAATACATTGTTTTGTTTTTAGGATGGAAATGGAAATGCATGCCATTTACCAGCAAAGGCGAATAGAAAAAGTTAATTCCAAGGGAATAACAGGCTTAGGGATACCTTTCCTCTATGGCCCCACTGTCCCTGCTGGCCCAGCCACCTACCATGGCAGGAGTATGCTCCCTGCCAGTGACCTGCATTTTCCCAGAAGCACCCTGAGAAACCTTCAGGGAAGCCCTATGCTAGTGGCAACTGGTCGACACTTTCTAGAGAGCTGGGGGCATAAGTGTCGTCGTCTCAGGAGAGGCACAGGGAATCAGAAAGTTCTAGACAATGATACTGAGAGTTCCAAAAGTCAAGGAGAAGAAAAACCCCTAGGCCAAATTCATGCAATTCCCTGTGAGGAGAATGAGTATGCAAAAGACCCAGAAATGGACGCCCTTAACAATCAGAAGTTGGGTGAAACCAATGAAAGGCCATCTACAGCTCTTGCTGACACCTGTGGAGAGCTGGAGCACAGTCATAGAAAACCCTGGGGAGCTCAGGGATCTCCCCCAGAAGAAAAGGCCTGGAATGATGGGAAAGAGATGCCTTCAGAGCAGGTGTTTACAGTCTGCGGTGAAAAGAATGGGGTTTACCTCCCAGTTCCTCAACCACCTCTGCCAGGTAGGTGTCCAGGGTCCAGTGGCCATAGCCAGTCCCCATAGACCACAAGTTGTCGAGTCAATGAAGTTATTACAGAGTGAATTGTAACCATTATGTTTCTTTTTATCCTTCTTTTTCTTAATCCTATTTAGAATAACCGCTTCTTGAAAAACTTATTACATTAGTTCCAATCAGCCATAACAGGGAAATTCATCTCTGTTTATATATTGCTACATAGAGAATTTTCAGCAAAGGCTAGGAAGGTAAATATGAGGAAGGATAGGAAAACCCATCAGAATTTTAATTAAATTTTTATTTTAATTTTTAAATCTCTTCAACATAAAGTAGAGGGACTTCCTGCTTAGAAGTATGAATTCAATCTCTTCTATATTTAAGTGTCAAAAAAGAGACAATTAGGGAGTTCCCTGGTGGCATAGCAGTTAAGGATCCAGCATTGTCACTGCTGTGGCTTGGGTTTAATCCTTGGCCCAGAAATTTTCACAGCCAAAAAAAAAGTAGACAATTTAGCAGAAGCACTTTCAGTGCTCATTATTGTTACGATACCTTCTAACCTAAAAGTCTTACCTTATTACCTGCTCCCAAAACACAGCGAATAGTTTTCTAGAACTTTTTTAGATAAAAATATTTTTAAATACAAGGATTTGGGGATATGTATAATCTAGCCACCATACTGATTGCTTCCCCAACAAGGTTTTAATTTGCCATTTTGATGAAGATGCAGCTAAATTCTTTCATGGCCTAGAGAGCAGGATAAATCGCATAACATCATAGAACATGGTAGTGTTTATTTGGAGAATGAAACCCATTGGGTATTTCTGTTGGAATCTGAGAGAAGCTGGAGCAATTCTGGAGTTTTGTTTTTATTTATAATGCTGTCATTAAAGATCCTTTAGAGGAAGAAAAGAAAGGCAGCTAAGCTTTTTTAGAAATCATCTCTCAGTAATTCAGTATCTTTTATGGGAGGGACTTATAGGTCTATGGAAAGGGCTGCTCTGTAGTACAAGAATGTAAGGAAATTGATGTAACTGTACCTACAATTGTGCTCTTAGTGTCCCCCTTTCCCTGAAAATTTTATGCCACAAAATAATTTCCTTTCCATTTAAAGGAACACATGTGCTACTTACAATCAAGGAAAATCTATCTTTGGATGAAAATATTCAGAAATGGACCGTAACTGATGTGTACAACTTCGTTAGCAGCCTTCCAGGTTGTTCAGAATATGCTCAGGTGACTTAACTACTTAAGTATTTTCTTAAAAGTAAAACCCTTTGAAATGTATTTCCTTCATCATGAGTTCTGTCAAACTTGATTTTGACCCCAGAAAAGATTCCTAATAATCTCTCTTTTTATGTCATTTGCTCCCCTGGAACAGAAGCCTCTGATTGGTGGAGCTTGTGTCATGTGTGCACACTCTAGCTACAGGACAGGCTGGGAAAGCCAGGGTCTGGCTTTAGTTTCTGTCCCATCAAGATTGCTGAGATGTGGGAATTCTCCCCAAATTAGGAGGCTCAGAAGCCAGACATCCAAGAGGAATGAGAGATGTTTACCGTATTCCCTCCTTGTCCATTTAACAAATATTTTGAGGCATGCACTTCCATACCAGAAGTTTTAGGCTATTCATCATACATAACAGAAATATATACTTTATTCTAAAGAGGACAAGAAGGATGTATCTCTAAAAAGTATTTTAAATTCCATTTTTATGCTGGGGCAATATATAAAAATGCCTGCACACATAATTCAATCCGGTAGATAAATACTATTTTTAATTATAATGAACTGTCGGGAAAGTCAGAAAGTATCACTAGTCTCACTTATACAGGAAAATTGGAGATTAAAATGGTGGGTTGGCAAGTTTTTGAAGTTTAGGTCAATGCTACATTTTCATGCACATGGTTTACTTTTTCAATTGATTTAATAACAGTTCTAAGCAACAATGTGCCTACTAAATCTGATATTATATTTGGTTTATGTATTAAAGGAAAAGAAAGCAAGAAAATGACATTATGATTTAACTACTTAATAATTAATGGATGTTAGAGATAATTTTTTCAGATTTCCTGTTATAATATTTTCCTCCAGTATAATGCTATTAATTTAAAAAATTTTTCTTCCTCCCTCCTTCCCTCCCTCCCTCTCCCTCTCCACCCCCAACTCCCTCTCTTTCTTCCTTTCTTTTTCTCTCTCTCTTTCTATCTTTCTTCTTTTTATGGAACCAATGGAAAAGTCATATAGAATTGTTATTAAGAGTATGGCTTACAAAACAAGAAAGCACAGGTTCATATCCTGCCTTTTTCACTTTCTGGATATTTTAACGAGGATAAATTGCCTTTCTTCTCAGTGTTTCAGTTTTTTCACCTGTAAAATGGGGATAATAGTAAAATACATTCTCAATGGGTTTTTGTAAGCAGTGGTGAATGTATGGCACCTCATAAGTAGTCAATAAATCTAATTTTCATTACATCAGAGGCTTCTAGAGAAAGCAGAACCTTGGGTTACTTTTGAGGCAATTTGTATTCTTTAAATCACCTACTTTGTCTTTTTGCATACCTGGTAAAAAAAAAAAAGGTTTTTGTCCTATTTTTTCCTATTAAATGACTACATTTATGTTATTATTAGTTATTATGTTATTATTAGTCATTAGCCTTGAGTAAGTCACCTTTTAAATTTATCTATGCCACTTATCAAGTGCCACATCAACCACTAGTATAATGAAATTACCAAATTCTGATAGTCAGAAACAAGCAACTCCATGTATAACGAACATTTGATTGCAGGCTTCTGATGGAGTGAATGTTTGAACTCACTATTCTTGGTCAGTAGTTCAGAGCCATAAAAATGCAGTTTATAATAACCACTCTTGTCATAGATAATGTTATATGCATTTCATACTTTATAATCCCAAATGTCCCCTTGTAGGTACAAAGAGGTCACATAAATATGAAGCCGCCAAACTTGGCTGACTCATTATCTCTTACCAACAGGATGTTAATGCTTCCTTCCCCACCCTAAGAAGTGGTACAGTTATTTCTAGATGTTTCTCAAGTGTGTTTAGGATCAAGTCCTGCTCTTGTTTACTCACTAAAGTCAGTTCCCCTGGGACTACTCAGGGCCATACCCACTGTCCCCTTTTCTGTCCTTGTCTTTATTACCTCTGCCTTAGGTGAAGCAATCTCCAACCACCCACTTTCTGCAGGTAGAAAAAGAAATTCAGGAAAAAATAACCACAGCTAAAACCCAAAGTTCCTTGCAAACGAGATCTTTTTAGCAGATGTGGAGAGAGGGTGGGTCATTCAGCTGTTTGGGGATATTGAGGATACCCTGTAGCACATTTTGTTTGTTCAAAGTCAATGTCTGGTTCAAATAAGTTGGCAGACAAAGTATTCTCTCTAAAAATAACTGAAGTCACTAAAACGGTGTGCATATTTACATCATGCACTTGGCCCCAACTGCTCTCATGAGAATGAAGTGAGGGACATCTTCTGAGCCACAGAGGCATGTTCTGCATCTTTGCCTCGGGCCCAGGGTTTATCCACTAAGGCTAAAAGTTAGACCCTCATGGGAGTTCCCTTCATGGCTCAGAGGTGATAAACCTGACTGGGATCCATGAGGATGCAGATTCCATCCCTGGCCTTGCTCAGTGGGTTAAAGATCTGACGTTGCCGTGAACTGTGGTGTAGGTCACAGACATGGCTTGTATCTCGTGTGGCTGTGGCTGTGGCAGGCAGCTACAGCTTTGATTCCACCCCTAGCCTGGGAACCTCCATATGCCCCGGGTGTGGCCCTAAAATAGCAAAAACAAATAAACAAAAAAAGTTAGGCCCTCATGCATTTCAGGCCCTGGCTGCCAACCTACTTCTGTGAGAAAAATTATCCCTGTTATTTCTCCTTTGTTTGCTCTCATGGTCCCTTCCTTCACTGCTCACCAGAATCCCTACCAAAGAAAGAGAAATGAGGTAACATTTCCACCATAAATACAGTTAACTATTTTCATCAGTACTCCTTTTTCTGATTGGCAATGGGATTAAGTATGGAAAATTGTGGACCAGAATCATGAACTATACATTGCTTTCCAAGTTCTCTAACCAGCAAGCTCTGTGCTTCTTGGGCAACTTAGCCTTTTCTACTTTGGTTCTCTCATTTATAATGGATCATAATAATAGTGCCTAGTCTTTATTGGGAACAGATTATATGCCAGACACTGTACTAAGGACATCATTTAGATTATCTTAAATTTATTTATTTATTTATTTATGGCCACACCAGAGGTATATGGAGGTTCCCAGGCTAGGGGTGAAATCAGAGTTGTAGCCACTGGCCTACACCACAACCACAGCAATGCCAGATCTGAGTCGCGTCTGTGACCTACATATACCACAGCTCATGGCAATGCCGTATCCTTAACCCACTGAGCAAAGCAAGAGATTGAAACTGGGTACTCATGGATACTAGATGTTTCCACTGAGCCATGATGGGAATTCTCTAGATTATCTCAAATTTAATATACACCGTATTTCCACAAAGATATTAATTCTATTTTGCAGCGGAGCAAAACTGAGCTTTAAGGTGGCTAAAAAAATGTGTACATGACTACAACTCTAGCTCTTTTCCTTACAATTATATTGCAGATATTGGGCCATGTGATTTTCAGCCAAGAGGACCTGGGCTTTAGGGGTTCTCAGAGGTGGTAAAGGGGATGCTTAAGTTATTCACAATATTTCAAAACAACCTAAGAAATATCATACATTTCCCCAAAATAAGGCTACACAGATTAACCCAAACTGTCAATTTTTTTGCTTTGGCCCAAATTAAGTTATTCACATTACCCGTTCTACAATGTTCTTGGTTAAAACAGGAGAAGAAATAGTTACTTAATAAATGTAGTTTGTAAATAACTAAAGTCTGTTGGAACACAAAGTTCCTGGTGCAGAAACTTCCCAAGAATACTCTAGTTTTTTCCTGGTCCCAAGGCACCAAACACATAGTGGAAACAGGGCAAATGTGCTTCCTCTTCTCTTTGCCCAGAATAAAGTCACCAGTAAGCAATGCCACATCAGTGTGGCTGTGCTGTAAGAGGCAGGTACAGGGCATGGTAGGAACACATAGGAGGGCTTCACGGCTTCCCAGAAGAAGAGGCATCAAAAGTGAGAACTGATTGTGAGGAGTTTACCAGCTGAGGAAGAATGGAAGGTGGGAGGAAGGCAAAGGACTAATTTCAAGATGAGGGCCAGAAGCCAGAGAGAATTCAACATGGTTGGAATTTAAGAACAATTCTTAGGGTCCAGCATGCCAAGGCTAAGTTGGGAGAGTGAGGATGGCAAGTCAGGGGACTGAAGAGGGAGAGAGGGCCAGATCATTGGCCTTGAAGACCCAGTGAAGGATGGTGACTTTATCCCAGGGACAGTCTAGGTTTTAAGGAGGAGTGGCATGCTTAGCTTTATATTTCAGAAAGGCCACTCAAGTTACTCTTATGAAAATAGTTTAAAGGCGGCAAGGCTAGTGGGGAAGCCTCCTCAGATGAGCAGTAATGAAATTCGATGCAGGGTAGGAGCAATGGGGTGGACAGATAAGAATTCTATCTAAGAGGCAGAATTGGCACAATTCAGCTTCTGAGTTAAAGATACATATTGGAGAGCCTTCAGTATATAGAGACATTCACTGAATTCAAGAGAGAGACTAGATGGATCAGGAAGACCAAAGGGGACCTGGGTCAGAAGCCAAAGGGACTCTAACACATAAGAATGGATAAAGAAACAGTAGCTATGAAGGTGACTGTGAAAGAGAGGGCACAGTGTACCCAGGAGGGAGCAGAAGAGCATTTTTCTTGAAGGATAGTCAATGATGTCAGATGCAGCCAGGAGCATAAGAAACATGAGGACTGAAAAATATCCATGTGTTTGGGAATAAGAGTCCCCAGGGACCCAGAGGAGACTGGTAAGGGTGGAAGTCAGACTCCTTGAGACTGAGGAATGACTGAGAAGTAAGAATATGGAAACAGGGAGTATCAAAACTCTTGAGAATTTGGGCTGTCATGACTCAGTGGTTAACAAATCTGACTAGGAACCATGAGTTTTCGAGTTCAATCCCTGGCCTCACTCAGTGGGTTAAGGATCCAGCATTCCCATGAGCAGTGTTATAGGCTACAGATGTGGCTCCGATCCCAGGTTGCTGTGGCTATGGCGTAGGCCAGTGGCTACAGCTCTGATTCTACCCCAGCCTTAGAACCTCCATATGCCACGGGTCAGCCCTAGAAAAGACAAAAAAAAAAAAAAAAAAGAAGAAAGAAATTGGGCTGAGACAGGGATAAGAGACCTGAGGTAGAATCTAGAGATGGAGTAAGGAAGTGTTTGTGTGTTTTCATTATCATTGCTTATTTAATGATGGTGGAGCCTTGCTTAAGTGCAAGAGCCTGATGAAGAGGAGAGATTGGAGATGAGAGAGGGGATTATCTGTTGAATGGAGCCAAAGGGGTTGGGGGGAAGGGTAAGACACACAGCCTATGTGGAGAGAGTGTCTTTAAACAGTGGGGGACTACCCTTGCACTCTATCAGGAGAGAGGAAGAAAATATAAGCTTTTAGGTTGGGCAGAATTACAGCAAGTTCTTATCTGCTTTTTTTTTTTTTTTTCTAATTAGGGAGTTATATGATCTGCAGAAAATGAGGGAGGATTCTATGGCGCCTAAAGTTTGAGGAGTGTGAATAAAGCTTGAAATAGAAAGAAAAGAAAGCTCATCATATACACAGGTTTGCCAGGCAGGTTGAAGTTGAAGCTCATGATGTTCTAGTACCACCAATTGGCTCAGTTTTTTCCATCCACTTCCTTCTCTGCCTGGAACCTTTGTCCACCGGCAGCCTTCCTAGTTTCTGGAAGAATGGAAGGCATGGTGACATCCACCACACAGTGAGAACAAATAGGACCTGTGCAGAGGTCCAGCATGACCACACTCATTTGCATTTTCCTCTGCTCCCTTCACCACTCATCTAAGGCAGTGGACAGGGGCACTGCATCTGTAAATGTGAGAGTTTGAAATTTGACTGCAGCCGTTTTTACCCCCATCCCTTTACTCATACTATTTGTCTGTTCATTGATTTGTCCAGCAACGATTACTGCACATCTTCTATCATGCGTCAGGCACTGAATTACAAGTACATAGGTAGGAGTTCCCACTGTGGCTCAGCAGAAATGAATCTGACTAGCACCCATGAAGATGCAGGTTTGATCCCTGGCCTCACTCAGTAGGTTAAGGATCTGGCATTGCCTTCAGCTGTGGTGTAGTTCAGCAGCTACGGCTCTAATTCGAGCCCTAGATTGGGAAGCTCCATTATGCCGTAGGTCTGGCCCTAAAAAGACAAAAAACAAACAAATAAACAAGTACATTGGTGAGTAAGACATGGGTCTGCCCTCAAATAATAACCATTCCAGGTTGGAATTGTGTTCTATATAGAGAATTGCAATGTACTCCAAGTGTTGTTAAAGAGCACAAACAATGCGCCGTTGGAGTGCAAAAAAAGACAGTGCCTGAAAATAAGAAATGTTATGAATTTGGGGGTCATCCTGAAGCAGTCTTAATATTTCCTCCAAAGCTAAAAAAATCTACATTTAAGACAAGAATTTTTTTGAAAAAAGTCTTCTTTTGTGTTTAATAAGGTATTTAAAGATCACGCGATTGATGGAGAAACCTTGCCATTACTCACAGAGGAGCATCTTCGAAGCACTATGGGATTAAAGTTAGGGCCGGCACTAAAGATCCAGTCACAGGTAGGGTGATTTTTTTGTAACTAAGTATGTATTTTTTTGCCTGTATTTTTTTTAAATTAAAGTAAAACTGGTTACAGTGTTGTGCCAATTTCTGCTGTACAGTATATATATATATATATATATATATATATATATATATATTCATTCTTTTTCTCATACTATCTTCTATCATGTTCTATCCCAAGAGACTGGATATGCATTAATAGTATGAAGCATAAGAGAAATACATCACTTTTATCTTGTTGTAATATTAACAATACCTATTTAAAGTCTTCATTAAGCTTTTTCTGTCTGTGGATGGGGACTTGACAGAAGTGAGGGAACCTAAAAATACTGAACAGAGCACAGTTGGGAAGGCACAAAGCAGGGGTGTGCTGGTCAACATTTATCAACCTGCTCTCTTTAAAAATAAACTCTGATTCCTAGCATTTGTCAACGTCTATAAATACTCCCAACATGGCTGACCAACCCCAAATGCAATGTCACTGAATAAAGAGTTGGGAAGAGATGCACAGCAGCCCCCCCTTTTAGAGCATTTCGCAATGTGGATACTGAGAATGTGAACAACCTCAAGAGCAGAGATAAAAATAAGTAATTCCAGGAAAAGAATTAGGTAAAGACGATTAAGTGATAAGTTTGGGACACTTATTTGGTTTTTAATATATCTAATTGTAAATTTATATAATATAATCTTAAATGATGCCGTTTTAAACAATTAGCTCACAAATTTCCTAAAACTTTAACAATGGGCTCTCAAGCTGAAACAAGCCAGCTCCAGTGTCACTTCTCACCACCTCCGCTGCTTCATTCTGGTCTAAGGCGCCATCATCTCTCCCTGGATTCCTGCATCAGCCTTCCATCTCTTCTCTCTGTTCTGCCCTTGCCCACCCAGAGCCTATTCACACAGTAGTAAAAAATGATCCTTCTAATACATGAGACACATCCTGTCACCCTTCTGCTTAAAAACCTGCAATAGCTCTCCCCATTTTTGTCCAAGTCCTGTATTATTTATGTTCTTTCCCACTCACCACCACTCTTGCCTTCCTGACCTCATCTTCTACATCTTTCCCCCTCAGTGACTGCTTTTGTCCATTTGCCTCTGGATGCTGTTTGAACATCTAGGCATGCTCCATCTTAGTGCCATCCCCTCTGCCTGCAGTGCTCTTCCCCCGACGTCCTCATGTTTTGCTCCCTCATCTTCTTCAACTTTGCTGCACTATACCATCTCAATGAGCTTTGCTTGGTTCACCCTATTTAAAATTGCATGAGGCCCAGCCCCCCTTTCATACTACTGCTGTCCCGTTTTCCGCTCTTCTCCTTTTCCCCATAGCACCTGTCACCTTCAACCATACAATATAATCTACTTATTCTATTTATCTTGTTGGCTTTCCTCTCCCCCTACTAGAATGTAAGCTCCATGAGGTCAGAGATCTTTATCTGTTTTATTGACCGACGTAAACTTAGAACATGAAAGACCCATAACAGGTCAATAATTATTTGTTGAAAGAATGAGTTTCCTAAATGTGAAACCAAAAAGCATTAATTAATTCCTCCCAGAATTTACACAGTACTCTACCTATTTACATGTTTAGACCAGGAACTGAGTTTCCAGAATGTCCTTCAAAAACCATTTTTATTTGCCTAAACTTTTTAGGGTAAAAAAATTCTTATTTCTAATGGAAGTACTTCAGTGTTTCCATTGGTATTCTTTTTTTCAACTTCATGTTTTGGAATAACTTTAGATACAGAAAATTTGCAAAGATAGTAAGTACAGAGAGTTCACCCAGCTTTTCCTTATGTTAACATCTTACTACTACATGGCACATTTGTCAAAACTAAGAAATTAACGTTGGTACAGTATGATATTCACTTTTTTTTTGTCTTTTGTCTTTTTAGGGCTCCACCCATGACATATGGAGGTTCCCAGGCTAAGGGTCTAATCGGAGCTTTGCCGCCATCCTATGCCACAGCCACAACAACATCAGATCTGGGCCTCATCTTCGACCTACACCACTGCTCACGGCAGCACAGGATCCTTAATCCACTGAGAGAGGCCAGGGTTCAAAGCCGCAACCTCATGGTTCCTAGTCGGATTCGTTTCCACTGTGCCAAGATGGAACTCCTGATTTTCACTTTTAAATGACTTATTTTTATTTATTGAGGATACTGTATCTCTTGGAATACTTACAATAACGCTGCATGGTTTTTTCTCAAATCAAATTTTCTTTGGGTTTGATTTATCATGTTCGTTGTGTTTTTTGTTTGGTTTTGGGTTTTTGGGTTTTGTGTTTTGTTTTGGAGGGTTTTTTGTCTTTACAATGTGACCAACCCCAAGTCATTCTTTTCTGAGGGAAGGGGTTCATATCCACAGCATGTGGAAGTTCCCAGGCTAGGGGCCTAATCAGAGCTAGATCTGTGACCTCCATCACAGCTCACAGCAACACTGGATCTGAGGTCTGAGCTGGGACAATGTGGACAACACAGAAATCTCCTGGGGCCCCTCAGGGTCAGGTTTGTGTAAGAGCCCAATGGTTGATATGGGGCACCAAATCCCAGAGCAGCCCAATTACATCTCAACACTAAGCCCCCTGAAGGCCATCTGTGTGCTGATACTCTAAGCCATTCCAGCCTCAGCCGGAGAAGGACAGGCTGAGGTGAGAATCGAGTAGGGTGTCCATGAGAATTCTTATCGGGCCTTTGGAAAAGGGAGTGCTGGTGTCAACTCAGAGCAAAGTAACCATATGTGTAGATGAACCACAGAAGAACCAAGAACAGGAATTGGTAAGTTACTACTACCTTGATATCCAGCTTTGCATCATAAACTCCATGAGTCTGAAAGAAAAAGCCCACCACATCCTAGAATTATGTCCCCCACAGCTGTGCAGATGCCCCATGCCTGAAATCACCTTGGCATCCCTGCCACCTGTGGCAAAGCAGAGTATGTTGGGTTATTGAAAGAACTCATAGATTATTTCTATTTTTTATTCTTTCTTTATTTATTTATTTATTTTGCTTTTTAGGGCCATACCTGTGGCATATGGAGGTTCCTAGGCTAGAGGTCAAATCAGAGCTACAGCTGTCGGCCTACACCATAGCTGCAGCAACACCAGATCCTTAACCCACTGAGAGGCCAGGGATCGAACCCACAAGCTCATGGTTCCTAGTGGGATTCGTTTCCACTGCACTGCAACAAGAACTCCTATATTTATTTTTTAAATAAATGTATTGGAGCATTGTTGACTTAGAAAGTTGTATTAGTCTCAGGTGTACAGCAAAGTAAATCAGTTAGACATCTACATATATACATTCCTTTTCAGATTATTTTCCCATATAGGTTATTACACAGTATGCAGTAGATCTCCCTGTGCTATACAGTAGGTTCTTGTTTCCTATCTATTTTATATACAGTAGTGTGTATGTGCAGATCTCAACCCCCTAATTTATCCCTTCTGCCCCACATTTCCACTCTGGTAACTATAAATTTGGTTTCAAAATCTTTGAGTCTGTTTCTGTTTTAGAACTCATGGACTTATTTGCTGTAATTATTTTGTCTTCAAAGGTATCTCAGCATATGGAAAGTATGTTCTACAAGAAAAATCTTTCACTTCCTACGCACACAAAACAAGCATTCAATCAACCAACAGATACAAACCCTCTTTTGGATTTTAATACCTGGGGTGATACATCAAATACTCCCTGTTCCCAGGATATGATCCTTCCCAAAGGAACTGAGCGAGATAGCATGAGAAATTAAAACCCTCAAGGAACAAGAACTGAGGAGCAAAATCCTCAGTTTTCCAAAAAGTCTAGGATGTTCTGAAGGGTGTGCAAGGGTTTCCCAGAACCAGATAGAGGTTGAGAGGGGGAAAACGCCAGCCCTTCTGAGCTGTCCAGGAAGAGGCTTTGCCCAGGCTTCCTGAAGTGACCTCAGCACTAAGTGGCTGGAGGCGTATCCTTGGAAGCAAATGCTAAATGAAGGAGAGAATTTGCAAACATCAAGAAAGCTACAGTTGGGTGTTTCCATGAAGAAATCTGGGCAAAAGCCAAAAGAACCACACTGAAAAAAAAAAAAAAAAAAAAGAGTTCCTTTCCCCTCTTCACTCATTTCCAGAGAGAAACAAAGACAACCCAGCCAAGCCAGAAGAGAAAGTGGAGAAGTACAATATACAGAAATAGAGGAGCTGACCACAAGACCCCCACCTTTTCTCATGGCAGGCTTCCACCCTGAAGGAGACCAGAGTTAGTCAAGAGCTGAAGCTTTTAACCTTAAAAGTCTGGAGTTTGACTGCTACTCAGCATTTCCCTTCTGATGTGAAACCCTGTTATGATTAAAAATAACCGGAGGATGCCTTACTATCTGAAATGAAGATGAAAAGGCATAGTAACCATCTCATATTTCACCCAAGGGGTGGGGAAGTGTTATCTCCACAAAGCAGGATTGCATTGGCAAGAAGGAGGGGAGATGATTATAGCGGCTTCTGCCCTACCCTGTGCAGTCCCACTCTTTCAACCTCCCACATAACAGAAAGCATCTCAAAGGATCCACAGGGAACTGATAAAGTTTTGCTGAGGGAGGGGACTATGTGACCTGGGTGTGAAGGACAGGTCTCACTCTATCCCCCTGGTATACTTTTAATTTTGAACTAGGAGAAAGTATTTTCTATTTTAAAATCTATAAAATAAACAAACGGTAGGAGGCAGCTCCTGAGATGGCCACCAATAACCCCTGCTTCCTGGGGTTTGCCCTGGGTGATCCCCTCCCTTTCTGGGTGGACCAGACCTATGACCCCTTCGTAGTGGGCAGAACATGGACCATAGGATGGGGTGTCACTTCTGCGGCTTCTGTATCTGTCACTGGTTTTGGCTTGCTCACTCTGGAGGCTGCCAGCCTCTCCATCTCCAGGCAGCCCTGAGGAGAGGCCAGCATGACTGAATTTGGACGTGGATCTTCTGTAGCCCTCCAGCAGCCATGTGAGGGAGCTTGAAGGTTTCTCCTCCCCACGGCAAACCTTGAGGTGACTCTCCAGCTCCTGCCCACAGCTTGATGGCAGCCTCATGGGCGACACTGAGCTGGAGGTCCCCAGATAAGCCGTTCCTGGATTCCTGACCCACCAAAACTGAGATAACAAGTATGCGTTGTTTCTAGCCACTAATGGAATGATTTGTTTCATAGTTACAGATAGCTAAAACAAGCAGATTACATTAATAAATGCATCCATATTCACTTTTTGATTTGGAAGGTGGGCTTTTAAAGTCTTTCCCCACAAGTCATGCTAATTTACTTGATCTTTGCTTTATTTCATTTTTAATATGAAAACAGCAGGGTTTTTTAGCATAAAATTATAATATACTATCAAATATGCTTGTAAATTGCTAATTTACTCTCTTGGTCCCCTTGAAGGGAAAGAGAGAAGAGGGAGAAAGAGAAAAGTGAGAGGAGAGAGAGAGGCAGAGAGGCTCAGAGAGAGAAATAATCTCTCCAAATTTGAAATTTTTAAGACCTGTTTTGTCACGTGACCTTTCACCTGCTATAATTCCCAGCATATGGAAGTTTCACAATGTGCCAAGTATGAGTTAACAGAGTTATGCTGGGGGATGAAAAGAAAGCTTAATTAATACTTTTAGTGGCAAAGGCATCGCGTGATTCAATCCATATGAAGCTTTTGAATTTCTTATCCTAGCTTAATGAGTTAATTGAGTTGGTGACTGATTCACTTGAGCAGGTGTGTCTCCGTGTTGCTCTAAGGAAAATGTTCTGGCATGCCATCTTGGCTTGCACTATCACCAAGAAAACACTGTGCTTAATTTTAGAACCATGCATAAAAAAAGAACCAGTATGGAGGCTCTCCTCAGCTCACAGCACTCTTCTTTGGAAGAAAAGTGGACCAAAATTGCTCGTCTATATAAGATTGTTTGATTCCAGTTTCAGGACTCTAAGGTATCTTTTAACAAGACCCCCTTCAGTAATAAAAATTATTTTGA
The DNA here is from genome assembly GCF_016906955.1 of Phacochoerus africanus. Lineage (NCBI taxonomy): Eukaryota > Metazoa > Chordata > Mammalia > Artiodactyla > Suidae > Phacochoerus > Phacochoerus africanus. Next base: position 189,010,561 of record NC_062544.1, read on the forward strand.
AGGGTGAAAATTTTATTCATATTGTCATATAGAAAGAGTCTTTAACTTTCCCACGAATGCAACTTTAGTCTTGAGCATACTCTGTACTCTTTGTGAGAATAAAGCAAAGAATAGCAGCAACAACCAAAAAATTATCTCTTGTGCTTGAAAACCAACCACAATAAAAATGTGTTAGCTAAACAGAGTCTTCTAACTTATGAAATATTCTATTTAGACAGATTGAATAGACACCCATACAACAGAGGCCTATACAACTGTTCCTCTATGGAAGTATTATAGCTATTTAAAAGCAATAACAGAATTCATATATCACCATTTCGCATGCCTAAAACAACCAGACATTATGTGCCTCCTCATGGAATTCCACGAAACAGTTATGAAAATAGCAAAATTCAAACTGTGAGAACATGTGTAGCAAAAACTGTATAGTAGAAATGACCTGATTTTCCTGAACAAATAAATTGCGAGGAAAAACAATAGAAAGAAAAACCAATAGATTAGAGGATACTAAAGATTCAAATCACTCAAATGTAAAAGCTTTAGAGGTAGCTGGTGATGATGGTGGTACTACATCATGAATTAATATCACTGAATTGTACGCTTAAAATGTTTAGAATCACAAATTTTATGTAATATGTATATTTTACCACAATAAATTTTTAAGGTTTCTTTCACCCATGTAACTTTTTGGATGCCTATTAAATACACTCTTCTAAAAAAAAGAAACAATTGGGGAAATTTGAACATGATTAGCAATATTCAATGCTATTAAAGAATTGTCTGTTTTTCAGATGCAATAATAGTGACTTTTCTATTGTAAGAATATTTAGCATGAAAGCTTTCCTCTTAGTAAAATGTTAAGTGCACAATACAGTATTTTTAAGTCACAATGTTGTACAGATCTCTAGAACTAATTCATCTTACCTAAGTTTTTTTTTAAGAATTCTTATCTCTTAGAAATGAATACTGAAATATGGACAGATAAAATGATATATGTGTTGAATCTGGGATTTTATTTTACCTGACCTGCAATCTAATAAATTAGCCACTTGGTATCTTATGGAGCCTGGCAGAATATTTAAGACTCTGGGGTTAGAGACAACGTACTCTGTTCCTCATGACACAGTAAGCAGCACAGACATCAGTATATTTGTGTTGGTTCTGCTTGCCCTCAAGTACCACTGGCGTAACAGACGGGCCCAGAAGATGCTTGCACATGGAGTGGGTTGCTTCACAGTTGTGGAACACTGGGCTTGAGTAACACACTAGTTTTGTTTTTGTTTTTTTTAATTGGAGTATAATTACTTACGATGTTGTATTAGTTTCAGATGCACAGCAAAGTGAATCAATTATACATATATGTATATGCGTTCTTTTTTCCCATATAGCTTATTACAAACTTTTGAGTAGGTTTCCTTGTGCTATACAGTAGATTCTGGTTAGTTATCCACTTTATACAATATTGTGTATATGTTATTCCCATCCTCCTAATTCTTCCCTTCCCCACCATGGTTTCTCCTATGGTAACCATAAGTTTTGTTTTGAAATCTGTGAGTCTGTTTCTCTTTTATAAATAAGTTTTTGTATTGTTTTTATTAGACTCCACATATAAGTGATATTATATGATGTCTTTCTCTGACTTAGTATGGTAATCTCTAGATCTATCTGTGTTGCACAAATAGCATTATTTCAGTCTTTTTTGTGGCTGAGTAATATTCCATTACATATGGCACATCTTCTTTGTCCAATCCTCTGTCAATGGACACTTAGTTGCTTTCATGTCTTGGCTATTGTAAATAGTGCTTCAGTGAACATTGGGGTGCTGTATCTTTTCGAATTATGCTATTCTCTGGATAGATGCCCAGGAGTGGGATTGCTGGGTCATATGATAGTTCTATATTTAGTTTTCTGAGGAATCTCCATACTCTTCTCCATAGTGGTTGTACCAATTTACATTCCCACCAATAGTGTAGGAGAGTTCCCTTTTCTCTACACCCTCTCCAGCATTTATTTCTTGCAGACTTTTTGATGATGGCCATTCTGACTACTGTGAGGTGATACCTCATTGTAGTTTTGATTTGCATTTCTCTAATAATTTGTGATTTTGAGCATCTTTTCATGTATGTTTTTGGCCATCTGTCTGTCTTCTTTGGAGAAATGTCTATTTAGAGCTTCTGCCCTTTTTTTGATTGCACTGTGTATTCTTGATATAAAGCCGCATGAGTTATTTGTATATTTTAGAGATTATTCCCTTCTTGGTTGCTTTGTTTGCAAAGACTTTCCCATTCTATAGGTTGTGCTTTCATTTTTTTTTTTTAATGGTTTCCTTTGCTGTGCAAAAACTTTGTTTAATTAGGTCCCATTGGTTTATTTTTGTTTTTATTTTCATTACTCTAGGAGGTAGATCCAAAAAGATATTGCTGCAATTTATGTCAAAGAGTTTTCTGCCTGTGTTTTTCCCTAGGAGTTTTATAGTATCTGGCCTTACATTTAGGTCCTTAATCTATTTTGAGTTCATTTTTGTGTATGGTGTTAGAGAATGTTCTAATTTCATTCTTTCACTTGTAGCTTTACAGTTTTCCCGGCACCACTTATTGAAGAGGCAATCTTTTCTCCACTGTATGTTCTTGCCACCTTTGTCATAGACTAATTGATCATGGATGCTTGGTTTTATTGCTGGGCTTTCTACCCTAGTCCACTGATCTATATTTCCATTTTTGTTCTTATACCAGGGAAACCACAAGTTTTATAGCAAGCAGTGAGGGCAAAGACCTTCTCTTTTTCCAGGGGTGAGAGTGGAGTGTGAGGGGATGGAGAGGAAATGTTATTTCTTAAGGTTACAGAATATGTAATCAACCCTGAGAAATTGCCCTGGTAAAAGCAGTCAGGACCTTGCCATCTTGGTCCACCTGGAAGATCTGTAGGAACAAAAAGAGGCCCAAAGAATAGTATCTCTCCCAACAATCTCATGACATGAATTTGCTTCTCAAAAAATCCATTAAGAGAGGAGAATATAGATAAGTCAGTGGGAGCATAGTGAAACAAGTTTGTCCATGAGTTAATACTTGTTGAAGCTGGGTTATGAGTATGTATGAGTATACGAGGTCACTATACTATTCACTGTTCTTTTGTAAATGTTTGAAATTTTCCACACTAAACATTTTTAAAAATCTGTTTATTAAACCCTTATTGTCTGCAATATGTATGTATCCCCATTTTTTAATAAAATAGAAGATGCAAAAATACGTATTTGCTATTTAAATTTATGTAATATTCTGCTCACAAATACTAAGAATATACTTCAAGTAAATGCAGTTCCACCTTATGGCAAATATATACATTGTTATTTTATTACAAATATATGAAAGGTCTGTTTTATAGAGAATTGTAGTTGATTTACTGTACTTGTGCAGCCTGTCTGCTGGAAAATGAATCTCTCTTCGCATAAGCCAACAACACGAAGTCCAAGATCTTTGATGTCTCTGCTAATAATTCTAAGATGTCAATGCATAGCTGTGGGAAGCTAATCTTTCCAGGATAGATAATAGTTCACTTCAACATCATTGGGTGCCATTTGAAAAAAAAAATGTGAATGCTTTTAGGGTGTGCACGTGTTTTTTTAACTACATTTCCAATGTATGTCACCACCATCCCCCTTTTGGCTCATCCTCTAATAGGTGATTTTATTTTGCTAGCTAGAATGACAAAAATTTTACTCTAAATTGCTGTTTAACTGAATTATTATTTCTTTCATTTTGCCAGGAAGTTATTCTCATCAAATAAAACATAAAAACAAGGGTCTCAAATACCCTGTTACCGTAAACAATTTTTTTAATCAACTTTTGTTTTGGTTCAGGCTGCTATAATAAAATACTATAGACTGGATGGCTTATAAACAACAGAAATTTATTTCTCACAGTTCTGGAAGCTAGAAATCCAAGATCATGGTGCCCGTATGGTCAGGTTCTGATGAGGGTCCTCTTCCAGGTTGAAGATTTCTGATTTCTCATTCTGTCCTCACATGGCAAAATGCAGAAAGTTAGAGCAAATTCATGTCTCAGAAGGGTGTGAATCCCGTTCTTGAGGGATCTACCTTCATGACCTCATCATCTCCCAAAGGCCCCCCTCCAAGTACCATCAAATTGGGCATTAAGATTTCAATGTGAATTTTGGAGGAACAGAGATATTCAATCCATAATACCTTTCATCAGCCCATTATCTGTCAATCCTCTCTCAATATTCTTGGGTTCTTTCATGTCTAAAAATTATTCAGCAGTCTCAGATGCCCTTCTGTGTCCTTTGGGGTTGGGGGAGATTAACCAGATTTCTGGACTTTTTTTTTTTTTTCACAGTTGCACTTCTATATAGAAAATGGCCGTAGTTCCCGTCGTGGCACAGTGGTTAACGAATCCGACTAAGAACCATGAGGTTGCGGGTTCGATCCCTGGCCTTGCCCAGTGGGTTAAGGATCCGGTGTGGCCATGAGCTGTGGTGTAGGTTGCAGACGTGGCTCGGATCCCACGTTGCTCTGGCTCTGGGTAGGCCGGTGGCTACAGCTCCGGTGTGACCCCTAGCCTGGGAACCTCCATTTGCCGCAGAACCAGCTCAAGAAATGGCAAAAAGACAAAAAAAAAAGAAAGAAAGAAAGAAAGAAAGAAAGAAAGAAAGAAAGAAAGAAAGAAAGAAAGAAAGAAAGAAAGAAAGAAAGAAAGAAAGAAAGAAAGAAAGAAAAAGAAAATAGCCAATTTTATTTCGAAAAGGATGTTTCCTTCCTAAGGTAGGATTATGCTACCAGCTGCCTCAAATCACAAACTAGAAATATCATTCAACTTCTCTTTGAACAATGAAGTTTTCTGTGGAAGCTAGAAATTTCAGCGCTTTCTGTATGGACCAGGCAGATAATTTGCTAAACTGTCAACTTGTTTTTTTGACATTTGTGAGACCAATCCAACCAGTTCTGTGAAGGAAGCACAGTATTAGCTGGAGTTGTGTCAAATGCAATGCTGTGCTTTGCCTTGATAACAGAACTCTGCTGCAGCTTTTTTTTTTTTTTTTAACCTAGAAAACATATATTGCAAGTGTTTACGAAGAGCTTTGGTATAATTTAATAAATAATCATGGAAAACCGTTTCCTGATATTTTCAAAACCTTAGTCACAGACCTCTGCTATAGCAATATCTTTTTTAAACATATATTTAGGTCTCCAGACACTGAATAAATAGAAACAATTTCACTCAAAACAGAAAGAAACTTTGTCCATGTTAGGTTTTTTATTATGAATTAGATTATGATCAGGTGGTTCATTGATTTCTGAGATTAGAGTTATTACTGCAGTCTAATAGTTGGTTTAACACTATCCTTTAACACTCAGCTTTTCCTAAGCTTTCATCTTGGCCCTTTGTGCAGTGGTATAGTCTTTCACCACTAAAACCACTCATTTAATTGAGCAAGCAAATAAATAAAGATTCACAGGAATCAGAATGAACCTGCCAACATCTGATTGTATAGGATATATATGAGAAAGATATCAGCAATTCCAAAGAATAAATCTATAGAAGGCAGTATTTTTAGTCCTGGAAGCACATTGAAGAAAAAAAAAAAAAAAAAAAGTCTTTTTTCCAGGCCTGCTGACTGTTCCCAGGCTAGAGGCATTAAAAAAAAGTCATTATTCACCAGCCTTTGTCTATACTCACCAACTCTTTAGGTAAATGACATGCACAGAGTAGAGTCTAAGCACTTCTTCCTTCATAGAGAACTTTCTAAAGCGATTGGGTTACTGCTTATGATTACTATCCCTGAAACATTTGATAATTCATAAATCAGGGCTTTGTTTTAAAATTTAGGGAAAAGGATAGTAAGAAAATGCAATCATTCTTTTTTTTTTTTTTTTTTGTCTTTTGTCTGTTGTTGTTGTTGCTATTTCTTGGGCCGCTCCCGCGGCACATGGAGGTTCTCAGGCTAGGGGTTGAATCGGAGCTGTAGCCACCGGCCTACGCCAGAGCCACAGTAACGCGGGATCCGAGCCGCGTCTGCAACCTACACCACAGCTCACAGCAACGCCGGATCGTTAACCCACTGAGCAAGGGCAGGGACCGAACCCGCAACCTCATGGTTCCCAGTCGGATTCGTTAACCACTGAGCCACGACGGGAACTCCATAAAATGCAATCATTCTTGTGAAGACTCACTTTCCATGAACATTAAAATCTTTAATTTAAAAATAGGTTTTTTTCCAATTATCTTGTTTTAGGGTAGTGTATTAATTAGGATATTCTGTGATGCAACGACAGAAAACCCAATTCAAATTGGCTTAAACAATATAAGAGAACTTGCTGGATTTTTTTTTTTTTGTCTTTTTGCCTTTTCTAGGGCCACTTCCCGATGTATATGGAGGTTACCAGGCTAGGGGTCTAATCGGAGCTGTAGCCGCTGGCCAACACCAGAGCCACAGCAACGCGGGATCCGAGCCACGTCTGCGACCTACACCACAGCTCACGGCAACGCCAGATCATTAAGCCACTGAGCGAGGGCTGGGATCAAACCCATAACCTCATGGTTCCTAGTCAGATTCATTAAGCACTGCGCCATGACGGGAACTCCCAGAGAACTTGTTGGATCTTATAACTAAAAAGTCTAGATGTTTGGCTTCAGGCAAGACTTTATCCACTGGTTCAAAGGATGTCACCAAGAATTCAGTTTTTCCTTGTGCTGCCTTCTTTTGACTCCATCTTTAGGCTCTTCAGAAGTGGCTTCTGAGCAGCTCCAGGGCCTCTTCTGGTAGTAAAATGCTGAGAGCAGTCAAGACCTAATATTCTCAAATCATAGCAAAGAAAGAAAGAGCACATGTCTCTTCTAATGGATTCAAAGTCCTGGGAGCCATTCAGTGTCATTAATTTTTTGGCTCCTATGCCCACTATCTATGTGCTAAGAGCATTGATTGGTTTCATGCCTAAAGCCTGAATTTGTGTATATATTTTAGCTACTTAATTTTGTTTTTCATTTGTAATATCTCATCTCATCCTTTTGGGTACGAGCCCCTTGAAAGCAGCAACTCTGGGCTCTAAATGTCTTGCACTATTTCAAAGCATCCACAACAATGAATGATCAACAACTGGGCTTGAGTTATATGTTGGGATGATCATAATGGTCTTGATGGTTTATGAACGGTTCTCTAATATCCCAAAGTACTTTGTAAAAAATATATTAGAGTCATAGGATGATGAATGTTCTCCACTGAGTGTGGGAGGAAAGAAAAGTTTGAGTATTTATTTATTTTGGGGGTTGCTTTCCTCATGAAGGCCACAGCTCCAGTCAGGCAGCCCTCCCTAGCAGCTACAGCTATGGTCCTTCCCAAGTTCTGGATTCTGAGAAACCAGCCCCTCCTCTTGTCTTTTCAGGCCCAGAGATGAAAAGGTTCTCTGCTATTGCTAGTTTGTGTTGGTTTTCCCGCCAGGATCCTGACTCATACACACCCACCTCCCCCCAACTCCTCCACTCCCCACAATTAGAAAATCCAATTCAGGAGTTCCTGTCGTGGCTCAGTGGAAATGAATCTGACCAGCATCCATGAGGACACAGGTTCGGTCCACAGCCTCGCTCAGTGGGTTAAGGATCCGGTGCTGCTGTGAGCTGTAGTGTAGGTGACAGACACAGCTTGGATCTGACATTGCTATGGCTGTGGTGTAGGCTGGCAGATGCAGTTCCAATTCAACCCCTAGCCTGGGAACTTCCATACGCCACAATTGCGACCCTAAGAGAAAACAAACAAACAAACAAAATGTCCCTCTACATTGGAGTTCCCATAATGGCGCAGCAGAAATGAATCTGACTAGGAACCATGAGGTTTTGGGTTTGATCCCTGGCCTCGCTCAGTGGGTTGGGGATCCGGTGTTGCCATGAGCTGTAGTGTAGGTTGCAGATGAGACTCGGATCTGGTGTTTCTGTGGTTGAGGCTGTGGTGTAGGCCGGCAGCGCCACAGCCACAGCTCCAATTAGACCCCTAGCCTGGAAACCTCCATATGCCGTGTGTGCAGCCCTGAAAAAGACAAAAGACAAAAAGAAAGAATGAAAATCCAATTCAAAATGGCTTATATCCTCAACGGAATTTATTGAATCATGTAGCTAAAAAATATAGATATCTTGCTCCAAGTTGGTGCAGTGGCTCAAATGATGGCATCAAGGAAATTAGAACTGGAAGAAACTTTATCAGATTTTTATCTTGATTATAATGTAATTAAAATCTGTGTGCAGGAGGAATGAGAGGCTGTTTCTGGCTACATTTTTCACTAAGGAATAAGGAAAATAGCTTACTGGCCCATTGTTTCTGAATCCTAACACTCTATAAACATTTGAAAGAAACAAATGAGAACCTTCGGAGGCCAAGAGCAAAAATTAATGCCACAGTCATATATGGAACCTGAAGGAAGACTAAATAATTTGTTCATCATTTTTATCTCTGCACAATATTAACTCTTTAATTCATAGTATCTAACACAGTCCTTACAGGGAAGCTTCAGTAAATTGATGGATGATGAGAAGTACCATCTAGCTCTTTTCTCTCATGTGATGCTAGAGATGGCATAGCAAATGATGTACCTCTTGTATCCATGGTACTTGCTGACTATTCCTGCCAATTTTGTATAATGGAGAGACTGAGGAGGACCAAGAGCATTACCAGTAAATGATTTCTAGTAATGCGGACAGCAGAACATACACCAGTTTTGATTTTTTCAAATAAAAAGACTTTCATTCTATAAATAATATTTCCAATAACACTATAAGGTCAAAGTTAAAGAGCAAGATAACATAAAGTATGTTTAAAAGCTTCTCCTTTCAAGTATTTTGTTTTTTCCTGTGAACAATGGACAACTGTCCCATTAAAATGAAATACTTGCATCAGATTTAACATAGCTGATTTTCTCTCAAACGAAAATTCGTCTTTGGAGTTCCTTTTGTGGCTCAGGGGTTAACGAACCTGACTAGGATCCATAAGGATAAGAGTTCGATCCTTGGCCTTACTCAGTGGGTTAAGGATCCAGTGTTGCCGTGAGCTGTGGTGTAGGTCAAGGACAGGGCTCAGATTTCGAGTTGCTGTGGCTGTGGTGTAGGCCAGTGGCTACAGCTCTGATTCCATCCCTTGGCTGGGAACCTCCCTATGCCGCTGGTACAGCCCTAAAATAGAAAAAAAAATCATCTTTTACATTTTCTAAGTTAGGAAAAGATTATTTTAATGTTTTTTATTCTTTCAGTTATTTCTTTTTTGAGGAAACCAGTGAGTGGGTCTCTGTTGTTCCATGCTATGCCAGTGACAGCAGCTTCTCCCTTATTTAGCATGGACAAGTATAACAAGCAAGAAAGTACTATGACCATGAGAATTAGTGCAAAGCACTTGCCGCAATGTCTACTGCCCAAGAGACAGTAGATGTGGTAAGATAGGGCCATGTGAATACAGGAACAATCCCCCACCCAGCCAGGGCCGAGCTCTGAAGAAGACTTGAGTCCATGAAGGACACTTATACCACGGCCGACTTGGCTCTTTGAAGAACCCACACAGCATGACTTAGCCAATTTTTGTAATTAAAAATTACTTTTTTCTTATTCCAAAAGCAACGCATGCTTATTATACAGAATGTAGAAATTTAAGATTAACAAAAGGAAGAAGAGGGAGGGAAAGGGAGAGAGTAGCCCCTAATTCCCCCCACTTAGAAATGACCATGGTTAACATTTTGGTGTAGATTCAAAGCTCATTCACTCCTCTCTCTCTCTCTCTCTCTCTCTCTCTCTCCCTGGGATTTTACTGTAAGTATTCTTTTGAATATCTTTATGCACCACTAATTTTATTCATCTTTTATTCTTCACAGAACCTAACATAGCCCTTCATGAGGAGGTATTCAGTAAAAAGATGAATGGTTGAATGTCCAAATCAGCTCTTTTTTCATATGCTGCTGGAGATAATATAGTAACTGTTATGCCACTCTGTTCCTGTGTGTCACCAAGGAATAGCATGGGATTTATCTGAAACCATCAAGAAACCACAGTCTTTGCTAACTCCACCAGAAAACCCTTCCTTAAAAGGAGTGTGTCATGAGTGAGGGAGCCCTTAACTTAGAGTTAGAAGATCTAGGTTTGATTACAAGTGGGTTGTTCTCTCATTTTACTTTATTAAGCCTCCATCTTCTAATCTGTGAAATGAAGGCATTGACCGATGATGTATAGAATCCCTAGGAGTTCATATTCTATGATATCTATGTGTATCTGTCTGTCTGTCTGTCTATCCATCTATCCATCCAAATTTTCAATTTTTTTGGTGAAGAAAGGAGCCAGGTGCTAGGCTTTGAGATGCTAGTATGACAAAATCTGTTTTGTTTGCTTGTTTTCTAAAAAATGAAAGTTGTGCAGAAGTCCAGCCAACATGTTTTTCATGCCTACAAACACTGTCTGTGGCTAAGCTGGGAAAATCAAAAGCATGAAAACCAAAAAGGAAAATAGAAAATAATGAAAGCATCTCTCTACTTGTGGCTTTTATCAATTCCCAATCAGACTCTCAGATGATTGTTGTATTCTGTCTGAGGCTTCCTTTCTTGTTTCATAACTTTACCCTATGTTGTATCATTTTCAAAATACCCTCCCACCCCGCATTTCCAAGGTTCAAGTAGATGATAGCTCTTTACCGATCTGTGAAGAGTTAGTTCAGTGTGGCAAAAGAACTTGACAACTGATGCAAAAGAAATCCTCAAATCAAAACAGGTTGAGACAGGAAAATGATTAGCAACTCAAGTGTCTGGGTGGAAACAATATATGAGCCATCAACACCTACCCATTCCTTCACGTCAAGCTCGGAGACACTTTATAAGCATGTGCCAGTTCCTGGGAGCATTAACAAATGAGCTATTTCCAATGTGTTCCAGGTGATGCTGAGGGGTCCTTGCTGCACATGCCTCTTCTCCCTGCCTGAGCACAGGGTATGTTAAGCATAGTCGAGGGGACCAGAGGGAACCATACTTAGGAAACCGGGCTGCTGGAAGTTTGTCCACTCAAGCGCACTGAGGCTTTGGAACTCACCACCTCCACAGTGTCTGCTTTGTCCAAATGATCAATCAAAACAATCTTGTTCATTACCAATATGGTGAAATGCACCCAATTCTTAGTCATTTCCTTTAGCTTGGGACACTTTGTCCCTCTGCTTGTAGCACCATGGTGCCAGACCTGACTAGAAGCACTGTCTTTGATTCCTGGCAGCCTTGCTGACCCAGCTGTCACTGCTGTGGCCCCCAAGTGGGATGTGTGCCTAACACTCCTGTCCCTGCAGAGGTGCAGAGTCACTACTGCTTCCATTTAACTACTATATGTTGCTCCTTCTCTTCTTTTGCTTTTTAAATTTAAATTCTATAGTTAAGAAAAAATTAGTGCATAGGATCACTTCTGTTCCAACCCTATCCTCTAGCCAGTAATCACCCTCCTATAACCAGAACAAATGGACATCTATTCTTTTTGTTTGTTTGTTTTAATCATTAAATCAGAAAATAGACCTTTGCTGTTGTTGTTGTTGTTTATCTTTTTAAGGCCAAACATGAGGCATATGGAGGTTACCAGGCTAGTGGTCTAATCTGAGCTATTACTGCCAGTCTTCACCACAGCCACAGCACAGGATCCAAGACACGTCTGTGACCTACACCACAGCTCATGGCAACGCCCGATCCTTAACCCACTGAGGGAGGCCAGGGATCAAACCCGCAACCTCATGATTCCTAGTCAGACTCATTTCCGCTGCACCACAACTGGAACTCCTAGAAAATAGACTTAATGATAATTAACAAAGGTTGGTTAAAGTGTAGGGAAACGGGGACTCATAAATTTGTATATATTGTTCTGTAGATCTGTTTGACAATATGGACATCTGTTCTTCTCACTCTCTTTTTTGCAAATGTTAACACACTACATTTGAGAGGGTTTTTTTCCATATAACAAAATATTACATTGTTGCCAGCAATGAGTGAGGGCCTGTTGTCCTAGCTCTCCACAGCATTTTTTAACAAAACTTTTTATCTTTGCTAGTCTGACAGGAAAAAAAATTTAGTATAGTTTTAATTTTCACATAGGGAGTGACAAAATGCCTGCTAACTTACCTGTTCATTCTCTACGTCTGGGAGAGGAGAGAACTGATCCAAGTGTTTCCTTCATCAAGCCAGTCTCATCACTCATGTGTGTCCAGCATTGCCTCAGCTCCTGTGCTTTCCCTCACTGGGCAGGGAACCCTTAAACCAATGGGCACACAGCTCCCCTCCCACCCCCATCCCCCCACCTCCATCCCAGGATTTGGCTGGGCATCTCTCTAACTCTGAGTAGCTACCTGTAACTATACACCCCAACCAGCTTCTCTGGATATTCTTTCTACAGAGTTCTTTGCCTGTGTCCCCTCCTCAGGCTAGTAGTGGCTGGAGCCTAAGCCTGAAGTGCCAAGCAGGAGGACGGTTTCCAGAACCCCAGCTGAGTGAGCTGAGTGGAGAGGACCATCTTGCAAGAGCTGTGACCTTCCACCAAGGACACAACCAGACCACTGCCTCCCAGCAGGGAGATGAGCCAGCAGCCTGAGAAGCTTGACCTCTCCCCCCACCCTCCAATCTCCTGCCAAGGCTCACCAGGAGTGCTTAATCTCACCAGAGACCAGAGGGGGAGAGGGAAACCATTAATGTAGCCTTTAGGTTACAAAGTAATGGAGGAGGATGGAAGAGGGATCTGGAAGGGTAAGCTGAAGACACCCAGCATACCTACAAAATGGCAAAGCCCATGTTCCTTTGGAACTTGTTCCCTCAGATTCTTTACTTTGCCTCTTGAATTTTCCAAGATCCTGGAAGACAAAGGCTGGTGGGTCTTCATTTTTAGTCAGGACTGTCCATGTTTCCCAACATGTAAGATTTTTCTGGTAGATGGGCATTCAGCTGCAAAGTAGCCATAATTATCTCTGGGTTACTGGTACATTTTTAAAGTTCATCATCTGGGTCTTGGATGAGCACAGTTAGAGCCACATGGAAGAAAAAGATCCGAACAGGAGTTCCTGTTCCGGCTCAGCGGTAATGAGCCCGGCTAGGATCCATGAAGATGCAGGCTCCATCCCTGGGCTTGCTCAGTGGGTTAAAGGATACTGTGGTGTACGTCACAGATGTGGCTCAGATCCTGTGTTGCTGTGGCTGTGGTCTAGGTGCAGCTACAGCTACATTTTGACCGCTAGCCGGAGAATTTCCATATGCCACACATGCAGCCCTAAAAATAAAAAATAGAAAACACAGATTAGTTACTCATTTTTGCACTAAACCTTAACCAACACAGCAAAGATGAGTACTCTGTGGGTGAATGAAAATGGTACTACTAATGTTGCTGTTTGAAATGACAAAACAATGACCATTTCAGTTAAAACGTCACAGTGCCTTTTTAAAAATGTTCTTAGTCTAATATTAGCAGGCTATAAATTCATATACTGTACTTTTTCAAAATGAAACTTCTATGCTTATTTTTAATAATACATACTCATTGTCTTGTTTATGCTGTTTCTTGAGTGGGAGTCTAAAGCATCGACTCCTTTTTTTTTGTTGTTGTTGTTTTTTGTTTTTGTTTTTTAGGGCTGCACCCGAGGCATATGGAAGTTCCCAGGCTGGGGGTTGAATCAGAGCTACAGCTGCCAGTTTAGCCACAGCCACAGCAACATAGGATCCAAGCCTTGTCTCTGACCTACACCACAGCTCACAGCAACGCTGGATCCTTAACCCACTAAGTGAGGCCAGGAGTGAACCCACACCATCATGGATACTAATCAGGTTCATAACCTGCTGAGCACCACAGAAACTCCCCTTCAACTGATTTAAAAACATTAAATAAATTTTCAAATAAAATAGACTTATTGTATTTTATTTTATATTAAATATACTTTTATTAAATTTTTCTTCCTTTGTGATAACAGCATTAAGTCACTGACATTATTAATCAACATATATTTATGTTAACATAAAAGCTTTTACAAAAACCATGCCTCAAAAAGGCCTGGTCATTATTGGCTATACTTCCCTACAAATTTTTTTTCAATTTAGTCACACATATATACTTAATATATAAAATAGACCCAGAGAAAACGTTATTTATTACAAAAGGCTAAATGTATCAGTTTCCAGTTTGCATAAATCTAATCAATGGGCATACATTTCTATATAATATTCCCTTCACTTACTGGGATGGTAGGCCCCATAAAACTGAATTTCAAAGCCCCACTTATTCATCAGACCTCCAGAGAGAGGATCCGGATCAGTGAGCCCTTTGTGTAGCAGAGCATGGTAATGATTTTTTTATATTTATGTACCCAAAGGAATCCAATAGAGTGAAGACCTCAATTTCTCTGAACAGCAAGAGAAGTTCTGAGCTTCAGAGGCAGCCCTAGGGAGAAGTGACAGAGTCCAGGGGTAAAGTTTTGCTTTGGCAAAATAGAGGTAGAGGGGCAATTCTCCTCATTTGGGAAAGAAATAAAAGTCAAGTGACAGGAAAGAGATTGCAAATTCAAAGGGAAATCAGAGTAAGAAGTGGCCAGGAGAAACTCTCAGTTACTACTGTCAAAGATATAAATGGGGAGTTCCCGTCGTGGCGCAGTGGTTAACAAATCCGACTAGGAACCATGAGGTTGTGGGTTTGGTCCCTGCCCTTGCTCAGTGGGTTAACGATCCAGCGTTGCCATGAGCTGTGGTGTAGGTTGCAGACCGGCTCGGATCCCGCGTTGCTGTGGCTCTGGCGTAGGCCGGTGGCTACAGCTCCGATTCAACCCCTAGCCTGGGAACCTCCATGTGCCGCGGGAGCGGCCCAAGAAATAGCAACAACAACAACAACAACAAAAAAGACACAAAGACAAAAAAAAAAAAAGATATAAATGAAGTGATGAAATGAGTGCCTTCTAAATGTCAAATAAAAGGGGTCCCAGAAATGTGCCAGCTGGCAAATATTAGCTGTCCTTAATGTTGCTGTATACAACTGGGGAGTAATGGGGAGTAGTGGTTAACAAGGGAGTGGAGATTGGTCTGGAGTGTAGAGAGGGTAGGGTTGGGGGGAATGATTGGGAGGCTTTTGCAACAATATTCCAGATAGGAAAAGATAAAGACTTGACCAAAGAAACCAATGGCAGGAAGAATAATGAGGAAGGAAGGAATTCCAAATTATCTCAGTGGTAGAATCAAAAGGATTGCTGACGGACTAGCATGGTTGGGATACCTCCAAGGTTTGTAGCATGAGTGATTAAGTGAATAGTGATGCAGTTACCATAGTTTGAAAATACTGTAAAAGGGGCAGGTTTTATGGGTGAAATGGTGATTTCTAGTTCAACATCCAGCAGAGATACCCAGAAGACAGCTAGAAATAAATATGTATGCAGTATTTTGGAATTAAGTTGTAAGCATGAATAAAGATCTCCAGAATGCATAGAGAAAAGGGATGAGTGTGAAAACGTGGTGGACAGGAACATTTAAGAGCTAGGTAAAGAGAGAGGAGCCAAAAAGAAATCAGAAGGAAGAACCCAATATCCTTAAGGCCAAAAAAAGGAGAATAAATTAAGTGAATGGTCAATATTGTCAAATACATAATGAGATGTTACAAAAGAAGCTATTGAATTTGACATGAATTATTAATGGATGGTTGATGTAGAAACCAAATCATTGTAGTGTAAGGAGTAAATGTCAGTAAGAATATAGGGACAGTAATTTAAACCTCTTCTGATACACCGTCGCAGGTGCAACCGTTAAAAAAAAAAAAAAAATTCTACAGAAAAAGGAGGTGGGGCAGCAGCATCATTGTCCACAAATGATTTTCCTCCCCATCATAGTCCTAGCCTAGCATTTTGAATCTGGTAGGCATTTAGCATCTATTAAGTGCAATAATACTTTCATTTATAAACAAACTTTCCTATGAAAAGAATCCATGTTCTTTAAATGAAACAATACCAAACAGTTCTATCCTCCTTTTGGATGGAGAGAAGGACTGAAGGAAATAAAGACATTTCATACCCAGTGTTATGTTTTGGGTTGACTGATAGGAATCATCTTTTTTTCACCCCATCTCTGACTACATATACCCTAATTATTAATTATAGGGGGGAATTATGCACTCTCAGGGCTGACCCTGCCCTGAGAGTGCATAATTGCCTAGTCCAGAAAAGAACTTCAGCCATCTTATTTTATAAAACAACAGACATCAATATGACACTATTTGTCTTAATATTTAATTGCTACAAGGTTACATATATAATATGGGAAATGAACTTTTAAATGATATAATAAATGCTCGACATAGCATTAAGTGAAAAAAAAAGGCTACTGCATAACATATGCAGTATATTTTCAGTTGAGGAGGAACTGAGAAACATATAAATACAAATATACACACACACAGTAGGAAAAAATACTGGAAGAAAATAATAACAGATCTCTGGGCGGTAGCGTTAGGGGTTTTTATTTTTGCCTTTTTTTTATTTTCCCAATTTTTTACCATTTAAAATGCTTTAAAATTTCCATAAAATCATGGGAATTTCTATCTAAAAACACTAGCAATTTAAGCCCATTCTCTTTGATCTAGGTACCTCTAAAATAATAGTTACAATAGTAAATTCACCAGATTCAAAGTAACCTGCAATCTTCTTCATTCCCAATTCTTAAGAATCTTTCTCCTATTCATTAGTTGCTTCTATTTCCCTGGGTTCTCTTTGAATCTTGGATTCTAAAGGTGCGTTTTCAGAAGCAACATCAAAAACGGAATAGGGAATCGAAAGTTTGTTTCAGATGAACCTGACTACCTACCCCCGACATTGCACAAGGAAAGATAATTGGCTTAGATTTCGGCTGTGCCATCGTCTACCAACTGTGGAGCCTTCGATAACTTAGTTCATATCGCTGCACCTCAGTGGTCTCAGCTTTCCCATCTTTAAAGTGGGCTTAGAATTTACACGTGGGGAATGGATAGGACAGGGCTCATTGGCAAGAGAGTGCCATAGTTAGAGACGTCTATAAATCCTCTGTGAAAGGCTCCACCCAAAACGAACCAACTCCTAGGGGGTGGGGCCCGGGAATCTGTATTTCAGTAGCTTCCCAGGTGTCAGATGCTCAGTCGGGTTTGAGAACGGAAGACTTTTTCCAGTCCTTACGTTCTTTGATCTACTTTTCAACTTCCTTCTGGTCCCAGCGATTTCCAGTTCCTGCAACAAAAGTAACCGAAGAAAAACGGGAGAGAAGGCGCTGCCAACACCCCCGTGGCTCGCCTGGGTATCCGCCTCTCGCCAGCTTCCCTCCCCCGCCGCCAGCCGCCAGGTTACATAACGGGCTCAGCGGCGCGCTCTCGCGAGGTTTCCAGCGCCCCCGCCTCGCTCCACGTCAGAGGGACCCGGGAGGAGCGGCCAACATGGCGGAGCGCAGGCGGCACAAGAAGCGGATTCAGGTAGCAAAGTCGAGCCCTGGGATAGGAGACTTTAGGGCGCTTGAAAGTGGAAGAAGCAGGGCAAGCTCCCGGGAAGGGCAAGCAAAGTCGAGGGCGAAGTGGGGTGGGGTTCCGCCGCGAGCCCGCTGGTTACGGGCTGCGTCGAAGTGAGGGGCCTGAGGGAGGGCGGTGCTGGCGACGGTGGTGTCTGAGGCGGAGATACTGGGGCAGCGGAGGAAGACCCGAGGCGCCGCTCTCGGAATCGGACGCGAAGGCGCGGCCGCCAGCCCAAGGTTCCGGTGGTGGCGCCGGCAGGGGCCTGCCCTAGGAGGTCCACGTCCGCCGAGCGCCGACACCGACCCTCCCCGGGCTCCTCCCCTCCCTTCTCCACCCCATCCTTTCGTCTTGACTGTCCCGAAATTAAGGCCACTGTAAATAGGGTAGAAGGAAGCGGAGGACCGACCTAAAGCTGCCAGTTCTTTGTGCGCAAATACGAGGACCGTACGTGGGGAGGAGTGATCTGGGTTTGGTCAGCTGCCCCGGGGGCCCAGGCGGCTATCCAGATGTTCGTTTGCGTGAACCCTCCTTTCTTCTCACTGTTATTAACTTGAGTCCAGTTGAAGCTTTCCAGCTTTCTTTCAGGCGACAGAGTGTAAATAAACACAACTTCCGTACTGCAGCGAGCGGGTTGCGCCCAGAAACCTTTCGCATGCCAGTGTGTCATCCTCATAACCTACATAGCATCCCTCCCTCATTCCACATGCCTGTCATCTGTGTATTTCTTCTTTGCAATTTCCCCCCTGTTGTTGTTGCTCTTTGCCAACAGGATTAAATACGTGGAACATCTTAGGCTCTGTATTGTCTCATTATTAGCTTGTGTGCCTAGAAACCTTCATGGGTCATCATAAGTTGATATCACATTGTAAATTGTGAATACATTAATCATAAATCGTTACACTCATCATTGTCTCTCTGTTCCTTACTATGTTATTGTTTAGAATGGCGCTCTGTCAAATTTTTATTTCCCCATTTTTTAAAAGTTAATCTCTTGACTGGCTTACACCACAGGTGATTTGAGCTATGCAAGTTAAAATTCTCCTAAAAACTTTTAAGTACTAGAAAAAAAGAAAAAGATGCCAGTGATCAGTAAATTTGGAGTTGGGCAGAAATAAGTAGTTTCAAAAAGAGCAAAGAAGGGGATCAGAAAGAGACAGATTCCCCCAATTTCAGACAGGTCATAAAAGCAAAGCTTAAGAGTATTAAGGAAGAAGTTTCTAATTATACTGTTCCTAGTCTTTCAAAATTTAGTATTATTGGTCAGACATGGATACATAAACCTTTTATTGGAATTTGTATTGAAGTTGTGAAATTAGTATCTACTAGACTTATCTTTGCATGAATGGTACATTTTGTGGCCTTAAATAAATGTCATTTTTACAGTATCAGCTGTTCTTAAAATTGTTGTAAACGTGATCCTAATTCACTTTGAAGAGCTGCTTTATTTCTAGTGTGACCTCATATTAAGCAGAAAGATAACCTATATAATAGTGGTGGTGACTAGCAGCAAAAATTTAAGCCAGACTCTGCCTGTTTGTACTCCAGTTTCAGTAATTATTAGCTGTGTAACTGGGCAAGTTACTTAACTTTTCCCCTCAATTTCCAAATCTCTAAGAAGAAATACCTGAAAAAAGACTGTCATTGGGTTGTTATAGAAAAAAAGAGTACTTGGCAAATAATTCCTTCCCCCCACACTACCCCCAAGGATGAACGCTTTAAGATGATTTGTTTTGGTTTTTGTTAAGCACTTTGGTTTGCTGCAGAAAGATTAACAGTTATCTATAAAGTAAATAAACCTTTGAGTTGTGAGTTCCATGAAGAATAGCTCTTTAATTACCACTGTTTAGTTGGGGATCAGATAAATATGTGAGGATCTGATTGTTAAAAATCAGATTGGTATACTATTAAATGAAAATAATATTTTCCCATTCTCAAAGTTTTCTACTTAGCTGTGCTGTGTAGAGTGTTGTGGAGATCTTTGAAGTGCTATTTGGAATACTACTCTGCAGTCTTAACAGGTTAATAAAAATGTACAATAACTTATAAAACTCCTTGGTTTTTTCCCCTCCAGAGAAACAGAAACTAGAATATTGGCATTACTTTAGACAAAAAGATCAAAGGTAATGACCAAGTTCAGAGTTGAAGTTACAGAAAAGATTCTATTTTAAGACTTCAGGGCATTCAAGTTTGTAGCATCAACTCAGTTTCCTGTTGTTTGTTACTTGATGTTTCATGTTTAGAAAATATTTTTAATAGATTTAAGGACCTTGAATTTGTAATTAGTATGTTGGGGGAAATGATTGATACAAGTTCAAGGTTTTAAAAAGTAGTTACTTTGTATGCATTTTCCAGTGTAGCCTAATTTTAGATTCTGGTATCCCATCAAAGTTGGAAACAAGAGGACTGTTGTCACATTTCCTTCTTGGACTTACTTTACTGGTCACTGAAATCCAGACATGTGCCACATGTTCATTGACATTATATTGGGAAGTTTTCATGATTCAGAGTCTCAAGTCAGAGTGACTTCAAACTAATAAAACCTTTGAAATAAGTAATTTTTACTTTTCTAAGAAATGCAATTATATAAGTTTTTTAAGATCTTAAAATTAGCGCTTATAGGTTAGCAAAATGCTGCTTACTAGAAAGATTAATTTAGAACCGTAGTACCATGAAATTTTAAAGTTGAAATGGATTTTCAAGTAGGGTTTTTTGGAATCCTTTTGCACAAATGCAGTTCTGAGATAAAACAGAGTGGTGGGCCCAAAGTCCTGTCATCTCAGTACCCCACTACCATTATCTCTCATCCTTTAAGGTAATTTTAGGACCTAGATCTAAAAGTATTACTAGGTATAAAACTTACTGATCTTAACCATTGCCCTAGTTTTACAGGTAAACTGATGTTCATTGAGGTTATATGGCTTAACCCAGGGTCACTCATCTAGACTTGAACCAAATATTCTAATTCCAATTGAATGTTCCTTCCAGCACATCATTGATAAAATAATAATAAATTGTTCTGAAATCTTTTAATCTTGAAATCTTCATATTAAATTGTATAACAAAGACCTAACTTGACCTGTCCCTGCTAAAGAGACAATTATGCCACTTAGTATTCTGCTTATGTGTAAAGTATCTAGTTGAGTTTTGAGACATTTAAATGGCTTACTCATTCTTAAAGATATTATAATACTTGTACCTCAGTTAACTTTTGTTGCACCCATTTGTCTCCCTGTCAATAAATCCCTGACATAGCATGAGCATATTTGCCTAATTTGAGAAAAGGGAAGACAGGAGAAAGTTTAGGACTATACAGTCTGACTCCGAAGAATTCCTAAAGAGATGGAGACCAGGAAGCCAGTCCTAAGTGAAAACTACCCCCAGAGGCCTAATGGGGGCTTACTATTCAAGTGGGGGGAGAGGGGAGAAATTTTAGAAGAGCACTACCTATATAAGAGTCAAGATACAGAGACTCTTATAAAGCTTTATTAATAACATGCTGTGTGATTTATCTAAGGTCTCCAACTTTCAGATTTTAATCTATTAACCTGTTTGCATTTTCACAAATATTTTACACTTCTTGTATAGAGATACAAATCAGCAATTGGTCAACTAATCTTTTTCTTTTGTTCAATTCACTCAAGGAG
This sequence comes from Phacochoerus africanus, assembly GCF_016906955.1. Lineage (NCBI taxonomy): Eukaryota > Metazoa > Chordata > Mammalia > Artiodactyla > Suidae > Phacochoerus > Phacochoerus africanus. The sequence goes on from NC_062544.1 coordinate 189,031,694, forward strand.
CTTATTGATTAACTAAGCTCACTTCTATTGAATATAGCTTTTTTTTTTTCTTTCTTTCTTTTTCTTTTTAGGGCTGCCCCTACAGCATATGGAAGTTCCCAGGCTAAGGGTTGAATAAGAACTACAGCTGCCAGCCTATACCACAGCAACAAACATGGAATCTGAGCTGCATCTGCAACCTACACCGGAGCTCATGGCAATGCCAGATCCTTAACCCACTCAGAAAGGTCAGGGATCGAACCCATATCCTTGTGCATCCTCATGTGTACTAGTCGGATTCATTTCCACTGTGCCACAACGGGAACTCCTGGATATAGCAATTTTTAAAAGTTTAGTAATTTCAGGGGCAAGAAGAAGGGGAAAAATTCTAAATAAAAAAATTCTGTAGGATTGAAGCCCATGGCTTACTAACTCTTGAGCTTTCATTTTTCTCAAAATGGTTATCTTAATTACCAGCTAAAATAATATATAGTTAAGAGATGGTAACCCCAGTTTTATTGTAGTGTTTGAGTGTTGATGTATTCTAAAACAAAAATAGTAATTTTTTTTTGTCTTTTTGCCTTTTCTAGGGCCGCTTCCCTTGGCATATGGAGGTTCCCAGGCTAGGGGTCTAGTCAGAGCTGTAGCCGCTGGCCTATGGCAGAGCCACAGCAGCGCAGGATCCAAGCCACATCTTCGACCTACACCACAGCGCATGGTAATGCCAGATCCTTAACCCACTGAGCAAGGCCAGAGATTGAACCCGCAACCTCATGGTTCCTAGTCGGATTCGTTAACCACTGTACCACGACGGGAACTCCAAAATAGTATTTGTTAAGTAATTTAGAAAGAATGTTATAACTGAACTTTTAGTTTTTTTTAGTTTTGGATTGTAAGTTGCAGTAGCCAGCATCTTGGTATTTGGGTTGGCAGTCCAGCCTCAAAATTTTCCTCATTCATTGAGCTACAGAGTTCTCTTCACTTGACAGTAGGTGAGCTGATTTTTTTTTTTTTTTATTAGTGCATAATGCTATTCCCAGAAGACCTTCACTTTTTGTCAGAAGTTTCTTGAAAAGTTATGAAAATATTCTGAAGATTTGTTCACATCAAAAGGGAACAAAGAGGGGAAGTACTCTAGTCTAATATATAAACAGGAAGAGGATAAGACTGTTTTATATTTTTTAGCCTGCAATGAGAATGAAGACTCCATGTCAGGATCTTCTGTATTACTAGTTTTCCAAGTTCATGTTCTCTTGGTACTCCTCTGTGGCAATCTTTCTTTCTGGCTTTAAAGCCCCAGCAGATGGCACAAATCCTATACTGTGAAGGCAGTCTACAATATGTATAATTTAAATGTGGTACAATGGACATTTCATAATAATTTCACAGAGGATAATAGAAACTTTTTAAGGATTTGAACTTGATGAAGGAGCAAGGAAAGTATCAGTGTTGTTATACCAATATCTTGATAGAATTCACTGCTTTTCTAGTCACCATTTAAGAGAAGTTGCTGATACTTTAAGAAAGTATCACTGAATAAGTAACTGTGTCTAGTTGGGAGAGAATATCCAAGTCCATGTTTTCCCGTCTAATCGGTTCATTGTTGCTTGGTAATACTTTTACCAAGGAGGAGGGAATGAATATAGAATACCTGAGTCTGTTTTTGCAGTTGTGGAAAGGAGTTTGGTGAATTTGAAGTTAATTGTTAAAAGTTAAAATAAGGTTTTAAAATATTGTGGATTTGTGTAGTATCAGATTCCCTATAATAGAATGAACTTTTCAATTTCTTGTGTATCCTAATGTCAGATTTTATGTGTGATGCCTTTTTGTCAACAATGAGGTGATTAAGTACCTGTATGCCTGTGTTCAATAAACAGTTGGAGGGAGTTCCTCTTGCGGTCCAGTTGGTCAAGGACCTGACATTGTCTCTGTGAGGATGCAGGTTTAATCCTTGGCCTCACCCAGTGGATTAAGGACCTGGCATTGCTGCAAGCTGCAGTGTAGGTCACAGTTGCAGGTCGGATCCCCTGTTGTCTTGGCTGTGGGATAGGCCTCAGCTGCAGCTCCAATTCGACTCTTAGCTGGAGAACTTCTATATTCTACAGGTGCGGCCATAAAAAGGAAAAAAAATACATTAAGAAAAATCAAACTAAATGGTTTAAGAGCTTAGATTTGTCATGCCTAAAATGGATGTGATTTTTTTCTCCCAGAATCACCTTCCTCCCCAATTTCTGTTATTAAAAAACTATCCTTTCCTTTAGTCAAATTAGCAGTCTGACATCTTTTTCTCAGCCATTTCATTCATCCTTTGTCATTGAATCCTATCTGTTCTACATTTGAAATATTGCACATATCACAATCCTTTCCATTCCTAGTCTTGCATCACGTCACATCTTACTTGAATACTAACTAGTTTCCCTGCCTTGTGCATTTTCTTCCCAATTCATTCTCCATGCAGGCATCAAAATAATATACTTTTTCTTTTTTTCTCATTATGTTCTGCTTCTATTCGAAAACTACCGATGATCTTTCTGTGACTTATAGGATAAATTTAAAATTTCTCAGGCTGCCTTGAATAATGCTTAGCCCTATTCTACTGATACATACTTAACCTCACAATGCCAAATTTTGTGCTCATTTTCAGCCACAGTGTTTTTATGCTGTCTTTTCAGCTTATCTCAAATTTATTCATCTTTTAAAATCCAGGCCCCTCTTCCAAGAGGTATTTCATAGCTGTTCTCATCCACATTGATAATCCCACTTCTTTTGTAATCCTAAAATATTTTTTCTACTAATTTTGGAAAATAACTGTTTTGTATAGTGTAACAAAGCATAGGTGTATGCCTTAATAAATTTTTGATATTGACTGTAGCACCCAAGATATTATGGCGTAAACACTCTGTAAGTATGTATTTGAACAATTTATGTTTATTGAGAAATCTTCCCCACAATCATTTTTAATCAAGCATATCCAAGTAACAAGTAATCAGTTAATAAGATAAATCTTTAAATTGTCAGCAGATGTATCAGCTGAGGGAAAAGTTGAACATATATTGGTACGATAATAAAATAGAATTGGTTTCTATAAAGCCAACTATAGTATCTCATTTCCAACTATATATATATTTTTTTTTTGCCTCTAACATGAATATATAGGATAGTATTTAGCAATAGATGAGGCTCCTAGAAATGCAGTGTGTTACACAAGCATAATTAAATGCTGCCATTTAACATATACTAACATATTTTAATATATTTTAGTGTGATTTCAAAAACTGAAATATAAAATTTTTATTTTTTTGTTTGTCAGGAACTGTATTTTGTAACTAGGCCCCAGATTAAATAATTCTGAACATTGTAGATGTTAGTATTCAGTTTTGAATTTGTAATTTTTTTAAGATTCTGTATTTCTGTGCTGTGTCATTTTATATATAAAACTAAAGATCTTTTTTCACATAAATAATTTGTTTTTATTATAGTCTCCATTTGGATTGAATGGTTTGGGCTTTTAATTTTTATTGTCACAAATAGTAACCACACATGGAGTAGTGCTAGAGTATAATTGGGCCACTGGAAGTAGAGAAGTTGAGAAGTTGAGAATTGCAAAGAAGGAAATATAAGAAGTAACTGCCAGGTGACCCAACAACCAAAGCACAGAATTTCACTTCATTTCACAAGTTTACTCTTCTTAAGGATAAAATTAAAATTGAAACCTTGGTTTGTTAATTGTTTCTTATTTTTAATAAACATAACTGAATTCAGACTTACTTGAAATTTATGGGAAAACTGATGTAAAGACGGATCATTTAGATACTTTGTTTTTCCTGTTTTGTGTTATAAGAATGTCTTGCCTGAAATATAACTGCATTTAGCATTAATTGTTCTTGGCAGTTAATTCTTTAGTATTGTTTGACATGTTATTCGTCTTAAGAAATAGACCTTCCTGAAGACATTCACATTTAAATTGTATACTGCTAGAAATATTATTTGAGTGTTCTATGTATTGTGTTTAAACATGTCATTAAAAACAGTACTTTTATTTCAATAGGTTACAGCAATAAGACATCTTCTAAAAGTGTACATATCTAAGAAATATGCAAACATAGACTGCCTTCATTTTCTTCAGTATATGAATGGGATGAATAAGTACACAAAAGGAATTGTCAAAGTAGTTCAGAATGTAAGAAAATAAAAGCAAGTTGGGGAGTGATAAACGATAAAGCTGGTAGAAAATTTGGAGAAAGGAATGGAAAAAATAAAACAGGGAAGGATTAAAGCAGCCTTTCCAAAACGCTTTATGCACTTCAATTAATCAGTTCTTAAATGAGATTGTAATTTATTTGTTGTATTTTTATTTTTGTTTTACCCCTGTTCGGGAAGAAGAGAAGAAAAGCAGGGTGAGAAAGGAGTCCCAGACAGTATCTAGAATCTGCAACCACAAGGGAAGAGGGAAGGGAAGACAAATCTTAAGCATCTCAGATAGTAATTAGTACCTGGAACCATACTAGAACAGCACAGCTATCTTTGGTTAATTTGAGTACTCTGCCTATGATCTGTTGTTGTCCATTGTCCAAGGAGCATTGCTTTGGCTATTATTTAACATTTATTCATGGCACCTGTTTCTACTTACTTTGACATTTGAGCACTCACTGTTGGCAACCTCTTAATCTTTTGAATTATTGCTTTATGGCTTGTAAAAAGAGACCAGGCAAGAGTGAAGGTGAACTGGTACAGAGTGGTTACTGTACAGGAAAAACAACTCAAAATAAATGCCTTATACCTGAGGCCAAGAAGCAGACAGATTTTGGCCCCATAACTTGTATTTTAAAAACGTGTAAAATACACGCTGTGGTGCAGTGGGTTAAGAATCTGACTTCAGCATCCCAGGTCACTGGGGAGGTGTGTGAGTTCAGTCCTCGGCCCCCATGCAGTGGGTTAAAGGATCTGGCATTGCTGCCACAGCTGCTGCATGGGACGCAGCTGAGGCTCAATCAAATTGAGTCCCTGGCCCAGGAACCTCCATATGCTACTAGAATGGCCATTAAAAAAAAAAAACCCTCCAAAATCTCCATTCTGTCTTCTGTATGCATTACCAGATTTGCTTCCAAAAAAGCTTGAAAGAAAGGGCTATATATACTACACTTCAAAGATTTTTCAGGAGTTCTCTTATTGTGCAGTGGTTAAGGTTAAGGATCTGGTGTAGTCATTGCAATAGCCCTCGATCCCTAGTCCTGGTACTTCCACATGCTGCAGGTGCAGCCAAAAAAAAAAAAAAAAAAGATTTTCAAAACAGTTCTGTAAATTATTCTTCAGTGTGTGAATTTCAGAGGTAAATGATTATATTAATATTCTTACTTTGCAGGAAGTTGGTGAACCATCTAAAGAAGAGAAGGCTGTAGCCAAGTTTCTTCGATTCAACTGTCCAACAAAGTCCACCAATATGATGGGTCACCGGGTGGATTATTTTATTGGTAGGGTTACATCAATAAAAGTATATTACTGTACATATCTTATGAAGATACCTAATTTGGGGATATATAAATGACTTTTTTTGGTGTGTTTAATTTTTAAAAAAATTTTGTTGGAGTATAGTTGACTTACAATGTTGTAGGGTATATGTAGATGTTTTAAAAGTGTTTGCCAAGCATGATTAGTGAGGCTGGCAATTGATTATCCTCTTCTTTCTTTTCATGATTAAAAATGTCAATAATAAAAAATAAAGGTTTTTTGATAACGTTTGTTGGAAATTTTTAAAATAGGACTTATTTTCAGTATTAATACTAACTTTTATTCAGATTCTTTTTTTTAAATTGTTTATTATTATTTTTTTCCCACTGTACAGCAAGGGGGGTCAGGTTATCCTTACATGTATACATTACAATTACATTTTTCCCCCAGCCTTTCTTCTGTTGCAACATGAGTATCTAGACAAAGTTCTCAATGCTTATTCAGATTCTTAAAGGTGACCTTTTTGTAAAACTCTGGCATAGAATTCAGTGTGAAACCAGTCTATTGGAACCAGCTTAGGAGCTTTTGTACTTCACATAACCCAAACAACCTCATTCTACACTAATGTCATCTTTAATATTCTCCTACAGCTTATAAATAAATGTTGAGTTTGCCTGTCAGATCAGTTAAGATAGAATTGCCATTATATATAGAAAAGAAATTATTTTCTCTTTAGTGTTAAGATTAATAATTTTTATGTTAAAAATTTAGAAAAATAGACTCGCTGTTCTTTTCATATCTCATATATTTAACTTCTTCTAGTGATAGTAGTAGATTGTTCACAGAGCTTATTCCTCTGTGAGTTAAGATAAGTCTTGATGACAGAATTTCTATTACTGTAGTAGAGGATGATTTTTCATTTGTTTATCCTGTTTTATAATTATTTGATAAGAATGATATTTACATTTATTTTGAATTTTCTTTGTTTAGAACATTGCCCTATTAATTTATCTTACTTTAGATAATATTTTTGAATGTCATTTATTTCCCAACATTACTTTAGAAAGATGCTTATCAATGTTTCACATATTGAAGTTTTGAGGAACTCTTTATCATGATTGCACCAGACTCTGTTAAATTTGATTTTATTTTCCTTTTTTTTTTCTTATTTTGTCTTTTTAGGACTGCATCTGCAGCATATGGAGGTTCCCAGGCTAGGGGTCTAATCGGAGCTGGAGCCACCGGCCTACACCACAGCCACAGCAACACCAGATCCAGATCTGAGCCACGTCTGCAACCTACACCACGTGGCAATGCCAGATCCTTGACCCGCTGAGCAAGGCCAGGGACTGAACCCACAACTTCATGGTTCCTAGTCGGATTTGTTTCCTCTGCGCCATGATGGGAACTCCTGGTTTTATTTTCTGATGCCAGAATGTTGAAATTGCCTTATAAATTATTATTTAGATAGATACAAATTCCCCTGCATACTAAATTTAAAGTAATGAATTTCTTCTTTAGCTTCAAAAGCAGTGGATTGCCTTTTGGATTCAAAGTGGGCAAAGGCCAAGAAAGGCGAGGAAGCGTTATTTACAACGAGGGAGTCTGTGGTTGACTACTGCAACAGGTAGTTTTTATTTCTTACTGAAGGATAATGTAAATAGTAATTTAAAAATATTCTTCATGGTCTTGAAGCTCCTTCCATATTTCATCATTAAGTGTAGTGCTATTACAACATAGTTCAAGCATAACTTTAGTATGTAACCTGGCCTTCAGTACCTGTGGAAATGCATTTATTTGCTATTAGACTATCCTTTTTATAATTTTTATTTATGTTCTGTTACATTTGTACATTTGCCAGGCTGACTGAACTGGGAAAAAGTCAGCAGTAAAAATCATATACCAGTGCCTATCGTGAACAAAAAAGTCCTTTTTTTTCTAGAGAAAAGAGTTGGGAAATCTTATTCCAAAACTTTGTTAGGATTTCTAATAGACCTGTTGTCCCTGTTTTATTTTTTAACTGTCTGCACACTGAGCCAGGTACCTATCCCTATTCTGTTTGTGACTGCTAATGTATTCCTTGTGATATCAAGGCAGCTGCACCATCTGTCTCTTCTTGATTCCAAGATGCAGTATAGATAGTTCAATAACATAGGTAGCTTGCTAACATATCCATGTTTTTTATAATAAGTATCTCTTCTTTATGAAAAACTTTACATGGTGAATGGTGTACAAAAATTACTTTTCTCTTGGAAAGAAGTATCCTGAGGTTGTTTTTTTGTTTGTTTGTTTGTTTTCAGTTTTTCCTTTGGTTTATTTACTTCTTGAGCATATTTATTAAGATGTTAGTAAATCAAATTTTTGTATGTGAGAAACACTAAATTTTATGATTGGTGGGAATCTGTCATTTTAGATTATTTTATACGTTTGGTAGGGAGATGCAAATAGCATTTACAAATATATTGTTTAACGGCATTTAAAGTATCAGCCACGTAAGACATCTCTTAAAAGACACTATTTCACAACCTGATTTCTAAAGCTGTAAAGTTAAAGAATTTTTAAACAGTTCCTAAAGTTTAGCTACCAGAAACTACAGTCACTAAAAGATCTTTCAGAAACAGTGAACATTTTCATTATTGGGCCAGGGATTAGCTAACAGCAATGCAGTTGATATTTTCGTTTACAGCCTTTTGTGTATTAGAACTCCAAAGTGCATGTTTTCCTTCCTGCCTCAAAATAGACTTATTTTTTCTATATGGTAAAAATTAAAAGGTGTTATAAATACAGAAACAGACAAGTTAAGTAACTTACCCAAGGTTACACAGCTAGTAAGAGACCGAACCAGAATTCTAAATCCAACCATCTGGCTCCATAGTCCATATTCCTAACTGCTGCACTGCGCTATGTTGTCTTCTCCAACAGAATGATGATATATTTAATGAAGCAAAAATTAAGATGAAGGATTCACCTGTCAATACTATTTTGAATATTAAATCTGTGAGCCCAAATCTCTGAGAAGGGCAGCCAGTATTAATCCACATCACTTGGCCTTTTAGGAGACCTGATACCTTGTTATATGAAAAGCAGAAAAAAACCTGAGTGCAGAGATTGTCCCAGCAGTACACTCACTTTTTGCTCTATATGTTATTTCCATTCATGTTTATGTCCTTTTTTTGTACTGAAATTGAGATGCATAACTACCTAAATTTTTCAGAGCCGCTTTTGATGACAGCCATGGAGATCTAATGATGACCAGCCCTCATGGGTTCCTGCCTGATTGCAGGCAAAACCACAAAGGGATAATGGTCTCATTTTCTGAAGTGGGCTTGAGGGAGTCTGAGGAAAAACAAAATAAAACAGGAAACTGTAGGGTAGTACACAAAACCATCTTTTCTAATATGCACTATGTCTCTTTGTGATCTGTTCCAAGTACTGACTCCTCAACCTTTTTTCCTAGCATTATCCTAACCCTCCATGTACCTTTGTATCTCCAACTCCCACCCCCTCACCCCCATCCAGTAATGTTCTTCCCACTCTCATTCATATCTCACACTCAGTATTTTTTCTGATCTTTCTTGAATGATAACCTGCCACTTTCCCCAAATTGTTCTTCCTCTGTCCTGCCTGCTTCTCAATATAAATCTCTCTCAAGTTCCATCTCTACCATTTAGTATTCCCCAGGTCCTTCAGCCCACATTATTTGTGGCTAATGTTCTATAGAATATATAAAGTTAATATTGTACAGTTTAGTCCTTAACTATTTAAATAGAATTGTTACCTATGGGTTAGTTTGTTTTTTTGGTTTTTTTTTTTGGTTTTTTTTATTTCTTGCCAGCTAAATCTGAAGGCATTTGGAGGACTATTTTTACTATATTGTAACTCCAAAGTAATTACACAATGTACACGTTTAATAAAACCTCACCATTGTCAGATAGGTGAAAGTCCTGAACATATGTCCATCATTAAATAAATGTTAAACCTGAGGGGGAGGAGAAATTAAGAGGAGAGGGAAAGTAATGAGCAATTTAATGACTTTTTACAAGCTACTTTTAATCTATTCATTTATTCCATAGGTATTTATCAAATATCTATTATATGCCAGGCCTCAGAATAGAGATGATTGTGACTTGGTTCCTGCCTCCAAAGCACATATTGTGTATTAGAGAAGATTCTTGACTAATTATAATGCAGTGTGTTCTGTTAAGAGAGACAGAAATGAGGAAACTTCAAGAATGGTTTCACAAGGAAAATGTTTCAGTCAAATTTTGAAGTATAAATAAGTGATTGCCCAGCAAACAGTAGGAGAATGGACACTTGATCCTAGTAGAGGGCACAGAACATACTGAGATAGGGAAGTATGAGTGGTCTGTGAAAATGTCAGAGTCTGTGTATATAATTTGTACTAACAGTGTGTTTAAAGCTAAATAAATGGAGGCACTAATTTTATTAAAATAATGTCATCTCATTCTTTGAGGTATTGATGAGTAAATTGAGGGAGACAATCTCTAGAGACCTATCAAGGAATAAGTAAATGATTCTATTTATTACTGAGTGGAATGATGGTATGATTTAATGATTTATAAAACCAAATGTGTTTGTGTGCATGTTTTCTATAACTATTAAATGAAATTCAAAATTTTCTACAGCAGTGGTACTGACTAACATTGAGAACGTACATGCCAGGCCTCATGCTCAATAATCTACATCCTTCTCATTTAGTCCTAGAAGACCCTATGAGATAGATACCCTATTTTAGAAATATACCACACAGAGTAACTTACCCAATTTTACACAATACCACCTCTACTAGTTATGTGGTAGAGGTGGTATTTGAACCCATCCATTTGAATTGAACTTCGACACCAATTCGATTGGGTAATAGTCTTACTTTTCTTTCACGGGAGTGGGGAAGCTGTGCAGGAGGGGTGACAGAAGCAGCTATTCCTGCTGATTCTGTGCTCTTTTATATCTGCTCATCAAGGGAAGAATTTTTTTTTTTTTCTCCTAAAGTTCTATGGTTTATTTAAGAAAAAAAAAATTTAGTAAGAATATTTTTTTTGCCACTGAAGTAAATCTGAGGAAATGTTGAAAAATGATACAGAAAAAAACCTGAAATTACTAGTACTATTGGCTCAGGAATAACTACATTACCACTTGAGAATACATATTCAAGTATCTGTGTACATATGTTCTCTTAATACTTGAAGAGCTATTCTATGAACTATAAGGTGAACTGCTGGTTTTCAGTTAACACACAATGAATAAGATGTTTTTGTTTTCATATTAAGTGGTAATGAATGATCCTGATAAAAAATCTGGAAATCATATAAGTACAAAAATAAATTAGAATATTTTCATTATAAATTTTTGTAAGACATTCTAAAGAGTAAAAATTAAAGATGCCCTCTTCATATTCAAATACCTGCCACTACTCTTAAATCTCACTTTCTACTCATAAGTAATTAATTATTAAGGGTCTCATTTCAGATTTTGCTCATTTATATATATGTATGGGGGGGGCAAATATTAATGGTAGATTCTTTAGGGGCATTTCAAACAGTTGCACAATTTTGTATAGATCTTCTGAACAAGTAAAAGTCCAGATGAGGAGACCTAGAAGTAAGCTTTGTGGAGATGTTCATGGGGTGGACACAAAAGTCCAGTCAGGCAGGAAGTCAAAACACAGGTGCTCCAAAAGGCACGACATGATGATCAGAAATAAGTGGTCATTGGGCAAGAAGAAGGTATCTAGTTAAAAAGTGGTATGATTTGGTGGAGCAGGCACCAGTGGAGGGAGGAAGGTAGAGAGTTACCATTAACACATGTACTTGGTGGCAGTGAGACCTAGCTTCTAGGTTGTGTTTTAGTAGTGGTACTCTATCAAGGCCAAGAATGAAGAAACAAATCAAGAGTTCTGAAACTGGGACATAAGATTTGAGAAGATGGCTTTTAGATGACAAAGGTAAGAATAACCCAGTTTCTTGAGTAGTATTAGGAAAGATTGAGTCAACCAAGTTTGAATTAATTTGAGGTCAGCTGAGCTTCTAAACTCATCAGATAAAGAAATGAATAAAGCAGGGATCTCACTCTCAAGTTTGCAAGCCTAGGGAAGGAAAGGCAAACAAACATAGCAAGTTGTATATTGATTTAGGAGATAAATACTGTGGATAGGATAACAAAACAGGAGGAAAGCTGAGAGATGAGTTCACAGTTTTAAAGAGGGTAGGCCTAGTAGAGAGAGTAACATTTGAGGGAAGACTTGAAGGAAGTGAGGGAGTAAACTGAAAGGACATGATTATTTGGGGAAAGAGGGTCTAGGTGAAGGGGACAGCCAGTGAAAAAGCCCTGAAATAGAAATTAAAAACAAACAAACAAAAAAAAATGGTTAAATAGAGAAGAGATCAAGTATATTGAGAGAAATTAATGAAACAAGGAACACATAGTGTTGTTTTGCCAAATATATTGTACAGTTTTCAACTTGATATTGTGAAGAGGTGTTTTCAGAGTCCAAAAATCTCATGTTAGCATATTTAATTATTCATTAGTCAATTGGAAATATTTCATTATAGTGGCAGGCTGAATAGTGAAGTACATGGAGAGAAAAAAAATAACATCAAAACAACTGTGGACATGACTGATGGGATCAATAGACTCATGGGCACATTTTTATCTGTTAACATCTTATTAAACTGCTATATTTATTTTCCTCATATATTTATATGGCACTTATATCTGCTCCTGAATTGAGACTTAACATTAAATAAAGCAGTCTTGATTCCTCCTATTGAATTTAGAGAAAAACTTAAGGGTATTTCCAAACCTAATATCTCATCTAAATTATATAGTTAACAACTGAAAATTAGGTTGACAACTTTCATATAATCAAATTGGTTGCACAGTTTTCCACTTAGAGGTAGCTGATTGTTTTTCCATGGATTTACTAATTGTAATTTCTATTGTAAATTGCAAATGTATGTCTTCCTTTGCTCATTTTATTCAGGTCTTAATACTTTTGCTTTCTAACCTGTTAATTGATAGGAAATCTAATGTCATACCTTTTTTCCTGAAGGCTTTTAAAGAAGCAGTTTTTTCATCGGGCACTGAAAGTAATGAAAATGAAGTATGAGAAAGACATAAAAAAAGAAAAAGAAAAAGGAAAAGCTGAAAGTGGAAAAGAAGAAGATAAAAAGAGCAAGAAAGAAAATCTGAAGGATGAAAAAACAAAAAAGGAAAAAGAAAAAAAAAAAGATGGTGAAAAGGAAGAATCCAAAAAGGTGATTTTAGCTAAAATTAAGTAAAACTTGGAGTTCCCTTCATGGCTCAGTAGTTAACGAATCCAACTAGGAACCATGAGGTTGCGGGTTTGGTCCCTGGCTTTTCTCAGTGGGTTAAGGATGTGGCATTGCCATGAGCTGTGGTGTAGGTGCCAGACGTGGCTGGGATCCCTCGTTGCTGTGGCTGTGGCTGTGGCCAGCAGCTGCAGCTCTGATTCAACCCTAGCCAGGGAACTTCCATATGCTTCGGATGTGGCTGTAAAAAGCTAAATATATATATTATGTGTACCATATCACTACTGGCATATCAGCACTTTAAAAATATGCAACAACCACATAAGAAACCATATTGTGGTTCTTTTTTTTTTTTAAAGGGTTTTTGGGGTTTGTTTGTCTGCTTTTTAGGGCTTCACCCACTGCAGGCCCTCACCACAGCCATAGCAACATCAGAGCCAACCCGTGTCTGCAGTCTACACCACAGCTTATGGCAACCCCGGATCCTTAACCCACTGAGTGGAATCCTAACCCACTGAGAGAGGCCAGGGATCAAACCTGCAACCTCATGGTTCTTAGTCAGATTCATTTCCGCTGTGCCACAACAGGAACTCCCATTTAGGGTTCTTAATAAATGTCATGGTTGAGAATTCTGTGTCTCAGCGAAGTCTTTTTGACTATATGCGTGTCATAATCTTTTTGATTTTTTGTAAATGTTTTTTCTTCTATTCAACTTGTTTTTTATTAGGAAGAAACACCTGGAACTCCCAAAAAGAAGGAAACTAAGAAAAAATTCAAGCTTGAGCCACATGATGATCAAGTTTTTCTGGATGGAAATGAGGTGAGAAATCTAGCGTATAAGTTGAAATCCAATTTTCCATAGGAGTTTTTAGAATTATCTTTGATGCCTTCTCTAGGCGAAAAAGTAACTCAGATAAATTTAAACATGTAGATACAAAATTACTCTTTTTTAAAATCAATACCTCTGAATTTAGATTTGTAAAAAATTTATTTAAAAGTCAGAATTTGGGAGTTCCCTAGTGGTCTAGTGGTTAGGATTTGGCACTTTCACCACTGCAGCCCAGGTTCAGTCCTTCATCTGGGAACTGATATCCTACATCAAGCCACTGCACACTGTAGAGGAGAAAAAGAAAAGGAGTTCCCTTGTGGCTTGGAGGGTTAAGGATCTGGCATTGTCACTGTTATGGCTCAGGTTTGATTCCCTGGTCCAGGAACTTTTGCATGCTGCTGGCACAGCCAAAAAAAATTAGTTGAAATTAGGTTCAGTTATCTGTGATTGATAGAAAGCCTGAAATAACAGTGGCTTAAAACAAAATAGATCCTTATTTCTCTCATCAGTGAAATCTAAGGGTAAGCAGTACGACGTGGCAACTCCATGGTAGATCCAAACTTTTCTGCCTGTGTGAGGCACTTAGTAAAGATCATGGTCCAAAATGATTGCCAGCCTTATAACTTCATCCAAAGGAAGAAAGGGGAATGGGGAACATGCTTCCTATTTATTTATTTATTGGGTTTTTTTTTTTACTTTTTCTAGCGGCATATGTAGGTTCCCAGGCTAGGGGTCTAATCAGAGCTACAGCTGCCGGCCTATGCCAGAGCCACAGCAACACCAGATCTGAGCCACATCTGCTACCAACACCACTGCTCACGGCAATGCCGGATCCTTAACCCACTGAGCAAGGCCAGGGACCGAACCCACAACCTCATGGTTCCTATTTGGATTCGTTTCCGCTGCGCCACATCAGGAACTCTGACATGCTTCCTTTTTAAAGGTACTTTTCAGGAAGCTGGCACTTTTATTTCTGCATTGACTACATTGGCCAGACCTAGTCATATGCCCTTGCCTACTTGCAATAAACTTTTAGAAATATGCTTTTTGTACTATGTGGTCATTTGCCCAGTAAAATGCAGGATTTCCATTACAATCAAAGGAAAAAAACAGAGTGATTAATGAGGGACACCTACTGGTTTCTGCCTCTTAGAGTCAGACACGCTGCTGTAGGGGCCTAAAAATTACTTGATGCTTTACTCAAGGGAAATCTTTTTTTTTTTTTTTTATCTAATAGGATATTTGTGTGGCGGTAGCCTTCCATGAAGACCACTTAATTTAGTTGTTTAACCAATACAAAAACAGTTATATACTGACCATTACATTGTTGTGAATTTCAAGACACAGATCTTCTGGCTACACGTAATACTAAAGTAGTATGTGTATAAAGTAGTGGTTCCTAAAGCTATGAGTTTGAAATTCTGGGAGGGCTTTTCAGAAAACATGTGCACTAGGCTCATGCCAGACATATTTGCATAAGGATATCTAAGGTGGAATTCGAGGCAGGGGTGGGGGCGTGTATGCTTATTTTATTGTATGTGTCCCTGGGTGATTTTGATGTGAACCCCTGCTTACGAACCAAGGTAATAAAAGACCACAGGTCTTTCTTAATGTGAAAGCTCAAATACCTTCAGTTAAACATAAGGCATTGGCTACATGCCAAGACATTTTTATAGGTACTGAAAATAGCATGATAAATAAGATAAAATTCTCTTCTTGGAAGCTAGAAGTTGCTAGTCTAGCAAACATACAAGCTTTTTCACATGGTACAGGCATACCTCATTTTATTGTACTTTTCTTTACTGTGCCTCAGAGGTAATGTGTATTTTTTTTTTTTTTTTTACAAATTGAAGGTTTATAGCAACCCTGTGTTGAGCATGTCTGTCGGCTCCATTTTGCCAACAGCATTTGCTGACTTTGTGTCTGTCATATTTTGGTATTTTTCACAATATTTCAAATCCTCCTCTAACAAAAAGGTTATGACTCACTGAAGGTTCAGATGATGGTTAGCAATAAAATATTTTTTACTTTGGATATATGCATTGTTTTCTTGGACATAATACTATTGCATAGTTAACAGACTACAGTGTCGAGTAAACATAACTTTTATATGCACTGGGAAACTGCCACCTCCCCCAAAAAAATGCATTATTGTGGTGATCGGAACTGAACACACAGTGTCTCTGAAGTGTGCCTGTAGTAATAGACATGGTGAGTGTTATGATGGGAGAACACCAATTAGGGATGATTAATTTAATCAAGAGAGAAGGAGGGTCTGGAAATCCTGCACACTGGAGCTCAGCCTTGAAGGATGACTGGCAGATTGCCAGGTGCCTTGCAAAGAAGTTTTAAGTCTTATTAGGCCAATGAAGAAGCCTGAGCAAAAAGCATGGGTGCTTGCATTTCCAAAAAGGCTGAGATTTTATTCTGTAGAAAGAAGCATGCTTTCAAACTTTTAAAGATGGGAAATATTTTTTAAAAAACTTGTTTCTTTAGAATGCTAAGTGGCAGAAGTGATGTCTGTGGATCAGATTTCCAGGATAAATATGCAAAGTTTAAAAAGTGGAATGTTAGAACCAAATCAGAAAGATAATAACAAAGAGCTCTAGTCAAAATGGAACTAGGAAATAGAAGAGTACTGTTATTTATAGAAACGAAGAGATAAAAAAAGAGTTTTATGGATGATGAGCAGAGTACTGATTCTTCTAAACAAAGTAAATTTCTGTTGTTTAAATTAAAGTAAGCTTTAAAACAGTGGTTTCCAAGAGTTCCCGTCCTGGCACAGTGGAAACGAATCCAACCAGGAACCAGGAAGTTGTGGATTCAATCCCTGGCCTCGCTCAATGGGTTAAGTTTCTGGCATTGCCGTGAGCTGTGGTGTAGATCTCAGGCATGGCTCCAATCTGGTATGGCTGTGGCTGTGGCATAGGCCGGCAGCTGTAGCTCCAATTGGACCCCTAGCCTGGGAACCTCCATATGCTGCAAGTATATAGAAATGTACTTAACTGCATTATATACTTACAGTTTTTAAAATAATTTTCTGTCTAAATGGATACCAAAAGAAGCAATGCTACCAAAAGAAAGTTCTTAGGGATTTGTTTACTTTAAAAAGTAGTTATTATATATTAAGAGGTTGGAAGTAATTATTGTAGAGGATCTAAAATATAGAATTAGGGGTTCCCGTTGTGGCACAGTGGAAACAAATCCAACTAGTATCCATGAGGAAGGATGTGGGTTCGATCCCTGTCCTCACTCAGTGGGTTAAGGATCCAGCATTGCCGTGAGCCATGGCTTAGGCTGGCAGCTATAGCTCCGATCCAACCCCTAGCCTGGAACTTCCATATGCTGCAGGTACGGCCCTAAGAGGCAAAAATAAATAAAAGTTTAAAAATAAAATATAGAATTAAGCTTAACTTTCTAATGTGACTTTCAAACTTTAAGCACTGGGATTTCTTGATTTTTCTAGGTATTTGTGTGGATCTATGACCCAGTTCACTTTAAAACATTTGTCATGGGATTAATTCTTGGTAAGTACAATCTGTAAAATGTGGAAAGGAAAATAAACAGTGCAGAAGCCAGAGGAAAAATGTTTAACATAAAATAGTTATTTTTTTCTAAGTACATTTTAAATAAAGCCCAAAGATAAATGATAAACTGAGGGAAATGCTCTACATTACAGCAAAGATCCTTAAAAGATTAAAAACCTGCTAGAAAAATGGTAGCGGTAGCTCACAGATAAAGGAATAGAGTGACCCAAAATTGTGAATGATACTTAATCACAATCATATTAAATACAAGTTAAAACAACAGCAGTTATCAAGATTACAATGTCCATTGTTTCAATTTTTGTGAAGGGTGGTTTGGCAATACCATTCAAATTTTAATTGTGTATGCACTGACCCCGCTGTTCTACTTATAGAAATTTATCCCATGACTGTTCCTAATACAGTTGCACAAAGTATCTGTGTAGAAATATGCGTTGATATGTTGTCTATCCTAATCCAAATCCCTCAGACTGTATTTAGGAGGGTTATTAGCAGATACCTTTCAATTTTTAAATGCTTTTACCTTAGACACTTTAGGGAATATATCCTATGCTGTAAGCACAGTTGCACAAATGTACATGTACATTGATATTTGTTGCACTGTTGTCTATATAGGATAAAACTAGAACCAATTTAAGTCTCTCGCTAGGAGGATGGTGAAATAAATTACAGTAAAACTGCATGCTATGATGCCATGCAGCTTTTAAAGAATTAGATAGAGTGTACTCATGGAAAGATATCTAGAATAGATTAAATGAAAATTTTAAAAGAGTAAGACTATTATAAACTCATTTATGTAAAAAAAAATTTGTGTAGCTAGTTTGAATTGTATATAGGCAGTCTCAGTGAGTACAAATAAAAAACCAGAAGTAATTAATCTATGGTGAGTGGACTAAGAATTGGGTAAAGGCTTCACATTATACCTTTTGGGTTATTTATTTATTCATTTATTTATTTACCATAGGTGTGTGTTATTGCCATAAATTGGGGGGGTGCACATAAGGGTGGGGAGAGAGAATGATTTAACAAGTAGGAAAAAAAATAGTTAAATAAACAAATTTGATCAACATGATATATAGGATTCCATTTATAGTGACAGATCCAGCCCAAAGCTTATACATGAAATAGCTAGAATTTGAATCCTGATCTCTCTTGCTCTAAACACCAAATAACCAAGGCTTTCTTTTGATTTTTCCATGTGGTTCCACTGAGAAAAAAACTGGAGATGCTTGAATATAGTTCCCCTAACTACCAAAATCCATCTATATCAGAATCACCTGGTGAGCTTTTCAATCGGTAGATGTCAGAGCTCCACCCCAGAATCCATCTCCAGGGAGAGACCTTTGGAATCTTTTGTGGTTAATTTTGTCATTTGGTTGTTGTTTCCTTAAGCTCTGCTATTCAGTAGACAGATACCTTGCAGTCAAAAATAAGGTTGAAAACAGCAGCAGTTGATCATTTAAGGAGCTAACAATTTCACTTTTTTAGACAGCACTTTTTTATAATTATATGCTATTTTTACTAAAAAAATAAAATAATTTAAAAAGAGTAGTTAAAATGTTAGGTTGAACTATGAAATGGCTGATAATTCCCCATTTTTTACCTGTAAAAATGGCAATTTTATGTGTTTCAATATGTTTATATTTTAGTTCTTCCACAGGGATTTATTAACTATTACAGCAACTAAGCCATTTAAAATTATAATCTAAATGTTATGCATATAACTTTGTCATTTCTTGTTTCCAGTGATTGCAGTGATAGCAGCCACCCTCTTCCCTCTCTGGCCAGCAGAAATGAGAGTAGGTGTTTATTACCTCAGTGTGGGTGCAGGTTGTTTTGTAGCCAGCATTCTTCTCCTTGCTGTTGGTAAGTAGTAGATTTGTAAGACTGACCTCAGTAAGAGGTAGATATTGAGCAGTCTGGACTGTAATCTGGAATTTCAGTAAAGCTTAACAGCAAAATTAATGTAAGTGAATCAAGTATATGGGCCTACTTTTTGAGTCATATCCCCAAACCGACTCAGGCTTGAAGTAGTGTATGTGCTTGATTAGATTTGATCTGTTCTGATGAAGGATTTAATATGTCTTAATCTGCAATTAGATAATGCTGTAAAATTTAGCTACCACAAGGACTTTAATTTTTTTGTTTTTTTAACTCAATGAATTTATTACATTTATAGTTGTACAATGATCATCACAATCCAGTTTTACAATATTTCCATCCCACACCCGACACTAATTTTTTTACAGTGGTTAATCGTTTATTAAACATAATACTTTCAGTAAACATTTTTATATTTTGAGTTAAGACAAATGAAACATTAAGCATTTACGTTTTATACAATAAATGATTCTAAACAATTGATTTGCCATTTTTTGGAAAAATCAATTTGTACCATGTACCAAGATAAATTTGTGATGCATCAGAAAGTTTTAAAATGTTTATAAAGAGCACAAAGAAAATGTAAATAATGTTATTTTACATTTCTAGATAATTGAGGTCTTTCCTAGCTAAAAGTACTATTAAAATAACCCAATCAAAAAAATTAAAAACAAATGATTAATAAATACATGAAAAATGCTCACCACTAGTATTTCAAACCATAAAATTAAAATAATTAGGTATTTTTTGGCTTATATAATCAGGAAGATATTTTTGAAATGGAAATACTCAGTGCTAAGGAGGGTGTGACTATAAGGAAATGCACCTAAGTATAAATGATGGAGGTAGTTATGAATGATTTTAATGCTCTTTTTTACACTTATCTGTATTTTTTACAATGAACATATTACTTACTATAAGAAAAAAAAATAAATATTATTTTGCTTAAAATTCTAGTCTAAAGATTCTCCCAGGAGTTCCTGTCATGGCTCAGTGGTTAATGAATCCAACTAGGAATCATGAGGTTGCGGATTCGATCCCTGGCCTTGCTCAGTGGATTAAGGATCCAGCATTGCCGTGAGCTGTGGTGTAGGTTACAGATGTGGCTCGGATCCTGAGTTGCTGTGGCTGTGGCGTAGGCCGGTGGCTACAGCTCCAATTAAACCCCTAGCCTGGGAACCTCCATATGCTGCAGGTGCAGCCCTAGAAAAAAGACAAGTAAATAAAGAAATAAATATTCTCCCATATAGGGTAAAGTGGTCTAATTTAATTTTCCAGTTTGGGAAAGAAATAGGAATTTTTCTCAGCTTATCTAAAGCTGTTCAGTGATGATTTTTTAACTTTACATAAAATTGCTTGATCAATCTAGAGTTTATGTTGGTATGTAGTACTAAGTTCTTATTATTTTCCTCAAATGACACATCAGTTTTTCCAGCAAGACATAGTATCTCTTTATAAAAGTTTCTAAAAACACCCACGTTAGGAGTTCCTGTTGTGGCTCAGCAGAAACAAACCCAACTAGTATCCATGCGGGTTCAATCCCTGGCCTCACTCAGTGGGTTAAGGATCCCAAATTCCCATGAGCTGTGATGTAGGTTGCAGGTGCAGCTTGGATGGATCCCACTTTGCTGTGGCTGTGGTATAGGCCCTGAAGCTGCAGCTCCAATTAAACCCCTAGCCTGGGAACTTCTGTATTCCGTGTGCAGCCCTAAGAAGACAAAAAAAAAAAACCAAAAAACCACCCATGTTATTGACCTAATATCTGTTGTTAGAGGACACCCAAGTTGACCAAGCTTAGCTGAGCTGGGTGCATGTTATTTTGAGATTCTGTACCTCATAATGTAATAGATTCTTATGTTTATAAGCATTACTACTATAGTCATAAGCAATCTCCCTCTGCATATCCCTTCACCCTGGACAGCAAAGTGTCCTGAGTTGGTGCCATCATCCATGGACCCAGGAACTCATCCAGTATTTTTATTCAACTCATCATGTTTATGAGCCTCCTTTTTTTTTTTTTTTCCTGGGATCTCTGACTCTTAGTGAAGCCTTTTTTACCTACCTTCCAGTTTTTCCTTCCTCTCGCTTAGTCACCCTGAGAATGACCGCTGAAACTTCTGCATGTAGCACAGCACTTTGTAGGCCAAGGAATAATATCTAAGACTGTGAAACAGGTAACTAGAGGTAGTATACTACCTGCATCAAGAATAAGGAGCCATAAACTTTTATCTGCCTTTTAGTATCTTCTGGTTCCCAAATCCCTGAAAATGTTAAAGCTCTCTTCAGCAGAGGTTTGACTCCACTGAATAGAATTAACCCACTTGATTATCTTTTATTTAATCGCTTATTCATAGTAATTTATATTATCTTGTTTTGCTCTTTAAAGTATTATTTCTTCAATAGCGTTTTCTATAATTTTTCATTTTAAATATACTGTGGCTTTACGTAGCATTGTGCATTAAATGGTCCTGTGAATCAAATCAGAAAATAAACCAACAGTATTGTTGTTTTTCTTAGAAAATTCCAAATATACTTTCAGATGGTTTTGATCTGTACTCCAAATATAAATTGGGGATTTCTCTTATATTATCCCACTAAGTATTATATATTAGTCAAAATTATATTTGGTGCTACTTCAAAACTGTGTTAATAATACTGCCATTTAAAATAAGACCTTTGGCACTTTTCTAAATGTGTCACTTCTAGTGTAGAAACAGTATGACAATAGATATCACAGTAGTTTTCCCTTGACTCTTCCCCTTCTGTCACATAGAAAAAAACTGTTTAAAAAAAAAAAAGTTGGCATTCTGCTACATTTAGTTTATATATAAGGTGAGAATTTACATCTTATTTGCCATTTCAATATGGCTTTTTCTTGGATTCAAGGGAGGATTTCATATTATGGACTGTTTGTCTTATAACTGCTTAAAGCCTGTCATAATATCATAATTCCCTTTGGAGGAAAAAATATGCAGCCTCCTTAGATGTTTACGATTTCCTTTTATTAGTGGAGTTTATTCACTGATTTATTCCATAATCTCAAAGTTATTTGCCTTTTCTATTTGTACCATAAAAAATAATGATGTATATACAGTTTTTAGAATATTTATGTTCTTTTGTGAAAATAGAAATTATGGCTTTATTAAAGTCTAGGCAGCTGTAACCATTCCTTTTATCTATCCAAAGCAAAATAATGGAAGGAGCATAGATGAGTTTTTCTCAGGCTTTGTTTGAAAACAGTGATGTGATTATCTGTAAAGAAAACAAAAACTAAAATAAAACCAAAAAGCTTTAAAAAAGGGGAGCTCAGAGTTCCCGACGTGGCGACGTGGCGCAGTGGTTAACGAATCCGACTAGGAACCATGAGGTTCCCTGCCCTTGCTCAGTGGGTTAACGATCCGGTGTTGCCGTGAGCTGTGGTGTAGGTTGCAGACACGGCTCTGATCCCGTGTTGCTGTGGCTCTGGTGTAGGCCGGTGGCTACAGCTCGGATTGGTCCCCTAGCCTGGGAACCTCCATGTGTTGAGGGAGCAGCCCAAGAAATAGCAAAAAGACCAAAAAAAAAAAAAAAAAGGGAGGGAGCTCCCCTTGTGGGTGAATGGGTTAAGAACCCAACTAATATCCATGAGGATGTACTTCAATCCCAGGCTTCGCTGGATTAGGGATCTGGTGTTGCCTTGAGCTTTGGCATTGGGTCACAGATGGGGCTTATATCTGGCTTTTCTGCCCTGTGGCATAGGCTGTACCTACAGCTCCAATTCGACCTTAGCCTAGGAACTTCCATATGCTACAGATGTGGCCCAAATTAATTAATTAAATAAAACCAAAAACCTGTTATAATTGATTAGTTGATAATATAATCATCTTTAAAAAAAATAAAGCTCTATATATTAGGGTACATTGAGAGAAAACTGAAATATCGGGGTTTGTGATAGCTTATTACTATAAACTTTATTTAAAATTCTCAATTTTTTCCATTATCTAACCTCAGTTTTATCATATATTGCTCTAAAAGAGTAACCTCAAACCTGTTTGTTGATGCAGTCTGGCTTTCATTAGCGTTATATTGTTTCTTAATATTGGGAGAAGGTTGAAATAAGCAGAAATTATATACTTATTTAAGAAAATTGTAACTTTTAGGGAAATGTTCTCGTATTGTTCAATAATCTTTTTCCTTAGAAAGCTTATCCTTTAGATTCACGATTACAATTAGGGGCCCCCAGAAATGCTTTCATTTAGTTTAAAATCAAAAGGAATAATATGTGCACATACACAGTGAACCTGTGCAGGATTATATTAGTATTTATACCAATATGGTCATAAAAAGAATAATTTGTAATATTATTTTAATGGAGGAATTGCCTCACAAAGGCAGAAGTGCCTAGGGTTTAGGGAAATCATAGTACAGCCCTGCTTTCTTCTCTTTAAAGACTTCTTAAAGATATTCTTCATCCCTTACTTGCATTTATTTCCTTTTTCTTCTACCGTGGTCTCATGCAGACTTCATGGTCCAACCGGTAGCTGTGTTTATTGAACTGTAACATAGCAAAGTGTATAAATCATAAGTATATCCATGACGCGGCACCCAGATGAAAAAACATAAAAGTAATTTTTTGAAGGGCATTGTAGCATTATGCCCTCAAGTTCAGAGCAGAATGCTTTGTGCCTAGAATTATGTTGATAGCTGCTAAACTAGGATTCACTTGTTTATATTTAAGGTGCAAGTACTATGCAAATAATAAAATGCTGAATATTTTCTCTTTTTTTTTCATTAACAATTATTCCCTACTGTCTGTGTCAATGCTTGAATTACTCATTTAGAGAAATTTTTCTCCCACAGCTCGTTGCATTTTATTTCTCATCATTTGGCTCATAACTGGAGGAAGGCACCATTTTTGGTTCTTGCCAAATCTGACTGCTGATGTGGGCTTCATTGACTCCTTCAGGCCTCTTTACACACATGAATATAAAGGACCAAAAGCAGACTTAAAGAAAGATGAGAAGTCTGAAACCAAAAAGCAGCAGAAGTCTGACAGTGAAGAAAAGTCAGACAGTGAGAAAAAGGAAGATGAGGAGGGAAAAGTAGGACCAGGAAATCATGGAACAGAAGGCTCAGGTGGAGAACGGCATTCAGACACAGACAGTGACAGGAGGGAAGATGACCGATCCCAGCACAGTAGCGGAAATGGGAATGATTTTGAAATGATCACAAAAGAAGAACTGGAACAGCAAACAGATGGGGATTGTGAAGAGGAGGAAGAAGACAATGATGGAGAAACAAGTAAATCCTCACGTGAAAAATCATAATCTGACTAATTTGGGGACTAAACAAGTGCAAGAGGTTGGATTTTCCATGTTGGCTTATCATCATAATGTACACATGACATTTGTAGCATTCTTTAAATCCATTACCGAAATGGATTTGACATCTAAGCAATTATATTCAGTCCTTCATTTCATATAATACTATTATTGGTACAGTCTAAAGCCATTTATAAGTTTTATCTATTTGATAATTTTACAATAAATAGTTGTCATTCATTTTGATAGTTATCAGAGATGCACTTTCCACAATGACATTTAGATTAATGGCATTTTTGATAGCTATTTGGCTTTTTACTGTTAGACTAATCAAAAGTAACTAAAAGGGATAAAAACAAATACCAACATTTCAGATTATGCATATTTATGTAGCCCTTTCACAGTTTCTTTGAGATGAAGTGCTTAAACTCATTTTTCTTAATAGTTAAGTTTTTGTTGATTATAAAATTATACCAGAAAATTTCTAAGATCCGGAGTTAGCAGGGTTCACAAGCCTTTTGTGGAAACAAGCCAACTAGTCATAATGCAACATCACTTTTAGTTTAGCTGCAAATTCTCCTTTTCCAACTTAGGAAATCCAAACTGATTTGTGCGTCTGATTCAGAGTAAGATGGTCATCTTCAACAGAGGAAGAAAGCAGCATTGGCTGGAAGGTGATAGCTCTTCTTCCCATTTCCCTGTCGTAAAGTAAAATGTATTCTGTACATAATTTACAAATAAACATTTTATTTTAATTGTTACTTATTATTTAGACATTTTCTCAACACTTAAAATTTGTAAAATTAAGACCATTTAAGGGTATGTTTTTTAGAGAAGTGGAAGTTTCAGTAACCTACAGAACTTCTGTGATCTTTCTACAGCAGCTTCAGTTTTGTGCCAACATTCCATGTATTTGAATATGAGTTAAATCAATCCTTATTAAATAAGAGCAAACTTAAAGTAGCTGTTTGTACGCCTTAATGTTCATTTTGATTTATCTTAAACCTCTACATTCAGAAACTGGGTACTGAATTATCATACCAGGAGAACTGCTATGAAAGATAATTTACTGTTCTAAAATATCAATTTAAAATAAAGAACATAAAGGAAAACATAAGAGAACCATTGGACTCTTTTAAACTAGTTTTGCAGTTTGATTTTGTCTTGCAAACCTTGGTCGCAAATCTTTAGGAAAAAAATCTTGTGTTTACTTATAAACATAGTCATTCCTTGGAGTTATACTCTTATAAAATGATAATATTAAATTATTTTCCTTCAGTCACAGAGCATTTTGCTTTGTAGTTGAAATAGATGGTGTGTGTAGGTCTTTATTTTTCCTTAGGCTATTTCCCATTTAAGTGTTAGACTAAAGAAGATGTTAAATTTTTTAATTGTGAAAAATACACTTTCTGTATAATGACACATTTTGTTAAACATGGCTTGTTTGCTTCTTTATAGTATTCCTTGTAAGTGGACAGAAATGTGGCTGTTTGATGTTAGTGCAGCTCTATCAAGGTTGCAGTCAACCAGTTTGTTTCCTCCTAACAAGTGTTCATTGATTTAAGTGCCTGGGTGTTTCCCCCTCAGATTTTCAGAGCTCTGCTGCTTTGTTTCCACAGTAAGGGATGCATAATTATAGCTTCTGAGCTTCTTAATCACCAGTAGCATTAAACCTATTTGGGAATATGATAATGGCACCAAAAGTGTTTTTCAAAAATAAAAATGATTTAAACTTTACTACTGTGATAATGCTTAGGCACTCAATATTTATCCTTAAGGTTCTTTATAACATATATATATATACTACATCTACCCTTTAAGACATTTGGAGCATGGCAGGAAAGTCAGATTCTTATTGATATGTGTGGATTCTTAAAGAATGTTAATACAAATTTTTATAAATTTTTGGTGGTCCCTGGGGAAAGTGTCATTCTTACTGTGGTTAGAAAGCCAGTCAGAAATTTCAGCTTTTACCATTCAAAGTTGTTTACTTTAAACAAACAGACCAAAAAAATCTAAAGGCTGCCACTATTATATTTCTCAGAATAATAGATGGCTGTCTTTGTTGACTAACATTAGATATTCTTTTGCCAGAACATGGAAAGCTGTTTACCTTAGTCAGTGGAATTGTGATTTAAAAAAAAAAGAAAGAAAAAAAGAAAAGAACTTCAGGTTTGCTATGCTACTATAAATAGAAGCATGAAGCTTCTAGGATTTATTGTGGAGTGGGTATAAAATAGCCTAACTAATACGTAGGATTGAATTAACCGAGTCCAGATTATAATAAAAATGCATTTGTAAATGTAAAGTCAATGTATTAAATAGATTGTTTCTCCTTTTCCCTCCCACTGATTTCTTTAATTTTCAAACTATGATGGCCTTCTAGATGACTTTAATTGAAATAATTTGAATTTAGCCAAATATTTTCAAAAAGTAATACATTTTAAAATATCGCATTGAAATTCGGCAGTGGTGATAGGTTTTCTCCTCCTATTGATTTTACATTACAAGTACCAGTTAGCTGCTAACTATAGAAAAATCATTGTGTCTTTTGTAAATCAAATTTTCTTTTTTGAATCGTTATGAGGAACTGGAAGGCAGCAAGTACAGCTGATTGTCATTATTCATGGTGGTTATGTTCTCTAAAGCCACCATATACTGAACATTTCTCCTAGGGGAAGTACTTGGGGCCATTCTGTGGACCTCTGGTCACGTTTTTATCAACTAATCAATACATAAAATTGTTTTAGTTGTCTTTCTGTCTTGTTGATTTACTAACATTGGACTCATGGTCATCAGCACCATAACTTCATCCCCAACCAAATCTTATCTAACACTTGCTTTCTCCATAAGGTCAACCACAGCTTTCTAATACTTAGGAACACTGGGCATCATGTCAGCATTGCATTTAGGGGCCATTTTGATCAACAAAATCACCAATAAAATGCAAAAGTGCAAAAAACAATACATTGGAGCAAAGGATACTTATTTAAAATATGACACCTGAACCAAGAACGCAGCATGTCACCTTGTCACCCTCAGTTTTTCACCACTCTAAGCATGACCATGAAAGTTTTAATAAGAAATAGGCAAATTTGCAAATAAGGAATATACAGGTAAGGAGGATTGAAGGTAGTTAACTATATTATAAAATTGTGACATACGTCTGCCTGATCCAAAGAGTAGAATTTATTCCTGGATCATACTGAAGCATTTCTGTAACACTTTAAATATCCACTCTGTGTAAAAGTAAATTCTAAGTTCCTAATTATATATAGCAGTTACTTTTCACTCTTTGTTTCAGCAGTATTTCAGGTTTTTTTGTTTTTTTTGTTTTTGTTTTTGTTTTGTTTTGTTTTTTGTCTATTCATTCAGCAGTAATACCAAGCACTTACAGTGGCCAGAATTCTAGACATAGCCGTGAATTTTTTAAAGGTTTGTCCTCTTGGGCCATTAAATAATGTTAAAAAGTGCAATAGTAGGGATTTGCCAAATGAGCTAGTTATGTCTACCCCTCCAGTTCTGCTCTACTGTCTGCCCCCAAGAGACTGATGAATGGACCACAGCAGTGCACTCCTTTGCTTCCTGGCTTCTGGGTGGATTTGGCTAAGGAATGTCCTGGTTGGAGATCAGAAAATGGTCAGGGCACTCTGGCCGGAAATCGGAGCATGGTCAGAGTACCTCGGCTCTCCCCCAGTGAGTTGTTTGAATAAAGTTCACCACTTTCTCCAAACTTCACACCTCTCCTTCAAGTTGCCACTCCTTGTTCTCTTCTCATCTGGCCAAGGGATGTAATGTCAGCCCTGCTGCTCCTAGCCTGGAGTTTTTGAAGTTACTGTGCTTCCTCTTGTGGCTCATTGTATAGTATCCCCTCAAAAGTATCTTGATTTAAGAATCAGAATCGTCTGTTTCCTGTGGAAACCAAGACCAGTAAACAAGGAGAATTTCCTGGAGAACAGTTCTGAAGAAGAGTTTACTTCTTTGACAGATCCTTGTCACCAAACAGTTTTAGAAAGGACCTCACATCCTAAGGGTTTTGGTAACCAAAATCCTAGTTGATAATCCATGCAGATAATCACACAAAGAAATGAATTTGTCTTCTTTAGCAAGCTCTTAAGCCAATGTCTGCAGCATTTAGTTAAAAGTTTTGAGTAGGTCCAAACGTGTTTACTGCACTTTTCCAACCTAGACCAGAGACCCTTTGACACTAAAGTAATTTGCATAGCTTTTCCATTCAGATAAAATTTTCCATCAGGGCATCTTTTCTGAAGTTTAGGATTGTCTGAAAGGCCCATAATCTCTATCTCAGTGTGGTGCTAGAAAGAGCAGGATTGGCTAAATTTCTCTAAAGTCAGATTATCACATCTCATCTTGTTTTAAGTGAATGCCTAGATTATTTGTGCCATGGATCCTTTCTCAGAATAATGTCTTTAAGTGCAGAAAAAAATGCATAAGATTACAAAGAAACCAATTCCGTTGAAGTATAAGTTTTCAAAATATATAAGTGTGTGATAAAGTAATATATGCATTCATTTAATAACTGGATCTAGCAGAGAGTTTAGTAACAGTTTTGACATTGAAATAGATGGACAGTATATTGAGATCTTTGCAACAGCTGTAACTGATACGAAAAGACCTGATCTCTGTCATTCACAAAGTCACTGTACTGCCTAAAACAACTCTGGATTATTTTATGCATTTTTTATAATCAAAGGAAATACTAAGTTTCAGTTATAATCTAATAAAAAAAATTATTTTTTTTTCCCATCCAAGTTCATATCCTCAGTTCTTTCAAGTTCCTTAGAGGTCTGTGGTCTCCAGTTTAAAAACCCTTTACCAAGCTAATCAGATACACTGATACCAAGTGGGAATGTAACATTATGTTCAAAGGCCAATGATACTTACTTAGCATAATTTAGTTTTTAATGTTTTTCACATCTCCTGTCTGCTTCCTTAAAACATATTTGGCAAGTTCCATGTGTTGTGTGAGGTTTTATTTGAAATAGCTTGTATCTTATTCCTATACAAAAATCTAAGATTTTTTTGTAGGAACTTTTTTTTGATAGAGGATTTTTTATTTTTATTTTTATTTTCATTATTCTAGGAGGTGGATCAAACAAGATATTGCTGTGATTTAGGTCAAAGAGTGTTCTGCCTATATTTTCCTCTAGGGGTTTTATAATATCTGGCCTTACATTTAGGTTCTTAATCCATTTTAAGCTTATTTTTGTATATGGTGTTAGAGAGTTTTCTAATTTCATTCTTTTTCAATTAGCTGTCCAGTTTTCCCAGCACCACTCATTTAATAGACACTTTTTTCCATTGTATAGTCTTGCCTCCTTTGTCATAGATTAGTTGACCATAGATATGTGATTTTATTTCTGGGCTTTCTATCCTGTTCCACCGAGCTATATTTCTGTTTTTGTGCCAGTATCATACTATTTTGATTACTGTAGCTTTGTGGTATAGACTGAGATCAGGGAGCCTGATTCCTCGAGTTCCATTTTTCTTTTTCAATATTGCTTTGGCTATTTGGGGTCTTTTGTGTGTCCATAGAAATTTTAAAATATTTTGTTCTAGTTTTGTGAAGATTGTCATTAGTAACTTAATAGGGTTTGTGCTGAATCTGTAGATTGCTTTGGGCAGTATTGTAGATTTTGACAATATCAATTCTTCTAATCCAAGAGCATGGTATACCTTTCCATCTGTTTGTGTCATCTTTGATTTCTTTCATCAGCATCTTATCGTTTTCAGTGTACAGGTCTTTCGTCTCTTTAGACTGATTTATTCCTAGATATTTTTTACTTTTTGATGAGGTGGTAGATGGGGTTGTTTCCCTAATTTCTCTTTCAGATCTTTCATTGTTAGTATCTAGAAATGCAACAGATTTCTGTGTATTACTTTTGTATTTTGCAACTTATCTGAATTCACTGGTGAGCTCTAACGGTTTTCTGGTAGTGTCTTTGGGATTTTCCATGTCATCTGCAAACAATGATAGTTTTACTTCTTTTCCAATTTTGATTCCTTTTACTTTTTTTTTTTCTCCTCTGATTGCTGTGGCTAGGACTTCCAAAACTATGTTGAATAACAGCGGGAGAGTGGATATCCTTGTCTTGTTCCTGATCTTAGTGGAAATGCTTTCAGCTTTTCACAGTTGAGAATGATGTTAGCTGTGGGTTTGTCATACATGGCTTTTATTATGTTGAGGTAGGTTCCCTCTCTGCTACTTTCTAGAGAGTTTTTAACAAAAATGGATCTTTTGTAGTTCCCGTTGTGGCTCAGCAGGTTACAAGCCCAACTAGTATCCATGAGAACGCAGGTTTGATCCCTGGCCTCGCTCGGTGGGTTAAGGATACAGTGTTGCCATGAGCTGTGGTGTAGGTTGCAGTTGTAGCTCAGATCCCATGTGGCTGTGCTGTAGGCTGACAGCTTCAGCTCTGATTCAACCCCTAGCCTAGGAACTTCCTTAGGTGCAGCCGTAAAAAAAAAGAGAAAAAAAAAAAAAGAAATGGATGTTGAATTTTGTCAAAAGCTTTTCTGCATCTGTTGAGATTATCATGTGGTTGTTATTCTTTAGTTTGTCGATGTGGTATATCACACTGATTGCTTCAAGGATATTGAGGGATCCTTGCATCCTTGTGATAAATCTCACTTGATCATGGTATATGATCCTTTTAATTTATTGCTGGATTTGGTTTGCTAATATTTGTTGTGGATTTTTGCATCTATCCTCTTCAGTGATATTGGCTTGTAATTTCTTTTTTTGTGTTATCTTTGTCTGGTTTTGGTATCAGGGTAATTGTGGCCTCATAGAATGAGCCTGGGAGTGTTCCTTCCTCTGCAAATTTTTTGGAAGAGTTTCAGAAGGATAGGTGTTAACTCTTCTCTGAATGTTTGATTGAATTTGCCTGCGAACCCATCTGGTCCTGGACTTTTGTTTTTCTGGAAATTTTATTTTATTTATTTATTTATTTATTTTTGTTATTTCTTTGGGCCGCTTCCACGGCATATGGAGGTTCCCAGGCTAGGGGTCTAATCAGAGCTGTAGCCACCGGCCTACGCTAGAGCCACAGCAACGCAGGATCCGAGCTGCGTCTGCAACCTACACCACAGCTCATGGCAACGCCGGATTGTTAACCCACTGAGCAAGGGCAGAGACCAAACCCGCAACCTCATGGTTCCTAGTCAGATTCGTTAACCACTGCGCCACGACGGGAACTCCCTGTTTTTTCTGGAAATTTTAAAATCACAGTTTCAATTTCAGTACTTGTGATTCGTCTATTCATATTTTCTATTTCTTCCTGGTTTAGTCTTGGAAGGTTGTACCCTTGTACGAATTTGTCCATTTCTTCTAGATTGTCTATTTTATTGGCATATAGTTGCTGGTTGTAGTCTCTTATAATTCTTTGTATTTCTGTGGTATCAGCTCTAACTTCCTTTTCGTGTTTAAATTTATTGATTTGAGTTCTCTCCTTTTTTTTTTTTTTCCCCCTGATGTGGCTGGCTAAAGTTTTGTCAACTTAGTTGACCTTTCGAAGAACCAACTTTTGGTGTCATTGATCTTCTCTGCTGTTTTCTTTGTCTCTATTTCATTTATTTCTTCTCTGATCTTTATGGTTTCTTTCCTTCTTTTAACTTTTGGCTTTGTTCTTCCTTCTCTAGTTTCTTTAGGTGTAAAGTTAGGTTGTTTGAGATTTTTCTCGTTTCCTAGGATAAGATTCTATTGCTATAAACTTCCATCTCAGAACTGCTTTTGCTAGTCCCATAGGTTTTGGATCATTGTATCTTTGTTGTTTTTGTCTGTAGTATCTATTGATTTCCTCTTTAATTTCTTCAGTGATCCATTGTTTGTTTAGTAGCATATTATTTAGCTTCCAGGTATTTGTGTAGAAACTTTTTAAATGGAGGAAGGAAGCTAGGCAAGATCTTATCCATACTGAGATTATCTTTCATTCATTCAATAAGCATTTGTGGGGCAATTACTATTTGCCATGCATTGTGCAATCACTGAACTCAAGGAGCTAGTTTAGTGAAAGAGAGACAAATACTTAGGCAAGCAGTGTAGTGTAATGTCAGGAGTATCTATGACACACTTACGGGATCCTATAAATTAGTACTCAGCCCAGATAGGGTAGATCAGGAAAGACTTCCCATAGAAGTATTGTGAACTAGATCTTAAAGGATGAGTTGGCATAAGTAAAGAATAATGGAAAGCTCTTTGCGGCCAGTGCTGTGACATGTACAAAATAAGAACAACAGACTGAGTCTGAAAGTGGTTCAGGCACAGCTGGGAAAGAAAGTTTGGAGAATTGTGGAGGATTGGCTGGTGGTGGTACAGCCTTCAGGACAAGCCAGCTGCCAGGCTGCCATGATCTTACCTGTGCACTGATTCACCTGTAACAAGTTCATTGGCAACAAATGGGAAGCTTACCTGAGGCTGCTGCAGGCCAAATACACCCAGGAGGATGCCCTGCATGTACTGGGCCTGAAGCACTACAGGGCTGCATGCTGCTGGCCCACATAGACCTGACAAAGAAGCTGCTCAGTTATGCACCCCTAAAGAAATGATGGTGCTGGAGCCCAATCATGGTTTGCTTAAAACCTCCTCCTTTGAAGAACACTCCTTCTCTTTCTGTAGTCTCCTCATTCCATTCTAGGGTGGCATGGAAGAGCACATGACCCAACCCAGAACAATTCAAGTCCTCTCTCTTCAAGATCAAGAGTTCTAAGGATCAGGTGGGCCTGTAAATGCCAAAAGCTATGTTTCCTTACAGGTGGACCAAGCCTGCCTGCAAATAAAACCTATGTGAAAAAAGCAGAACCAGGAAAGATAAGACATAATGCCATTTGCAATTCCTAGATCTAGCTCTGCCTAGAGCCAACCCTGAATTTTATCAGTTACACGAACAAACAAATTCCTCATTTTTCCTTAAGCTATTTTGTGAGGCTTCTGTCACTTGGAACTGAGAGATGACTTACATAGGCTAATAAGTCTGAACAGTGACATGGTAATACCTTTGGAGAAAATTAACTCAAAGCGAGGAAGTGCCCTAAGTTGCATCTTAGACTACACTAACCACATGGAAATGGGCTGAGGAGGGGGCAAGTCTAGCACAAAGGAGATGTGGCTGTTGGAATGACCATCAAATTCTCTGAATATTTCTAAGTTCTTAAATGTATATGTTCTAAGCACAACTTCCCTCTTGTTTTTAAATAATCAAATTATTTTCTTATTACAGCAAATTCAGAAAATACTTAAAAGCAAAAATAAGGCAACAGAAAATCCCCAAATCTACCCTCCAGAAAGAACCACTGTTGAAACTTATGTTTATACTTCTAAACTCATGTGTGTGACTATCTATCTGCGTGTTCACTTAGGTGAGAAAATGTATTAAATAAATGAGGTAATACCAGCTATACCATGCACCTGGAGTATACAAAAATTGCTGATCTGGAAAAAAGAACATGTTGTATGAAACTACAGACTTAACATTTTTCCCAGAACCACAAATCATTGAGCAGCTTATGATTTTGAATCGTATTTCTTCTCATCAACTTCAGGCTTCGAAATGTGAACTTCATGTTAACCTGAGACTAACTAAGTACATGCCAAATGCATGTTACAAAGATGTCACATTACACTGTTCTTTGGTTTTTTTGGTTTTTGTTTTTTAATTTTTTTATTATTCAATGAATTTATCACAATCCAATTTCATAGGATTTCCATCCCACAACCCAAGCACATCCCCAACCCCCCAAACTGTCTCCTCTGGAGACCAAAAGTTTTTCAATGTCTGCGAGTCAGCATCTGTTCTGCAAAGCAGTTCAGTCTGGCCTTTTTTCAGATTCCACATGTAAGTGAAAGCATTTGATGTTGGTGTCTCGTTGTATAGATGACTTCACTTAGCATGATAATTTCTAGGTCCATCCATGTTGCTAACAATGCTGGTATTTCGTTCCTTTTAAAGGCTGAGTAATATTCCATTGTGTATATGTACCACCTCTTCTTGATGCACTCCTCTGTTGATGGACATTTAGGTTGTTTCCATGTCCTGGCTATTGAAAATAGTGCTGTAGTGAACATCGGAGTCCATGTGTCTTTGCAAGTCATGGTTTTCTCTGGATAGATGCCCAGGATTGGGACTGCTGGATCAAACAATAGTTCTATGTTTAGTTTTCTGAGGAATCTCCATACTGTTTTCCACAGTGGTTGCACCAACTTACAATCCCACCAACAGTATACTAGGGTTCCTTTTCCTCCACATCCTCTCCAGCACTTACTATTTGTAGACTTTTTGATGCTGGCCATTCTGGCTTGTGTAAGGTAAGTACCTCATCGTGGCTTTGATTTGCATTTCTCTAATAATGAGTGATGTTGAACATCTTTTGTGTTTTTTGGCCATCTGTATGTCTTCTTTGGAGAACTGTCTATTTAGATCTTAAGCCCATTTTTGGATGGGGTTATTTGTTTTTTTTGGTATGGAGCTACAGAAGGTGTGTATAAATTTTGGAGATTAATCCCTTGTCAGTCGATTCATTTGCAAAGATTTTCTCCCATTCTGTGGGTTGCCTTTTTGTTTTGTTTAGGGTTTCCTTTGCTGTGCAGAAACTTTGAAGTTTGATTAGGTCCCATTTGTTTATTTTTGTTTTTACTGTCAGTACTCTAAGAGGTGGATCTGAGAAGGTGTTGCTGTTGTTTATGTCAGAGAGTGTTTGGGCTATGTTTTCCTTTAAGAGTTTGATAGTGTCTGGTCTTGTATCTAGGTCTTTAATCCATTTGGAGTTTATTTTTGTGTATGGTGTTAGGGAATGTTCTAATTTCATTCTTTTGCATGTGGCTGTCCAGTTTTCCCAGCACCACTTATTGAACAAGCTGTCCTTTCTCCATTGTATATTCTTGCCTCCTTTGTCGTAGATGAGTTGGCTGTAGGTGCATAGGTTTAATTCTGGGCTTTCTGTCCTGTTCCACTGATCTATAGTTCTGTCTTTGTGCCAGTACCATACAGTTTTGATGAGTGTTGCTTTGTAGTATAGTCTGAAGTCTGGGAGCCTGATTCCTCCAGCTCCATTTTTCTTTTCCAGGATGTCTTTGGCTATTCTGGGCCTTTTGTGCTTCCTAACAAACTTTAAAATATTTTGTTCGAGTTCTGTGAAAAATGTCCTTGGTAATTTGATAGGGATTGCACTGACTCTGTAGATTGCCTTAGGTGGTATAGTCATTTTGATAATATTGACTCTTCCAATCCAAGAGCATGTATGTCTTTCCATCTATTTGTGTCATGTTTGATTTCTTTCATCAGTGGCTTGTAGTTTTCAGAGTACAGGTCTTTTGTCTCTTTAGGTAGGTTTACTCCTAGGTATTTTATTCTTTTGGATGGTAAGCAATGGCACATGGGATTGCTTCCCTAATATTTCTTTCTGATCTTTTATTGTTCACATATAGAAATGCCATCAATTTCTCTGTATTAATTTTGTATTCTGTGACTTTGCCAAATTCGTGGATGAGCTCCAGCAGTTTTCTGGTGGAGTCTTTAGGATTCTCTAGGTATAGTATCATGTCATCTGCAAATAGGGATAGTTTTACTTCTTCCTTTCCAGTTTGGATTCCTTTTATTTCTTTTACTTCTCTGATTGCTGTGTCTAGGACTTCCAAAACTATGTTGAAGAGTAGTGGTGAGAGCAGACATCCTTGTCTTTTTCTGATCTCAGTGGGAATTCTTTCAGCTTTTCACCATTGAGAATGATGTTTGCTGTGGGTTTGTCATATATGCCCTTTATCATGTTGAGGCAGGTTCCCGTTATGCCCACTTTCTGAAGGGTTTTTATCAGAAATGGGTGTTGGATTTTGTCAAAGGCTTTTTCTGTGTCTATTGAGAGGATCATATGGTTTTTATTCTTCAGTTTGTTAATGTGGTGTATCACACTGATGGATTTGCAGATATTGAAGAACCCTTGCATCCCTGGGATAAATCCCACTTGATCATGATGTACAATCCTTTTAATGTATTGTTGGATGTGGTTTGCTAGGATTTTGTTGAGGATTTTTGCATCGATGTTCATCAGTGAAGTTGGCCTGTAGTTTTCTTTTTTTGTGGTATCTTTGTCTGGTTTTGGCACCAGGGTGATGGTAGCCTCATAGAATGAGTTTGGGAGTATCCCTTCCTCTGCAGTTTTTTGAAGTAGTTTCAGAAGAAGAAGTGTTAGCTCTTCTCTAAATGTTTGATAGAATTCGCCTGTGAAGCCATCTGGTCTTGGACTCTTGTTTGTTGGAAGTTTGTGTTTTTTTTTTTTTTAATCACAGTTTCAATATCAGTTCTTGTGACTGGTCCATTCATCTTTTCTATTTCATCTTGGTTTAGCCTTGGAAGATTGTACTTTTCTAAGAATTTGTCCATTTCTTCTAGGTTTTCCATTTTATTGGCATATAGTTGCATATAGTAGTCTCTTATGATCCTTTGTATTTCTGTGATGTCCATTGTTACTTCTCCTTTTTCATTTCTAATTTTATTGATTTGAATCCTCTCTCTTTTTTTCTTGATAAGTCTGGCTAGGGGTTTATCAATATTGTTGATCTTTTCAAAGAATCCACTTTTCGTTTCATCGGTCTTTTTTATGGTTTTCTTTGTTTCTGTTTCATTGATTTCTGCTTTGATCTTTATGTTTTCTTTCCTTCTACTAACTTTAGGTCTTGTCTGTTCTCTCTTGAGCTGCTTTAGATGTAAAGTTAGCTTGTTTAGTTGAGCTTTTTCTTGTTTTCTGAGGTGGGCTTGTATTGCTATAAACTTCCCTCTTAGAACAGCTTTGGCTGCATCCCATAGGTTTTGGAGTGTCATATTTTTGTTGTCATTTGCTTCTAGGTATTTTTTAATTTCTTCTTTGATTTCTTCAGTGATCCATTGGTCGTTTAGTAGCATGTTGTTGAGTCTCCACGTGTTTGTGTTTTTGGCAGTTTTTTTCTTGTTGTGGAATTTCAGTCGTGTAGTGTTGTGGTCAGAAAAGATGCTTGATATGATTTCAATTTTCTCAAAGTTACCAAGGTTGGATTTGTAGCCCAGGATGTGATCAATCTTAGAGGATGTTCCATGTGCACTTGAGAAGAATGTGTATTGCTTTGCTTTTACATGGAATGTCCTATAAATATCTATTAAGTCCATCTGATCTAATGCTTCATTCAGGGCCTGTGTTTCCTTATTGATTTTCTGTCTGGAG
Organism: Phacochoerus africanus; assembly: GCF_016906955.1. Classification (NCBI taxonomy): domain Eukaryota; kingdom Metazoa; phylum Chordata; class Mammalia; order Artiodactyla; family Suidae; genus Phacochoerus; species Phacochoerus africanus. The sequence continues at coordinate 189,069,174 of NC_062544.1, forward strand.
GTTCTGTCCATTGCTGTAAGTGGGGTGTTAACATCCCCCACTACTATTGTGTTATTGTTCATTTGTCCTTTTAAGGTTGTTAGCAGTTGCCTTATATATTGTGGTGAACCTATGTTGGGTGCATAGATATTTAAAATTGTTGTATCTTCTTCTTGGATTGATCATTTGATCATTATGTAATGACCTTCTTTGTCCCTTAAAATATTCTTCATTTAAAAGTCTATTTTGTCTGAAATGAGTATTGCTACTCCAGCTTTCTTTTGATCCCCGTTTGCATGGACTATTTTCTTCCATCCTCTCACTTTCAATTTGTATGTGTCCCTAGAATTGAAGTGGTCTCTTGAAGACAGCATATATGTGGGTCTTATTTTTGTATCCATTCAGCCAGTCTATGTCTTTTGGTTGGGGCATATAGTCCATTCACATTTAAGATAATTATTGATATGTATGTTCTTATTGCCATTTTATTCATTGCTTTGGATTTGGTTTTGTTGCTCTTTCCTTCCCTTCTCTTGTTCTCTCCTCTTGTGGTTTGATGACTCTTTAGTGTTGTATTTGAGTTGATTTTTCTTATTTGTGTGTGTATCAAGTGTAGATTTTTGGTTTGCAGTTATTCTGAAGTTTTGGCATAAGAGTCTATATATATATATATATATATACGAGATTGTTTTAAATTGTTTGTTTCTTAATTGCAAATGCATCTCTAATGTCCTGCATTTGTACCCACCTCTTCTCATGATTTCTGATTTTGGTGGCATAATCGTGCATGGATGATTTCGTATCTTTACTGTATATATACCTATACTGGTGAGCCTTGTCATTTGTGATAGTTATGTTTCTAGTTGTGGCCTTTTCTTTTCTGCCTAGGGAAGTTCCTTTAGTATTTGTTGTAAGGCTGTTTTAGTGTTGCTGAATTCTCTGCTTTTGCTTCTCTGTGAAGCTTTTGATTTCTCCTTCAAATCCAAATGAGAACCTTGCTGGCTAAAGTAATCTTGGCTGGAGGGTTTTTTCTTTCATCATGATAAGTATATCATGCCACTCCCTTCTGGCCTGCAGAGTTTCTGCTGAAAAATCTGCTGATAACCTTATTGGGTTTCCCTTTTATGTTATTTGTTTCTTTTCCCTAGCTGCTTTCAGTATTTTCTCTTTGTCTTTAATGTTGGTCAGTTTGATTAATATGTGTCTCAGTGTGTTCCTCCTCAGGTTTATTTTATATGGTACTTGTTGCACTTCCTGGATTTGAGTGAGTGGTTCCTTTCCCATGTTAGGGAAGTTTTCAGCTATTATCTCTTCAAATACTTTTTCTGTCCCCTTCTCTCTCTCTTCTCCTTCTGGCACCCCTATAATATGGATGTTGCTGCACTTAACATTGTCCCAGAGTTCTCTGAGACTCTTTTCATTTGTTTTCAATCTTTTTTCTCTTTTCTGTTCTGCATTCGTAATTTCTACCAATCTATTCTCTACCTCACTTATTCATTCTTCTGCCTCCTGTATTCAGCTGTTAGCTGCTTCTAGTGAATTTTTTTATTTCAGCTATTGTATTTTGCATCTCTTCTTGCTTAAGTTTGATATCTTCTATCTCTTTGCTCAGTGTTTCCTGTAAGGTATCCATCTTTGCCTCCAGTTTATTTCCAATGTCTTGCATCATCTTCAGCATCAACAGTCTAAAGTCTTTTTCCTGGAGGCTGAGAATCTCCTGATCACTTAGCTGATTTTCTGGGGGGGGGGGTTCTCCCTCATCTGAGTTATAGTTCTCAGTTTTCATTTTTATAGGTTTTTGGTGTGGTGACCTTTTTACAGATAATAGAGTTGTAGCCTACTTTTGGTGGCTGCCCCCCTTGTGGCTGAGTTTGGTACGGGGCGGGGGGGGGGGGGGGGCTTGCTGTAGACTTCCTTGTGGGAGGGGCTGATGCCTCTCCACTGGTAGGTGGAGCTGATTCTAATCCCTCTAGTGGGTGGGGCTTTGTCTCTGGATGGGATTAGAGGCAGCTGTGTGCCTGAGGGGTCTTTAGGTAGCCTGTTTACTGAGGGGTGGGGCTGTGATCCCACCTGGATTGTTGTTTGTCCTGGGGCTTCTCAGCACTGATGGTTGGGGCCAGATTTTCCCAAAATGGCCACCTCCAGAGAAAGGCACTGCTGCTGAATATTCCGGAGAGCTTTGCTTTCAATGTCCTTCCCTCACAACAAGCCACATTCACCCCTGTTTTCCCAGGATGTCTTCCAAGAACTGCAGTCAGGTTTGACCCAGATTCCTATGGAGCCTTTGCTTTGCCCTGGGGCCCAGTGCACATGAAAGTCTGTGTGTGCCTTTTAAGAATGTGGTCTCCATTTCCCCCAGTCCCGTGGAGCTTCTGCATACAAGCCCCACTGGCCTTCAATGCCAGATGCTCCAGGGGCTCTTTCTCCCCGTGCCAGATCCCCACATGTGGGAGTTTGATGTGGGGCTCTCTCACTCCTGTAGGTGAGTCTCTGTGAACCACTTAGTTTTCAGTCTGTGGGGCTTCCCACCTGGGAGGTATGGGGTTGTTTATATCATGTAATCACCTCTCCTACCTCTTGATGTGGGCTTCTCTTTGTCTTCTGGAGTAGGATATCTTTTTTAAGGTTTCAGGTCCATTTGATTGAAGATTTCTCGGCCTTTAGTTGTGAATTTTGTTGTTTTTTCACATTACACTGTGTTTGATGATCCACATAAGAGGGGATTAGAAAAGATGTAATGATTAGCTTACCCATTGCTTCACCTCTTATAGTTATAGCACTTTGCACTGCAAGGAAAAAGTAAAGATTACTAACAAGTTATTCTACAACTGAGGAAAAGAGCAGTGAGTATAAAGAAACTGGTCTGCACTTATATACAATATCTGTCAGCCTTCACTACTGGAAGGAGCTATTAGGTGCTGCATGAGTAAGACAGATTGTACCTCCATCCCTACTCTCTAGTGGCATATACTCTACAAGGTTACAAGATGGAAACTCTTATTCTTAATAACATTTTTTCCTCACTCTTTAATGAAACAACCCTCAGAGTTCTCCACTTCTCAAACTCCTGTTTGCTTCTGTCTCATCTTCCATCCTGCCCACAATTTAGTCTCTTTCCAAAGGACAGATTGCAATTTTTATTTCTTAAAAACCATATAGGCATGGATGATGAAGTTGTCTAGTGATTCCCTCAGGCTCCAGCTCTAGAGACTTATTGAATAACAGTTTTGGAGGGGAGCATGGACTGTTTGTTTTAGAGGTACCATCAATGCCAAGGCACAATTATAAATAGAGAGTTTCCCTGTAGCAGGGAGACCAGCTCCTGGGAAATAAGCTCAATTGCCAACTCGCATTCTTTATTTTGCCCTACACCAATTGAGAGGAGTGTGGTGACCAGGGAGAACAGAAGGAATGTCATTTAAACTCCAAATATAGACTGTAGACTGCTTTTTCAGGCAGCAATTACAGTTTTCTACAGAACTCAAGAGGTAGGTCATCTGAAGAATCTTGAAACTGGAAGACCTGATCCACCGTCCCTTCTTTACTTCATTCAGCCAACATTTACTGGGCCCCTACTATATACCAAACACAACATGAGGAACCTGGAGCCCCTCCCCAAAGCAGCTCACAGTCCAAGGATGGAGCAAGCAACCAGCCTCTGCCTATTCAAGAACAAACATACTGCAGAAGGAAATCTATCTTCTATCCTAAGAGCAGAATCTCTGCCACTTGAAAGTGTATAGCCTTTTGGGGGAGAAAAGGCAACTACAAAGTCAAATCCCATGTGCCTTAGAGACAAACATGGGTGCTGTATGGTTTAGATCATGAAGAGACTGGGGAGATGAAAAAGGAAGATGGATAGGGTAGTACTTATCCAACAAGTGAGGGTTTTTGTGTTAGAATCATTCACTCCCTGTGCTTCCTTTTTACCATCAGTAGGTAATTTCCAAAATTGGCGATAGTACCCCCTAGGAGTTTGCAAATCCAAAGAAGAAATAATCACTAACTGTTGAAGTAGAAAGGCAAAGAACAAAAGAATAACTCCTTGGGCCTCTGTGATGGAGGCCTCCAGCTCAGAGCCTTAACATCTGGAGAAAGATCAAATAAGCATTCCATTAATTTCTTAAGTATCTCATGATTATCATAGTTAAAGTTAAACCTGCTTAAAATAAAATCCATCAGGATGCTCATTTTATTTACCCTACCCTACATTACAAAAAGGAAGCAACCTAAGACATTGTTCTGTGCTGCTGAGAACAGTTTCATTTCCTTCCTGTTAGCTGGCTTTATTTTTCCTAATACAGCATGTAACTATGGGAATTTTTTTCAAACAGTTTTGTATTATAAAATTCAATCTCTCCTCCAGGAACATCCCCCTGCATGATAAGTCCTCTTAAAAAAGAGACCCCAGAGGGAGTTCCCTTCGTGGCACAGTGGTTAACGAATCCGACTAGGAACCATGAGGTTGCGGGTCCGGTCCCTGACCTTGCTCAGTGGGTTAACGATCCGGCGTTGCCGTGAGCTATGGTGTAGGTTGCAGACGTGGCTCGGATCCCGAGTTGCTGTGGCTCTGGCGTAGGCTGGTGGCTACAGCTCTGATTCGACCCCTAGGCTGGGAACCTCCATATGCCACGGGAGCAGCCCAGGAAATGGTAAAAAGGCAAAAAAAAAAAAAAATAGAGACCGCAGAGATGTGTCTAGCCGTCTTTCCACTGTACGAAGACACAGCAAGAGGACAACAGTCCGCAGCCAGAAAAAGAGACTTCACTAGAACGTGACCATGCCAGCAGTCTAATCTCAGACTTCTAGGCCCTGTAACTGTGAGAAATAAATTTCCATTGTGCATAAGCATAAAAAAAAAAAAAAAAAACACCTCCCTTACAGATCAAGGCAGCCAAGAACTGAATTTAGAGAAGAGAGTTTGCTTTAATGCTGTGTATGCCCAACTTCCTGTTGCCTTTCAATGTTCTGCTGCTAGAACAGCTTAACTGGATGGTTAAGAAATACACAGCAGATATTTTTAAATAAAATTTTGAAATAGAGGGTGATGTTCCTGAAGTATGCAAATCATAAGTATGTGGTTCAGTGAATTATCACAAAGTGGACACACCAATGTGACATCAGTCCAAGAAGTATAACACCACATCCAGAAGTCCCTGGTGCCCCACCCAGCCACCTGACTCTTTGCTTCTCCACCATGCTCACTTCTGCCTGTTTTAACTTCATATAGATGGGATTCCAACTTGTGTACTCTTTTACATTGGACTTGTCAGCACTGAGGGATCCACACTGGTTGTAGCAGCAGTTCCTTCACTTTTTTTGCACAGAAGATTCATCATATCCTGGATGGGAGAGAGAACCACACAGATGAGTGGAGGTCTCCCTCAGACTTGGACTCCACATGTTTTGCCATTTTGTCCTCTCCCCAGTCTAACACTAGATGAACAGGGCCAACATTATCCACGGAGAGTTGATTCCTGGCTGTAAGAGTAATTTCCTGAGAATTCTGTGGCCATTAAACCTCAACCTCTATTAAGAATTTTTCTGTTCACTTCCTGTCCATTCAGCTGAGGCATTTTGCTGAGCCCCTGCTAAATACCATATGAGTGCTGCAAGGGCAGCAAGCCCAAAAAGGAGCAATGGGACCAGTCCAAAATAACTATTGTTCAGGGGCACAACCTGATTGCAGGTGATAAGAGAGATACAAGGTGCTTTGAGAGTTTTAAAGTCAGGAAATCACACTCATTCAAGGAATCAAAAAAAGGCCTTGGGATGATTTGTGATCCTTAGAGGCCCAATAGAATCAATAGGATGATCTATGGAAAGATTCCAGGCCAAGGAGGTATGCTGAGTAAAGATAAACAAACAAACACACAAAACAAAACAAAGATAGGCCATGGAGCACTTTGTAGAGAATAGTGTCTCAATTGTCTCAGTCATACAGAGTATTGGAAATTGAGCCTAGAAAGCCAGGTGGGAATTATATTGCAGGCGATCTTAGATGTCAAGATAAAGAAGGAACTTCTTCCACTGGCTTCTGCTCTTCAGCCTACAAATGTGCTCAGACCTCCCTTTTGCAACAACTAACTCGTCCATTTTGTTTTTGTCTCAAGTATATTTATCCTTCCCTTTACTCCTCATACTTTTTAAGAATTCTCATTCTCCACTGTCAGCTGGTTTCTGTACCCAACATTCTGACATTACTACTGCTGAGATTCTGTATGTCTCAGAGTTCTTGGTTATAAAGAACTGAACAAACTCTGGCTAGAGGAAGGGAAAGTGGATTTATGGAGAAGAATGCTGAGTGTCTCCCAAGATTGAAGAGAAAACTGTAGAAGTATGCTTAGAAAACAGGAAGGAACTGAGAAATCAGGCAGCTTAGAGCCCAGCCACCAGAACAGGCCATTCAAGTCTCCACTGTCATTGAATCCTCCTATCACACATCAGCTCCACTAATCAGTTGCCCCAACACTTTGCATCACCCTTTCAAGGATCAAGGGTAAGAGCATCACTCTGGCTCACCCAGGGGTAAGGGAGAACTATTTACCCTTATCTCTCAGCTTTTTAGTAAGAGTTCCCAAAATAATAAGGTATTTTTTTAATTTTTAAAAATTATAGTTGATTTAAAATGTTGTGCCAATTTCTACTGTACAGCAAAATGACTCAGTCATCTATATACACATTCTTTTTATATATTCTTTTCCATCATGGCATATGCCAGGAGATTGGATATAGTTCCTTGTGATATACAGTAGATCCTTTTTGTCTACCCATTCTAAATGTAATAATTTATGTCTATTAACCTCAAATTCCCTGTCCATCCCACTCCCTTCCTTCTCCCCCTTGGCAACCACAAGTCTGTTCTCTATGTCTGTGAGTCTGTTTCTGTTTTGTACATTGGTTCATTTATGCCATATTTTAGATTCTACATATGAGTGATATCATATGGTATTTGTCTTTCTCGTTCTGACTTACTTCACTTAGTATAATAATCTCTAGTTGCATCCATTTTGCTGCAAATGGCAGTATTTTGTTCATTTTTTATGGATGATTAGTATTCCATTGCGTATATGTACCACATCTTAGTCCATTATCTGTTGATGGACATTTAGGTTGTTTCCATGTCTTGGCTGTTGTGAATAGTGCTGCAATGAACCTAGGGGTGCACATATATTTTGAATTATAGTTTTCTCCAGATATATGCCCAGGAGTGAGATTGCTGGATCATATGGTAGTTCTATTTTTAGTTTTCTGAGGAGCCTCCATACTGTTTTCCATAGTGGTTGTACCAACTTACATTCCTATCAACACTGTAGGAGGGTTCCTTTTTCTCCACACCCTCTCCAGCATTTGTTATTTGTAGGCTTATTAATGATGGCCATTCTGACCAGTGTGAGATGGTACTTCAATGTAGTTTTGATTTGCATTTCTTTAATAACTAGAGATGTCAAGCATCTTTTCATTTGCCTACTAGCCATTTGTATGTCTTCTTTGGAGAAATGTCCATTTCTTCTGCCCATTTTTAACTTGGGTTGTTTGTGTGCTTTTTGTTGAATTGTATGAACTGTTTGTATATTTTGGAGGTTAAGCCCATATCCATTGCATTGTTTGCAGATATTTTCTCCCATTCTATAAATTGCCTTTTCATATTTTGTATGGTTTCCAATAGTAAGCTATTTAAATAAGTACAACTTCTGCCAACCGCTAAGCCAAACAGCCTCTTTGAGCCTTTATTCCACTTTATCTCTGCATCATTCATCATCATCAGCCACCAATCCCCTACCTCCCACCTTCTTAAACTTCTCTCTTCCCTTAGCACCTGAGATTTGGCTTTTTCCTGGTTATTGTTGGCTTCTGGCCTCTCCTCTTCTACCTAACTCTTCAATGTTGGGGCTCCCTAAATTCCTTCATTGCTCCTTGTTCATTATATACACTCCCTCAGGAGATTACATGTATTTCCTTGGCTCCAATTGTGACCTTATTTTTTTTTGCTCCAGCCTTGATTCTCATTCTAGGCTCAAGTCTCATGGACACCTCAACATCACCATGTCCCAAATGAAATTTTACTCTCCATCCCTTCAGGGCTGCACCCCTTACTGATCTTAAGTCACAACTGACCCAAACAGAAATTCAGTCATAATCAATCCACATGTATATTCAGCCACCAAGTACTATTAATTCTACTTCCAAAATGTCCCTTTACTTACTGATATATTTAAAAGATCTCTTGACTGCTGTTCTCCTTCCCAATCAGCACAGAGGAGATGAACTGTATTTGAATGACGGAGACAGAAGGGGGGATATGAAGTCCTATGTGAGGGTTCACCAGCTTTTATACTTCAGGGTCTTCAAGAGCATCTTCATTTTCTACTCTGTCTCTTTTTAAATTTAATTTTGCATTATATTCAGAAAGTTCAAAAATCAAAAGTTATAAAATAAAAAGCATTCAAGGTCTCCCTCTTAACCTTGCCTCTGCCCAGTTTCTCCTCCCACTCCACCCCTCCTCTATAGATAGCCTTCCAAAATTTCTTTATGCATATATAATAAATACAAATATAGTTTTTTATTTTCATTCCTCCCTCCCCCCTCTGTTTTTACCCAAAAGGCAGACACTATATCCACCATTCTGTACCTTATTTTTTGCCACTTCATAACATGTGTTGATGAAATTTTCCATATCATTGCATAGAGAGCTGCCTTATTTTAACAGTGTTTTCCTAATGTGCTGGTGTCATAAATGCCTGAAACTTGTGATACATGTCTTTTCCTTCCATCTGGTTGAATAGCCCACCAACCATAATATTTTTATTCTTTTTTTTAATAGTCTTAATCACATTTAATAGTATTTTTTGTTTGTTTGTTTGTTTGTTTTTCTATTTCTTTGGGCTGCACCCACGGCATATGGAGGTTCCCAGGCTAGGGGTCGAATCAGAGCTCTAGCCACTGGTCTACACCAGAGCCACAGCAACGCGGGGATCCGAGCCTCGTCTGCAACCTACACCACAGCTCACAGCAACGCCAGATCGTTAACCCACTGAGCAAGAGCAGGGACTGAACCCACAACCCCATGGTTCCTAGTCGGATTCATTAACCACTGCGCCACGACGGAAACTCCTTAAATTTTTTTATAATTTAATTTTTATTTTATATTGGAGTATACTTGATTTACAATGTTGTGTTAGTTTCCAATGTACAGCAGAGTGATTCAGTTATAAACATATATATTCTATAATAACCTATAAGGAGAAAGAATCAGAAAAGAAATGAATATGTATACATAGAACATTGAGTAGAGTTCCCTGTGCTATGCAGTAGGTCCTTGTTGGTTATCTATTTTATGTATAGTAGTGTGTATATGTTAATCCCAAACTCTTAATTTATCCCTCCCCCCACCTTTCCCCTTTGGTAACCATAAGTTCATTTTCCAAGTGAGTCTGTGAGTCTGTTTCTGTTTTGTACATAGGTTCATTTGTATCATTTTTTTAGATTCCATATATAAGAGATGTTATATGATATTAGTCTTTGTCTGCCTTCACTTAGTATGATAATCTTTAGGTCCATCCATGTTGCTGCAAATGGCATTATTTCATTCTTTTTATGCCTGAGTAATATTCCATTACATATGTACCACATCTTATTTATCCATTCCTCTGCTGATGGACATTTAAGTTGTTTCCAAGTCTTAACTATTATAAATACTGCTGCAATGAACTCGAGTGTGTGTATCTTTTCAAATTATGGTTTTCTCCAGATACCTGCCCAGGAGTGGGATTGCTGGATCATATGGTAATTCTACTTTTAGTCTTTTAATGAATCTCTACACTGTTTTCCATAGTGGCTGTACTAATTTACATTCTCACCAACAGTGGTTTCCCTTTTCTCCATACCTTCTCCAGCATTTATTTTTTGTAGACTTTTTGATGATGGCTGTTCTGATTGATGTGAGGTGATAACTCATTGTAGTTTTGATTTTCATTTTTCTGTTAGTGTTAGTGCTTTTGAATATCTTTTCATGTGCTTTTTGGCCATCTGTATATCTTCTTTGGGGAAATGTCTATTTAGATCTTCTGACCATTTTTTGATTAGGTTTTTTTTTTTAATATAAAGCTGCATGAGATATTTGCATATTTTGGAGATTAATCCCTTGTTGGTTTCTTAGTTTGCAAATATTTTCTCCCCTTCTGTGGGTTTTTGTTTATGTTGACAATAATATTTAGGCACTTCATTTTTTGATTACAGCAGATATGACAAAAATTTGCTGGAAATATTAAACATTTCTAATCTTTTCTCTATTCCAAATCAGGTTTCAGAATAACTGAAATATCACATCAAAGATTATTACTTCACATGAGAAGGCAGGATACCACTTTTCAGGATAAATGCCTACTGAGGATAGAATGGCAAAAGTGTAATCTGTTTTGAGTTTTAACAGCAGGAAATCTGCAAACCTACAGAGCCAATAGTGGTCAGAAACTCAGAAATCTGGGGAACTGGGGAGGGACAGCTGATTCAGGTGTAGCAAAAGGAAAATATCCCTATCGTCAAAAGGCAAATGCACAGATGGATCTGGTGCTCTCCAGAAGTACAGAGCTGAGCTCTAGATGTTAATTCTCTCTTACCTCATAGAATGATGACTTGAAGTGATTGACCTGGAATAAAACAAGCAGAAGCAAACTACAAATAGAAGAAATTTTTCTAAATCTGATAGAGTACCTACAAAAATCTATTACAAACATCACATTTAAAGATGAATTATTGAAAACTTTTCTGCTAAAATTGGGCATGAAACAAGAGTGCTCTCTATTTAATATCATACTGGAAATACCAGCTGATGTAATAAGGAAAGAAAAAGGAATAAAGGACATAAGAATTGGAAAGAAAGAAATTGTATAACATGATTACATACAGAGAAAATACAAAAAAATTTACAGGAGTTCCCATTGTGACATGGTGGACATGAATCCGACTAAGAACCATGAGATTGTGGGTTCAATCCCTGGCCTTGCTCAGTGGGTTAAAGCTCTGGGGTTGTAGTGAGCCATGGTGTAAGTCACAGACATGGCTTGAATCCTACATTGCTGTGGCTGTGGTGTAGGCCAGAAGCTATAGCCCTAGCCCTAGCCTGGGAACGTCTATATGCCACAAGTGCAGCCCTAAAAAGCAAAAAAAAAGGGAATTTACAGACAAGCCGTTGGAGCCAGGAAAGCTATTGGATAAAGGTTAACATATATTGGATTAAAAACTCAGTGAAATTTCTATATACAAACAACAAACAAGTAGAAATTGAAATTGAAATAATACCACTTATGATAGCATAAAAATATAAAATACCTAGAAGTAAATCTGACAAAATGTATAAGAAATGTTATTGAGCTAAAAAAAAACACTTCCTTACACTGAAAATTGAAAAATATTATTAAGATGAACTAAGATATATTAAGAAGACATAAATAAATGGATTAATGTTTAACATGTTCATGAATTATGACTCAATATTATGAAGTTTTAGTTCTCTTCAAATTGATTTGTATGTTAAATTCTTTTTTTTTGTAATTAAAGTATTGCTAATTTACAATGTTTCTTCAATTTCTGTTGTACAGCAAAGTGACCCAATCACACACAGTTCCCTGTGCTGTACAGTAGGGCCCCATCACCCATCCATTCCAAATGTAAAAGTTTGTATCCGAAAACCCCAAACTCCCCGTCCATCCCACTCCCTCTCCCCTTCACCCTGGCAACCACAAGTCTGTTCTCCTTGGCTGTGATCCATTTCTGTTTTGTAGATAGGATCACCTGTACCATAGTTTAGATTCCACAAATAAGTGATTTCTTATGGTACTTGTCTTTTTCTTTCTGGCTTACTTAGTATGAGAGTCTCCAGTTCCATCCATGTTGCTGCAAATGACATTAGTTTGTCTTTTTACAGTTGAGTAGTATTCCATTGCATATATGTGTCACATCCTTTTAATCCATTCATTTGTTGATGGATATTTAGGTTGTTTCCATGTCTTGGCTATTGTGAATAGCACTGCGATGAACATAGGGGTCCATGTATATTTTTGAATGAATATTTTGTCCAGATATATGCCTAAGGGTGAGATTGCTGGATCATATGGTAGTTCTACATTTAGTTTTCTGAGGTACTTCCATACTGTTTTCCATAGTGGGTGTACTAATTTACATTCCCAGTGAAGGAAGTTCCCCTTTTCTCCACACCCTCTCCAGCATATGTTATTTATTGACTTGTTGATGATGGCCATTCTGACCACTGTGAGGTGATACCTCATTGTAGTTTTGATTTGCATTTCTCTAATAATTAGTAATGTTGAGGATTTTTTTTATGTGGCCATCCCAATGTCTTCTTTGGAGAAATGTCTATTTAGGTCTTCTGCCCATTTTTCAATTGGGTGGTTTGTTTATTTATTGTTGTTGAGTTGTTTGTGCTGTTTGTATATTTTAGAGATTAGGCCCTTGTATGTAGCATCATTTGCAAAGATTTCTGTGGGTTGTTTTTTCATTTTTTAAAATGGTTTCCTTTGCTGTGCAAAAGGTTTTGCATTTAAAGTCTCATTGGTTTACTTTTGTCTTTACTGTCATTATTCTAGGAGGTGGATCAAGCAATATGTTGCTGTGATTTGTATCGAAGAGCATTCTGCCTATATTTCCTCTAGGAGTTTTATAGTATCTGGCCTTATATTTATGTATTTAATCATAAGACCTAAATATGGTAAATTCTAATCAATAATCTAACAGGGATTTTTTAATGGAAATTGATAAGCTGATTCTAAAGTGTTGATGTACATATAAGGGCCAAAATTAGCCAATACATCCTTGACAAAGTAATACTTATACATTTATATTCATTTGATTTACAGTAAAGATGATAATCCAGTCCAGTGGGGAGTGAATGTCAGTCAACTGGATTCCTATGTGGAAAAAAATAGCCTTGACCCCTACATCATATCATACACAAAAAAGAATTCTGGATAAGTAAAATCTAAATATGAAAAGTAGAATACTAAAGCTTTATGAAGAAAAAAGTATAACTGCATGACTTTGGGGTATATAAAGATTTCTTAAACAGGATATCAAAACATGCAGACCACAAAGGGGAAAAAAATGGTAAATTTAACTACATCAAAAATAAGAACTTCTGTTTATCAAAAGGCATTAACAAGGTGTAAAGATAAGATGCAGAGTAATTGAAGATATGTAACACTTATATCTGAACTGTATCCAGAATATATAAAGAAATATTACAAATTAGTAATAAAAAGGCAGACAACCCAAACAAAAAATTGGCAAAAGATATGAACAAGTATTTCCCAAGTATCTGAAATGTTTCTCAAATAAACACGTACAAATCTACTCAATATCACTAGTCATCAATTTAAAACCACAGTGTGACACCACTACCTAACCACTGGAATGGCTAAAATAAAAGACAGAATACTCAAGTTTTAATGAAGATATGAAGCAAATGGAATTTTAATGGATTACCAGCAGGTGAATATGGTAATATAATAATTTCAGAGAACTGTTTGGCAGTGTCTACTAAAGCCAAACATATGCCAACTCTATGACCCAACCATTTTACTCCTGGGAATACAGCAAACAGAAATGGATCCAAAAATGTCTACAGACATTCTTTTTAATGATGAATCCAAGCAGCATTGTTTGTGATAGCAAAAACTGGAAACAACGCAAATACCCATCTACAGTGAATTGGATAAACACTGTGAAATATTCACACAATGCCACACAGTACAGAAAGGAGAATGAATGAACTACAATTACATGCAACAGTATGGATGAATCTCATGACCAAAAGAAACCAGACAGAGAAAATACATAGTATGCAATTTCATTCATGTAAGGCAAAACTAAGCTATACTGTTAGAAGTCATTATAGTGATACACTTAGTGCGGGACAGTGACTGAAAGGGCAGGGGCTCAAGAAGGCCTTCTTTGGTGCTGATGATGTTCTGTTTCTCAATCTGTGTGCTGGTTACATTAGTGCATTCAGTTTCTGAAAATTTATTGAGCTGTGCATTTATAATATGTGTGCTTTTCTATGTGTAGCTTATACCTCAATAAAAAGTAAAGCAAAAACCAGTTTGTGGGGTGTTAGAAAATACGAGGAAAGAAGTCTTTAGTTAAAATTGCTGTGGGCTATTTACTTTGGTATCTTTTGTGTACTTTGAGATAATTGGGAAAAGATTAGACTGCTCTTTCCTTGAAAGTGCTGGGCTCTAGATCATGCATCAGGCACAGGTAGAAGAGAACATATTCTTCCTTATCCTTAAAGATATTCTTGCCTGTGGCTCAGACCAGTGTGGCACTCAATGTGTGATCTGAGGAATGGTGCTGGTTTGTGACTGTTTTATTACTAGACCACAACAACAAAGACAGCTCGTGCAAGAATGCAATCAACACACTGTTTACTTCAGCAAGAAAGTCTTGATCTGAAAAAAAGAGACAGTCAGAAACTGAACAATGTGCTTAGTGATACAGCTGATTTAGATTCCGTTGCAAACCTCATCTGATTGCAGACCAATAACAACAACAACAAAAAGAGCCATAACATTACTTGTAATTAAGTAATGTTAACTTGCGTTAAGTTAAAGATATATATTGTAAACTTTAGGGCAACCACGCCCCCCAAATTTTTAAATGGATAATTAATAAGTCAATAGCAAAGAATGAATAAAAACAAAATAATCAAATTAAAAGGCAGGGAAAGGTGGGGAAATGAATTAAGAACAGATCAAAGAGAAAGAAACTAGAAAGATGACAGATTTAAAGCTAAGAGCAAGTTGCCTAAATAGCCCCCAAGGAAAAGGTAGAGACTGACAGATTGGATAAAAATAAAGGTACAGATAAGCTAAAAAGAAAGGGATGGAAAAAGATGTACCATGTGTGTGCAAATCAAAAGAAAGCTGTATTGACTCTATTAATATCAAAATAGATAGCTATAAAAGGGGACCTTACATGATGATAAAGGCACTAATTCATCAAGAAAACATAATCCTAAAATGTATGCACGTAATAACACAGTTTCAAAATAGGTGAAGCAAAAACTATTAGAACTAATAAGAGAAATAGACTATTCGACAAATACAGTTGGAGACTTTACCACTACTGTCTCAGAACAAGTAGACAGAAAAATCAGAAAGGATATAGAAGTGAAAAACACTGTGAACATACTTGACCTAATTTCCGTTATGGAGCATACTACCCAATGACATCAAAGTGCATATTTTTTTCAAGTGCTCATGAAACATTCACCAAGATAGACGATATTCTAGGCCATAAAAAATGTTTTAAATAATTGATATCATATGGAGTTCCCTTGTGGCACAGCAGATTAAGAATCTGGCATTGTTACTGAAGTGGCTTAAGTCACTTTAATGGCACAGGTTCAGTCTCTGGCCCAGGAACTTCCATATGCCATGGGCATGGCACAAAAAAAAAAAAAAAAAAAAAGGAAATAATATCATGCAAAATTTTCTGACCACAATGAATAAAGCAGAAATCTAAAATGGAAGGTATCTGGATTCAGGATTTCCTGTCATGCCTCAGCAGAAACAAATCTGACTAGCATCCATGAGTATGCAAGTTCAATCCCTAGCCTTACTCTAATGGGTTAAGGATCCAGCATTGCTGTGAGCTGTCATGTAGGTTGCAGACATGGCTCGGACCCTGTGTTGCCATGGCTGTGGTGTAGGCCAGCAGCTACAGCTCTGATTTAACCCCTAACCTAGGAACCTCCATATGCTGCAGGTGTGGCCCTAAAAAGCAAAAAATAAAATAAAATAAAATAAAATAAAATGGAAGGTATCCTATACATCTGCAGATGTTTAGAAATTGAACAACATGCTTCTAAATAATCCATGTGTCTAAAAGATTGTCAAATGGATAATTAGAAAATATTTTGAGGAGTTTCTTGGTGACCTAGCAGTAAATGATCCGGTGTTGTCACTGCTCTGGTGTGGATCAGCTCCTTGGCCTAGGAAATTCTGCATGACACAGGTGTGGCCAAAAAAAAAGTGTTTTGAATCAAATGAAAATAAAGACAGAAGAATTTTAGGCACATAGCCAAAGCAATGCTTATAGAGAAATTTATAGCACTAAAATTTTTTTTTAATTTTATTGACATATAGTTGACTTATAATGTTGTATTAGTTTCAGGTGTACAGCAAAGTGAATCAGTTATACCTATAAATATATATCCATTCTTTTTTCCCTTAAGGTAATTACAAATGATTGAGTAGATTTCCCTGTGCTATATAGTAGGTTCTTATTAATCATCCATTTTATACAGTGGTGTGTATATGTTATTCTCGCCTTCCTATTTCACCCCTCCTCCCACCATGGTCTCCCCTATTGTAACCATAAGTTTTTTTTGAAATCTGTGCATTTCTGTTTTATAAATAAGTTCTTTCATATCATTTTTTTAGATTCCACATATAAGTGATATCATATGATGTTTGTCTTTGACTTCACTTACTATGATGATCTCTAGGTCCATCTGTTGCTGCAAATGGCATTATTTCATTCTTTTTATGGCTGAGTAATATTCCACTATATATATGTACCATATGTAGATCTTCTTTATCCATCCTACTGTTCATGGATACTTAGGTTACTTCCATGTCTTTGCTGTTTTTAATAGTGGTGCAATAAACATTGAGGTGCATGTATATTTTTTCAAATTACAGCTTTTTCTGGATATATGCAGGGGAGTGGGATTGCTGGATCATATGCTAGTTCTATATATAGTTTGTTAAGGAACCTCCATACTGTCCTCCATAGTGGTCGCACTGATTTACATTCCCGCCAACAGTGTAGGAGGGTTCCCTTTTTTCCACACCCTCTCCAGTGTTTACTGCTTGTAGACTTCTTAATGATGACCATTCTGGCTAATGTGAGGTGATACCTCATTGTAGTTTTGATTTGCATTTCTCTAAAAATTAGTGATTTTGAACATCTTTTCATGGTGTTTTTTGTTTTGTTTTGTTTTGTTTTTTGGTCATCTGTCTTCTTTGGAGAAATGTCTATTTAGATCTTCTGCCTATTTTTTGATTGGGTTGTATGTTTTTTTTGGATATAAATCTGCATGAGATGTATATTTTGGAGATTAATCCCTTGTTGATTTCTTTCTTTGCAAAGATTTTCTCCCATTCTGTAAGCTGTGTTTTCTTTTTTTAGGGTTTCCTTTACTTGCAAAAGGTTTTAAGCTTGATTATGTCCCATTTGTTTAGTTTAGTTATTATTTTCATTACTCTAGGAAGTGGATCCAAAAAGATATTGCTTCAATTTATGTCAAAGAGTTTTCTGCCTATGTTTTCCCCTAGGAATTTTATATTATCTGGCCTTATGTTTAGGTCCTTATCCATTTTGAGTTTATTTTTGTGTATAGTATTATAGAGTGTTCAGATTTCATTCTTTTACATGGATCTTTCCAGTTTTCCCAGCACCACTTATTGAAGAGAATGTTTTTCTTCCATTGTGTATTCTTGCCTCTGTTGTCATAGATTAGTTGACCACAGGTGCATAGATTAATGTTTACATTAGAAAAAGAGAAAATTTTCAAATCAAGAACCTAAGCTTCTACCTTAAGAAACTAGAAACAAATTAAGCCCAAAGCAAGCAGAGGGAAACCATAAATAGAGAAAGAAGTATCAATAAAAAGGATAGAGCAAATTCAATGAAACCAAAGTTCTATGAAAGTATTTTAAAAGGGTATATCTCTGGAGTTATTCCCATCCTGTTGTGGGAATAACTGTTGTGGCTCAGTGGTAATGAACCCAACCAGTATCTGTGAGGACATGAGTTTGATCCCTGACCCTGCTCAATAGGTTAAGGATCCGACATTGCCATGAGCTGCAGTGTAGGTCACAGATGTGGCTCAGATCTGGCGTGGCTGTGGCTGTGGCACAGCTCTATCCAAATTTGTCAAGAAAAACAAGAAAAAAAGACATAAATTACATGTATGAAAGACTTTGGATATTAAGTAGATCATAATTTTTACTTGTTTTATGATAATTAGGTAAATTAAATGAAATGGACAGATTCCTTGAAAGATACAAATGGTCAAATCCCAATCAAAGAAAATAGATAGCCTGAATACTATTATATCCATTTTTTTATTTTATTTTATTGTCTTTTTAAGGCCACACCCATGGTACATGGAGGTTCCCAGGCTAAGGGTCTAATTGGAGCTGTAGCTGCTGGCCTACGCCACTGCCACAGCAAAGCCATATCTGAGCTGTGTCTGCGACCTACACCACAGCTCATGGCAACGCTCAATCCTTAACCCACTGGGCAAGGCCAGGGATCGAACCGCAACCTCATGGTTCCTAGTCAGATTCATTTCTACTGCACCACGATAGGAACTCCCTACTATATCCATTTTTTAAAACTAGATTTGTATTTTAAAACCTTCCCACAAAGAATATGCCAGATTGAGATGGTTTCACTGGAAAATTTGAAAATGTTACCTACTTTATGATCTCATTTATATAACATTCTCAAAACGTAAAACTGATAAATGGATTAATGGTTACCAGAGACAGGGATGGTAGTTGAATATAAAAGGGTAGTAAAAGGGAGTACTTTCGTGGTGATAAAATAGTTTTATATCTTGATTGTGGATACATGAATCTGTGCATAAGATAAAATGCATAGAACTATACCCACAAACACAAATGAATGTTAAAAATGGCGAAAACTAGACGTTTTCCTGTGGCACAGCAGGTTAAGGATCCAGCGTTGTCATTGCAGCAGCTTGGGTTGCTGCTGTGGCATGGGTTCAGTCCCTGGCCCAGAAACTTCCATATGCTGCAGCAAGAAAAAAAAATGGTGAAAACTAAATAAGGTCTATAACTTTGTTAACAGAATTGTACCAGTGTTACATTCCTGGATTTGGTATTGCTCTATTCATTGGGAAAAACTGGAAGAAGAGTATAAAGGACTCTATGTCTGTTTTTGCAACTTCTTATGAGACTCCAATTATTTAAAAATAAGTTTTTAAAAATGAACTGTTTGGGCTTAGTAGATGCAAACTATTGCATTTGGAGTGAATAAGCAATAAGATCCTGCTGTATACTACAGGGAAATATATCTAATCATTTATGATGGAACATGATGGAGTAATGATGTTAGAAAAAGAATGTATATATATATGTGTGCAACTGGGTCACTTTGATGTATAGCAGAAATTGACAGAACATTGTAAATCAACTATAATAAAAAAATGTTTTTAAATGAACTAAGTACTAGTGAGCTATGGAACAACTTCAGGTAGCCCAATCCTGAAGGTGAAAGAGGGTGAACTGAAAGCATTAGAAGACATAATGGCCAAAATTTTTCCAATTTGATGAATAGTTTAAAGATCTGCAAAATCCCAATGAACACCAACCACAAGAAACATGAAAACAAACAAATGAAAAAAACAAACTACACCAAGTTGCCTCACAATCAAATTGCCCAAAACCAAGGATAAAGAGAAAAAGACACACTGCATACAGAAAAACAAAGATAAAGATAACAGTGGATTTCTTATCAGAAACAATGAAAATGAAAACAACAAAAGCAAAAATAAACAAAAGGGACTATATCAAACTAAAAAGCTCCTGCACAGGAAAGGAAACCATCGACAAAATGAAAAGGCAACACATCAAATGGGAGAAAATATTTGCAAATCATGTATTTAATAATGGGTTAATATCCAAAGTGTGCAAAGAATAGTTACAACTTAATGGGGAAAAAAAAAACAAAACAAAACAAAACAGGACAGCAGGATGTCCAGCTTGGGAGTAGCCACTTGTCTATTGCACTTGGCAAAAAAAAAACAACTTAAAAATGGGAGATGTTGAAAAGGACGAGAAGATTTTTGTTCAGAAGTGTGCCCAGAGCCATACTGTAGAAAAGGGAGCAAGCACAAGACTGGTCCAAACCCTCATGGTCTGTTTGGGCTGAAGACAGGTCAGGCTCCTGGATTCACTTACACAGATGCCGACAAGAAGAAAGGCATCACCTGGGGAGAGGAGACATTGATGGAGTACTTGGAGAATCCCAAGAAGTACATCCCTGGAACAAAAATGATCTTCACTAGCATTAAGAAGGGAGATGGAGTTCCCGTCGTGGGGCAGTGGTTAACGAATCCGACTAGGAACCATGAGGTTGCGGGTTCGGTCCCTGCCCTTGCTCAGTGGGTTAACGATCCGGCGTTGCCGTGAGCTGTGGTGTAGGTTGCAGACAAGGCTCGGATCCCGCGTTGCTGTGGCTCTGGCGTAGGCCGGTGGCTACAGCTCCGATTGGACCCCTAGCCTGGGAACCTCCATATGCCGCGGGAGCGGCCCAAAGAAATAGCAAAAAGACTAAATAAATAAATAAATAAATAAATAAATAAATAAATAGAAGGAGGGAGAAAGGGAGGACTTGATAGTTTGTTTGTTTTTTTTTGTCTTTTCTAGGGCCACACCCGTGCCATATGGAAGTTCCCAGGCTAGGGGTCTAATCAGAGCAGTTGCTGCAGACCTGCACCAGAGCCACAGCAACACAGGATCCCATCCACGTCTGCTACCTGCACCACAGCTCACAGCAACTCTGGATCCTTAACCCACTGAGCAAGGCCAGGGATCGAACCCACAACCTCATGATTCCTAGTCAGATTCCTTAACCACTGAGCCAAGACCAGAACTCCAAGACTTGGTAGCTCATCTCAAAAAAGCTACTAATGCCTTTTTTATTATAAAACTAAAATGTCACATGACTTTTATATGTGTACCACGTTTAAATTGATCTCATTCACTAGAATTCAGATCATGTATGGCTGATGGAATGTTTCTGTTGGACGGTCCTGATGTAAATAAGATTGGTGGCTAAATGAATACAGTCTGGTTTTTGAATTTTAGTGGTAATTCCAATTCAACAAGTACTATCACTGTTTTCCCCTTCTATGATTAAACTTGAATATGGAATGTTAAATTTTTCGGGAGGATGGTGAATACCTTCTCAAAACCTGTAAGAGACTGGTTTTAGATTTAGATTTCTTTTCTTTCTTTCTTTCTTTTTTTTTTTTTTTTTTTTTTTTTTTTGCTTTTGAGGACTGCACCCATGGCATATGAAGTTCCCAGGCTAAGGGTCCAATTGGAGCTACAGCTGCTGGCTTACACCACAGCCACAGCCACAGCAATGTGGGATCCAAGCCAGGTCTGAGACCTACACCACAGCTCACGGCAATGCCGGATCCTTAACCCACTGGGCAAAGCCAGGGATTGAACCCGCAACTGCATGGTTCCTAGTCAGATTAGTTTCCTCTTTGCCACTACAGGAACCCCTATATTTAGATTTCTATAACTGATTATATTAATATATTTAAATACTAAGAGGATCCCTTCACTATCTCATAAAACAGCAAGATTCATCTGTGTTTCAATTTGTGTTCACTAGCCTGATAAGGCTGAGCTGAAGATAAACTGACAATATCCACTTTATCTTTTTGGTCTTAACTATGCCAATTTCATTAAAACTCTCTGTATCTAAAGTAGTGCCTTTTACTTATTGAAAGGCATTTTAGTGTGGTTTATGTATAGCATCAAATAAAGAATATTTAGCATTTCTAACATTTTGTAGATGATCTTTAAGATCAGATGCTTTTAAAATTCAGTGTGACAAGATATGTTAGCAAACTTTGCTTGTGAATTCTTACAAAGTCGGACTGTTATAATTCAAGATTGTCTTTTAAATATGCATTCAAAAACACAACTGTAGAGCTACTGAATATGTGTGATTGATAATGGTGCTTTTTGCCAACTTATGGACGGTTAAGTAAAGTAGGGAAGCTCTACCGTCAGCACAGATTTGTGAATTATCTGATCATAAGCCATAAGAATTAAAAACAAAATCAAAGATAAAAAATAAATAATCTGATTAAAAAATGGGCAGAGAATATGAATAGAAGACATACAGATGGCAAATAGGTACATGAAAAGATATTCAACATCGCTAATCTTCAGGGAAATACAAATCAAAACAACAATGAGATATCACCTCACACCTGTTAGAATGGCTATTATCAAAAAGGTAAGAAATGGAGTTCCCGTCGTGGCACAGTGGTTGACGAATCCAACTGGGAACCATGAGGTTGCGGGTTTGATCCCTGGCCTTGCCCAGTGGGTTAAGGATCGAGCGTTGCCATGAGCTGTGGTGTGGGTCGCAGACACGGCTCAGATCCCGCATTGCTGTGGCTCTGGCGTAGGCTGGCAGCTACAGCTCCAATTAGACCCCTAGCCTGGGAACCTCCATATGCCACAGGAGCAGCCCAAAAAATGGCAAAAAGACCCAAAAAAATAAATAAATAAATAAGAAATAAGTGTTGGTGAGGATAAAAAGAAAGGGGAAACTTTCTGCACTTATAGTGGCAATGCAAATTGATACAGCCACTATGGAAAACAGTATGGAGGTTCCTCAAAAAATTAAAACTACAACTGCTATCTGATGCAGCTATTGCGCTTCTGGGTATTTATCTAAGGAAACAAATACTAACTCAAAAAGATATATGCATGCCCCTGTTCCCTACAGCATTATTTACAATATCTAAGACATGGAAGCAACCAAAGCATACATCAGTGGATGAATGGGTAAAGAAGGTATATATATAATGGAATATTATTCAGCCATAAAAAGAAAACCCTGCCATTTGCAACACATGGATGGACCTTGAGGGTATCATACTAAATGAAACAAGTCAAAGACAAATACCATATGATCTCACTTAAAATGTGGAATCTAAAAAAAATAAAACTAAAAACTGAACTCATAGTTCCTGCTGTGGCGCAGCAGGGTCAGTGGCATCTTGGGAGCACTGGGAGGCTGGTTCCATCCCGGGCCTGGCACTGTGGATTGGAGATTCAGCATGGCCCAACTGGGCATCATGGGTTGGAGATCTGGCATTGCTATAGCTTAGGTTGCAAATGTGGCTTGGATTTGATCCCTGGCCCAGGAACTCCATGTGCCACAGGGCAGCAAAAAAGAAAAAAACAAAAATAAAAACAAAAACTGAACTCATAGACACAGAGAACAGATTGATAGTTGCCTGAGGCATGGAGTGGAGGGTAGACAAAATGGGTAAAGGTAGTCAAAAGGTACAAACTCCCAGTTGTAAAATAAATAAGTACTGGAAATGTAAAGTACAGCATGGTGACTATAGATAATACTGTAGTGTATATTTGAAAATTGCTAATTGAGTAGTTCTTAGAAGTTCTCATCACAAGAAAAAAATTTTGACTATGTGTTGTGATGGATGTTAACTAGACTTATTGCAGTGATCATTTCACAATATATATAAATGTCGTCATTATTTTGTACACCTGAAACTAATATAACGCTATGTGTCAATTATATCTTAATTTTAAAAAACAATGCAGGTGAAAAGAGTGAGGCAGCATCTTTAAAATACTGAAATAAAACGCTGTCAACCTAGACTCCTAACACCCCATATGAAAATATGTCTTTCAAAAACTGAAACAACATAAAGACTTTTTCAAACATACAAAAGTTGAAAGGCTTCATTGTAAGAAATGTGAAAAGAAGTTATCCAATGAGATGCCGGTTGGAAGTATGGAATGAAAAGCACCAAAAACCACAGCAGTTCTCAACATATGGTCCAGGGGAACTCCTGGTTTCCCCTTCCAGGAGATCTGCAAGGTCAAATTATTTTAATAATAATGCTAAGATGTTACTGCCTTTTCAGACCTGTATTCTCACAGTGTACAGTGGAGTTTTCCAGTGTGATCTGACAACAGAGTAAATGCAGAGACAGATGTGAGAACCTAGCTTTCTTCTATTAAGCCTGACATTCAAGAGATTTGTTTTAAAAAATGTAAAATAGTGCCACTCATCTCATATATTCTTTTGTCTTGAAAAATGTATTTTTATAAAAACATGTTATTCAGGTTCATCTGTAATCTCTTTCATTGTTGTTTTAAAATTAATTACTATTTTCTTAAATTTGTTTTTAAAAGTTCTAATGCAGTAAAATATTGACAGAAATAATCCACAAAAGCATAAGCTTTTTATCATCCTCTAAAATAATTGTGAAAAGAGTATTTGAGTCCAGAGACCAAAAAGTGTGAGAGCTGCTGTTCCAAAGCAGCTGAGCATTTAAAGGCCTTGGGCAAAGATGACTGAAAGTAAGGAGGGCTTGGTGACACAGTCATTGGCTTAAAAAAAAAAAAAAAAAAAAGAAAGAAAGAAAGATGAAGGAAGGGCTTTAGAAATGGAGGCAGACAGAATAGGACAAGAAAACCCAAGCTGGAGGTTTATACAAAATGGAGGAAGGACAAAAGCTCTGAGGAGATTTTCTCTGGGGTGTAAATCATTTACCTGCTCAGCATGGACCAGTTGCACCTGGCAAACAGAACTGCCAAGTAGTTTCGGTGGTTAGTTGTTTGAGACACAGGTATGATTGCAGGTTACAGCTGCATTCAATAACAATGCCATTAAATTTTATCTGGTTCATAGGGACGCTGCCCAAGTCCCTGGTAACATCATCATTCATGGCTACCTTTTTTGCCGTCCTGTATCCATTTAACTTTGGAAGAAACTGCAAATTTGTATGAGGAAGAATGTGGGATTTTGGATTTAGAGGGTTCTGTCTAATCCTGCCTTCATCTAGTAATCACTGTGTGGTCTTAACCCTTTCAAGCTTGCCCTGCTGCAGTTGTGCGAGCTTTGGAAACAGAACAAAAACGTTGTGACATAGGGCCTGACTCTGACACGTGGTTTCTCTGGCTACAGCCCACTCTTTGAGCCTGACTTCCTAGCTTTTCCAGTAAGTCTCAGAGACACTCAGATTTTAACAATCACATCATCGTCACAGAAGAGGGTTCCAATTTGCCGTGTCCTACTTAAATTTGTTATTGTCTGTCCTTTTTATTATAGCCATCCTAGCCTTGGTTGTTTTCCACTGTTGGCAGCTAAAACGACTGCAGATAATCTCAAAATGAATTAAATCATAAATATTTCATGGAAAGCCCTCATCATATAATGCTTCATCTTCCAAATTGAGGGACCACTTTTGACTTGTGTGAGGAACCCCAGAAGACAAGCAGCATTGGCCCATGAGCCCATAGGGGATTTCCCACATGTCTGGAATAGATAGTTCCTGAAAATAGTTAGGGCCAACTTCCAAGTGCCAGCTCTTGCACAGTTTTTCTCTGGCTGCTGATAATGAATCAGGCCACGAGTTCCAAGAAATTAATATATCCCAGGAGCAGCCTTCAGCCAATGAGTTCTGGGAGCTGCTAAATGAATATTCCAGCTCCTTCCTCCCTCAGGCAGGACAGTATTTTTTTTAAAGATCGTATCTCACATTTTTTTATTGAGATATAATTTACA
The DNA here is from genome assembly GCF_016906955.1 of Phacochoerus africanus. Lineage (NCBI taxonomy): Eukaryota > Metazoa > Chordata > Mammalia > Artiodactyla > Suidae > Phacochoerus > Phacochoerus africanus. The sequence continues at coordinate 189,094,560 of NC_062544.1, forward strand.
TGCCTTAAAACAGCTCTTAAAGGTATAATTTAGCAGTTTTTAGTATATTCACACAGTTATGCAACAATCACTCCTATTTAACTCCAGAACATTTCATCACTCCAAAAAGAAATCCTATGCACAAGGCAATGGATCCCCACTCCACCTTCTCTACAGCCCCTAGCAACCACTAATCTACTTTTGGTCACTATGGATGTGTCTTTGGGGGAATTTCATATAAATGGAATCATACAATATGTAACCTTTTGTGACCAGCTTCTTTCACTTATGTTTTCAAGATTCATTCATGTAGACGCATGTATCTGTACTTCATTCTTTTTTATTGCTGAATAATATTTTACTTTACGGAATACCACATTTTGTCTATCAGTTGATGGACATTTGGGTTGTTTTCACTTTGGGCTATTATGAATAATACAACTATGAACATTCATGTTTTTGTGTGCATATATATTTTTAATTCTCTTGGGTAAATACACAGGAGTAGAATTTCTGGGTCATATGATAACTCTATGTTTAATTTTTGAGCAAGTGGAAAACTATTTTCCAAAGCATCTACACCAAAATTTTCACCAGCAATATATGAAGATTCCGATTCTTCTGTTTTCTCACTAGCACTTGTTATTATCCATCTTTTTTATCATCAGCCATCCTAGTAGATATGAAGTGGTATCTCACTGAAGTTTTGCATTTCCTTAATGATTAATGATGTTGCTATGGACTGAATGTTTGTGTTCCCCCAAATCCATATACTGAAGCCTTAATATGATGGTATTTGGAGGTGGGGACTTTGGGAGGTAATTAGGTAATGAGGCAGGAGCCCCATGACGGGATCAATGTTTTTATTAGAAGAGGAAGAGAGCTATCCCCATGGCTTTCCTCCCTATGTGATATACAGAAACAGCTATCTGTAAAACAGGAAGAGAGCCTTCTCCAAGAACCTGACCATGCTTGCACCCTGATCTTGGGCTTCGAGCCTTTAGAACTGTGAGAAATAAATGTCTGTTGTTTAAGCCACCCAGTCTATGGATTCTGTCATAGCAGCTGGAACAGACTAAAACAGATGTTAAACATCTTTTCTTGTCTCTACTGGCCACTTGCATATGTATTTTTTGGAGAAATATCTATCCTTGGGTTGTCCTTTTTGTTGAGTTTTTAAATTGAGTTGTCCTTATTTATTGTTGAGTTCTACACTGTCTGCAGAGTTCTTTCTCCATTTGGGATTAAGATATATTTGGTCACACTGGTAACTTGCTTGATAATACATCCTTTTCTGGCAACTTCCCCTCTGTATTAGTCTGCTATTATTGCCATAATAAAGTCCCACAGACTCTGTGGCTTAAGCAAAGCATATGTATTATCTCACAATTCTGTAGACTAGAAGCCCAGGATCAAGATTCCAGCAGTGTTGCTTTTCTGAAGACTTGGAGGAAAAACTCTGTTCCATCCCTTTAATTTAAATTCTGGTGGTTTGCTTGCAATCTTTGTTGTTCCTTGTCTTGTAGACATATCACTCCAATCTCTGCCTTCATGTTCCCATGGTGTTCTACCTATGTGCATCTCTGTGTCCATATTTCTCCTTTTGTTTTTGTTTGTTTGTTTGTTTTCATTTTAGGGCTGGACACAGCATATGGAAGTTCCCAGGCTAGGGGTCAAATCAGAGCTGCAGCTGCAGCCTACGCCACAGCCACAACAACACAGGATCCGAGTCGCATCTGCAACCTACACCACAGCTCACAGCAACACCAGATCCTTAACCCACTAAGCAAGGCCAGGGATCAACATGCATCCACACAAATACTAGTTGGTTTTGTTACCACTGAGCCACAATGAGAACTCCTCTCCTTTTGTTAAAGACATCAGTTATGTTGGATTCTACTCCATATGACCTCATCCTAACTTAACCAGTTACATATGCAATATTCTATTCCCAAATAAGGTCACATTTATATATAGGTACTGGGGTTAGGACCTCAGGAAATATAGTTCAACACATAGCACCTTCCTTGTCTCACTCTCCTAGTCAATTGATGTTCCCTGAGATTACTGTACAATAAAATACATGCACTCAAATCTTTATCTCAGGGTCTGCTTCCAAGGGAGCCAAAGCCAAGATAGAAAAAAAATTAGAGCCTTAGTAGGTTTAAAAGCAAACATCACCCCCAGATCTAATAGGGTGGAAACTTCCAGTGAACAAGGACGAAGAGTTTGGACTGGAAATATGAACTCATTGCCCATTTTTTCTAAAAACTTAATATTACTTGTTAACTCTGAGGGTGGTAGTCTTTTTCAATCAAGATTTTGTAGTTTTTTAGGTAACATTTTCAACATATGAAAAGAATTCAAGTGAGATAGGTAGGCTCGAAGGAAAGTTTTTTGCCACAACTGTGGAACTGGGTGTGGATGCTATCCAAAATTCTGTATGAAAATTGGGTACATCCCTGTTCACTTCCCCAGTGTCCACCACACGTGCTTCTGATGAACTGGAGTTTGGGATTTCCCTAAATGCACCACACTTTCATATGGTCTTCTGCCTTTGCCTGGGCTATATTCTCTGTCCCACCCATGACTCATAAGTTCTCATACTTCTTTTAAGTTCCGGCTCAAATGTCACTTCTTATTTTAAGTCATTCCCAACTGAGTCTAATCAGAGTGGATTCCAGGACCTGTGTGGCAGCTTTCAGCGCAGATCAGCTGGAGGCCAGGAGCTCCTGGCACCGTCTTACCACCATATGGAGCCTGAGAATGAAGCCAATGTGGAGACTGGCAGACAATGCAGATGGAGAGAAGCCAAGTCCTGGGGACATCACTGAGTTCCTGGATCAAACTATGCCAGACCCTGCCAATCCTTTGAAATTTCAGTGTCATGTGCCAAAGTATTTCACCTCCTTGCTTAACTCAACTCGAGTTGGCTATTGTTTTTTTAAATGAATCCAGAGACCTAAGACTGAATTATCCATGAGAGATGATTTTCAAGACCTGGGAAGGACAGCTGTGGGGACTCTCAGCCCTCAGCTTCACCTTAGCAGGGGTTCTAGAATGACCCAACACCTAACTCTTCTGTCAAGTCTCTTCTGGGGAAAACATTTTGTTAATTAAGTTGCATAATTTGGGAGTCTCTTTTATGTTATAACCTCAAAAACAATAGTCCCTACTGTTTAGGGCAAGGAATTGGGGGGAATCTAACATTTTCATAGCATTTGCACTTAGTGGATATCCAATTAAAATCGCTAAATATGATTTTTTTCTACCTCTTAGAATCTAGAATTGGAGAATTGGAGAAGACTTTAAAGGTCCAGGGTCCACTCCTCTCATTTTACACGTGAGGAGACATTTGTACAGATGGATTAAATGGCTTTGCAAGAGTCATGCTACTAACTAACAGGGAAGCCTGTCCAGGTCTCCATACTCCCATTATACTACTTTTTCACTATACTTCTACCCAAAGTATCTAGCACAGTACTGAGCATGTAGGACGTGTCCAATTCATGAAGAAATGACTGATCAGTCACAGGGCCTGCCCTCAGCTCAGGTGGAATTCTGAGAGCACCAGCTTTGAGAGGTCTCCCAAAGGACAGGATCAGTGTTTAAAGAGCCGCCTGGCCACAGGACTCCTGACCGTAGCCGGCCTACACTAGCCACCTTAGCAGATAGTAGCTCAGACCTCTAGTAAACCAGTATCTTGCAAGCCAAAACTGATTTCTTCAGGGTTGCTGCCAGCAAAAGCAAACATGCTGAAGGCAACTTGGGTGGAACTGGGGCTGTCCTAAACCACTGTATTTAATTGCTGCTTTGCAGAACCAGGAGATTCAGAGAGCTGAGTCTCCTGTCTGGGGGGGGAAATACATCATCATCTTTAAGATTTAAGGGTGTTCAAGTGGAAAATAAGCTGGCCTATGATATGTCCCACCTTGAAAATTTTGTTGTATTTAAGTCCCCCTCTCTTCCAAGCAATAGGGGGTCACAACCCTCTTGACTGAAAAGTCTTGGCTTTTAGTCTGAGCTTAGTAACCAAAAGCTCAGAACCAGACTAGACTGCTGACGTGACATTAGCCCCACTACAAAGACCTTCGTGCTTGGCTTTTAGACCCCCTTTTCTCCCCCACTCCTCACTACAGGGGCAAAATCATAATAATAGTGCAGAGAGGGAGAAACAAAGTGTTCTGGGGCAGACTCAGTCACCAAAACTAACTGGAGCCCAACCCCCAAATCCCTCCTTTCTGTTCAAGGACTTCCTAAGAGGGCCCACAGATGCTCCCCAGCGACCCTGGCATGCTCCCTGCACCCCTCTCCCATGCTCAAGGACCTCCCACAGTCCACACCCAACCTTTCCTTGCTATGCAGCCATCTCCTTCCCACCATAGTTGCTGTCCCTGTCATCACCCTCCTGATCTCTCATTGTCTTGTGCTAACTGCCCTTCTATCTGGCTTCAGCAGTCATTGCTCTGCCCCTTGGAGCTTCCTGCTCTCCAGTTCCACCAACTGTCCCCACTAGACTCTGTTTCAGGAAATATCTCCTTTTCTTTTCAGGAAGGCGATGCCAAGCACCTGGTGGGGTTGGCCTGGAAGGTGAGATGAGTGACCCTGGCAGGTACACACACATCGCTACCCCGGACACCCATGTCCACCCAGCTGTTTTGTGCATGGATTCCTTCCTCATCGGCTACTCTCAAAGTCTATCCAATGACATAAGGATCTTAATCTCTGGTCCAGCTTCAGCCATACCAGCCAGTCATTCATCCATCTGTCCATCTAGCCATTTTTCAGTAAATGTAAATTGCTGATAAATACATATGAGGCAAGCAATTCCAAGAACTGTGGATACAACTTGTTAAGACAGACAAGTCCTCCAGGCCCTTAGAAACCTATTTTCCAGTGAGGTGAAATAAACAATAAACAAGTGTACAGATGATAATTTTAGAGAGTGATGAGTGCTCTTGAAGGACTTAAATGTCACAGAGAGCAAGAGGAGGTTGAGGCCAATACCTTGGATCAGATTTAGGGAAGGTCCCTCAGAGGAGGCGACATTTAAATAGACCATAAATCAAACTCCTGGAAGAGAACATAGGCAAAACATTCTCTGACATCAACCTCATGAATATTTTCTCAGGTCATTCTCCCAAGGCAACAGAAATAAGTGCAAAAATAAACCAATGGGACCTAATCAAACTGACAAGCTTTTGCACAGCAAAGGAAACCAAAAAGAAAACAAAAAGACAACTTAGAGAATGGGAGAAAATAGTTTCAACTGTGCAATGGACAAGGGCTTAATCTCTAAAATATACAAACAACTTATACAACTCAACAGCAAAAAAACCAACAACCCAAAGGAAGAATGGGCAAAATACCTGAATAGACCATTCTCCAAGGAAGATACACAGATGGCCAACAAGCGCATGAAAAAATTCTGAACATTACTGATTATTAGAGAACTGCAAATCAAAACTACCATGAGATACCACCTCACACCAGTCAGAATGGCCATCATTAATAAGTCCACAAATAGCAAATGCTGGAGGGGGTATGGAGAAAAGGGAACCCTCCTGCACTGTTGGTGGGAATGTAAGCTGGTGAAGCCACTATGGAGAACAGTATGGAGATACCTTAGAAATCTATACATAGAACTACCATATGACCCAGCAGTCCCACTCTTGGGCATATATTCAGACAAAACTTTCCTTGAAAAAGACACATGCACCCTCATGTTCATTGTAACACTATTCACACTAGCCAAGACATGGAAACAACCCAGATGTCCATGGACAGATAATTGGATTAAGAAGATGTGGTATATATACACAATGGAATACTACTCAGCCATAAAAAAGAACTACATAATGCCATTTGCAGCAACATGGATGGAACTAGAGACTCTCATATTGAGTGAAATAAGTCAGAAAGAGAAAGACAAATACCATATGATATCACTTATAACTGGAAACTAATATACAGCACCAATGAACATTTCCACAGAAAAGAATAGATTTGTGGCTGGCCGGAGGGAGAGGGAGGGAGTGGGAGGGATTGGGAGCTTGGAGTTAATGGATGTAATCTATTGCTCTTGGAATGGATTTACAGTGAGATCTTGCTGTGTAGTATTGAGAACTGTCTAGATACTTACATCGCAACAAAACAATGGGAGGAAAAAGTATGTATACATGTATGTGTAACTTAGTCCCCATACATACATGTGGAAAAAAATGAAAATAAAAATAAATAAATAATTAACAATTAAAAAAAATAAATAGACCATGAAAAGAGCCCCATCACGTGAAGAGCCTGGAAAATGGCTCAGGCAGAGGACCAGCAGTGCCAAGGCCGGCAGGCAGGAAGGAATTTTGCCTGCTCAGGATGAGGCATGGTGAGTGAGGGGGAGCATGGTGTGGGTGAGGTGGGAGAGGCTGGCAAAGGGCTCTGTATGGCAAGTGCAGAGGATCTACTCTCTGACAGAGAGGACCCCACCCGCAGCTCTGTGGAGAGCAGCTGCTGTCAGGGAGGAGGCTGTGGCAGAAAGAGGAGAGTCATGGTGTTCCCCTTGTGGCTCAGTGGTAACAAACCCAACTAGTATCCATGGGACAAGGGTTTGATTCCTGTCCTCGCTCAGTGGGTTAAGGATCCGGCGTTGCCATGAACTGTGGTGTAGTTTGCAGATGTGGCTTGGATCTGACCTTGCCATGGCTGAGGCGTAGGTTGGCAGATTCAGGATATATTTTTAATGTAGAGACAACAGGATTGCCTTAGGAAGATATTCTAAACATGTTACACTTCTAGAGGCCAGGAGTTTGAAGTGTCTTGGAGCTAAAATCAAGGTGCGAGCAGAGCTGCTTTCTGGAGGTTGCAGGGGAACATCTGTGTCCTGGCCTTTTCCAGCTTCCACAGGCTCATCTCCTCCATCTTCAAAGCCAGCCCTCACCTCACTCCAACTTCTGCTTCTGCCGTCACTTCTCCTTCTCCGACTCTCTTCCCTCCTTTCATTTATAAGGACCCACCCGGATAACCCCAAAAAATCTCCCCACCTCCAGATTCTGAACTTTTTCACATCTATGCAGGTTCTGGGGATGGGGCTGTGGACGCCTGGGGCCATGACTGCCCACCTCACTCTCCATAGTTTTTTTTCCCTTGTGGTTGCTTTGTCTATTGTCACCTTTGACCATTTCTGAAGGTCTGGCAGTCTTTCAGTTAGCTGTTCAGGCTTTCTTCCTTCCTTCTTTTATTGGAAAACCACCATCTGGGCACTGACAATGTGCTGAACATTCTTCCAGGTATTGTGACGAGAAAACTGTGTATCCAGGCTGCACCCTCAAGGAGTTTTCAGTCAGCTTTTCTGGACAGCCTTGATACTGTTCCAATTAAAGCAAGCTTGCCAAGTGAAAGAACCCAGCAAATGAGGCAGGCGCTTCCAAAGGTAGTTACTGCCCTGTTACCTCTGCTGTTTCTACCAGGGGCGTCATTATAACACGATATAAGACTCAAGGAAGAAACATCAACAAATTCACCAAAAATGGAGAGACCTGACAACAAAGATGGGGGCTGAGATGTGAAGTCCTTGTTTGCAAAATGTGGAGCCTGACTCTCCCTAGGTGGGCACTCCCACACTCACCCAAAAGCTCCCTGCCTGCCAGCGCCATCATCTCTGACCTGGCTCCCTACCATCCCCAGTGCAACTTTCTGGAAAACAGCTGAGTGCTTTCTTGGCAAATGTTCCCACAAACCAGTCTCAGGAAACGCTTGACAAAACAGCCACCGCAGAGTTCTTATCTCTTAAAGATACATACTGAAATATTTATGGATGAAATGATACACAGTTTGGGATTTGCTTCTGGACAAACATGTGGGAGGAAGTGGGTGGGTACAGATGAAACAATCTTGGCCATGAGTTAATAATCGTTGGTTGTGTAATGGGAGCATGGGGGTTCACTATACTCTTCTATTGTTTTGCATGTTTAAAATGTTCCATAATTTAATAAGTTGAGGGGGAAAAGGCCCCACATTTTACCTTATGTCATTGAAACAAATTTAGCTTTTGGATATATTTTACTGCCTAAATAATGGCCTAGAGTTAAAAAATAAATAAATGCGGGCATCTGAATATTTAACTATCATTGTCTCTGGAGTCACAGCAGGGAAGAGAAAGTACTATATATTTTGCTCATCTTGAAACAATGGTCCTGTCCCCTAGGGAAGAAACACGTAAAACTCTGGAACATTATTCCAGTAATTGGATTCAAAGAGCTAAAGATATCATCTGGGAAAAGAGAGTTTAAGTTGACTAAGAGGTAATTGTGGTTCTTTATGATGGAGGTGGTGAACTGGCTTCACCTGCCTCAGAATTTTTATACATTAATTTCCAGGCAGCATATTAGCATTATAATCCCTTTGAATTATGAAACTGAATAAGTTTTAGAAAAACCACCACGACATGGATATAACTGTCTTCAGAATGTCTTGACCTGCCTTTTCAGCACTCTTATGAGGCAGTGTTATGTACCAAAAAGACCACACATTCTGGAGCCAAAAAAAGTTGACCTGACTTCCATCTCACACTTGCTGTGACTTTGGGCTAGTTACATAAGCTCTCCAGACCTTCCTTAGTTTCCTCATCTGTAAAATAGGCCTAATAACATCTACTTTGCAGGGATGCTGTGAAGATCACCAGTGCTGTGTGTAAAATGCCTTTCCAATCGCAGACACTCAATTAATGGTAACTTAATGTATCTATAATTGCATGGTCCTCTTTACCCCACTCCATATCCCAATATAGTGCCCAGTACATAGAATGCAGGAAATGTTGGTTGACCTACATTTAGCCTTGAGAAAGTAGGTACAGTTAGTGGGAGGAAATATTAAGACCACAGCAGCATACACCCTCAAGAGACATACACCCTCAGGAGAGCTCCTTCAACTAATCGCTCAAACTAGAAAACAAGGACCTATTCATGATATCTCCCTCTTTCTCTCCCTCACATCTAATCAGTCTCCAAATTCTATCTATTCAAGTTCTCAATTAGCACTAGAATATATTCACTTCCTTCAAATCCTCCTGCTACCACCTGAGTTCAAGACTGTTCTTTTTCACTCAGTCTATAGCAAATTCATTTCTCTTCCTATCTGTTCCCAATCCTTTCTCTTCAGTGGAGCTGGAGGGATTTCTTTTTTTAATTAAATAGTTGCAAAAATGGATAAAAACTCTTACCAAAGTGAGTATAGAGAGAACATACCTTAACATAATAAAAGCCATTTATGACAAACCCACAACAAATATAATACTCAATGGAGAAAAGCTGAAAGACTTCCCACTAAAATGGGGAACAAGACAAGGATGCCCATTCTCACCACTTTTATTCAACATAGTATTGGAAGTACTAGTCACAGCAATCAGACAAACAAAAGAAAGAAAAGGTATCCAAATTGGAAGAGAAGAGGTAAAATTGTCACAGTATGCAGATGACGACACTATATACATAGGAAACCCCAAGGACTCAACCCAAAAACTATTCTAACTGATCAACAAATTCAGAAAAGTAGCAGGATATAATATTCAGAAATATTCAGAAATTAATATTAATCTGATTAATATTCAGAAATCAGTCACATTTCTGTATACTAACAAAGAAACATTAGAAAAGGAATATAAAAATACAATAACTTTTAAAATTGCACCCCAAAAAATCAAATACCTGGGAATAAACCTGACCAAGGAGGTGAAATACTTATATGCTGAGAACTGTAAAACATTAATCAAGGAAATTAAAGAGGATTCAAAGAAATGGAAAGATATTCCACGCTCCCAGGTTGGAAAAATTAATACTGTGAAAATGGCCATATTACCCAAAGCAATCTACAGATTCAATGCAATCCCTATCAAATTACCCATGACATTTTTTACAAAACTACAACAAATAGTCCAAAAATGTATATGGAACAATAAAAGAAATTGCCAAAGCAATCCTGAGGAATGAAAACCAAGCAGGGGGATTTCCCATCGTGGCTCAGTGGTTAATGAATCCGACTAGGAACCATGAGGTTGTGGGTTCGATCCCTGCCCTTGCTCAGTGGGTTGATGATCTGGCATTGTCGTGAGCTGTGGTGTAGGTTGCAGACGTGGCTCGGATCCCGAGTTGCTGTGGCTCTGGCGTAGGCTGGTGGCTACAGCTCCAATTGGACCCCTAGCCTGGGAACATCTGATATGCCGCGGGAGCGACCCAAGAAATGGCAAAAAGACAAAAAAAAAAAAAAAAACAAGCAGGAGGCCTAACTCTCCCAAGCTTCAGGCAATATTACAAAGCCACAGTCATCAAGACAATGTAGTACTGGATCCAAAACAGACAGACAGACCAATGGAACAGAACAGAGAACCCAGAAATAAACCCAGACACCCACAGTCAATTAATCTTCAACAAAGCAGGCAAGACTATAAAATGGGAAAAAGACAGTTTCTTCAGCAGGTAGTGCTGGGAAAACTGGACAGCTGCATGTAAATCAGTGAAACTAGAACACCCTCACACCATGCACAAAAATAAACTCAAAATGGCTCAAAGACTTAAACATAAGACAAGACACCATCAAACTCCTAGAAAAGAACATAGGCAAAACATTCTCTGACATCAACCCTACAAATATTTTCTCAGGTCAGTCTCCCAAGGCAACAGAAATAAGAGCAAAAATAAACCAATGGGACCTAATCAAACTGACAAGCTTTGCACAGCAAACAAAAGACAACTTAGAGAATGGGAGAAAATAGTTTCAACTGTGCAATGGACAAGGGCTTAATCTCTAAAATATACAAACAACTTATACAACTCAACAGCAAAAAAAACCAACAACCCAAAGGAAGAATGGGCAAAAGACATTCCTCCAAAGAAGATATACAGATAACCAACAAGAACATGAAAAAATTCTGAACATTACTGATTATTAGAGAATGCAAATCAAAACTACATTGAGGTACCACCTCATACCAGTCAGAATGGCCATCATTAATAAGTCCACAAATAGCAAATGCTGGAGGGGGTATGGAGAAAAGGGAACCCTCCTGCACTGTTGGTGGGAATGTAAGCTGGTACAGCCACTATGGAGAACAGTATGGAGATACCTTAGAAATCTATACATAGAACTACCATATGACCCAGCAGTCCCACTCTTGGGCATATATCCAGACAAAACTTTCCTTGAAAAAGACACATGCACCTGCATGTTCATTGTAACACTATTCACACTAGCCAAGACATGGAAACAACAATCCATGGTGGAACCTCAATGTAGTTTTGATTTGCATTCTCTAATAATCAGTAATATGCCCATATGTCCATTGACAGATAATTGGATTAAGAAGATGTGGTATATATACACAATGGAATACTATTAAGCCGTAAAAAGAACTACATAATGCCATTTGCAGCAACATGGATGGAACTAGAGACTCTCATACTGGGTAAAATAAGTCAGAAAGAGAAAGACAAATACCATATGATATCACATACATATGGAATCTAATATATGGCACAAATGAACATTTCCACAGAAAAGAAAAAATCATGGACATGGAGAACAGACTTGTGGTTGTAAGGAGGAGGGGGAGGGAGTGGGATGGATTGGGAATTTGGGGTTAATAGATGCGAACTATTGCCTTTGGAGTAGATAAGCAATGAGATCCGGCTGTATAGCTCTGGGAAATATATCTAATCACTTATGATGGAGCATGATAATGTGAGAAAAAAAGAATGTATACATGTATGTGTGACTGAGTCACCTTGCTGTACAGACAAAATTGACAGGATACTGTAAGACAGCTATAATGGAAAAAAATAAAAATCATTAAATAACAAATAAATATTCACAAAAATGGAGAGTATAATAAACTTCCATATCTCCATTACTCTTTCAACAATAATCAATGAATGGCCAATTTTGTTTCATTTGTACCCCCACCCACTTTCTCCAATGTTCTTGGGTTATTTGAAGCAAATTCCAGAGATCATAGCTTTTAGGGGGGATTTTCATGCATTCTAATGAAGTTCTAAATCCTTCAATGGCTTGCCATGATTTGATTCCTGCTGACTTCAACGACAGATCACAATTTACTGTTCCCCCTCCCTAGACCCAGTCAAACCAGCCTTGTCTTAGTTCTTCCAGCATATTATGTTGTCTCCTTACAATCCTGAGGCCTTCTGGCTGGGAAAGCCCAGAAAACCGGTCCTTTATCCCCTTTCACTCTCTTTGCTCAGCTTTAGCTCCTCCTGCTCTGCTCTCAGCCTGCACAGCACTTCTCAAGAGCCTCCCTGGCTAAGGCTGAGGACCCTCTTGTCTGCCCTCTCGGTAGCCTGTGCTTCTCCAATTATACATATGTGCTTTTGTAAATAGTCAGGCAAAGGTGGCTCTCCTTCTGAAAATAATCTCTGGGCTATGTCTGCCATCTTCCCTGATGAGGCACCCAGCACACAATTCCTTCCTTACAGGAGGAGCTTAATACATACTTGTTGCATCATGTCCCCAAGAAAGGGAAACACAAAAGTCCATCTACTTTACGTTATAAATTGCTTATAGGAGTTCCTGTCATGGTGCAGCAGAAATGAATCCGACTAGGAACCATGAGGTTGCTGTTGCTGTTTCAATCCCTGGCCTCGCTCAGTGGGTTAAGGATCCGGCTTTGCCGTGAGCCATGGTGTAGGTCACAAACGCAGGTCAGATCCTGTGCTGCTGTGGCCATGGTGTAGGCCGGCAGCTGTAACTCTAATTTTACCCCTAGCCCTAAAAAGCCAAAAAAAAAAAAAAATTGCTCATAGGCCAATGTCCTTAACATTTTATAACCATAAGAGCAATGCTCAGACCCAATTGTTATATCCAGTGTGACTTTTTTTTAAAGATTATGAGCTGTATTATGCTAGATGTTGAGAACTCAAAGTGGATAATACACAGATCTTACTTTCAGAGAGCTGAGTCTAGTGGAAAATACAGTCATTTAATTGTTTAAAAATTGGTAATTTCTCATGTTAGGTCCCTCCTGCCCCCTTTTTACAGCTGCACCTGCAGCATATGGAATTTCTCGGGATAGAGGTCAAATCAAAGCAGCAGCTAAAGGCCTACATCACATCCATGGCAACACTGGATCTGAGCTGCATCTGCAAGCTATGCCCTAACCTGCATCTTGTGGCAATGCCGGATCCTTAACCCACTGAGTGAGGCCAGGGATTGAGCCCAAGTTCTCATGGACATTGTGTCAGATTCTTAACCCACTAAGCCACAACAGGAATCCCTAATTTCTCATTTTTTAATATGTAGAAACCAGAATGTTTAATTAGTTAGGCAAACTATGGAGTGTCAAACCACTATGAATAAATAGAAGTTTGCCATAAAAACAACAGCTACCATTGACTTGGTCCTTCTATGGGCCAGGTATGGTATAAAGCATATTCACACAGGCTTTCATTTAATCCTTAAAACTCCCTTTGAGATATGCCTTATTATTCCCATTCATGTATTTGTTTTTAAAACTACCTAGGTTTTAAAAACTTAGGTTTCTCTAAGTCACTCAGGATTTGAAACCTTAGAGTCTAATTTCAGAGGGAGCACCCCTACACTTTAGGCTGGGGCTGACAATTAACATTTAAGTACTGATGCAGGAAAAAGTACAATAAGGAACATTTTTTCCACCCATCAGTGTCTTCCATTTGGTGTCCTGATTTCCGAAGCCTCTGTGTGCACACTTGCATGCAAAAACAGCAGCTGTTGAAAAACGTATTACTGATAAGGCCAGGTTCCTGTGAGCCCAAGGTACTAGCTGCTGGATTTGGACTTTGTACCAAAACTTTCCTATAAAAAATATGAACAGGAAACTCGCAAGTTGTGAAGCTACCATCTGCCATGAACCTAGCCTGCCTTCTCAGCCAAATTAAAAGCTCTGCATTGTTTCCTTCATTGGACACTGTATCTTGTCTGCTCACCTGCTTCAAATGGGTTCTGACCAAAAGGGAAATTATTATATTTTAAAAGGGAGAAATTGTTAGGGTAAATTAAATGTGTGAACCCTAAACCATGAAAAGAGATCTTGCATTAATTATGCATATTGAGGAATTAGTTTCAAACTTTTTATTAAGGAAAATTTGAGTCATATACCAAAATAGGCCGAATAGTGTAATAAATCTCCATGAATCCATCACCCTGCTTCAACAATGATCAGCTCATAGCTAATCTGTTTTATTTATATTGCCATCGACTTCTACACCCCCCACCCCATTTTATTTTGAAGCTAACATGTTTGGGAATATTTTGAATATTACGTTCTGTCAGAAAGGAACATATGGAATCAAAAGAGTAAATGGACTTGATTTCATTGGCAAGATACCTGGAGACGCAGCAAAAAGAGAGAGGCATAGACTGTGCAGTTCTGACCACAGGAGAGAAAGGAGGACTGGCATGGACTCTGGGCAGACAATGCACCATGTGGGGACAGATGTGACCGTGGACAAGTTAATGTGGTGGGGCTGTCAAGTGACTTGAGCATACTACCTTTGCTTCTTGTTTCCCCCTCAGCATATTCACCACCAATGTAATTAAATCACGTCTTTGTGGATCTACATTACCTCCCCGACTTGCCTAAACCATAGCTGCAGGAAAGGAAACCCTAAAGCGCCACTGTCCAATCAAAATATAATGTGAGCCACAAATGTTAATTTTACATTTTTTAAATAGCCACATGGTAAAAAGAAGAAACAAGTGAAATCAATTTGTTCGTTTTGGTCTTTTTAGGGCCGCACCTGCTGTATACGAAGGTTCCCAGGCTAGGGGTCCAATTGGAGCTGTAGCCGCTGGCCTATGCCACAGGCACAGCAATGCCAGATCTGAGCGGCGTCTGCAACCTACACCACAGCTCACAGCAACACTGAATCCTTAACCCACTGAGCAAGGCCAGGGATCAAACATGATTCTTCATGGATACTAGTCAGTTTCATTAACCACTGAGCCACGACAGGAACTCTGAAACACGTGAAATTAATTTTAATACTGCATTTCATTTAACCTGATATATTCAAAATATTGCCACCACAATATGGTATCAATAGAAACAATTGTTATCTAGAGTCACTTTGCTATACAGCAGAAATTAACATTGTAAATCAACTATACTTCCATAAAAAATACATTTTTTAAAAAATGAAAAAATTTAGGAGTTCCCATCATGGCTCAGCGGAAACAAATCTAACTAGCATCCATGAGGATGCAGGTTCCATACCTGGCCTTGCTCAGTGGGTTAAGGATCCTGCGTTGCAGTGAGCTGTGGTGTAGGTTGCAGACATGACTTGGATCCAGCATTGCCGTAGCTGATATAGGGTCTAAAAAGACAAAAAAAAATTTTTATCCAGATATTTTACATTTGTTCTTTAGTACTGTCTTTGAAATGTGGTGTATATTTTATAAGTACAGCATATCTCAATTTCGACTACCAATATTTTAAGGATTTAATTCTTAGTTGTAGGTGACCAGTAGCTACTGTGTTGGACAGAGCCCAGGTGGGTGGGGGCATCAATAGCTACTTTGAAATTTTCTTGAAATAACGCAGCTGAAGATTTCTGATAAAGTTGAAGTACAGTGTGTATATGCTAGGATTTTCCAGAAAATCTTTTGAAATGAACAAGATAACAGAGTAACAATAAAAAGCTCAGGCATGCCCATATATAAATAAAGAAATAACCACAACTTCCAAAGAAATGGAGGCTATAAAGAAATGGAGGCTCTTTAGATCCTGAGCAAGTTTATGCCGAGTAGAAAGTATGTTAACCGTTCCTGAAAGGTTCTTGTTTATCGCAAGTACAGTAAGTGCAGTGGGTGTGAGTGCTCAAATCCTGCTTCTCTTCTTTACACACTGTGTATCTTGGGCAAATTATATCATCTCTCTGTGCCTCAGTTTCCTCAACTATAAAGTGGAGATCATAAAATGTAGGGTGGTCATAAGAATGAAATGAAATGATAAATGTAAAATATTTAGAACAAGATGCCTGGCCCATGTTAATCTTTCCATAAATGTTAACATTAGAAACAAAAACAAGTTGGAGTTCCCTGGTGGTTCAGGAGGTTGAGGATTCAGTATTGTCACTGCTGTGGCTCAGGTCACTGCTGTGGCGCAGGTTCAATCCCTGGCTTGGGAACTTCCACATGCCACAGGAATGACCAAAAATAAACAAACAAAACCCACCAAACTTCTAGCCTGGAAAAGTAAAAAGTACTTGGGAGTTCCTGATGTGGCTCATCAGTAATGAACCTGACTAGTATCCATGAGGATGTGGGTTCAATCCCTGGCCTCGCCCAGTGGATTAAGGATCCAGTGTTGCCATGAGCCACGGTATAGTTCACAGATGTGGCTCAGGTTTGGCGTTGCTATGGCTGTGGCTGTAGCTGGCAGTTGCAATTTTGATTCTATTCCTAGCTTGGGAACTTCTATATGCCATGGGTTGGGCCCTAAAATGCAAAAAAAAAAAAAAAAGGAAAGAGTACTTTACAGATTTGAGAAAGGTGAAGGATTAAGCCAAGTGTTATTTGAAAGAAAAGAGTTCCAAAAAGAGACAGCAAGTATAAATTCCTTGAGGCAAAAGCCTACCTGGCATATTAAAACAAACAACAAACAAGATTCCTAAAGAATCTAGCTGGGCTGGAGCAGAGTGTGGAACATGGAAGGAGATGGTTCAGGTAGTAATGGCAATAGGGGCTGACAGTGTGGCTCTACATGCTGTTGTAAGAACTTGGGCATTACTCTGAATGCAAAGGAAGCTACTTGAAGGTTTCCACCAAAGAGGGACAATATCTAATCTGCATTCTAAAACTA